>NC_091283.1:718356481-718957836 GCF_032444005.1 Ranitomeya imitator | reverse complement strand
CGTCCTCACAAAACGCAACTTGTTGCTTTCCCGTGCGGTCGGTGGGCGCGTCAAAACTCCGCATCCACATACATCAGCATGTTATTTTTGATGTTCTATCCTACAATGTTAAAATTAACCTACCCTTAAAATTATAGACTGTTCATGTCTTTGTCAGTAGGCAAACTTACAAAAGGGATCAAATAATTATTTAATTCACTGTATATATATGTTGCCTCTATAATGCATACATTTGCATCAGTTTTATATCTGATCTATTTTTTATTGCAATATATAACAGTGAGGAACGTAGTGGGAAACAGGACTTGGTGTTTGTTCACTCAATGTTTTTGCTGTGGAAAGGTTTTACAATACCATCAAAGTGAGACTTCTGAAATCTCGTGCACATGCTGCTTGTTTTTAATTTGCAGATTTGAACAATCAAAGCGTTTTCACACGTTTGCGATATCAGTTCTTTTAGTGTTTTTCACTTACTCAAATGAATGAGAAAAAGATGCAAGTAAAAGATGCATAAATATATGCTTATTTTTTGCAGCATTTTTTCCTGCCAACACATTTTTGCTGCAAATATTCAACATGGGGCACAGCATGCAATGTTCTTACTTCACTCAGTTTTACCAGACTCCTGATGCATTTAGCCTAGTAATTAGCTTTATTTAAATGCAACTGACCCCCTCCCATGTTTGATGAATGTTTAATTTACGGTAATTCAACCTTGGAAGTCTGAGATGGTCACAGATTACTTTTCCATGTCCATTGTATACATTGTTAATTGTGACATTTGTTTGCGTACAATTAAAGGACTTTCAAAATGGCAGACAAAGAATGTGGGGATGCTTAAACTAAAACAAGTCAATTGGTGCTACTTTACTATGTAAATGGAGTTATTCCTGCTCCAGGCTGTGAATATCAATGCATTCTATGCAAATACAGCCTATCTAGAGAGCCATTGTCTGACAATATCCCCCCTCACCTCAACAATGAGTATAGAAACTTCTGTCATCAGTAAAATATGTTAACCATTTGTACTGGAGTTGCAAAAGTTACAAGCAAATGTAAGTAAAGGTACCTTCACACATAACGATATCGTTAACGATATCGTTGCTTTTTGTGACGTAGCAACGATATCGTTAAGGAAATCATTATGTGTGACAGCAACCAACAATCAGGCCCCTGCTGGGAGATCGTTGGTCGCTGAGGAAAGTCCAGAACTTTATTTCGTCGCTGGAATCCCTGCAGACATCGCTGGATCGGCGTGTGTGACACAGCGATGTCTTCACTGGTAACCAGGGTAAACATCGGGTTACTAAGCGCAGGGCCGCGCTTAGTAACCCGCTGTTTACCCTGGTTACCAGCGTAAAAGTAAAAAACAAACACTACATACTTACCTACCGCTGTCTGTCCCCGGCGCTCAGCTTCTCTTCACTCCTCCTGCACACTGGCTGTGAGCATCGGTCATCCGGAAAGCAGAGCGGTGACGTCACCGCTCTGCTTTCCGGCCGCTGTGCTCACAGTCAGTGCAGGAGGAGTGCAGAGAAGCTGAGCGCCGGGGACAGACAGCGGTAGGTAAGTATGTAGTGTTTGTTTTTTACTTTTACGCTGGTAACCAGGGTAAACAGCGGGTTACTAAGCGCGGCCCTGCGCTTAGTAACCCGATGTTTACCCTGGTTACCCGGGGACTTCGGCATCGTTGGTCACTGGAGAGCTGTCTGTTTGACAGCTCTCCAGCGACCAAACAGCGACGCTGCAGCGATCGACATCGATGTCGGTATCGCTGCAGCGTCGCTGAGTGTGAAGGTACCTTAACTGAAGAGATTGTCCACTCTAGCAAAAAAATCTTTGAATATAAATGTGTATGTCTTATTTAGTTACATGGTATAGTTAACCCTTTTACCCTCCAAGGCTGATTGCAGCATCATGACAACCCAAATTTTACAATTCTGACCAGTGTCACTTTATGTGGTAATAAGTCTGGAATGCTTCAAAAGATCCCACAGATTTTGAGACTGTTGTTTGCTGACATATTGTACTTCATGATAGTGGTAAAAATTCTTCAATATGACTATTCGTGAAAAAAACAAATTTGGCAAGAATTTAGAAAATTTTGCACTTTTCAAACTTTTAATTAAAAGTTAATTATTTTCACGAAGGTAACAGGAAAAAATGAACCCCAAAATTTGTTGTGCAATTTCTCTTGAGAAAGTCGATACCCCATTTGTGGGACAAAACCATTGTTTGGGAGCTTTTTATGGCTCGGAAAGGAAGGAGCGCCTTTTTGAATTAAAAATGTCACATTTACAAAGCCTCTGATGTGCCTAAATAGTGTAAACCCCTCACAAATGACACCATTTTGGAAACTAAACGTCTCAGGGAACATATGTAGATGTATGATGAGCACCTTGAACCCCCACATGCTTCACAGAAGTTTTTAACATTGAGCTGTGAAAATGAAATAATTAACTTTTCCCACAAAAATGTTTTTAAGCTCCACATTTTGCATTTTCACAAGGGTAATAGGAGACATTTCACCATACAATTTGTTGTGCAATTTCTACTGAGTACACCGTTACCACATGTGTGGGGGAAAACTACTGTTTGAGCGCATGGCAGGGCTCAGAAAAGAAGTGCAATTTGGCTTTTTGAATACAAAATTTGTTGCATGTCATGCCATGTTTGGAGAGTCCCTGATGTACCTAAATAGTGGTTCCCACCACAAGTGACATTATTTTGGAAACTAGACCCCTCAGGGAACTAATTTAGATGTGTGGTGACCACCTTTAACCCCCAGTTTTTTCATGCAAGTTTATACCATTGTGCCATGAAAAAATTAAATTTTCCCACAAAAATGTTATTTCAGTCTCTTTTTTTATTTTTGCAAGGGTAACAGGATAAAATGTAAGCCAAAATTGTTGTGCATTTACTCCTCAGTACACCGATATCACATATGTAGTTGAAAATTACTTTTAAGGCACAATGCAAAGCTCAAAAGACAAGAAGCTCCATATTGAAGTTCAGACTTTGCTTGACTGGTCTGAGGGCGCCATGTCACATTAGCAGAGCCCCTTAGGTGCCAGAACAGCAAAAAATCCCGATAAGGGACACCATAAACTACACCTCTTAATAAATACATCTAGGGGTGATATTGACACCATATGTAGGCCACAGAATTTTTTTTACCATTGGGAGATGAAGAAAAAAAATTATTACATTTTGGCCACCAAAATATTCTTTTAGCCCCAGACTTTACATTTTTACACTGGGAAATGGGTAAAAATGGCACAAAAATGTGTCCTTACAATTTCTGCATAATGTATATACAGCTGTAGTGACGATTTTGACATTATGGGTGTTTTCCAGAAACAAGCAGCAGTGGATGTTGCTGAGTGAAAATTGCAAATTACTGTTGCAGTGACCAGAACGTGATGCCTAGCTCATGCTTCTAGAGACACGCACCCGTCAATTAGGCAAGCTCTCCTCTCTACATAAATGCCAAGCATGTGGATGATAAATGTGTTTTGGGAACACTGTAGGGCTCAGAAGAGATGTGGGCATTTGAATTTGGGAGTGCAGAATTTGCTGAATTTCTTTTGGGGGTGAGGAGCAATGTCCTCTGTTCAGCAATGTCCTTTTTTTCAGAAGTGCACAAACCTGTGGCAGAGCGCGTTTTTATGCACACCTAATAAGATGGACACTGCTGGATCATAGGCAAGAGTGCATCTACAGTGTCTCCATCTGCCTCATTTTAGGAAGTCTTCCACTGCGGGTTCTGTCTGAATCACATATTTCAGAGATTTACCCCGATATAAGCCCTCAGCACAGAGCACAGAATAAATGTGAGCCAAGCCTTACTACGATATCTGGGAGGCAGAATGAACAAATCAACAGCAGGCGAGGAATTGGTTTTGTTTATTTTTTACACCATTTCTCGTGTGGTATAAGGGATTAGGACACTTTATTCTTTGGATCTGTGCGATTACAGCAATACCAGATTTATATCAGGTTTTGTGTTTGACTGATGTCAACACAAAAAGATGCTTTTTCCCCCCCACAACTATGCATTGCCATATTTTGAGAGCTATAGTTTTTCCATATTTCGACCGACAGAGTCATGTGAGGGCTTGTTTTTTGCAGGATGAGTTGTCGTTTTTATTGGTACCATTTTGGGACACATGACATTTTTTGAACACTTTCTACTCCATTTTTTTGGGAGGGAGATTGAATAAAAGCCAGAAATTCAGAAATTGTTTTTTTGGAGTTTTTTTTAATACCGTTCTTCATGTGGTAAAATTGATAAGGCAGCTGTATTCTTTGAGTCAGTATGAAGTTTTACAGTGATACCACATTTATGTAGTTTTTTTATATTTTGGGTCTTGCACAATAAAAACTATTTTATAGAAAAAAATAAATATTTTTGCATCGCTCTATTCTGAGAGCTATACATTTTTTACTTTTCCGCTGATGAAGCTGTTTTTTTTTTTTTTTTTTTTTTTTAGGGACAAGATGATATTTTCAGCAATGCTATTTTTATATATATTCATCTTTTTTATCATGTTTTATTCCACCTTTTGTTTGGCTTTTTTGCCTCGTTTTTTTTTTTTTTTTCTGCGATGTTCACTAAAGGATGCGGCGATACCAAACATGTGCTTTTGTTATCTGTTTTTCTACATAAAAATATTTATATATGGGTACAATAAATATATATATATATTTTTTTATTTTGTCATTTTTTTTTTTAAAGTTTTACAATTTTGCTTTCCTTTTTTTACTTTGTCCCAACATCGGACTTAAGGTACCGTCACACATAATGATATCGTTAACGATATCGTTGCTTTTTGTGACATAGCAACGATATCGTTAAGGAAATCGTTATGTGTGACAGCGACCAACGATCAGGCCCCTGCTGGGAGATCGTTGGTCGCTGAGGAATGTCCAGAACTTTGTTTCGTCACTGGACTTCCTGCTGACATCGCTGGATCGGCGTGTGTGTCGCCGATCCAGTGATGTCTTCACTGGTAACCAGGGTAAACATCGGGTTACTAAGCGCAGGGCCGCGCTTAGTAACCCGATGTTTATCCTGGTTACCAGCGTAAACGTAAAAAAAACTTCCCCTGACGAAGCTGTCTTGAACAGCGATACGCGTTGGGCTCTCCCTCCGTTGCCCTTCACTTGCTGGCTGCCCAGTCCTTACTATATTGTCTCTATATTTTGTGAGCCTTCTGTCTGGATCACCTTCTAGCTGCCGCAGCATGTTCCCCTCTTTTTCTCAGGACGGGTGACAGCCGTGCTCCTTTTTTCTATTTGGGGTAATTATTTGGCCGTATTTGCATGTGCCCTACTCATTACATACCAGGAGGACTATTTGCTGTGGGTAAGCTGCAGCCTGGCAGGGTTTTGCTATTGACAGATATATCTTTTGCTGATCAGGACAGGGCGGCTTTGCCAGTAATTATTTATGTGTATACTATTTCATTATCTGCCATATTTGATGCATGTTTTCCACTACTATATGGAAGTATTGTGTATTGGGCAGTGTTGGGCACACGTATATGGAGGGAGTTTTGTGTGTATGGTTTTAATTGTTTTTATATGTTACCAATAAAGCTTGTGTGACTTTATTATAACTTTTGGTGGTGTGCATACATTATAGCGGCTTTTCTTTTCTTGTTTATTATCTGCTCTGCGTATTAGCCATTGTTTTGCACCCCCAATATATATTTATTTATTTGATACCATTGTGGTGCGCCAACTAATTTTTCTATGATGTAAAAAAAAACAAGCACTACATACTTACCTTCCGTGTCTGTCCCCGGCGCTGTGCTTCTCTGCACTGGCTGTGAGCGCCAGCCGTAAAGCACAGCGGTGACGTCACCACTCTGCTTTCCGGCTGACCGGCGCTGACAGTGCAGAGGAAAGCAGAGCGCCGGAGGACAGACATGGAAGGTAAGTATGTGTATGTAGTGGTTTTTTTTTTTACGTTTACGCTGGTAACCAGGGTAAACATCGGGTTACTAAGCGTGGCCCTGCGCTTAGTAACCCGATGTTTACCCTGGTTACCAGGGGACTTCGGGATCGTTGGTCGCTGGAGAGCTGTCTGTGTGACAGCTCTCCAGTGACCAAACAGCGACGCTGCAGCGATCGACATCGTTGTCGGTATCGCTGCAGCGTCGCTTAGTGTGACGGTACCCTTACACTTTACAAGTGATCAGATGGCAGAAAGTGAAGCAAAGCAGGAGCTTTTCTTTACAAACAGTGAGTCCTGCACTGACAGACCAACGTGCTATACCATTCTCAGAGAATGGTTTAAGCAAGTTTGCTAGCTCTGTTGACCTGGATGTTGTCATGACGAGATCAGGTCACATTGGCAATGATCGGCCCTTCACAATGATGTCACGGGGCGCCAATCGCAGAGCAGAGGCAGCTCCCTCCCTTTGCTTTCCTGCTAAATACTGCGTTTGCTATCGATTGCAGTATTTAGGGGATTAAATGGCTGGGAGATGTGCGGGCAACGTTCCTGCACTGAGTGCTGGTTGTCTGCTGCCCAAATCAGCCTCAGTGTTCGCAAAATGGCCATGACATATCCATACAGTACCAGGCGACCTGGACGTATGGATACATCAAAGGTCGTAAAGAGGTTAAAAAAAAAGATAAAGTACATCAAGTTCAACAGAGAGGTGGTAAAGGGTATATGTACAAACAAAACGCAGGAACTAATCGGAGCACAAAAAGGCAACATTTCCCCCTCTGATTCTGAGTGTGTTTTGTCTGGATCAACTTTCACAACATGAATTTCATACAATTATTTGTTAGTTACTTATAAAATAAGTATGTTCACCGTTTTTTTTAAATATTCAGCAGTTCCATCTATGACTAGCTCCTGAGGTATGCTACTCCACCTGCTTAAGGTACTACCAGCTGAGCTGTGACCGGCTCCCTGAGGAAGCCACATGAATGTGGCGTATCGTGTAGGGTCTGTGACTCTCTCCACCTCATCGGACCCACATCGTGGACGATATGGATTTTTATCTCACTATTTCGTACTGTATCATTAGATCACCTATATCATAATTTATTACTTCCACTATGCCACTGCTGTCTGAATTTTGACATATGCACAGTACAATGCTCTGCCTCTTTGTGTTGTGCTGAAGTTCATTTATTTATTGCAATACATGTACATCTGTATCTATTGCCTATTGGCTCTGCACCTCTAGCCTGTAGAAATATCATAGAATGTTAAAGTTGGCAGGGACTTCAAGAGTCATTGTGTCCAACACCCTGGTCAATGCAGGATTCACTAAACCATCTCAGACAGTTGTCTGTCCAGCCTCTATTTGAAGACTTCTATTGTAGGAGAACTCACCACCTCTCGTAGCAGCCTGTTCCACTTATTGATCACCCTCATTGTCAAAAAGTTTTTTTTCTAATAGCTGATCTGTATCTTCTCCCTTTCAGTTTCATTCCATTGCTTCTCATCTTTCCATGTGCAATTGAGAATAGTGATGATCCCTTTACACAGTGTAGTGCAGCGGTAGAACAATTATGCAGTGATGAGGCAGTGACCCCGTATGTTCAAAGCAAAACATCTCTTTAATGTTCAACTCCTATAAACACAGCACACGATATCCTCTGGATCGCAGCCGGGCACATATCCTCTGCATTACAGTCACTAAACACGCCAGTCCACCTTTGACCGGTTGCCGTAGGCAACTACTCCGCCATGTTATTGTCTCTTTACTCACAGCAATACACATTACGCAATATCCTCTGGATCGCAGCCGGGAACCATATCCTCCAGTTTACAGTCACTAAACACACCTGTCCACTTCCTGAGACCAGTTTCTGTGGGCGACTGCAATGCTGTGTATGCTGTGGGTGCCAAGCCTTCCCGCTGCCTTGGCTGTTTGGCTTTGCTTACCTGTATTGCCTCACACAGATGGAGCTCTGAAGAGCCTTCCGCTCTGTACTCATCCAAACACCAGACAGACACTGACACTGGATCTGACACACCCAAACCCTATACTGCAGCGTTTTTAACTAGAATAATAATAATATAATCTTTATTTTTATATAGCACTAACATATTCTGCAGCACTTTACAGTTTGCACACATTATAGAATCTGTGGCCATCAACCAAAACCCAGCCAGGAATGAAGCAGACTACACGACTACCATCCTGTAGTTCGTTTCAAAACACAAACGCTCATCAGGTTTTCCCTAAATCGGCCTTGGATAACCAGCATGTCCAAGACATATACAGGTCCTTCTCAAAAAATTAGCATATAGTGTTAAATTTCATTATTTACCATAATGTAATGATTACAATTAAACTTTCATATATTATAGATTCATTATCCACCAACTGAAATTTGTCAGGTCTTTTATTGTTTTAATACTGATGATTTTGGCATACAACTCCTGATAACCCAAAAAACCTGTCTCAATAAATTAGCATATCAAGAAAAGGTTCTCTAAACGACCTATTACCCTAATCTTCTGAATCAACTAATTAACTCTAAACACATGCAAAAGATACCTGAGGCTTATATAAACTCCCTGCCGGGTTCATTACTCAAAACCCCCATCATGGGTAAGACTAGCGACCTGACAGATGTCAAGAAGGCCATCATTGACACCCTCAAGCAAGAGGGTAAGACTGTTCTGGCTGGCAATCAGGCAACACAGCGTGCAGTAATCAGCGCACATACAGAGATCTGGCAATAACCAAAAACAATAGGACGAGCTCTGAGACGTGGAATCTCTGTAGACTGCAGTACCTGATCTATCCTCACACAACTATAAGCAGCAGTGGATTGCGCCTATCACTACCTATGCAACTCGGCACTGCCTGAGGAGCTGACTAGCCTGAAGATAGAAATACAAGCCTGACTTGCCTCAGAGAAATACCCCAAAGGAATAGGCAGCCCCCCACATATAATGACTGTTAGCAAGATGAAAAGACAAACGTAGGAATGAAATAGATTCAGCAAAGTGAGGCCCGATATTCTAGACAGAGCGAGGATAGCAAAGAGAACTATGCAGTCTACAAAAAACCCTAAAACGAAAACCACGCAAAGGGGCAAAAAGACCCACCGTGCCGAACTAACAGCACGGCGGTGCACCCCTTTGCTTCTCAGAGCTTCCAGCAAAAGTAAATAGCAAGCTGGACAGAAAAAACAGAAAACAAACTAGAAGCACTTATCTAGCAGAGCAGCAGGCCCAAGGAAAGATGCAGTAGCTCAGATCCAACACTGGAACATTGACAAGGAGCAAGGAAGACAGACTCAGGTGGAGCTAAATAGCAAGGCAGCCAACGAGCTCACCAAAACACCTGAGGGAGGAAGCCCAGAGACTGCAATACCACTTGTGACCACAGAAGTGAACTCAGCCACAGAATTCACAACAGTACCCCCCCCTTGAGGAGGGGTCACCGAACCCTCACCAGAACCCCCAGGCCGACCAGGATGAGCCACATGAAAGGCACGAACAAGATCTGGGGCATGGACATCAGAGGCAAAAACCCAGGAATTATCTTCCTGAGCATAACCCTTCCATTTGACCAGATACTGGAGTTTCCGTCTAGAGACACGAGAATCCAAAATCTTCTCCACAATATACTCCAATTCCCCCTCCACCAAAACAGGGGCAGGAGGCTCCACAGATGGAACCATAGGTGCCACGTATCTCCTCAACAACGACCTATGGAATACATTATGTATGGAAAAGGAGTCTGGGAGGATCAGACGAAAAGACACAGGATTGAGAATCTCAGAAATCCTATACGGACCAATAAAACGAGGTTTAAATTTAGGAGAGGAAACCTTCATAGGAATATGACGAGAAGATAACCAAACCAGATCCCCAACACGAAGTCGGGGTCCCACACGGCGTCTGCGATTAGCGAAAAGCTGAGCCTTCTCCTGGGACAAGGTCAAATTGTCCACTACCTGAGTCCAGATCTGCTGCAACCTGTCCACCACAGAATCCACACCAGGACAGTCCGAAGACTCAACCTGTCCTGAAGAGAAACGAGGATGGAACCCAGAATTGCAGAAAAATGGAGAGACCAAGGTAGCCGAGCTGGCCCGATTATTAAGGGCGAACTCAGCCAACGGCAAAAATGACACCCAATCATCCTGGTCAGCGGAAACAAAACATCTCAGATATGTTTCCAAGGTCTGATTGGTTCGTTCGGTCTGGCCATTAGTCTGAGGATGGAAGGCCGAGGAAAAAGATAGGTCAATGCCCATCCTACCACAAAAGGCTCGCCAGAACCTCGAGACAAACTGGGAACCTCTGTCAGAAACAATATTCTCAGGAATGCCATGTAAACGAACCACATGCTGGAAGAACAAAGGCACCAAATCAGAGGAGGAAGGCAATTTAACCAAGGGCACCAGATGGACCATTTTAGAAAAGCGATCACAGACCACCCAAATGACCGACATTTTTTGAGAAACGGGAAGGTCAGAAATGAAATCCATCGAAATATGTGTCCAAGGCCTCTTCGGGACCGGCAAGGGCAAAAGCAACCCACTGGCACGTGAACAGCAGGGCTTAGCCCTAGCACAAATTCCACAGGACTGCACAAAAGCACGCACATCCCGTGACAGAGATGGCCACCAGAAGGATCTAGCAACCAACTCCCTGGTACCAAAGATTCCTGGATGACCGGCCAGCACCGAACAATGAAGTTCAGAGATAACTTTACTAGTCCACCTATCAGGGACGAACAGTTTCTCGGCCGGACAACGATCAGGTTTATTAGCCTGAAATTTCTGCAACACTCTCCGCAAATCAGGGGAGATGGCAGACACAATGACTCCTTCCTTGAGGATACTCGCCGGCTCAGATAACCCCGGAGAGTCGGGCACAAAACTCCTAGACAGAGCATCCGCCTTCACATTTTTAGAGCCCGGAAGGTATGAAATCACAAAATCAAAACGAGCAAAAAATAACGACCAACGGGCCTGTCTAGGATTCAAGCGCTTGGCAGACTCAAGATAACTAAGGTTCTTATGATCAGTCAAAACCACCACGCGATGCTTAGCACCCTCAAGCCAATGACGCCACTCCTCGAATGCCCACTTCATGGCTAGCAACTCTCGGTTGCCCACATCATAATTACGCTCAGCAGCAGAAAATTTCCTGGAAAAGAAAGCACATGGTTTGAACACTGAGCAACCAGAACCTCTCTGTGACAAAACCGCCCCTGCACCAATCTCAGAAGCATCAACCTCGACCTGGAACGGAAGAGAAACATCAGGTTGACACAACACAGGGGCACAGCAAAAACGACGCTTCAACTCCTGAAAAGCTTCCACGGCAGCAGAAGACCAATTAACCAAATCAGCACCCTTCTTGGTCAAATCGGTCAATGGTCTGGCAATGCTAGAAAAATTACAGATGAAGCGACGATAAAAATTAGCAAAGCCCAGGAATTTCTGCAGACTTTTTAGAGATGTCGGCTGAGTCCAATCCTGGATGGCCTGAACCTTAACCGGATCCATCTCGATAGTAGAAGGGGAAAAGATGAACCCCAAAAATGAAACTTTCTGCACACCGAAGAGACACTTTGATCCCTTCACAAACAAGGAATTAGCACGCAGTACCTGGAAAACCATTCTGACTTGCTTCACATGAGACTCCCAATCATCTGAGAAGATCAAAATGTCATCCAAGTAAACAATCAAGAATTTATCCAGATACTCACGGAAAATGTCATGCATAAAAGACTGAAAAACAGATGGAGCATTGGCAAGTCCGAACGGCATCACCAGATACTCAAAATGACCCTCGGGCGTATTAAATGCCGTTTTCCATTCATCTCCCTGCCTGATTCTCACCAGATTATACGCACCACGAAGATCAATCTTAGTAAACCAACTAGCCCCCTTAATCCGAGCAAACAAGTCAGAAATCAATGGCAAGGGATACTGAAACTTAACAGTGATCTTATTAAGAAGGCGGTAATCAATACACGGTCTTAGCGAACCATCCTTCTTGGCTACAAAAAAGAACCCTGCTCCCAATGGCGACGACGACGGGCGAATATGTCCCTTCTCCAGGGACTCCTTCACATAACTGCGCATAGCGGTGTGTTCAGGTACGGACAAATTAAATAAACGACCCTTAGGGAATTTACTACCAGGAATCAAATCGATAGCACAATCACAATTCCTATGCGGAGGTAGGGCATCAGACTTGGACTCTTCAAATACATCCTGAAAGTCCGACAAGAACTCTGGGATGTCAGAAGGAATGGATGACGAAATAGACAAAAATGGAACATCACCATGTACTCCCTGACAACCCCAGCTGGTTACCGACATAGAGTTCCAATCCAATACTGGATTATGGGTTTGTAGCCATGGCAACCCCAACACGACCACATCATGCAAATTATGCAGTACCAGAAAGCGAATAACTTCCTGATGTGCAGGAGCCATGCACATGGTCAGCTGGGCCCAGTACTGAGGCTTATTCTTGGCCAAAGGTGTAGCATCAATTCCTCTCAACGGAATAGGACACCGCAAAGGCTCCAAGAAAAATCCACAACGTTTAGCATAATCCAAATCCATCAGATTCAGGGCAGCGCCTGAATCCACAAACGCCATGACAGAATACGATGACAAAGAGCACATTAAGGTAATGGACAAAAGGAATTTGGACTGTACAGTACCAATAACGGCAGAGCTATCGAACCGCCTAGTGCGTTTAGGACAATTAGAAATAGCATGAGTAGAATCACCACAATAGAAACACAGTCTGTTCAGACGTCTGTGTTCTTGCCGTTCTACTTTAGTCATAGTCCTGTCGCACTGCATAGGCTCAGGTTTACTCTCAGACAATACCGCCAGATGGTGCACAGATTTACGCTCGCGCAAGCGACGACCGATCTGAATGGCCAAGGACATAGACTCATTCAAACCAGCAGGCATAGGAAATCCCACCATTACATCCTTAAGAGCTTCAGAGAGACCCTTTCTGAACAAAGCCGCTAGTGCAGATTCATTCCACAGAGTGAGTACTGACCACTTCCTAAATTTCTGACAATATACTTCTACATCATCCTGACCCTGGCATAAAGCCAGCAGATTTTTCTCAGCCTGATCCACTGAATTAGGCTCATCGTAAAGCAATCCCAGCGCCTGGAAAAATGCATCAACATTACTCAATGCAGAATCTCCTGGTGCAAGAGAAAACGCCCAGTCCTGTGGGTCGCCGCGCAAAAAAGAAATAATAATCAAAACCTGTTGAATAGGATTACCAGAAGAATGAGGTTTCAAGGCCAAAAATAGCTTACAATTATTTCTGAAGCTCAGGAACTTAGTTCTGTCACCAAAAAACAAATCAGGAATCGGAATTCTTGGTTCTAGCATCGATTTCTGATCAATAGTATCTTGAATCTTTTGTACATTTACAACGAGATTATCCATTGAGGAGCACAGAGCCTGAATATCCATGTCCACAGCTGTGTCCTGAAGCACTCTAATGTCTAGGGGAAAAAAAAGACTGAAGACAGAGCTAAGAAAAAAAAATGATGTCAGGATTTCTTTTTTCCCTCTATTGGGAATCATTGGTGTGGCTCCTTGTACTGTTCTGGCTGGCAATCAGGCAACACAGCGTGCAGTAATCAGCGCACATGCAGAGATCTGGCAATAACCAAAAACAATAGGACGAGCTCTGAGACGTGGAATCTCTGTAGACTGCAGTACCTGATCTATCCTCACACAACTATAAGCAGCAGTGGATTGCGCCTATCACTACCTATGCAACTCGGCACTGCCTGAGGAGCTGACTAGCCTGAAGATAGAAATACAAGCCTGACTTGCCTCAGAGAAATACCCCAAAGGAATAGGCAGCCCCCCACATATAATGACTGTTAGCAAGATGAAAAGACAAACGTAGGAATGAAATAGATTCAGCAAAGTGAGGCCCGATATTCTAGACAGAGCGAGGATAGCAAAGAGAACTATGCAGTCTACAAAAAACCCTAAAACGAAAACCACGCAAAGGGGCAAAAGACCCACCGTGCCGAACTAACAGCACGGCGGTGCACCCCTTTGCTTCTCAGAGCTTCCAGCAAAAGTAAATAGCAAGCTGGACAGAAAAAACAGAAAACAAACTAGAAGCACTTATCTAGCAGAGCAGCAGGCCCAAGGAAAGATGCAGTAGCTCAGATCCAACACTGGAACATTGACAAGGAGCAAGGAAGACAGACTCAGGTGGAGCTAAATAGCAAGGCAGCCAACGAGCTCACCAAAACACCTGAGGGAGGAAGCCCAGAGACTGCAATACCACTTGTGACCACAGAAGTGAACTCAGCCACAGAATTCACAACATAAGACCCAGAAAGAAATTTCTCAACAAATAGGCTGTTCCCAGAGTGCTGTATCAAGGCACCTCAATGGTAAGTCTGTTGGAAGGAAACAATGTGGCAGAAAACGCTGTACAACGAGAAGAGGAGACCGGACCCTGAGGAAGATTGTGGAGAAGGACCGATTCCAGACCTTGGGGAACCTGAGGAAGCAGTGGACTGAGTCTGGTGTGGAAACATCCAGAGCCACCGTGCACAGGCGTGTGCAGGAAATGGGCTACAGGTGCCGCATTCCCCAGGTAAAGCCACTTTTGAACCATAAACAGCGGCAGAAGCGCCTGACCTGGGCTACAGAGAAGCAGCACTGGACTGTTGCTAAGTGGTCCCAAGTACTTTTTTCTGATGAAAGCAAATTTTGCATGTCATTCGGAAATCAAGGTGCCAGAGTCTGGAGGAAGACTGGGGAGAAGGAAATGCCAAAATGCCTGAAGTCCAGTGTCAAGTACCCACAGTCAGTGATGGTGTGGGGTGCCATGTTAGCTGCTGGTGTTGGTCCACTGTGTTTCATCAAGGGCAGGGTCAATGCTTTATGGTGATGAAGATTTCATTTTTTCAGCACGACCTGGCACCTGCTCACAGTGCCAAAACCACTGGTAAATGGTTTACTGACCATGGTATTACTGTGCTCAATTGGCCTGCCAACTCTCCTGACCTGAACCCCATAGAGAATCTGTGGGATATTGTGAAGAGAAAGTTGAGAGACGCAAGACCCAACACTCTGGTTGAGCTTAAGGCCGCTATTGAAGCATCCTGGGCCTCCATAACATCTCAGCAGTGTCACAGGCTGATTGCCTCCGTGCCACGCCGCATTGAAGCAGTCATTTCTGCCAAAGGATTCCCGACCAAGTATTGAGTGCATAACTGAACATTATTATTTGATGGTTTTTTTGTTTGTTATTAAAAAACACTTTTATTTGATTGGATGGGTGAAATATGCTAATTTATTGAGACAGGTTTTTTGGGTTATCAGGAGTTGTATGCCAAAATCATCAGTATTAAAACAATAAAAGACCTGACAAATTTCAGTTGGTGGATAATGAATCTATAATATATGAAAGTTTAATTGTAATCATTACATTATGGTAAATAATGAAATTTAACACTATATGCTAATTTTTTGAGAAGGACCTGTATTCACTTTAGTTTCCATTGCAACCACAGCTATGCCTGTGACAGCAATGCACTCTCATGGCCTCAGTACACCTCCGTGTACATCCTGGGGGGAACATACAATGACCCTCACATGTAAAACCAGTCACTGCCTCATAACAGTGACATCCTTTCAGATATTTGTAAACAGCTATTAAGTCTCCTCTTAGCCTTCATTTTAGCAAGTTAAACATTCTCAGATCCTTTAACTGTTTCTCATAGGACATACTTTGCAGTCCACTCACCATCCTGGTAGCTGTTCCCTGAACTTGCTCCAGCTTTTCAATGTCTTTTTTTAAAATGTGGTGGAGTAGAGGGGGATAATTATTTCACATGATCTAGACCTTATGCTTCTCTTAGGCTACGTTCACACTAGCGTTATGCTAGTTTGCGTCGGGCGACGCAGCGGCGACGCATGCGTCATGCGCCCCTATATTTAACATGGGGGATGCATGCATTTTTGTTTGTTGCGTTGTGCGACGCATGCGTCTTTTTTTGCCGCAAGCGTCGGACCAAGAAAACGCAACAAGTTGCATTTTTCTTGCGTCCAAATTTCGGCAAAAAACGAGGCATGCATCGCAAAACGCAGCGTTTTTGCGTGCGTTTTGGTGTGTTTTTGCATGCGTTGTGCGTTGCATCGCCGACGCACAACGCTAATGTGAATGTAGCCTTAGGCTACGTTCACATTTGCATTACGTCGGGCGCAGGTTCGGCGATGCATAGCGACGCATGCGTCATGCGCCCCTATATTTAACATGGGGGCGCATGGACATGCGTTGTCTTGCATTTTGTGACGCATGCGTCATTTTTGGCGCAAGCGTCAGGGCGCAGAGGACGCAGCAATTGCATTTTTTTGCGTCCAAAATCATGCCAAAAAAGGACGCATGCGTCACAAAACAATACGTTTTGCATGCGTTCTTGTTTGCGTTGTGCGTTGATTCGCCGACGCAGCACCGCACAATGCAAATGTGAACGTAGCCTAAATACATCCTAGAATTGTGTTTGCCTTTTTTGCTGCTGCATCACACTGTTAACTGCAGTCTGTGATCTATTAGTATACTCAAGTTTTTTCACATGTTCTTTTGCTTAGTTCTATCCTCCCATTCTATAAATGTAATTTTTGTTTTTCTTGTCTAGATGTAGAATTTTGCATTTCTCCTTGTTAAATACAATTCTATAAGTCACTGTCATTGTTCAAGCTTATCTACACTGTGTTCCAAATTATTATGCAAATAATATTTCCTCATATTTTCTCTAAATTACTTATCTGAATTGCAGTCATTGTTATTTTCCAGTCATCTACTATTCTAGTATAATTGCAATGTTGTGGAACAAACTGCCTATGAAAACAGTATCTTTTAAAAAAAAATAAACACTCAAAATGCATGTTCCAAATTATTATGCACAGTAGAGTTTTCAACCTTTTTTATTTCATTTTGAACAAAAAAATGGTCAATTGTGAAGTTATAAGCATTATCAGCTTATTACAAAATGAAATCAAACAGTTTTCAAGTGAAAACTTTATTCTAGGTGGTGTTACATTTGCACATAGGACCCCTTGTTCAAAAGAAGCTTCTGAACTCTCTCGTCCATTGAATTTGTTAGTTTTTGGATAGTTTCTGCTTCAATTGTTTTGCATGTGGACAGAATACCCTCCCAGAGCTGTTGCTTAGATGTGAACTGCCTCCCGCCATCCTAGACACTCCTTTTGATGATACTCCAGAGGTTCTCAATGGGGTTGAGGTCAGGGGAAGATGGTGGCCATACCATGAGTTTGTCCTCTTTTATGCCCAGAGCAGCCAGAGATGCAGATGTGTTTTTTGCAGCATGAGACGGTGCATTATCATGCATGAAAATGATCTTGCTGCGGAATGCACGGTTCTTCCTCTTGAACCATGGCAGGAAGTGTTGTTTTAGAAACTCCACATAGATTATGGAGTTCATCTTTACCCCTTCAGGGATCATAAAGGGGCCGACAATCTCTCTCCCTATGATTCCAGCCCAAAACATTACTCCACCTCCTCCTTGTTGGCGTTTTCATGGGGTGTCCATCAACCAGCCATCCTCCACTCCATCCATCTGGACCATCGAGCGTTGCACGGCACTCATCGGTGAACAAAATAGTTTGGAAGTCAGTCTTCATGTATCATTTGGCCCACTGGAGCCATTTCTGCTTGTGTGCAGTGGATAGAGGTGGTCGACAGGATGGCTTACGCACAGCTGCAAACCTCTGAAGGACCCTGCATCTTGTTGTTCTGGGGACATTGGAGGCACCAGCAGCTTCAAAAACTTGCCTGCTGCTATAACAAGGTATTTTTGCAGCTGCTTTTTTAACCTTACGCAATTGCCTGTTGAAAAGAGTCCTCAATTTTTCCTTATCAGCACGCAAACGTGTATGATGGGAACCAGCTACATACTTCTTGATTGTGCAATGATCACGATGAAGTGTCTTGGCAATGTTGATTGTAGTCATGCCTTGACCTAAATACTCCACAATTTGTTGCTTCTCAGCAGCCGACACATCCTTTTTCTTTCCCATTTTGGCTAAAAATGTAGGCTGCTTAATAATGTGGAACAGCCCTCTTAAGTAGTCTTGCCTTTATTTGGACACACCTGCCAAACTACTTTGCACAGGTATCTGCAATTGCTTTCAGTGATATAAACAACCTTGACACACATCACCATCAATGAGTTTAAATGACAAACAAAAAATTCTAACCTTATCACCCCTAAACTCTTTGTGCATAATAATTTGGAACACAGTGTAGATCCTGAATCCTTTCTCTGTCTTCTGTAGTGTTAGCTATCCCTCCTAGCTTTGCATCATCTGCAAATTTGATTAGTTGACCTTCAGTTCCTTACCTAGATCATTTATAAAAATGTTTACCAACACTGGGGCCAGGACAGAGCCTTGTGGTACCCCTCTTGAAACACTTTTCCAATTGGATATGCAACAATTTATTACCACTTTTTGAGTACGATCACTGAGCCAGTTATGAATCCACCTAACCGTAACCTTGTCAATCCCATGCATGGTAATTTTTTCAATAAGGATAGTATGAGATACTTTATCAAATGCTTTGCTGAAGTCGAGTAATACTATATCTACCACATTTCCCTGGTCCACCCAGTCAGTGATTCAATCATAGAAGGAAATGACTTGTTTGCTACAAACTCATGCTGGCTCTGGTTAATTACTGTATTCTTGTGTAACTACTTACATACATGCTGTTTAATAATTTGTTCAAAGATCTTTCCTGGTATAGGACTAAGGCTCACTGGCCTGTAATTTCCTGGCTCCGTCTTCTTTCCTGTTTTGAAGATAGTGACAAAATTTGCCGTTCTCCAATCTTCTGTGACTTCTCCTGTTTTCCAGGATTTCTCAAACATTCTGGCTAGCGGTTCTGCAATTTCCTTTGGCAAAACCCGAAAATCCTTTTTTGCTACTTTTTGTCTCCCTTGCAAGCCTTACTTCATTACTGACGTTAGCTCTTCTAACTCTTGCATTGCATTCTCTGCAAACAGCAATATATTCTTCTTTAGATATGCCCCCTCTTTTTTCCATTTAATATACATTTATGTTTTCCTTTTTAACAAGTTATTAAGTTCTGTGCATCCACCCTGGTATCTTTAAATGCTTCCAATTCTTCCTTCTTTTCAGGATTGTCACCAATTGTGCGGTGAGAATTTTATTTAGCAAAATCTCCCATCCTTCTTGGACATTTCTGTCCTTTAGAACATCCAGCTATTGGACCTTTCCTACTCTCTTTCTGAGTCCAACCTTAAAATCTTCCTTTCTGAAGTCCAACCTAAAAGTCTGATTTCTCGATGGTCTTCCTCTTCTTGTAACTCATGGCTAATGTTTTCTGCTGCTAATGGATTTAACCCCTTAATGACCGCTGATATGCCTTTTTACTGACCTGAGATATAAGAGAATAGCATCCCCATACATGTGACAATCATGTAGCTATCAGCTGTACATTATAGCTGACAACTTACTGCATTAATCAGGATCAGTGTTTGCACCGT
Organism: Ranitomeya imitator; assembly: GCF_032444005.1. Taxonomy (NCBI): domain Eukaryota; kingdom Metazoa; phylum Chordata; class Amphibia; order Anura; family Dendrobatidae; genus Ranitomeya; species Ranitomeya imitator. The sequence goes on along the minus strand of NC_091283.1, from coordinate 718,938,280 downwards.
CCATATCTGTTTAACCCTTTAGACGCTGCTGTCAATAGTGACTACAGCGTTGGACTGGAGCACCTTGGGCCCACCAGAGAAAATTATTCTTGGGGCCCACTATGTAGCTACATAGAAATAGATACAAGACCACCAATTGTGCGGTAAAAAGCGCTAATATCAGGGTATAATATAAGGTAGTTCACGTCTTAATAATGTAGCAAGGGTTGGGGTAGCCCCCTCACAGAATATAATGTAGCCCCCTCTTAAAATATAATGCGGTCCCCTCTCATAGAATATAATGCAGCACCCCACAAAATATAATGCAACCCCCTCAGGTATGACACAGTCCCCACCATAGAATATAATGTAGCACCCCCATAGAGTATAATGAAGCCCCCTCATATAGTATAATGCAACCCACCACAGAATGTAATGTAGTCCCCTGAGAGAATGCAGTTCCACCACAGAATATAATGCAGCCCCCCATAGAGTATACTGTAACCCCTCATATAGTATGATGTAGCCCCCCATAATATAATGTAGTACCCTGAGTATAATGCAGTCCCCCCACAGAATATAATGTAGCCCCCCAGGGCCGTATTTAGAGTTTCTGCTACCCTAGGCACTTTTAGTGCTGCCTCCCCCTTTGGTGAGTATGACACTATTGGCAGTGACTTTGGCAAGAATCACTGATGTGAAAGTAGCCTTTTGCAGCAGATCTGGCAGTTTTTCTGCATCTGCCACGTATGATCACTTACAGCAACACTGCATTCGACCTCATTCATTCCCTATGGGATTTGCGGCACTTGCCGTGATCTGGCAAATGCGGTGCCATACCTCCCAACTTTTGAAGAAGGGAAGGAGGTATAAAGTTTGCGGCGCGTGTAGTGCACCGTGGCAAATTTTAGGCCACGCCTCTGACCACACCCATTTTACAACTAGTCACACCCATATCCACGTCCCAACCACAGCCATTTAGCACTGCTGATCACACTGTTTTATATACAATAATTATAAACAAAAAAAATATGGCCTCACATAATAGCCACACATGATGCTCAATACTGTATAACGGCCACCACACATGATGCTCCATACTGTATAATGGCCACACACAGTTCTCCATACTGTATAATGGCCACACATGATGCTCAATACTGTATAATGGCCATACATGATGCTCCATAGTGTATAATGGCCACACATAATGCTCCATACTGTATAATGGCCACACATAGCACTCTATACTGTATAACGGCCACACACAGTTCTCCATACTGTATAATGATCCCACATGATGCTCAATACTAGGGTTGAGTGAAATGGATTGGTCATTTTCATAAGTTGCTGACTTTAGCAAAGTCGGGTTTCATGAAACCTGACCCGATCCCTCTGTGGGGTCGGCCACGCGGTCGGCGAACTTCGTGCCAAAGTCAAGTTTCATATGACGCGTTCAGCGCCATTTCTCAGCCAATGAAGGAGGACGCAGAGTGTGAGCAGCGTGATGACATAGGTCTCAGTCCCCACCATCTTAGAGAAGGGCATGGCAGTGATTGGCTTGCTTTCTGCGGCGTCACAGGGGCTATAAAGGGGCGTGCATGCCGACAGCCATCTTACTGCTGCTGATCTGAGCATAGGGAGAGGTTGCTGCCGCTTCGTCAGAAGCAGGGATTGCGTTAGGCAGGGAATATAAACCCCCAAGCCGCTTGTGCTGTAGCGATTTCCACTGTCCAACACCACCTTTTCCTTGCAGGGACAGTGGAGGCTAGATTTCAGTGCATCAGCTCTGTAGCTTATACGGCTGCCTTATAAGGCTCCCTGATAGCTGCATTGCTGTTTGTACGCCGCTGTGCAAACCAACTGCTTTTTTCAAAGCACAAATCCTATTGCTCCTTCCTTTCTGCACAGCTATCTTGTTTGTTTGTCCACACTTTTGTGTGCAGCAGTCCTTTTTATTGCTGCCTGCCATACATTTCTGAGATTACTGTAGGGAGATAGTAATTGTAGTACAGTCCCCCTTTTTATATATATATATATATATATATATATATATATATATATATATATATATATACACACATATATACAGTTAGGTCCATATATATTTGGACAGAGACAACATTTTTCTAATTTTTGTTATAGACATTACCACAATGAATTTTAAACAGAACAATTCAGATGCAGTTGAAGTTCAGACTTTCAGCTTTCATTTGTGGGTATCCACATTAAAATTGGATGAAGGGTTTAGGAGTTGCAGCTCCTTAACATGTGCCACCCTGTTTTTAAAAGGGACCAAAAGTAGTTGGACAGATTCAATAATTTTAAATAAAACGTTCATTTTTAGTACTTGGTTGAAAACCCTTTGTGGGCAATGACTGCCTGAAGTCTTGAACTCATGGACATCACCAAAAGCTGTGTTTCCTCCTTTTTGATGCTCTGCCAGGCCTTCACTGCCATGGTTTTCAGTTGCTGTTTGTTTGTGGGCCTTTCTGTCTGAAGTTTAGTCTTTAACAAGTGAAATACATGCTAAATAGGGTTGAGATCAGGTGACTGACTTGGCCATTCAAGAATATTCCACTTCTTTGCTTTAATAAACACCTGGGTTGCTTTGGCTTTATGTTTTGGGTCATGGTCCATCTGTAGTATGAAACGACGACCAATCAGTTTGGCTACATTTGGCTGGATCTGAGCCCTCAGTATGTCTCTGAATACCTCAGAATTCATTCGGCTGCTTCTGTCCTGTGTCACATCATCAATAAACACTAGTGACCCAGTGCCACTGGCAGCCGTGTTTTACAGATGATGTGGCATGCTTTGGATCATGAGCTGTACCACACCTTTGCCATAATTTTCACTTTCCATCATTCTGGTGGAGGTTGATCTTGGTTTCATCTGTCCAAAGAATGTTCTTCCAGAACTGTGCTGGCTTTTTTAGATGTTTTTTAGCAAAGTTTAGTCTAGCCTTTTTATTCTTGATGCTTAGGAGTGGCTTGCACCGTGCAGTGAACCCTCTGTATTTACTTTCATGCAGTCTTCTCTTTATGGTAGATTTGGATATTGATACGCCTACCTCCTGGAGAGTGTCGTTCACTTGGTTGGCTGTTGTGAAGGGGTTTCTCTTCACCATGGAGATTATTCTGCGATCATCCACCACTGTTGTCTTCCGTGGGCGCCCAGGTCTTTTTGCATTGATAAATTCACCAGTGCTTTCTTTCTTTCTCAGGATGTACCAAACTGTAGATTTTGCCACTCCTAATATTGTAGCAATTTCTCGGATGGGTTTTTTCTGTTTTCGCAGCTTTAGGATGGCTTGTTTCACCTGCATGGAGAGCTCCTTTGACCGCATGTTTACTTCACAGCAAAACCTTCCAAATGCAAGCACCACACCTCAAATCAACTCCAGGCCTTTTATCTGCTTAATTGAGAATGACATAACGAAGGTATTGCCCACACCTGTCCGTGAAATAGCCTTGGAGTCAATTGTCCAATTACTTTTGATCTACTATATAAAGCTGAATGTGTGTGTGTGTGTGTGTGTGTGTGTGTGTGTGTGTGTATGTATGTATGTCCGGGATTGGCATCTGCACCGTCGCAGCTACAGCCACAAAATTTTGCACAGTCACACGTCTGGACCCTGAGAGCATCATAGGCTATGTTGTGAGATTAAATTTTAACCCCACGCTTTCCAATTCACCAAATAATTTTGCCCCTATCTACATAATGGGGAAAAAAGTGAAAGGAAAAGTGTTGGAGGCGTCGCAGCCACAGCCACAAAATTTTGCACAGTCACACGTCTGGTCCCTGAGAGCATCATAGGCTATGTTGTGAGGCGAAATTTTAACCCCGCGCTTTCCAATTCACCAAATAATTTTGCCCCTATCTACATAATGGGGAAAAAAGTGAAAGGAAAAGTGTTGGAGGCAAATTGACAGCTGCCAGATGTGAACAAGGGGGACTTAAAGAGTGAGAGCGATGGCACCAAAGAGTATATACCGTACAGTTGCTAAGGTGGGGCCCCGACATGGGATACTCACCACACACGGGGATATGGACACACACAAAATGCGCCACACACTACCACGTGCTTGAACACATATACCACCCTCAGCACACATTTCACCACACATACACCAACCGCGCCACATAAAAGTCGAAACACAAAAGTCGCCGCTCAAAACTCGCCACGCGCAAAACTCGCCACATGCAAAAACTAGGCTCACGCAAAACTCGCCACAAGTGCAAAACTCACCTCATGGAAAACTCGCCACACGCAAAACTTGCACACGCGGAAAAATTGCCACATGTACAAAAGTTGCAGCACATGCAAAAGTTGCCTCACACACAACTTGCACATACTCAAAAGGCACCACACATAAAACTCGCCATGTGCAAAACTTGCTGCACACAACTTGCTACACTGTTGTGAATTCTGTGGCAGAGCTCCCTCCTGTGGTCACAAGTGGTACTTCAGCTGGTTCTCTCTGTGAGCTTCTGTTGGTGGAGGAAAGTGGTACTGCGGCTTCTGAGTTTCCTTCCTCAGGTGATGTGGTGAAGTCGTTAGGTGCTTCTCTATTTAACTCCACCTAGTGCTTTGATCCTGGCCTCCAGTCAATGTTCTAGTATTGGACCTGTTTCCTCCTGGATCGTTCCTGTGGCCTGCTGCTCTGCATAGCTAAGTTCCTCTTTGCTATTTGTTTGCTGTTTTTTTCTGTCCAGCTTGTCAATTTGTTTTTTTCTGCTTGCTGGAAGCTCTGGGACGCAGAGGGTGTACCTCCGTGCCGTTAGTTTGGTACGGAGGGTCTTTTTGCCCCCTTTGCGTGGTTTTTGTAGGGTTTTGTGTTGACCGCAAAGTTACCTTTCCTATCCTCGCTCTGTTCAGAAAGTTGGGCCTCACTTTGCTAAATCTATTTCATCTCTACGTTTGTCTTTTCATCTTAACTCACAGTCATTATATGTGGGGGCTGCCTTTTCCTTTGGGGTATTTCTCTGAGGTAAGGTAGGCTTATTTTCTATCTTCAGGCTAGCTAGTTTCTCAGCAAAACCACACAACAAAAAATAGTGCACAAGTCCAAAAAATATCATATAAAAATGTATATTTTTTATTAAAGAACACGATACAACAATGGAAAAAGACAGTAAGGTAGGGGACATAGATAAAACCTCATGATACCTAAGAGGTGGTTACTGGTCCCCAGATGACAATAATAGCCACACCACAAAATAACATTTGGGATGCGGTGGTAGATACACAAAAACACGTTGTTTGGCACTGTCACAGGGCATAAGAGAAAGATCATACAATACTATAATGTCACAGTTAATAATACCCATGGGCAGCTACCGATAAAGATGGAGAAAGTGTACATACCACAAAGGTACAGGGGACCACACCAGCTCGGAACCCACCCCAACGCGCGTTTCGGTACAAGTCCTTCCTCAGGGGGCGTGCCAGGTACTGAGGCCGGTGGATTAAATAGAGGCCGATCCCTCATGCCGCACCAATGAGTGGTCGCATCATCACAACCGGCCGCACCTGTCTGCGCTGCACACACGGGCCCATGTGTGTCAGCACAGAATCACGGACCGGAAGTAAAATGACGCGTACCGCGCATGACCGGAAGTGCACCGGCGGCCATTTTGATTGAGGGAAGAATAGTAACATCGCATCACTATGTGAAGGGAACATAATGAGAAGATACACACTGCGCCTTACTACATAGAGACCAATGACGCCCCATATAAGATACCGCAAAAAAAACTCGCGGCAACATATACATACCCTGCAGACAACCACATAACGTCACCCGCATAATACAAACGATAACACAAGTTAATAAATAATACTAGTAACTGCAGGTGAAGCTTTATAATAAAAGAAACATAAATACATGGGGGTCTGCAAGTAAGGGACAAGCCATAGGAGATGAACAGTACCTATGTAGAAGAATAGTATAAACGTACATCAAACCGACAAGAAACATCATGGAAACCACTGTACACATAATAGATATTTATATATAAAATAAAACAGAAATATGTATACATACAAAATTATAACAAAAAAGTTTAACTATAATAATATACAAAACTGCATACATAATCCTGTTAACATGTAGAATCCATAAATATGGAGGAACCGACATACGCATCAAAAGGCACAATGATCCAAGATAATGGCGTCCCCATAGCAAACAATACCACATAGAGATGTCGGCCACTATAAAGAACAATGACAGCAAATACACCAAGGAGGTAACAATACAGACAAAATACATAAACAATTTTATTAATTAAAATTATGACGACACGTCAACATTAACATCAATAAACAACAGCAGCCGGATGAAACTCCCAAGTCCATCCAGATATGAAACGTCCACCATAGCCAGAAGTCCTGACGAACGAGAAAATCACTAAAAATAGAAAAATATTAAAATAAATAAAAAGGAACAAGAGGTAGGTACAACCACTAATGCATTCAGCAGCCGGAATGACGGAGGAAGGGGACAAATGAAATAGATTCATTTAAACCCAAAGGGTAGACCGTGTTTAGTTGCCAAATCCACCTCGTCTCGAGTCTACCAAGTCTCCTGGACAGATCGCCGCCCCTGATATTAATCTTCAAGGCATCAATCCCCCGCACCCTAAAAAGGGTTCCATCACAATTATGGAATTCCTTGAAGTGGCGGGGTATAGTTTTGAGGGTGGATGTCTCCACATGGGTGGCCGCCGCCTGAATACCCAAAACATGCTCTCTGATGCGAACCTTGAGCTGACGCGTGGTGAGCCCCACGTAAATCAACCCACAAGGACAGGTGGCATAATACACCACATACCTAGTGGTACAGGTAATAAAAGATCTAATCTTATAGCTCTTGGTTGCATCAGAGTTGATAAAGGTATCACAACGATCCACATTGGGACAGGCGACACACCCCCCACATGGAGAACAACCCACCCGCCTTTGGAATCTGTCCAGGAACGTAGGTTTGGCATGATGGACATAATGACTCGAGACGAGGTGGTCCCTCAAATTACTGGCACGTCGAAATGCCAGAGAGGGACGTGTTGGAATAAATCTAGACATAACAGGATCCACCCTTAAAATAGGCCAGGCATTATCCAGAATGGAACGCACCCTATCGGACTGAGAGCTAAAATTCGTTACAAACCGTACTACCTGCCCGCCACCATGTCCATCCCTACTCCGAGTGCTGTATAATAGGTCGTCGCGGGAGGCATATTTTGCTCTAAAATAGGCCCGCTTTATCGACCTACGGCTATATCCACGGGATCTGAATCGTTCCCTCAGCTCCTCCGCACGTTGTTCAAACATAATATCTGATGAACAGATTCTCCTAATGCGGAGGAACTGACCGATCGGAACAGATCTGATCATATGCCGTGGATGGCCAGATGATGCATGCAGTAGGGCGTTCGTAGCTGTCTCCTTCCTAAAAATATCCGTCTGCAACATTCCGGACGGATCTCTCCTGATGGAAACATCAAGGAAATCCAGGGATGCAGCATCAGATGTAACAGTAAGATGGATGTTATAGTCATTGCTATTCAGAGTCTCAACCAATTGCGCAAGGTCAGATGGAGTGCCCTGCCATATGAAGAAGATATCGTCTATGTAGCGTGTCCATAATGGGACCCTCTCCATAGACCCCAATTCATCAGACAGGAAGAGATCCCTCTCCCACAGTCCCAGGAAAAGACCGGCATAAGCCGGCGCAAAGGCCGCCCCCATGGCGGTCCCCTGGAGCTGCAGGTAGAAGGATCCCTTAAATACAAAAAAATTGTGAGTGAGAGTGAACTCCAACAGCTCCAGCAGAAGGTCCCGTATACCAATGGGAAGTGTGGAATTACTAAGAAAAAATCGGACCGCTGCCAAGCCGTCAGTTTGCCTAATATTGGTATACAAGGATTCAACATCCGCTGAAACCATCAGAGAATCACCCTCCAAATACAGTCCATCAACCCTACGCAATAGGTCCCCCGTATCCCTGAGGAAGGAAGGGAGGCCCGAAACCAGAGGTTGCAAATGGTAGTCGACCCATTTATTAACATGTTCCAAAAAGTTGCCCCTGCCTGAGATGATTGGTCTGCCAGGTGGTGAGGCGGAATTTTTGTGTATTTTTGGGAGCATATAGAACGTCGGGATAGTAGGCTCAGGAACCACCAGAGCCAGAGACAAATCCTTGGAGATAATGCCGTCCCCCAACGCACGCTTAATGATAGTATATAATTGCGCTGAATATGCAGAGAGAGGGTTATAGGACAATTTCCTATAACATACAGTATTATTCAGTTGCCGAAAGGCCTCTCTCTCATACATATTGATAGGCCAGAGGACGACATTACCCCCCTTGTCAGCTGGTTTAATAAGTATGTCCGGCAGTTCCTGAAGATACTTCAACTGACATCTCTCCTCTTTTGTTAGATTATCATTTACTACAAATTTAGGGATCTTATACAATTCCGCCATCACCACCTGAACAAACGTCTCAACATAAGAGCACGATGACAGAGGGGGAAACTTAGTGGACCGTGGCCGGATCGAAGCAGGAATCTCACCCCCATCGTTAGAATGTTCCACCGCAAGTTCCTCAAGGATTCTTAGGGCCTCCTGTTCCTCCTCTGTGGGGAAAAGAGAATAAAGATTGTTATTATTAAAGTACCTTCTGAATAGCAATGACCTAGCAAAAATATGCAAATCCTTGATGGTAGAGAACAGGTCGAACGCCGCCACTGGTGAGAAGGATAAACCCTTCTCAAGTAACGACACATCAGTACTAGAGAGGACACAGCGACTCAGGTTAATCACCTTGTTATCCCTATTGGCTTTGGAAGGAGCCACATTTCTTTTATATGGATGGAAGGCATGATCACGTAGTCTTGAATTCTCCATAGACCCGGTAGTAGATGTAGATGCCACCGAAACGTCAGACCGGTCACCCAATGATGAAACAGAAACAATGGACGTACTTCTCTGTAGATTGGATTTAAAATCCTTACTCCATAAGTATACCCGTTTGGTCTGGTAATCCTTAACATCTCTCTTATATTTAACCAGCTGGGTATCCTGAATTTTCTTGACCATAACATCCATGGATTTATCAAGATCTGTTTCAAATTTCTGAACCTTCTCAGGTGGACAGGTGGATCGTATTTCCACCTGAGCAGCATCAATCAGACCGTCAAGTTCATTAATCTTGGTAGTATTCAGATCAATTAGGAGTTGAATAAGAGACTGTGAACAAGTGTTACATGCCTCCTCCCATTTCTCAATAAAAGATGTGTCTTCAATAGGGAACGACGGTATCACCCTAACTCTCAGCCCTCTAGGGATCATCCCATTCGTCTTATATCTATCCAAAAATAATCGGTTCCACCACAGCCTAGACCTCTTGGTGATAAGACCACCAATATTAGACAATTTGTCATCCAAACCAACGTCAACCGGCTGCTGTACATCAACCCCACCACTGCCGAAAACCTTGTCCATATCGGTGAGCCATGTTTTCTCCCTGGCCCGAAAATCCATAGTGTACACCAACGATCCTGTGCATAACACAGACAAAATGAATAAACATACCAAACAAGGTACACACAAACGGCTGATATATATATGTACATTCATATTAGCATGATGGAACAGTAAAAACAGCCTCAATATGGACAATGTGTAGGACACACTAATGCTAATAAGCAAAACCACACAACAAAAAATAGTGCACAAGTCCAAAAAATATCATATAAAAATGTATATTTTTTATTAAAGAACACGATACAACAATGGAAAAAGACAGTAAGGTAGGGGACATAGATAAAACCTCATGATACCTAAGAGGTGGTTACTGGTCCCCAGATGACAATAATAGCCACACCACAAAATAACATTTGGGATGCGGTGGTAGATACACAAAAACACGTTGTTTGGCACTGTCACAGGGCATAAGAGAAAGATCATACAATACTATAATGTCACAGTTAATAATACCCATGGGCAGCTACCGATAAAGATGGAGAAAGTGTACATACCACAAAGGTACAGGGGACCACACCAGCTCGGAACCCACCCCAACGCGCGTTTCGGTACAAGTCCTTCCTCAGGGGGCGTGCCAGGTACTGAGGCCGGTGGATTAAATAGAGGCCGATCCCTCATGCCGCACCAATGAGTGGTCGCATCATCACAACCGGCCGCACCTGTCTGCGCTGCACACACGGGCCCATGTGTGTCAGCACAGAATCGCGGACCGGAAGTAAAATGACGCGTACCGCGCATGACCGGAAGTGCACCGGCGGCCATTTTGATTGAGGGAAGAATAGTAACATCGCATCACTATGTGAAGGGAACATAATGAGAAGATACACACTGCGCCTTACTACATAGAGACCAATGACGCCCCATATAAGATACCGCAAAAAATGCTGCATCCCTGGATTTCCTTGATGTTTCCATCAGGAGAGATCCGTCCGGAATGTTGCAGACGGATATTTTTAGGAAGGAGACAGCTACGAACGCCCTACTGCATGCATCATCTGGCCATCCACGGCATATGATCAGATCTGTTCCGATCGGTCAGTTCCTCCGCATTAGGAGAATCTGTTCATCAGATATTATGTTTGAACAACGTGCGGAGGAGCTGAGGGAACGATTCAGATCCCGTGGATATAGCCGTAGGTCGATAAAGCGGGCCTATTTTAGAGCAAAATATGCCTCCCGCGACGACCTATTATACGGCACTCGGAGTAGGGATGGACATGGTGGCGGGCAGGTAGTACGGTTTGTAACGAATTTTAGCTCTCAGTCCGATAGGGTGCGTTCCATTCTGGATAATGCCTGGCCTATTTTAAGGGTGGATCCTGTTATGTCTAGATTTATTCCAACACGTCCCTCTCTGGCATTTCGACGTGCCAGAAATTTGAGGGACCACCTCGTCTCGAGTCATTATGTCCATCATGCCAAACCTACGTTCCTGGACAGATTCCAAAGGCGGGTGGGTTGTTCTCCATGTGGGGGGTGTGTCGCCTGTCCCAATGTGGATCGTTGTGATACCTTTATCAACTCTGATGCAACCAAGAGCTATAAGATTAGATCTTTTATTACCTGTACCACTAGGTATGTGGTGTATTATGCCACCTGTCCTTGTGGGTTGATTTACGTGGGGCTCACCACGCGTCAGCTCAAGGTTCGCATCAGAGAGCATGTTTTGGGTATTCAGGCGGCGGCCACCCATGTGGAGACATCCACCCTCAAAACTATACCCCGCCACTTCAAGGAATTCCATAATTGTGATGGAACCCTTTTTAGGGTGCGGGGGATTGATGCCTTGAAGATTAATATCAGGGGCGGCGATCTGTCCAGGAGACTTGGTAGACTCGAGACGAGGTGGATTTGGCAACTAAACACGGTCCACCCTTTGGGTTTAAATGAATCTATTTCATTTGTCCCCTTCCTCCGTCATTCCGGCTGCTGAATGCATTAGTGGTTGTACCTACCTCTTGTTCCTTTTTATTTATTTTAATATTTTTCTATTTTTAGTGATTTTCTCGTTCGTCAGGACTTCTGGCTATGGTGGACGTTTCATATCTGGATGGACTTGGGAGTTTCATCCGGCTGCTGTTGTTTATTGATGTTAATGTTGACGTGTCGTCATAATTTTAATTAATAAAATTGTTTATGTATTTTGTCTGTATTGTTACCTCCTTGGTGTATTTGCTGTCATTGTTCTTTATAGTGGCCGACATCTCTATGTGGTATTGTTTGCTATGGGGACGCCATTATCTTGGATCATTGTGCCTTTTGATGCGTATGTCGGTTCCTCCATATTTATGGATTCTACATGTTAACAGGATTATGTATGCAGTTTTGTATATTATTATAGTTAAACATTTTTGTTATAATTTTGTATGTATACATATTTCTGTTTTATTTTATATATAAATATCTATTATGTGTACAGTGGTTTCCATGATGTTTCTTGTCGGTTTGATGTACGTTTATACTATTCTTCTACATAGGTACTGTTCATCTCCTATGGCTTGTCCCTTACTTGCAGACCCCCATGTATTTATGTTTCTTTTATTATAAAGCTTCACCTGCAGTTACTAGTATTATTATTATTAACTTGTGTTATCGTTTGTATTATGCGGGTGACGTTATGTGGTTGTCTGCAGGGTATGTATATGTTGCCGCGAGTTTTTTTTTTGCGGTATCTTATATGGGGCGTCATTGGTCTCTATGTAGTAAGGCGCAGTGTGTATCTTCTCATTATGTTCCCTTCACATAGTGATGCGATGTTACTATTCTTCCCTCAATCAAAATGGCCGCCGGTGCACTTCCGGTCATGCGCGGTACGCGTCATTTTACTTCCGGTCCGCGATTCTGTGCTGACACACATGGGCCCGTGTGTGCAGCGCAGACAGGTGCGGCCGGTTGTGATGATGCGACCACTCATTGGTGCGGCATGAGGGATCGGCCTCTATTTAATCCACCGGCCTCAGTACCTGGCACGCCCCCTGAGGAAGGACTTGTACCGAAACGCGCGTTGGGGTGGGTTCCGAGCTGGTGTGGTCCCCTGTACCTTTGTGGTATGTACACTTTCTCCATCTTTATCGGTAGCTGCCCATGGGTATTATTAACTGTGACATTATAGTATTGTATGATCTTTCTCTTATGCCCTGTGACAGTGCCAAACAACGTGTTTTTGTGTATCTACCACCGCATCCCAAATGTTATTTTGTGGTGTGGCTATTATTGTCATCTGGGGATCAGTAACCACCTCTTAGGTATCATGAGGTTTTATCTATGTCCCCTACCTTACTGTCTTTTTCCATTGTTGTATCGTGTTCTTTAATAAAAAATATACATTTTTATATGATATTTTTTGGACTTGTGCACTATTTTTTGTTGTGTGGTTTTGCTTATTAGCATTAGTGTGTCCTACACATTGTCCATATTGAGGCTGTTTTTACTGTTCCATCATGCTAATATGAATGTACAGTTAGGGCCAGAAATATTTGGACAGTGACACAAGTTTTGTTATTTTAGCTGTTTACAAAAACATGTTCAGAAATACAATTATATATATAATATGGGCTGAAAGTGCACACTCCCAGCTGCAATATGATAGTTTCCACATCCAAATCGGAGAAAGGATTTAGGAATCATAGCTCTGTAATGCATAGTGTCCTCTTTTTCAAGGGACCAAAAGTAATTGGACAATGGACTCTAAGGGCTGCAATTAACTCTGAAGGCGTCTCCCTCGTTAACCTATAATCAATGAAGTAGTTAAAAGGTCAGGGGTGGATTCCAGGTGTGTGGTTTTGCATTTGGAAGCTGTTGCTGTGAGCAGACAACATGCGGTCAAAGGAACTCTCAATTGAGGTGAAGCAGAACATCCTGAGGCTGAAAAAAAAGAAAAAATCCATCAGAGAGATAGCAGACATGCTTGGAGTAGCAAAATCAACAGTTGGGTACATTCTGAGAAAAAAGAAATTGACTGGTGAGCTTGGGAACTCAAAAAGGCCTGGGCGTCCACGGATGACAACAGTGGTGGATGATCGCCGCATACTTAATTTGGTGAAGAAGAACCCGTTCACAACATCAACTGAAGTCCAGAACACTCTCAGTGAAGTAGGTGTATCTGTCTCTAAGTCAACAGTAAAGAGAAGACTCCATGACAGTAAATACAAAGGGTTCACATCTAGATGCAAACCATTCATCAATACCAAAAATAGACAGGCCAGAGTTAAATTTGCAGAAAAACACCTCAAGAAGCCAGCTCAGTTCTGGAAAAGTATTCTATGGACAGATGAGACAAAGATCAACCTGTACCAGAATGATGGGAAGAAAAAAGTTTGGAGAAGAAAGGGAACGACACATGATCCAAGGCACACCACATCCTCTGTAAAACATGGTGGAGGCAACGTGATGGCATGGGCATGCATGGCTTTCAATGGCACTGGGTCACTTGTGTTTATTGATGACATAAGAGCAGACAAGAGTAGCCGGATGAATTCTGAAGTGTACCGGGATATACTTTCAGCCCAGATTCAGCTAAATGCTGCAAAGTTGATTGGACGGCGCTTCATAGTACAGATGGACAATGACCCCAAGCATACAGCCAAAGCTACCCAGGAGTTCATGAGTGCCAAAAAGTGGAACATTCTGCAATGGCCAAGTCAATCTCCAGATCTAAACCCAATTGAGCATGCATTTCACTTGCTCAAATCCAGACTTAAGACGGAAAGACCCACAAACAAACAAGACCTGAAGGCTGCGGCTGTAAAGGCCTGGCAAATCATTAAGAAGGAGGAAACCCAGCGTTTGGTGATGTCCATGGGTTCCAGACTTAAGGCAGTGATTGCCTCCAAAGGATTTGCAACAAAATATTGAAAATAAAAATATTTTGTTTGGGTTATGTTTATTTGTCCAATTACTTTTGACCTCCTAAAATGTGGAGTGTTTGTAAAGAAATGTGTACAATTCCTACATTTTCTATCAGATATTTTTGTTCAACCCTTCAAATTAAACGTTACAATCTGCACTTGAATTCTGTTGTAGAGGTTTCATTTCAAATCCAATGTGGTGGCATGCAGAGCCCAACTCGCGAAAATTGTGTCACTGTCCAAATATTTCTGGCCCTAACTGTACATATATATATCAGCCGTTTGTGTGTACCTTGTTTGGTATAGCTAGTTTCTCAGGCCGTGCCGAGTTGCATAGGCAGCGTTAGGCGCAATCCACGGCTGCCTTTAGTGTGGTTGGAGAGGATTAGGGATTGCGGTCAACAGAGTTCCCACGTCTCAGAGCTCGTTCTTGTTTTTTGGGTTATTGCCAGGTCACTGTATGTGCGCTGACCTCTATGTCCATTGTGGTACTGAATTACCTTTCATAACACTACACTAACCTGTCACATGCAACTCGACACACAAAAAGTTGCTACATGCATGTTGCCACACAAAACTCATCTCACAAAAGTCGCTACATGCATGTCGCCACACACAACTCAACACACACAACTTGACAAACGAAACTCGCCCTAAAACACACACAAGTCTGGTATTATCCTTCAAAAATAAAAATTAGATTAATAAGCAGACAAACTACAAGAGCAACAAATGTACCATATAGGAAATACGGCAGCTGTCAGTCACATGACCTGTCTATTATGTGTATGTGTGAGCTAATATATACTGCCAGGGGGAGGGCTTCCTGTTGGCTGGGGATTTATCAGGCTGCCAATTTAGCTTACAAATACTGAGGTAAAAATACTGAGCAAATAATGTGTGAACGAGGTCTAATACAGGAGGAGATGACACACAGGTATATACTATATACAGGGGAGATGACACACAGATATATACTATATACAGGAGAGATGACACACAGGTATATACTATATAGAGGAGATGACATACAGGTACATACTATATACAGGAGCAGATGACCTACCGGTATATACTATATACAGGAGGAGATGACATACAGGTATATGCTATACACAGGAGATGACATACAGATGTATACCATGTATAAGGGAGATGACAAACATGTATATACTGAGGTGATGAGGTGAAAATGAGAGGTGTGAGGTGAAAATGAAAAGGTGCGAGTGCAAAATGAGAGGAGTGAGGAAAAATAGTGGAGTGATCAGAAAATGACAGATGTGAGGTTGAAATGACAAGTGTTAGGGGGGAATGAGAGGAGTGAGGGAGAAAATGAGAGGTGTGAGGGAGAAAATGAGAGATGTGAGGGGGAAAATGAAAGATGTGATTGGGAAAATGAGAGGCGTGATGGGAAAATAAGAGAAGTGAGGTGCTATAACTAACCACAGATATTTACTATGCCCAGGCAACGCCGGGCTCTTCAGCTAGTATATATATATATATATATATATATATATATATATATATATATATATATATATATATATATATATATATATATATATATATATACATATCTTCAAGCCACTTTCTGCCCCTGAAAACTGTGTAGTGTGAAACAGTGGGCCTGTATTTTTCTGCACTGTTCCACACCTAAAAAGGGAGATTCTGTGCCAGTTTAATCTGTTGTATCTGTCAGTCAATTTCTGCCACAGAAACAATACTGTAAAACAGTGGGCCAGATTTATTCACTAGTCTTCCATATAAAAACAAAAAGGGGAGATTAATATTGGCAAATCTGTGCATCTGTGCCAGTCCAGTCTGTGTTATCTGTCAGTCATTTTCTGCCACAGAAACTATACTGTAAAACAGTGGGCCAGATTTATTCACTAGTCTCCCATAAAAAAAAGAAGGGGAGAATAATATTGGCAAATCTGTGCATCTGTGCCAGTCCAGTCTGTGGTATCTGTCTGTCAGTCATTCTCTGCCACAGAAACTATACTGTAAAACAGTGGGCCAGATTTATTCACTAGTCTCCAATAAAAAAGAGGAGATTAAAATTGGCAAATCTGTGCATCTGTGCCAGTCCAGTCTGTGGTATCTGTCAGTCATTTTCTGCCACAGAAAATATACTGTAATACAGTGGGCCAGATTTATTCACTAGTCTTCCATTTAAAAAAGAAGGGGACATTTTTATTTCCAGTGTTTGCATCTGTGTCAGTCCTGTTAGTGGCATATCTGTCAGCCACTGAAGCTGTGTACTGTTATACAGTGGGCCTGATTTTCCCTGCAGTCTCACACACCTATAAAGGGAGATTTAAATTCACAACAATTTTGCGTCCAACTTGTAACTGGTTTTACAGTACCAAATACCCTTTGTTAGTTTGGTTACATATTTCCAAGAATGAGGAAGTCTGGTGGAAGAGGTCGTGGCCGTGGGCGGTCATTGCCAGCTGGTAATGATGGTAGTGGTGGTGGAGCATCAGGTGGTCGTGGGAAAAGCAATATAGCACCTAAGTCTCGAGTTGTTCAGCCACCGTCATCATCTGGCTACACAAGGCCTCGAACGCTCCCTTTTCTGGGAATAGGAAAACCGCTTTTAAAGCCGGAGCAGCAGGAACAAGTTTTGGCTTTCCTTGCTGACTCTGCCTCTAGCTCTTTTTCCTCCTCTTTGGAAAGTGCAAAATGTAAAAGCAGCGTGTCGTCAGTGGATGTTCCCGGTCAGGGACAAGTCGCTTCCTTGCGTTCTTCACCCAGAACAACAGAGAAGGATGCGTCAGGCGACACAACGGGTTACTCCATGGAGCTCTTTACACATACCGTTCCTGGGTTAGAAAGAGAAATTGTTAACAGGCCATGCCCATTACAAGATGAATCGGACATGGAGTGCACAGATGCACAGCCACAGCCAAATTATTATGCTGTTCCTTTGACTCAGATCACAACATTGCCCTCGCAGTGTACTGATCCAGAATCTGACCCAGATGAGACTATGGAGCCCCGTCACGAACGCTATAGCACCGGCTTACACGGTGACACAGAGGAAGGTGCACAGGACTTAGAAGAGGAGGTCATACATGACCCAGTTGTTGACCCCAATTGGCAGCCATTGGGGGAACAGGGTGCAGCCAGCAGTAGCTCTGAAGCGGAGGAGGAGCCGCAGCAGGCATCAACATCGCAACAGGTTCCCTCTGGCAGGCCCGTATCTGGCCAAAAACGTGTGGCAAAACCAAAAACAGTTGTAGGAGAGCGTGGCCATCCGGTTAAAGTAGCTCAGTGTGCAATGCCTGAAAAGGTATCTGATAGTAGGAAGAGTGCAGTCTGGCATTTTTTTAACCAAGATCCAAATGATCAGTGCAAAGTCATCTGTAAGAAATGCTCAAGGACCTTCAGCAGAGGTCAGAATGTTAAAAATCTAAATACAAGTTGCATGCGTAGACATTTAACCTCTATGCACTTGCAAGCCTGGACTAACTACCAAACGTCCCTTAACGTTGTTGCACCCTCTCACAATGAAGCTGGTCAGCAACGCTACATCCCTTCCCTCACTGTAAGCCCACCGCTTACCACACCACCTGCAGCAAATGTGGAGGTTTCGTCGCAAGGCCAAAGCAGTCAGGGAATCACCAGGTTCTTGGTAGGAAACACTGTATGTAGGCCAACAGCAAGATTACCATCACCAACCCTCTCTCAGTCTGCCATGTCCACCGGCACCCCCGCTAGTTCCACCATATGCAGCTCCCCAGTCCAGCTCACCCTATAAGAGACTCTCGTTAGGAAAAGGAAGTACTCATCCTCTCATCCGCGTGCACAGGGTTTGAACGCCCACATTGCTAGACTAATCTCGTTAGAGATGATGCCCTACCGGTTTGTTGAAAGCGAAGCTTTCAAAGCCATGATGAACTACGCTGTACCACGCTACGAGCTACCCAGTCGACACTTTTTTCCAGAAAAGCCATCCCAGCCCTCCACCAGCATGTAAAAGACCGCATTGTCCATGCACTCAGGCAATCTGTGAGTAGAAAGGTGCACCTGAGAACAGATGCATGGACTAGTAGGCATGGCCAGGGGCGTTACGTGTCCATCACGGCACACTGGGTTAATGTGGTGGATGCAGGGTCCACAGGGGACAGCAATTTTGGGACAGTTCTGCCTAGCCCACGGTCTAGGAAACAGTTGGCTGTAGGCGTTTGCCCCCCCCTCCTCCTCCTCCTCATCCTCCATCAGAAGTGAGAGCTTGTCCACAGACCGCAGTCACACGACCACTCCATCCGCAGCTGCCACTGTTGCACACGAGGTGTCCCATTATGGAACAGCTAGTGGCAAGCGTCAGCAGGCTGTATTGGCAATGAAGTGTTTGGGCGACAACAGACACACTGCGGAAGTTCTGTCCGAGTTCTTGCAGCAAGAAACTCAGTCATGGCTGCGCAGTGTACATCTTGAGGCAGGCAAGGTAGTGAGTGATAACGGAAGGAGTTTTATGGCTGCCATAGCCCTATCACAACTGAAACACATTCCTTGCCTGGCTCACACCTTAACCCCTTAAGCCCCGAGGGTGGTTTGCACGTTAATGACCGGGCCAATTTTTACAATTCTGTCCACTGTCCCTTTATGAGGTTATAACTCTGGAACGCTTTAACGGATCTTGGCGATTCTGACATTGTTTTCTCGAGACATATTGTACTTCATGGTAGTGGTAAAATTTATTTGATATAACTTGCGTTTATTTGTGAAAAAAACGGAAAATTGGCAAAAATTTTGAAAATTTCGTAATTTTCCAACTTTAAATTTTTATGCCCTTAAATAACAGAGATATGTCACGCAAAATACTTAATATGCAACTTTTCCCACATGTCTACTTTACATCAGCACAATTTTGGAACCAACATTTTTTTTTGTTAGGGAGTTATAAGGGTTGAAAGTTGACCAGCAATTTCTCATTTTTACAACACCATTTTTTTTTTTTAGGGACCATATCTCATTTGAAGTCATTTTGAGGGGTCTATATGGTAGAAAATACCTAAGTGTGACACCATTCTAAAAACTGCACCCCTCAAGGTGCTCAAAACCACATTCAAGAAGTTTATTAACCCTTCAGGGGTTTCACAGGAATTTTTGGAATGTTTAAATAAAATTGAATATTTAACTTTTTTTCACACAAAATTTATTTCAGCTCCAATTTGTTTTATTTTACCAAGGGTAACAGGATAAAATGGATGCCAAAAGTTGTTGTACAATCTGTCCTGAGTACGCTGATACCCCATATGTGGGGGTAAACCACTGTTTGGGCGCATGGCAGAGCTCAGAAGGAAAGGAGCGCCATTTGACTTTTCAATACAAAATTGACAAGAATTGAGATGGGACACCATGTTGCGTTTGGAGAGCCCCTCATGTGCCTAAACATTGAAACCCCCCACAAGTGACACCATTTTGGAAACTAGACACCCTAAGGAACTTATCTAGATGTGTGGTGACCACTGTGACCCACCAAGTGCTTCACAGAAGATTATAATGCAGAGCCGTAAAAATAAAAAATCATATTTTTTCACAAAGATGATCTTTTCGCCCCCAATTTTTTATTTTCCCAAGAGTAAGAGAAGAAATTGGACCTCAAACATTGTTGTACAATTTGTCCTGAGTACGCTGATACCCCATATATGGGTGTAAACCATTGTTTGGGCGTATGGCAGAGCTCGGAAGGGAAGGAGCGCCATTTTACTTTTCAATGCAAAATTGACTGGAATTAAGATGGGACGCCATGTTGGTTTGGAGAGCCCCTGATGTGCCTAAACATTAAAACCCCCCACAAGTGACACCATTTTGGAAACTAGACCCCCTAAGGAACTTATCTAGATGTGTTTTGAGAGCTTTGAACCCCCAAGTGTTTCACTACAGTTTATAACACAGAGCCATGAAAATAATTTTCTTTTTTTTTTGCAAAAATTGTTTTTTAGCCCCCAGTTTTGTATTTTCACAAGGGTAACAGAATAAATTGGACCCCAAAAGTTGTTGTCCAATTTGTTCTGAGTACGCTGATACCCAATATGTGGGGGGGAACCACTGTTTGGGCGCATGGCAGAGCTCGGAAGGGAAGGAGCGCCATTTGGAATGCAGACTTAGATGGATTGGTCTGCAGGCGTCCCTGATGTACCCAAACAGTACAAACCCCCCACAAGTGACCTCATATTGGAAACTAGACCTCCCAAGGAACTTATCTAGATGTGTTGTTAAAACTTTAAACCCCCAAGTGTTTCACTACAGTTTATAACGCAGAGCCGTGAAAATAAAAAATCCTTTTTTTTCCCACAAAAATGATTTTTAGCCCTCCAAATTTTTATTTTCCCAAGGATAACAAGAGAACTTGGACCCAAAAAGTTGTTGTCCAATTTGTCTCGAGTACGCCGATACCCCATATGTTGGGGTAAACCCCTGTTTGGGCGCACGGGAGAGCTCGGAAGGGAAGGAGCACTGTTTTACTTTTTCAATGCAGAATTGGCTGGAATTGAGATCGGACGCCATGTCGCGTTTGGAGAGCCCCTTATGTGCCTGAACAGTGGAAACTCCCCGTTTATAACTGAAACCCCAATCCAAACGCACCCCTAACCCAAATCCCAACAGTAACCCTAACAACACACCTAACCCTGACACACCCCTAATTCTAATCCCAACCGTAAATGTAATCCAAGCCCTAACCCTAGCCCTAACCCTAGCCCTAACCCTAATGGGAAAATGGAAATAAATACATTTTCTAAAATGTTATCATTTTTCCCTAAGGCTAGGTTCACATTGCGTTAGGGCAATCCATTTAGCGCTAGCGGATTGCGCTAACGCAATGTCTTTTTAGGTGTCGCGTTTAGTGGTCGCGTTAACGTCCCCGCTCTGGAAGATCGGGGATCGGACTTAGGGCGCGCCACAAAAGAACGGCACCTTGCTAGCGCGAGCCGAAAATGGCACGCTCTAGCGATGCACTACACCTGAAAATCACATTGCTGTCAATGGGTGCACTAACGGACCCGTTGCACGGCGATAATTGCGACATTTTCGCCGTGCAACGCTGTCCGTTAGCGTTAACCCATTAACACAATGTGAACCTAGCCTAACTAAGGGGGTGATGAAGGGGGGTTTTATTTACTTTTATAGCGTTTTTTATATCGGATTTTTATGATTGGCAGCCGTCACACACTAAAAGACGCTTTTTATAGCAAAAAAGTTTTTGCGTCTCCACATTTTAGCTTTGTTCAGTGGAGGAGAACAGCAAGGAGCGGCAGACACCAATAGTAGGCCCCAACCCAACTAGTAGGCCAAATGCAGTTGTTCCATTTAACAACTATTCAACAAGAGCCTCAAGATTGAAGCAATGGAGAGGCAACCTGGGGAACACCTTGGAGTGGAACACACCGTCTCTACACCCCTGACCTAACTTGTAGGCCGCATGCAGTGTTGTTTTCAACAACTACTAAACGAGAGCCAGAAGATTGAAGCAATGGAGAGGCAACCTGGAGAACACCTTGAAGCGGCAGACACTGGTAGTAGGCCCCAACCCAAGTACTAGCCCCACTGCAGTTAGATTTACCAAAAAATACTAAACGAGAGCCTGAAGATCAAAGCTCAGAAAAGGCAACCCGGAGAACACCTTGGAGCGGCAGACACTGGTAGTTGGCCCCAACCCAAGTACTAGCCCCACTGCAGTTAGATTTACCAAAAAATACTAAACGAGAGCCTGAAGATCAAAGCTCAGAAAAGGCAACCTGGAGAACACCTTGAAGCGGCAGACACTGGTAGTAGGCCCCAACCCAAGTACTAGCCCCACTGCAGTTAGATTTACCAAAAAATACTAAACGAGAGCCTGAAGATCAAAGCTCAGAAAAGGCAACCCGGAGAACACCTTGGAGCGGCAGACACTGGTAGTAGGCTTTAAACCCAAAATTTTGGTCAATGGAGTTTATAAAATGTTCCAGGGGTACACAGGCAGCATTGGTGTGGTAAGCGGAGGACAATTTCTATTTGGGACTGCAGACAGTAGTAGGCTGTCCCCTGTGGACCATGCATCCACAACATTAACCCAGTCCGCCGTAATGGACATGTAACCTTTCGTGGACATGCCTACTGGTCCATGCATCTGTTGTCAGGTGCACCTTTCTACTATTAGATAGCCTGAGAGCATGGACAATGCAGATTTTTACATGATGGTGGAGGGCTGGGATGGCTTTTCTTGCAAAAGAAGTGACGACTGGGTAGCTCTTACCATGGTACAGCGTAGTCCATCTGGGCTTTATAATTATAAATAAAAGAAAAAAAAGTAGGCTGTATGCACTTTGAAATAGGTTCCAGGGGTACACGGGCGGCAGTGGACTGGTCACTGGAGGACTAGTGGAAGGAGGGACCGCAGACAGGCTTCGAAGGCCTAACATAATAAAATTGGGATGTAGGCACTTTGTAATTGGTTCCAGGGGTACACGGGCAGCATTGGTCTGGTCAGTGGGGGAGTAGTAGAAAGAAGGGACCACAGACAGGCTTCGAAGGCCTAACATAATAAAATTGGGCTGTAGGCACTTTCTAATTGGTTCCAGGGGTACACGGGCAGCAGTAGACAGGTCAGTGGAGGCCTAGTGTAAGGAGGGACCGCAGACAGGCTTCGAAGGCCTAACATAATAAAATTGGGCTGTAGGCAATTTATAATTGGTTCCAGGGGTACACGGGCAGCATTGGTGTTGTCAGCGGAGGCCGATTGTAATGAGTGTCTGCCAGTTAGTAGTCCCAAACAATACATACATGTTAATCTCTCGCATGACAACAAAACGAAACCACCAAAGGGTGCAATCATTCGGTACTGGGGTGGGCTCCTCTGCGTAGTTTCAGACCTAGTAATTTGGCACAAAGTATTTACTTGGGTAAATATAGGACACTGCCCCTGACTATGTTAAGTACCATCATACATGTCAACACAATGGTATTGTCAGTGGCAGGAATTTACGGATGTCAGCGCATAGACTAAACATTGGTGGAACTGTGAGAGATAATTGTGCAAGTGGTTTAGCAATGTTTGAGCTGGGGGTGGGGGAACTCTCTTGTTGCCGGCAGTACAGGCCCAGGTCCCCTCATGTTACAACAGTGTGTCTGACGTTGGGTGCGCACCATCACCGCCAGAGACACTTTATTGTACTATGAGGGACCCAGTGGCAGTGCCTTCGACCAAAAGCGGGCACACCCACCTCTTCAGACAAACAGCACTCTCACGGGTGCTGGCGCCAAGTGGCGATACCACGGCCCCGTGTGAGGAGTTTGGCCATTTAGGGAGGTGTAAACATGTCGTATGCTGGACAATCAGCTGCTGCAAATTACGAGATTGGTAAAGTCATTCAGAATAGCCCACAGGCAAGACCTTTTCATAGGAAAGCTAGGTGTCGGCCGGGCAAGGTGGGGCAAAAGATTTCGAAATCCAGTTGTGGTTCATTTTAATGAAGGTTAGATCATCTACATTTTGGGTAGCCAGACAAGTCCTTTTTTCTGTTAGTATTGAACCTGCAGCACTGAATACTCTTTCTGACAGGACACTAGCTGCCGGGCAAGCAAGCTCCTGCAATGCATATTCTGCCAATTCTGGCCAGGTGTCTACTTTGGATGCCCAGTAATCAAATGGGAATGACGGTTGAGGGAGAACGTCGATAAGGGATGAAAATAGTTAGTAACCATACTGGACAAATGTTGTCTCCTGTCACTTTGAATTGATGCTGCAGTACCTGTCCTGTCTGCGGTCATAGCAAAATCACTCCACAACCTGATCAGAAAACCCCTCTGTCCAACACCACTTCTGATTTCTGCCCCTCTAACACCTCTGGTCTGCTGGCCCCTGCAGCTCGTGTGAGAACGATCACGGGCGCGGTGTGCTGGGAATGCCTTAAGCAAACGGTCAACAAGAGTTGATTGTTTCGTTGCTAATATTAGTTCCAAGTTCTCATGTGGCATAATATTTTGCAATTTGCCTTTATAGCGAGGATCAAGGAGGCAGGCCAACCAGTAATCATCATCGTTCATCATTTTAGTAATGCGTGTGTCCCTTTTGAGGATACGTAAGGCATAATCCGCCATGTGGGCCAAAGTTCCAGTTGTCAAATCTGCGGTTGTGCTTGTTTGAGGGGCAGTTTCAGGCAAATCTACGTCACTTGTGTCCCTCAAAAAACCCGAACCCGGCCTTGCCACACCAGCAATTTCCAGTGGCCCCGGAAAAGCTTCCTCATTAAAAATATAATCATCCCCATCATCCTCCTTGTCCTCCTCCTCTTCGCCCGCTACCTCGTCCTGTACACTGCCCTGGTCAGACAATGGCTGACTGTCATCAAGGCTTTCCTCTTCCTCTGCTGCAGACGCCTAATCCTTTATGTGCGTCAAACTTTGC
The DNA here is from genome assembly GCF_032444005.1 of Ranitomeya imitator. NCBI lineage: Eukaryota > Metazoa > Chordata > Amphibia > Anura > Dendrobatidae > Ranitomeya > Ranitomeya imitator. The sequence goes on along the minus strand of NC_091283.1, from coordinate 718,913,502 downwards.
ATCAGCAGACGCATTAGGGGGATGCTCATGCTTATTATGGCGTTGTCTGCACTAACCAGCCGTGTGCATTCCTCAAAACACTGAAGGACTTGACACATGTCTTGTACCTTCGACCACTGCACACCTGACAACTCCATGTCTGCCATCCTACTGCCTGCCCGTGTATGTGTATCCTCCCACAAAAACATAACAGCCCGCCTCTGTTCGCACAGTCTCTGAAGCATGTGCAGTGTTGAGTTCCACCTTGTTGCAACGTCTATGATTAGGCGATGCTGGGGAAGGTTCAAAGACTGCTGATAGGTCTGCATACGGCTGGAGTGTACGGGCGAACGGCGGATATGTGAGCAAAGTCCACGCACTTTGAGGAGCAGGTCGGATAACCCCGGATAACTTTTCAGGAAGCACTGCACCACCAGGTTTAATGTGTGAGCCAGGCAAGGAATGTGTTTCAGTTGGGAAAGGGAGATGGCAGCCATGAAATTCCTTCCGTTATCACTCACTACCTTGCCTGCCTCAAGATCTACAGTGCCCAGCCACGACTGCGTTTCTTTCTGCAAAAACTCGGACAGAACTTCCGCGGTGTGTCTGTTGTCGCCCAAACACTTCATAGCCAATACAGCCTGCTGACGCTTGCCAGTAGCTGCCCCATAATGGGAGACCTGGTGTGCAACAGTGGCAGCTGCGGATGGAGTGGTTGGGCGACTGCGGTCTGTGGACGAGCTCTCGCTTCTGCAGGAGGACGAGGAGGAGGAAGAGGAGGAGGGGGTGCAAACGGCTACAGCCAACTGTTTCCTAGACCGTGGGCTAGGCAGAACTGTCCCAAACATGCTGTCCCCTGTGGACCCTGCATCCACAACATTCACCCAGTGTGCCGTGATGGACACGTAACTGTTATGTCTGCAATGAGAGGTGTTATGAAGGCAATCCAGAGACACAGTGTGCCTAGCGATCAGAGCGCACACAGTGATCTGACAAATACCCAAAAACAAAAGAACGAGCTCTGAGACGTGGAAACTCTGTAGACTGCACACCTGATCCTATCCTAAACACAACTAAAAGCGGCTGTGGATTGCGCCTAACAACTACCTATGCAACTCGGCACAGCCTAAGAAACTAGCTAGCCTGAAGATAGAAAAATAGGCCTGACTTGCCCCCAGAGAAATACCCCAAAGGAAAAGGCAGCCTCCCACATATAATGACTGTGAGTAAGATGAAAAGACAAAACGTAGGGATGAAATAGATTCAGCAAAGTGGGGCCCGATATTCTTAGACAGAGCGAGGACAGTAAAGCGAACTTTGCAGTCTACAAAAAACCCTAAAGCAAAAACCACGCAAAGGGGGCAAAAAAGACCCACCGTGCCGAACTAACGGCACGGCGGTACACCCTTTGCGTCTCAGAGCTTCCAGCAAAACAAAAGACAAGCTGGACAGAAAAAAAGCAACAAAATAGCAAAAAAGCACTTAGCTATACAGAGCAGCAGGTCACAGGAACAATCAGGAGGAGCTCAGATCCAACACTGGAACATTGACCAGGAGCAAGGATAGCAGCATCAGGTGGAGTTAAGTAACGAAGCAGCTAACGAGCTCACCAGAACACCTGAGGGAGGAAGCTCAGAAGCTGCAGTACCACTTGTGACCACAGGAGTGAATTCAGCCACAGAATTCACAACACGTAACGTCCCTGGCCATGCCTACTGGTCCATGCATCTGTTGTCAGGTGCACCTTTGTGCTCACAGATTGCCTGAGTGCATGGACGATACGCTCTTTAACATGCTGGTGGAGGGCTGGGATGGCTTTTCTCGAAAAGAAGTGTCGACTGGGTAGCTCGTAGCGTGGTACAGCGTAGTACATCAGGGCTTTGAAAGCTTCGCTTTCAACTAACCGGTAGGTCATCATCTCTAACGAGATTAGTCTAGCTATGTGGGCGTTCAAACCCTGTGTACGCGGATGCGAGGCTAAGTACTTCCTTTTTCTAACCATAGTCTCATGTAGGGTGAGCTGGACTGGAGAGCTGGAGGTCGTGGAACTAGCGGGGGTGCCGGTGGACATGGCAGACTGAGAGACGGTGGGAGATGGTATTGTTTCCGCCGGTGCCATAGATGCAGTGTTTCCTACTACGAAACTGGTGATTCCCTGACCCTGACTGCTTTGGCCTGGCAAAGAAACCTGCACAGATACTGCAGGTGGTGCGGAAAATGGTGGCCCTACACTGCCGGATGGGATGTTGCGTTGCTGACTAGCTTCATTGGCCGAGGGTGCTACAACCTTAAGGGATGTTTGGTAGTTAGTCCAGGCTTGCAAATGCATGGTGGTTAAATGTCTATGCATGCAACTTGTATTGAGACTTTTCAGATTCTGACCTCTGCTTAAGGTAGTTGAACATTTTTGACAGATGACTTTGCGCTGATCAATTGGATGTTGTTTAAAAAAATGCCAGACTGCACTCTTTCTAGCATTGGATACCTTTTCAGGCATTGCAGACTGAGCTTTAACCGGATGGCCACGCTGTCCTCCAACAGGTTTTGACTTTGCCACGCGTTTTGGGCATGATACGGGCCCGGCAGATGGAACCTGTTGCGATGTTGATGCCTGCTGCGGCCCCTCCTTCTCCGCTTCAGAACTGCTGCCGCCTGCACCCTGTTCCCCCAATGGCTGCCAATCAGGGTCAACAACTGAGTCATCTATAACCTCCTCTTCTAGCTCGTGCGCAACTCCGTGTGTGTCACTGTGTAAGTCGGTGGTAGAGCGTTCGTGACAGGGCAACATAGTCTCATCAAGGTCTGATTCTGGATCAGTACCCTGCGAGGGCAATGTTGTGGTCTGAGTCAAAGGACCAGCATAGTAGTCTGGCTGTGGCTGTGCATCAGTGCACTCCATGTCAGATTCAACTTGTAATGGGCATGGCCTGTTAACTGCTTCACTTTCTAAGCCAGGGACGGTATGTGTAAAGAGCTCCATGGAGTAACCCATTGTGTCGCCTGCTGCATCCTTCTCTGTTGTTGTTTTTGCTGAAGAGGACAAGGAAGCGACTTGTCCCTGACCGTGAACATCCACTAACGACGCGCTGCTTTTACATTTACCAGTTTCAAAAGAGGAGGCAAAAGAGCTAGAGGCTGAGTCAGCAAGGTAAGCCAAAACTTGCTCTTGCTGCTCCGGCTTTAAAAGCTGTTTTCCTACTCCCAGAAAAGGGAGCGTTCGAGGCCTTGTGTAGCCAGACGACAAACCTGGCTCCACAGCTCCAGACTTAGGTGCAATATTTTTTTTACCATGACCACCTGATGCTCCACCACTACCACTACCTTCATTACAAGCTGACAATGAACGCCCCCGGCCACGACCTCTTCCACCAGACTTCCTCATTGTTTTAAAAACGTAACCAAACTAACGGTATTTGTTACACAGTGAGCTATAACTTCAGTATGATTTAGATACCCCTTTACAGGTGGGTGACACCGCAAGGAAAGGCAGGCACAATGTTACACACTCTGTTTTTGGTGGCACCAAATGAGAGAGATGCCACACACGCAGGACTGTCACTCAAGCACAAATGTCAATATTAATCTCCCACTGTTTTTTTTTTATTTTTTAAGGAAGAATTTAGAAAACAAAAATAAAAAAAAAGTGATTTTTTCAGAGAGAATTTAGAAACCAAAAAAAAAAAAAAAAAAAAAAAAGAGTAGGCTTTCTATGGCACACTATCTGAGAGAGAGATGGCACGCTCAGGACTGGCACACAAGCCCAAAAGGGCAATATTAATCTCCCACTGTTTTTTTTTTGTCAGGGAGAATGTATAAAACCAATAAAAAAAAAAAACAGAAAAAAAAAATAGGCTTTCTATGGCCCACTATGTGAGATGGCACACACAGGGATACACACTCGAGCAGAAATGCCAATCTTAATCTCCCACAGCTTTTTTTGGGGGGGTTGGTTTGCACAGCGGCGTACACACAGCAATGCAGCTATCAGGGAGCCTTCTAGGGCAGCCCAATGAGCTACAGCGCTGAGGAAAAAAAATGTAGCTTCCACTGTCCCTGCAAACAAAGGTGGTGTTGGACAGTGGAAATCGCTACAGCACAAGCGGTTTGGTGGTTAATGGACCCTGCCTAACGCTATCCCTGCTTCTGACGAAGCGGCAGCAACCTCTCCCTATGCTCAGATCAGCAGCAGTAAGATGGCGGTCGGCGGGAACGCCCCTTTATAGCCCCTGTGACGCTGCAGACAGCAAGCCAATCACTGCAATGCCCTTCTCTAAGATGGTGGGGACCAGGACCTATGTCATCACGCTGCCCACATTCTGCGTCCACCTTCATTGGCTGAGAAATGGCGCTTTTCGCGTAATTGAAACGCGACTTTGGCACGAAAGTCGCGTACCGCATGGCCGACCCCGCACAGGGGTCGGGTCGGGTTTTATGAAACCCGACTTTGCCAAAAGTCGGCGACTTTTGAAAATGAACGATCCGTTTCGCTCAACCCTAGTTGTGAATTCTGCTCTTGGGTTCCCTCCAGTGGTTGTAGGTGGGAATGCAGTTGTCTCTGAGTCACAGACCTGGCCAGGTGTATCGGATGATTACAATTCTGACTGGGATATTTAAGTGGGCAGGATCCTTTAGCCCTTGCCAGTAGTCAATGTTCCTTGTGAAGTGTTGGATCACTTTCTTGCTTCTCCTGCTTGCTGCCTATTTCAGCAAAGATAAGTGTTTGGTTTTTGTTTCTGTGGCACACTGCCAGTGTGCTTGTTTCAGTTTTATTCCTGCTCTGATTGTAGGATTCACTGGAGTTGCAGATTTACGCTCCTACATCTTTTAGTAAAGATGTAGGAAGTTTTTGTATATTCTGCTGTGGATGTTTTGAAGGGTTTTTATACTGACCGTACAGAACTCTGCCCGATCTAGCTAGAGTGGCCTCCTGTGCTAATCCTGTTTTTCTGCCTGTGTATGTTTTTTTTCCTCTCCGACTCACCGCCAATATTTGTGGGGGGCTGTCTATCCTTTGGGGATTTTCTCTGAGGCAAGATAGTATTCCTATTTCCATCTTTAGGGGTATTTAGTTCTGACGAGGTGTCTAGGTGTGTTAGGTACACTCCACGGCTACTTCTAGTGCGGTGTTAAGTTCAGGATTGCGGTCAGTACAGTGGCCACTTTCTCCAGTGAAAGTTCTCATGCAGCTCCTAGGTCACCGGATCATAACAGGTAGCACTGATAGTCTCGGTTGTGGCAGCAGGTGGTGCTACTGCAGGTGCACATCGTTCAACGTTCTTGGCGTACCAACCTTTCACACCCCAGTGGCGGGTATATGTTACATGATCCCCTCGACACAAATCTCAGTCAGGATGACCTTCCTGGAGATGGGATTCCATATCACGGCTGGTGACATAGACTTCTGTCTGCAGTCCCGGTTCCTAATTGAAGCCCCAACCCCTCTTCGGGTGAAAGGCTACAGCTATCCCTCGTTTCGCTGGACTCCTATTACAGCGTTTGGTTTTATGATTCTGCACTTTACGTTGGGCATTCTGCTCCTTCTCCTTCCAGTCTTTCCAGTGTAAGAGTAAGCATTGTTTGTATTCCTCCCAGGTTAGGATTACGATATAGGACCCGTTCAACCCACCTCTCGGGGCGTCCCAGCAGAAGATCACCCCCTCAAGGCTCACGTCCAGCGGTATGCCCTTGGTCACTAGGCGCGGGAATGGTGTCTCAGTGGTGCAGGGAGTCGCTGGAATTAGAGCGATGGCCAGTGTTTGGTCACAGTCTGTGTGAGGAGCGGTCACTGAAGTGGAATCAGTAGCTGGGGGAAGAGCGGTCGCTGGAGCAGGATCGGTCAGTAGGGCAGTGGTGTTTTCTGTACCAGCATCTGATGTGGTTCCACCGATGCCGGTCTGCTACGCTAATGAGGATGCTGGAGTCTGCTGCTGCCCGGACAGTGATTCTTTCAGTGCGATCTTCCTGCACAGCTTTGACTTTCATTTCTTCACTGCTGTCGGCTCCGCGTCCGGGGGTTGGTGGCTCGGCTCTTCCACCTGCGGATCCAAGCGGTCCGGATCCTCCAGCGGCGGTGAGTTCACGTTCGCCTCTGGTCGCCTGGGATGGTCCTGGGTCACTTCGTCGCCGTTCAGGTACCCGCTGGTCGCCATCTCTGATCCTGGATCTGCGGCCGCACAAGCACGCTGCTCCTCCATTTTCTAGGGGCGGGGCTCTTTGTTCTCCTTGTTCCCGCCATTGCCAATAAGGGGGCAGACTTCCTTGGCTGCTGGGCACGTCTTCATCTCGTAGCAGCAGTCGGAGGGGGTGGTTGTCACTTTTGGCGCCGCTTTGGTAGTCTCCTCCCATGTTGGCACGCCCTTCTTCTCCTGCGCTCCTCGTGGCGCTGTAATGGCAGGAATTTTGGCGGGAATTTTGGCGATATTTTGCAATACACAGTCCTTTAGTAAATCACAGTTCAAGCACAATTCTGGCACAGTTATTAGGGGCACATGACCCGATTTTCAGGCTTAAGTAGATCCTGTTCGTGTCGCCAAAAGGTTGGAGCACCCCCAAGGGCTAGGGGTACTCGATACCGGGTCCTTGGGTTCTCAAGGGGGATGTTACGGTGGCTGACCTGGTCCGTGGCCCTCGGGAGGTCCGTTGATAAAAGGGGAAAGGTCTTTAAAGGGGAAATGTTTGTGACGCCACCTGTGGTATTCAGTCAGGGTGACCGATGCTGCTTAGGGGTCCACTGGGGTGATGTTATGGCAGCTAGATGGTATACCTTCCCACAGGTGAAGTATGTCCCTAGGGCTTCCCAGAGTGTAGATGGTGGATGGTGTGAGGCGCAGTGAAGAACGAGGACACAAGGTTGCAGTCTCTTTACATTTTACTGAAGGCTTCAGCATTCACAGTCCAGAGCACCAGATCACAGGGCAAGCAGAGTCCAACTGGTTTGGAGGCAAATCCAGAGTCCCCTTATCCAGGTGGAAATCAGTAGCCGTCCTCTAGCACCTGGGTGTTGTAGTACCTTATTGCTGAGCCTCTTATAAGATCCTCACAACTATTGTAGATGTTCTAGACGTTGTGTCTCTCTCTGTCCCCCAGATGGCTAGGACAAACCCGTATGACCGGTGGCATGAGGCTTTTTACAGGGACTCTATCATGCCCCAGCCTCTTGTGGGTGCCACCTTGCCACCTGGGTCTAGGGTGGGCAGGTAACATGGAATTAGCTGTCCTGCTGGTCTCTGGAGCAAGGCTGTTGTGAATTCTGTTGTCAGGCTCCCTCCTGTGGTCATGAATGGTACTTCGGCTGGTTCTGTCCATGGGCTTCCTCTGGTGGTTGTGAGTGGGGCTGCGGCTTCTGAGGTTCCTTCCACGGGTGACGAGGTTGATTCGTTGGCTGGCTGCTCTATTTGACTCCACTTAGATCTTTGCTCCATGCCACCTGTCAATGTTCCAGTATTGGTCTTGTTCACTCCTGGATCGTTCTTGTGACCTGTCTTCCCAGTAGAAGCTAAGTTACTGCTTGTTTTTCTCTGGTTTGCTATTTTTCTGTCCAGCTTGCTATTTTGATTGTTGTCTTGCTTGCTGGAAGCTCTGGGACGCAGAGGGAGCGCCTCCGCACTGTGAGTCGGTGCGCAGGGTCTTTTTGCGCCCTCTGCGTGGTCTTTTTGTAGTTTTTTGTGCTGACCGCAAAGCTGCCTTTCCTATCCTCTGTCTGTTCAGTAAGTCGGGCCTCACTTTGCTAAATCTATTTCATCTCTGTGTTTGTGATTTTCATCTTTACTCACAGTCATTATATGTGGGGGGCTGCCTGTTCCTTTGGGGAATTTCTCTGAGGCAAGGTAGGCTTTATTTTTCTATCTTTAGGGCTAGCTAGTTCCTTAGGCTGTGACGAGGCGCCTAGGGAGCGTCAGGAGCGCTCCACGGCTATTTTTAGTGTGTGTGATAGGATTAGGGATTGCGGTCAGCAGAGTTCCCACGTCTCAGAGCTCGTCCTATATTATTAGTAACTATCAGGTCATTCCGTGTGCTCTTAACTACCAGATCCATTATTGTCCTGACCACCAGGTCATAACAGTACAGTTGGCCCAAAGTACTAATGCATCTCAATAGAGGGATAAGAGAAGTTCTGAGACCATTTTTTTTTTTGCATTGTGTTTTGTCTCTTTTCCCCTTTACCTCTGGGTGGTTCAGGATACAGGTGTAGATATGGACATTCAAGGTCTGTCCTCTTGTATGGATAATCTCACTGCAAGGGTACAAAACATTCAAGATTTTGTGGTTCAGAATCCAATGTTAGAGCCTAGGATTCCTATTCCTGATTTGTTTTTTGGGGATAGATCTAAGTTTCTGAATTTCAAAAATAATTGTAAATTGTTTCTTGCTTTGAAACCTCGCTCCTCAGGTGACCCTGTTCAACAAGTGAAAATCATTATTTCTTTGTTACGTGGCGACCCTCAAGACTGGGCATTTTCCCTTGCGCCAGGAGATCCGGCATTGCGTGATGTTGATGCGTTTTTTCTGGCGCTCGGATTGCTTTATGATGAACCTAATTCAGTGGATCAGGCAGAGAAAATCTTGCTGGCTCTGTGTCAGGGTCAGGATGAGGTAGAGATATATTGTCAGAAGTTTAGGAAGTGGTCTGTACTCACTCAGTGGAATGAATGTGCCCTGGCAGCAATTGTCAGAAAGGGTCTCTCTGAAGCCCTTAAGATGTCATGGTGGGATTTCCCATGCCTGCTGGTCTGAATGAGTCTATGTCTTTGGCCATTCAGATCGATCGACGCAAGCGTGAGTGCAAAGCTGTGCACCATTTGGCAGTATTATCTGAGCATAGACCTGAGCCTATGCAATGTGATAGGACTTTGACCAGAGCTGAACGGCAAGAACACAGACGTCGGAATGGGCTATGTTTTTACTGTGGTGATTCCACTCATGCTATCTCCGATTGTCCTAAACGCACTAAGCGTTTCGCTAGGTCTGCCACCATTGGTACGGTACAGTCGAAATTTCTTTTGTCCGTTACTCTGATTTGCTCTCTGTCGTCCTATTCTGTTATGGCATTTGTGGATTCAGGCGCTGCCCTGAATTTGATGGACTTGGAGTTTGCTAGGTGCTGTGTTTTTTTTCTTGGAGCCCTTGCAGTATCCTATTCCATTGAGAAGAATTGATGCTACGCCTTTGGCCAAGAATAAGCCTCAGTACTGGACCCAATTGACCATGTGCATGGCTCCTGCACATCAGGAGGATATTCGCTTTTTGGTGTTGCATAATCTGCATTATATGGTCGTTTTGGGGTTGCCATGGCTACAGGTCCATAATCCAGTATTGGATTGGAAATATATGTCTGTGTCCAGCTGGGGTTGTCAGGGAGTACATGGTGATGTTCCATTTTTGTCTATTTCGTCATCCACCCCTTCTGAAGTCGCGGAGTTTTTGTCGGATTACCGGGATGTATTTGATGAGCCCAAATCCAGTGCCCTACCTCCTCATAGGGATTGCGATTGTGCTATCGATTTGATTCCTGGTAGTAAGTTTCCTAAGGGCCGACTGTTCAATTTATCTGTGCCAGAGCACGCCGCTATGCGGAGTTATGTAAAGGAATCCTTGCAGAAGGGTCATATTCGCCCGTCGTCGTCACCATTGGGAGCAGGGTTCTTTTTTGTGGCTAAGAAGGATGGTTCTTTGAGACCTTGTATTGATTACCACCTTCGTAATAAGATCACAGTCAAATTTCAGTACCCTTTGCCGCTGCTGTCTGATTTATTTGCTCGGATTAAGGGGGCTAATTGGTTCACCAAGATAGGTCTTCGAGGGGCGTATAATCTTGTGCGAATTAAACAGGGCGATGAATGGAAAACAGCATTTAATACGCCCGAGGGCCATTTTGAGTACCTGGTTATGCCATTCGGGCTTTCCAATGCTCCATCAGTATTTCAGTCCTTTATGCATGACATCTTCCGAGAGTACCTGGATAAATTCCTGATTGTATATTTGGATGATATTTTGGTCTTCTCGGATGATTGGGAGTCTCACGTGAAGCAGGTCAGAATGGTGTTCCAGGTCCTTCGTGCGAATTCTTTGTTTGTGAAGGGGTCAAAGTTTCTCTTTGGAGTTCAGAAGGTTTCATTTTTGGGTTTCATTTTTTCCCTTTCTACTATCGAGATGGACCCTGTTAAAGTCCAGGCCATTTATGATTGGACTCAGCCGACATCTGTGAAGAGTCTGCAAAAGTTCCTGGGCTTTGCTAATTTTTATCGTCGCTTCATCAGTAATTTTTCTAGTGTTGCTAAACCGTTGACTGATTTGACCAAGAAGGGTGCTGATGTGGTCAATTGTCTTCTGCGGCTGTGGAAGCTTTTCAGGAGTTGAAGCGTCGTTTTTCTTCTGCCCCTGTGTTGTGCCAGCCAGATGTTTCGCTTCCGTTTCAGGTCGAGGTTGATGCTTCTGAGATTGGAGCAGGGGCTGTTTTGTCGCAAAGAAGTTCTGATGGCTCGGTGATGAAACCATGTGCCTTCTTTTCTAGAAAGTTTTCGCCTGCTGAGCGCAATTGGCAATCGAGAGTTGTTGGCCATGAAGTGGGCATTCGAGGAGTGGCGTCATTGGCTTGAAGGAGCCAAGCATCGCGTGGTGGTCTTTACGGATCACAAGAATTTGACTTATCTTGAGTCTGCCAAACGGTTGAATCCTATACAGGCTCGTTGGTCGCTATTTTTCTCCCGTTTTGATTTTGTGGTTTCGTACCTTCCAGGCTCTAAGAATGTGAAGGCTGATGCCCTGTCAAGGAGTTTTGTGCCCGACTCTCCGGGTGTTCCTGAGCCGGCGGGTATTCTCAAAGAGGGGGTAATTTTGTCTGCCATCTCCCCTGATTTGCGGCGGGTGCTGCAAAAATTTCAGGCTGATAGACCTGACCGTTGCCCAGCAGAGAAACTGTTTGTCCCTGATAAATGGACTAGTAGAGTTATCTCTGAGGTTCATTGTTCGGTGTTGGCTGGTCATCCGGGAATCTTTCATACCAGAGATTTGGTGGCTAGATCCTTTTGGTGGCCGTCTTTGTCGCGGGATGTGCGTTCTTTTGTGCAGTCCTGTGGGATTTGTGCTCGGGCTAAGCCCTGCTGTTCTCGTGCCAGTGGGTTGCTTTTGCCCTTGCCGGTCCCGAAGAGGCCCTGGACGCATATCTCTATGGATTTTATTTAGGATCTCCCTGTCTCTCAAAAGATGTCGTTCATTTGGGTGGTTTGTGATCGCTTCTCTAAGATGGTCCATTTGGTACCCTTGTCTAAATTGTCTTCCTCCTCTGATTTGGTGCCATTGTTTTTCCAGCATGTGGTTCGTTTACATGGCATTCCGGAGAACATCGTTTTGGACAGAGGTTCCCAGTTTGTTTCGAGGTTTTGGCGAGCCTTTTGTCCTAGGATGGGCATTGATTTGTCTTTTTCCTCGACTTTCCATCCTCAGACGAATGGCCAAACCGAACGAACTAATCAAACTTTGGAAACATATCTGAGATGCTTTGTTTCTGCTGATCAGGATGATTGTGTGTCCTTTTTGCCTTTGGCTGAGTTCGCCCTTAATAATCGGGCCAGCTCGGCTACCTTGGTTTCGCCGTTTTTCTGCAATTCTGGTTTCCATCCTCGTTTCTCTTCAGGGCAGGTTGAGTCTTCGGACTGTCCTGGTGTAGATACTGTGATGGATAGGTTGCAGCAGATTTGGACTCATGTGGTGGACAATTTGACATTGTCCCAGGAGAAGGCTCAACATTTCGCTAACCGCCGGCGCTGTGTGGGTCCCCGACTTCGTGTTGGGGATTTGGTTTGGTTGTCGTCTCATTATGTTCCTATGAGGGTTTCCTCTCCTAAGTTTAAACCTCGTTTCATTGGTCCGTACAAGATTGCTCAGGTTCTCAATCCTGTGTCATTTCGTTTGACCCTTCCAGCTTCTTTTGCCATCCATAATGTATTCCATAGGTCGTTGTTGCGGAGATACGTGGCGCCTGTGGTTCCATCCGTTGATCCTCCTGCCCCGGTGTTGGTTGAGGGGGAGTTGGAGTATGTGGTGGAGAAGATTTTGGATTCTCGTATTTCGAGACGGAAACTCCAGTACCTGGTCAAGTGGAAGGGTTATGGTCAGGAAGATAATTCCTGGGTCTTTGCCTCCGATGTTCATGCTGCCGATCTGGTTCGTGCCTTTCATTTGGCTCGTCCTGGTCGGCCTGGGGGCTCTGGTGAGGGTTCGGTGACCCCTCCTCAAGGGGGGGGTACTGTTGTGAATTCTGTTGTCAGGCTCCCTCCTGTGGTCATGAATGGTACTTCGGCTGGTTCTGTCCATGGGCTTCCTCTGGTGGTTGTGAGTGGGGCTGCGGCTTCTGAGGTTCCTTCCACGGGTGACAAGGTTGATTCGTTGGCTGGCTGCTCTATTTGACTCCACTTAGATCTTTGCTCCATGCCACCTGTCAATGTTCCAGTATTGGTCTTGTTCACTCCTGGATCGTTCTTGTGACCTGTCTTCCCAGCAGAAGCTAAGTTACTGCTTGTTTTTCTCTGGTTTGCTATTTTTCTGTCCAGCTTGTTATTTTGATTGTTGTCTTGCTTGCTGGAAGCTCTGGGACGCAGAGGGAGCGCCTCCGCACCGTGAGTCGGTGTGGAGGGTCTTTTTTGCGCCCTCTGCGCGGTCTTTTTGTAGTTTTTTGTGCTGACCGCAAATCTGCCTTTCCTATCCTCTGTCTGTTCAGTAAGTCGGGCCTCACTTTGCTAAATCTATTTCATCTCTGTGTTTGTGATTTTCATCTTTACTCACAGTCATTATATGTGGGGGGCTGCCTGTTCCTTTGGGGAATTTCTCTGAGGCAAGGTAGGCTTTATTTTTCTATCTTTAGGGCTAGCTAGTTCCTTAGGCTGTGACGAGGCGCCTAGGGAGCGTCAGGAGCGCTCCACGGCTATTTTTAGTGTGTGTGATAGGATTAGGGATTGCGGTCAGCAGAGTTCCCACGTCTCAGAGCTCGTCCTATATTATTAGTAACTATCAGGTCATTCCGTGTGCTCTTAACCACCAGATCCATTATTGTCCTGACCACCAGGTCATAACACAAGGCATAAAGAACTGTTGCTCCCTCGGTGTTCCGGCTACCGGGATCCTGCGCCTCACAAGGAGGCAGCCTGTGTAGGGCAGAATTCCTTTTGGTTTCCTCTCCTTTTGCTATGACTTCTTCTCACTCTCTACAATACAGTTCTCTGTTTGTGTCTCTTTCTGGAAGCTGCCGCACGTGGGGCAGGCGCAGCTCCGAGTCCTTCTGTCTAGGCCTCTGACAGGATCCCACCCCTGTCAGGGACCAACTAACTGAGTGGAGCTCAGCTAGCAGCTGCCTGAGTCAAGCTCAGCCAGCATCTGCCTAACCTTTTATCCAGACCACCAGTTTTACCTAATTGTGAAGAGTGCCCTAATAAATAGGAGCATAGCTCCCCCTGGTGGATTGGAGTGTGAAATGTGTTGTATGTTTGTGGTACCTGGTAAAGAAATCTCTTTTATTGCCTCCAAACATAACATCACTCCCCCCTTAGAGGAGAATGATATTATTGCAGCGACCATGACCCTGGGGCGCTGCACTAATGGTGCGGAAAACTCCATGCAGAAACGCTGTGGATCAAAAGTAGTAGCATGTCACTTTTTTGTGGATCTGCAGCGTTTTTGTACCCATTCTATTATAGAAATCCGCAGGGGTAAAAAACGCTGAAGATCCGCAAAAAATCCGCAGCAAAACCACACCAAAAATGCTGCGGATCCGCACAAAATATGCGACAAATCCGCTGCTGCGTTTTCTGCCAATAGATGCAGAATCCGCACCAGAAATTCCTAAGGCTATTCCGCAACGTGTGCACATAGCATAAATCTTCCTAACTGCCTAGCAACTGCCTAGCAACTAACTCCTCCCAACCAGAAGACCAGCTCCCCTGAAGTCGAGTGCAGAGCTCCCCCTTCTGGCCTGGAGTTAGAACGGTGTTGAATAAGCTAATTACATCACTCTCCCCGTGAGGAAAGCAATGCCACTGTGACAACCAGGCCCCTGGGGCGTCACACTAGCATAGGGTGTGGAGACAGATATACTCAACTTATTGACCTGGATGTTGAAGGAAGGAATCTCCAATACACATTTTGCATTAGTTTCTTCTGGGAGTAGTACCAATATTGGGTATGTCTCCACCATTTTGCATGGAATACTTGGTCTGCAGAAAAAAAAAATATCACTGATATGCGAACAGCCCTACAGGCTTACGGATGCTACTGATAATGCTTGTACAGGTCCTTCTCAAAAAATTAGCATATAGTGTTAAATTTCATTATTTACCATAATGTAATGATTACAATTAAACTTTCATATATTATAGATTCATTATCCACCAACTGAAATTTGTCAGGTCTTTTATTGTTTTAATACTGATGATTTTGGCATACAACTCCTGATAACCCAAAAAACCTGTCTCAATAAATTAGCATATCAAGAAAAGGTTCTCTAAACGACCTATTACCCTAATCTTCTGAATCAACTAATTAACTCTAAACACATGCAAAAGATACCTGAGGCTTTTATAAACTCCCTGCCTGTTTCATTACTCAAAACCCCCATCATGGGTAAGACTAGCGACCTGACAGATGTCAAGAAGGCCATCATTGACACCCTCAAGCAAGAGGGTAAGACCCAGAAAGAAATTTCTCAACAAATAGGCTGTTCCCAGAGTGCTGTATCAAGGCACCTCAATGGTAAGTCTGTTGGAAGGAAACAATGTGGCAGAAAACGCTGTACAACGAGAAGAGGAGACCGGACCCTGAGGAAGATTGTGGAGAAGGACCGATTCCAGACCTTGGGGAACCTGAGGAAGCAGTGGACTGAGTCTGGTGTGGAAACATCCAGAGCCACCGTGCACAGGCGTGTGCAGGAAATGGGCTACAGGTGCCGCATTCCCCAGGTAAAGCCACTTTTGAACAGCGGCAGAGGCGCCTGACCTGGGCTACAGAGAAGCAGCACTGGACTGTTGCTAAGTGGTCCCAAGTACTTTTTTCTGATGAAAGCAAATTTTGCATGTCATTCGGAAATCAAGGTGCCAGAGTCTGGAGGAAGACTGGGGAGAAGGAAATGCCAAAATGCCTGAAGTCCAGTGTCAAGTACCCACAGTCAGTGATGGTGTGGGGTGCCATGTCAGCTGCTGGTGTTGGTCCACTGTGTTTCATCAAGGGCAGGGTCAATGCAGCTAGCTATCAGGAGATTTTGGAGCACTTCATGCTTCCATCGTCTGAAATGCTTTATGGAGATGAAGATTTCATTTTTCAGCACGACCTGGCACCTGCTCACAGTGCCAAAACCACTGGTAAATGGTTTACTGACCATGGTATTACTGTGCTCAATTGGCCTGCCAACTCTCCTGACCTGAACCCCATAGAGAATCTGTGGGATATTGTGAAGAGAAAGTTGAGAGACGCAAGACCCAACACTCCGGATGAGCTTAAGGCTGCTATTGAAGCATCCTGGGCCTCCATAACATCTCAGCAGTGTCACAGGCTGATTGCCTCCATGCCACGCCGCATTGAAGCAGTCATTTCTGCCAAAGGATTCCCGACCAAGTATTGAGTGCATAACTGAACATTATTATTTGATGGTTTTTTTGTTTGTTATTAAAAAACACTTTTATTTGATTGGATGGGTGAAATATGCTAATTTATTGAGACAGGTTTTTTGGGTTATCAGGAGTTGTATGCCAAAATCATCAGTATTAAAACAATAAAAGACCTGACAAATTTCAGTTGGTGGATAATGAATCTATAATATATGAAAGTTTAATTGTAATCATTACATTATGGTAAATAATGAAATTTAACACTATATGCTAATTTTTTGAGAAGGACCTGTATATGAAGAACTGACGTGTGAATGAGGCCTAATGCTACACCTTTTTTATTTGTAGCATTTTTTTCACTTTCTAATTGCTTTCTATGGCTGAATAAAAACAGTGCAAAAAAGCTAAATGAATTGAACTTGCAGATATTATAAAAACACTACAGTTCTCAAAGTTAGTCCGACTAACACTGTATGAGTCTGTGTTGGGGCCCTTATACTGAGTGGAGGACTGCAGGGGCAATCATGTTGTGTGTGGTGGCCCTCAAATTGCTTGTTGGGACATCATATTATGTGTAGGGACCATCACAATGACTGTGGGATCTATTGGGGATATATTGTGTGGGGACCATCGCTTTGTGTATAGAAAGGCTGGAGCGAGCCGCTCGCCCCTCCCTCCCGGGCGGCGTAAGTGGAAGCCGCCATGACAGGGGGTTTGGAGCAGGGGACAAGGGGTGGGGGCGTGTCGTTTGTTCCAGGGGGAGGGGTAGTGGTGGCGAAGGGGATGATGGGAGCGGGGGGTGGAGCGGTTCACTTCCCGCTCTACAGAATCTGGAGCAGGAGGGAGCATCGTTACCTCCTGCAATGGCGGCCATAGAGTGAGTGCTTTCACAGTTGCGGGCGGCGGCGTCGCAGCCTCCCGGCTTGCTGGAGGCACAGTTAGCAGGAGTATTGAGCGATTCCAGCGGTGGCGGCGGCAGCGGCGCTGATCCCTCAGCGGCTGGGCCTGATGAGCGGCGGTCCAGGCGCGTACGCCCCCCTCAGCGGCTATCCCCCAATGCTGCTCCAACTCCCCAGCGACGGCGCAGGAGCCCCTCTCGGGACCCTCCAGGCCGCGCGCCTGCGTGTAAGCGCCCCAGCAGGCCGCGGTCCGGGAGGAATCCACCTGCTGCGCTGGGGCCTGTGGCGGCAGTTGGGCCCTCTCCCTCATCCACTGGGGGGTCTGGTCCCACGCGCGCCAGAGCGGCTGCTGGACGTGGTATTGGCACGGCGGGCCGCGGCGGTTATGCCTGTCCCGGGCGGCCTGGTTCCGGCGGCGCCACGAGACAGCGGGGGAGCATCCCAGTTGCAAGCAGCACCCCAGACTCGGCGGGGCTGCCAGACTCAGCCGGGGCATGCCATTCCCCCCATGCACCTGCGATCGGGCCCACACCACTCTATGGGATGGCGGCAGGTGGCAGCGCTGTGGTCAGCGTGTCCGGGTCTGGGCCCGACGGATTCCTGGCGGCCTCCTGGAGTGATGGAGTCGGCTCGGTCCCCTCTGCTGGGGGCGGAGCAGCTGGATCAGTGAGGAGCGAGGTCCACGTCCGGGTGGACGCACAGACGGCTTTGCAGGCAAGAGACGCCGGGATGGCGACGACGTCTGTGGCTGGGGGGACTGCAGCTCCCCTGCAGCCTGGTGAGAACCATTCTATGTTTTGTTTTTCCCCGGCGTTGTCGACGCCGATTATGACTTCGGTGGATCGGGTTGGGGGGTGTGTGGAGCGCGGTGAGGGAGTCGCGGTGCGTGTGGATACGAGTCGGGAAGGAGTGGGTGAGTTGTTGTCGGGGGTGCGGGAGTTGTTGTCACGGTTGAACAGTGGTAGGGCAGGGCCGTCCCCTTTGTCAGCTTGGGTCGGATCGTCCGATTCGGGGTTAACGTTGTTAGGCAGCAGTTCGGGTGACCAGGGTAGGTCGGCCGAGCCGGTCGCGGTGTCAGTACAGACGGAGAAGGAGAAGGAAGGGGGTATTCGGCTGGATGATAAGGCACGTGGTGAGGTGTATGTGTGCTTTGAAGGGCCGTTGGGGGCGCATTTGAAGAAGGAAGTGCGCGAGAAGATTTGGAAAGATGAGTACGTGGAGATATTTTCACTGTTACCACTGGAGAAATTTAACTTGGACAAGAATAAAAAAAGAGGATAGTAAGAAAGAAGATGAGGAAAAGCGGCGTTGGCGACTTATTCCTCAGACGTTTGTGAACTGGCTTCAGGCATTTGCGATTTTGGCAAGTGTTATTGGCGAAAAGGCTCCCGAGAATTGCTCAGCCTTGTTTTGTTATATGGATTCCATAGGGGAGGCGCATAGGGTTTATGGTGGTAAAGCATGGTCAAGGTATGATGAGCAGTTCCGGCAGCGGAAGGCGGTTCGTCCAGCGATCAGATGGGATCAGAAGGACATCGGTTTGTGGTTACGCGTAATGGCGCCGACGAAGTTTGGTCAATCCTTTCAAGGGGGGGCTGGAACTTCCGGCCAAAGCTTTGGACAGGGTTCCTCTGCGGGAGCCGGGGGTCAGGCGGGTCAATCCGGAAGTCAGAAGCATGGCGTGTGTCGGCAATTCAACGAGGGCCAATGTAAGTTCGGGGCGACTTGCAAGTTCAAGCATTTGTGCTCGCACTGCAATGGCGCCTCCCACGGAGCCTCCAAATGTTTTAAGAAGAAAGGGAGGCCAGAGGGTAATCCCAAAGGGGGCGACTCCGGTGAGGTTGGACGCGATGGCCCCCTATCTAAATAGGTATCCCGATAGGGAGGGGGCAGAGTTGCTCCGGGCTGGGTTTGATGTTGGTTTTTCTATACCGGCTCCGGGTTTTGCGATACCGCCGACGCTGAAGAACCTGAAATTGGCCGGGTTGCACGCTTCGGTGGTGTCTGAAAAGTTGGGCAAAGAGGTGGCGTTGGGTAGGATATCTGGTCCGTTTCTTACTCCCCCTTTGGATGATTTGGTTGTGTCACCCCTGGGCGTTGTGCCCAAGAAAGAGCCGAATAAGTTCCGGCTCATTCAGCATTTGTCATACCCGAAGGGGAGGTCGGTTAACGATGGGATTGATCCGGAGCTTTGTTCGGTGGTTTATACTTCGTTTGATGAGGCAGCCAGGTGGGTGCGTATTTGCGGTAAGGGAGCGTTGTTGGCCAAGACTGATATTGAGTCGGCCTATCGTTTGTTGCCCGTTCATCCCGATAGCGTGAGGTTGTTAGGCTGTTATTGGGACGGTGCGTTCTACGTTGATCGATGTTTGCCGATGGGCTGTTCACTGTCGTGTGCTTATTTCGAGGCTTTCAGTTCCTTTCTGGAGTGGGCGGTGCGGGATGTGTCCGGTTTACACTCGGTAATTCATTATTTGGATGACTTCTTGTGTATAGGCCCTGAGCAGTCTCAATGTTGTGAGGTCCTGTTAAGGACAGTTGTTTGGGTAGCGGAGCGCTTCGGGGTCCCGTTGGCACCGGGCAAGACTGAGGGCCCGTGTACGAGCTTGTCTTTTTTGGGCATTGTCATCGATTCTGAGAAGTGGGAGTTTAGGTTGCCGGTGGACAAGGTTTTGGGATTGAGGGACGAGGTGGCGCGAGCTAGGCGTGTGAAAAAATTGCCACTGCGTGAGGTGCAGTCGCTTTTGGGGAAGTTGAATTTTGCGTGTCGAATTATTCCCATGGGGAGAATTTTTTCACGTAGATTGGCCAGTGCTACGGCCGGGGTCACTGCCCCGCATCATTTTGTGCGTTTGTCAGCTGAGCACAAGGCTGACTTGGAGGTTTGGGACCGTTTTTTGTCTTGTTACAACGGGCGTTCATTGATGATGGAGGAGGCAGTGGGCAATGCTGATTTAGACTTGTTCACTGACGCTTCAGGCGGTATTGGTTTTGGGGCCTTTTTTGTGGGCCGTTGGTGTGCGGCCAGGTGGCCAGAAGCCTGGGTTGAAACAGGTTTGGTGCGGAACATCACGTTGTTGGAAATTTTTCCGATTTTGGTGGCGGTGCAGATTTGGGGCGACGAATTTCGGAACAAAAGGGTGCGCTTTAACTGTGATAATATGGCTGTGGTGTGCGCCATTAACAGTTTGACGACGGCGTCTCCCCCGGTGATCAGAGTGCTTCGGCAGTTGGTTTTGTCTTGTTTACACCTGAATGCTTATTTCACAGCTTCGCATGTGCCTGGTGTTAATAATTGCATTGCCGATTCTTTGTCTCTATTCCAGTGGGAGCGTTTCCGGTCGCTGGCGCCGGATGCCGAGGAGACGGGCCTGGAATGCCCGGCGGAACTCTGGAACGTGGTGTCCGGGCTGCAGAGCCTTTAATCCAAGCGTCCTTAGCCCCGAGTACGTGGTCGGTTTATCAGGCGGTATGGAACAGTTGGGAGAGTTGGCTGGCGGCTTGCGGTGTCGGGAGTACGGGTTTTGATCAGGTGGGGGCATTGTTGCTGTGGTTGAGACATGGGGCGGATCAGGGATGGTCGGCAGCGAAGGTGGATAGGACGTTTGCGGCTTTAGCCTTTGGTTTCAGGCTTCGGGGTTTTCAGGACGTGACAAAGTCCTTTCTGGTAAAGCAGGCTGCGAAGGGGCTGAGAAGATCAGGCAGCCGAGGAGATTGTAGGCGCCCGGTGTCCTTTGAAATGTTGGAGCGGTTGGGGGCACGTTTGAGTGACGTATGCGTTTCCAGTTTCGAGGTTGCGCTGTTTCGCTTAGCTTTTTCTTTGGCCTTTTACGGAGCGTTGAGGATTGGGGAATTGGTGTCGCCCGCTACGGTTCGTCAAGGGGGCCTGTGGGCGGTGGACGTTTTTGTTTCCGAAGGGTCAATGCAGTTTTGGATTCGGAAGTCTAATACAGATCAGATGGGGCGGGGTAAAAAAGTTGTTTTGGGTGCAGTTCCTGGTTCTGTGATGCGTCCTATTCGTTGCTGGCAGGCTTTTGTTAGGTTGCATCCGCATGGTGACGGGCCGTTGTTGTGTCACGAGGATGGGCCTTTCCTGTCCAAATATCAGTTTGTAGCGGTTTTTCGGCAGTGTTTAAAGGCCATCGGGGTAGATGCGGCCAGGTTCGCCTCCCATTCTTTCTGGATTGGGGCTGCCAACGAGGCGGCGCGAAACGGATTGGCTCCGGAGGTGGTGCAAAGGATTGGGCGGTGGGAATCCGGCCGCTATCGGAGTTATGTGAGGCCTTGAGCATCTGGGAACGGTTGATATTTTGTGTGTGTGGGCTTTTGTCTAAGTTGTTTATGTTTTTCAGGTCCATCCTCGTTGTTGGTGTGGATCGTCGGCCACTCATATGTGTACTGGGGCGCGAGACGGGCCGACGTCAGGCAGGATGGAAGACAGCTCGGGTTTTCCAGGGACGTGGCCATCATCAGGTGGTTGGGGTTTCGGGGTTTAAGTTGGAACAGAGTCCTGGAGGAGGTACACAATGGCATTCGTCTGGATAGGCCTCCTGACATTTTGGTTCTGCACGTTGGGGGAAACAACCTGGGAATTCGTCCTTGTCGAGAGTTGATACGGGACATAAAACACGACATGCTCCGGTTATGGGTTTCGTTTCGGGAAATGTCGATCGTGTGGTCCGAGATTGTTCCTCGTACATCTTGGAGGCACGCCAGGTCGGTGGACAAGATAAATAGAGCCCGGATTAAGATGAACCGGGCCGTGTCGGGTTTTGTTGTGTGAAACGGAGGTATGGCTGTGCGCCATTTTGAGTTGGAGCGTGGTGGTGACCAATTTCTTTTGGGAGACGGGGTCCATCTAAACGCGGTAGGCATGGATTTGTGGGCTCTGGGGTTGCAGTCGGGAATTGAGCGGGCCATAGCGGTTAAGGTTGGTGGGGTTTCGGTTACTTGAGGGGGTCAAGTATCCTCATGGTGGCGGGGGGAGGGGTCCTTGGAGTTGGTGCTAAATTGGCCTGGGGGGTCCGTCGGGATACGGACTCTCCAGTTGGTTTAAGTTTTGGTTGCGGGTCTGGTGATCTGGGGGAATCTTGGTAATGGTGGGCCAGATTCCTAAGTTGGAAGTGGACAATGGTAACCCTTCGGGGTATTTTGGTGCTCTCAAGCCTGTGGGGTAACGGCTGAGAGTAATCTACGGTTGGTCTCTTGTCCACTTGTTCATACTATGGGTGACACCAGATTTTAGCTTCAAGGACCCCTTCCCAGCTGTTTATGGTTATATGTTTTGTTTGTAATAATAAAGGCCGCTGTGGCCAATTATATCCAACTTGAGACTCATGTCGTTATTCGGAGGTTGGGAAGGAAAAGGGGTCGGTGATCCCTTGGGAAGGCACTTAATAAGGGGGTAGTCGACAATACCAATGTCAAGGGAACTGTGGGGTCTCTCTGCTATTAATAGGGAAACTGTGGGGACATCATACTGTGTGTGGGATGCTTTAACCCCTTAGCGACCGCCAATATGCATTAAAACGTCGGCCACTAAGGGTACTTATTCCCTTATCGCCTTTTTAAAATGGCAATCGGGAAAAATTCTGTAGCACCCCCAAGAGTCGGAAAACATGATCAGGGTCAAATTTTCCTGTGTCCGGTCACAAAAGAAAAAAAAAGTGTGCACGATGTTTCAATGATTTCTCTCTCTTCTGATGTCTCCTCTCAGCGCCGGCAGCAGGCCCTGTGTGAGCGGTCACATGGTCCTGCTCATTACAGTGAGGATTGCTCGCATATTCCTCACTGTAATGAGCGGGACCACGTGACCGCTCAAACAGCACAGGCTGCAGCCGCAGAGAGGAGACATCACTGGAGCTGGGTGTCGGTGAGTATTTCCTGGCAAGCGGAGGGGCGCTCAGGGGATGGGAGGTGGGAGGGGGACGCACAAACTTTATTTTTAAGGGAAAAAAAATAAAAAATTATTCATTCCTTTCCAGTGAACGCTGCTGGGAAGAAGGGATGATTCCGGCTTCAGCACCACACGCGGGGGACACAGCGCTTACAGTAGCGCTGTCTCCTGCACGGCACACAGACTGCACACGGACAGCATCCGTGTGCGGTACGTGTTTTACACGACGGACCCATTGACTTAAATGGGTCCGTGTGATACGCGCGCTCCCATGAACACTGACATGTCTCCGTGTTTTCCAAACAGACACACGGTCCGTGAAAACACGCTGACATGTGCAGAGACACATTGATTTTAATGTGTCTACGTGAGTCAGTGTCTCCAGTACGTGAGGAAACTGTCACCTCACGTACCGGAGCCACTGACATGTGAAACCGGCCTTATAAGGGAAGGGGCGTGGTTTCCAAAATGGGATAACTTGGGGGTTTCCACTGTTTAGGCACATCAGAGGCTCTCCAGATGTGACATGGCATCCGTTAATTATTCCAGCAAATTTTACACTCAAAAAGTCAGTTTGGCGCCGATATATTGAATAAAATGATTCCTTGGTTGATGAAATCTGTCTTGTTGTTTTTTAATCTTTATTTTCAGTTTTGTGTTAATGAGATTCTCGTGCCCTGAGGCGGGGTTGGGGTATGTGATGGAGAAGAAAAAAATGTCCTCCACCAGGATGACGCTGCCTGCGCAGTAGCAGCTGGAGGCATTGTGGTGTCATCACCTGAAGGCATTGTGGTGTCATCATAATGTGTGCAAGGAAGGACTCTTGGGGGATCTGCCTCTATTGGTATTATGCAGGCATTTTTTAGGGCATTATTTTCTAAGAGCCATGAACGGGGTATATAGTAGTGGGTGAGAACAGTGAGGGGCTTCAGAAGAGGCATAATTACTGTGTATCTACCACAATGCATGTCCTTCTTACTGATTTTGAAATTTGGGAGGTTTGACCCCAAGGCTGGCATCAGCACCCGGGCAAGTGCCAGGGTCCTGAGCAGGTGGTGGACCACTCTCTGGGGGACACTGGTGTGCTGTGGGGGCCAGGTGGCTGTGCCAGTGCGTCTGCATTTTACAGTACCAGCAAAGTCTATGAGATTTCAGGAATCTCATTCACACAGCTTGTTTGTTTTGTTATCAGGATTTTGTGCTTTGCTTGTTATTTTTCACAATGAAGCATCTCACTTTTTTCAGTGTTTTACACCCATTGAAATGAATAAGTGGTGAAAAAATGCATACAAAATGCAGGTATCAGGTTTTGCTGCGTTTTTTGTGGCAAAACCTGATTCTAAGGAATAGGACTTTTTTTTTCAACACTAAACTTTATCAGCATGCACAAGAGACAATTCTAGCATCCCAAAACCGCAGCAAAAAAAGCATATATAACGCAAGAAAAACCTGCTTCTTTCCTGCCGAAAAAAATGCTAAAAATGACTAGTGCGAACATAGCCTAAAACTGTTATTTTACTTAATTTCTGTTATTTTTTATTAATGCCAAATAGATTAATAATATTAGTGTTATGTAAACCTAGAAAAAAAAAAAAAAAAAAAATTGGCACCAGACACTCAAATAATCCCTAGATCCAACAAGGATCATATAAGGAAAGGTCACAGACCAAGGGTCTGGGCATGCCAAATAGAGGTACAAAAGAGATATATATGAACATAATTTTATTGAAGTATCAAATATACAAAAAATGCTATAAAATATAACAATACAAGGACAAAACAAGTTACAGGGAGAAGCAGCTAAAAGATAGCATGTAAAAGATGACAAAATACAATGCCAAAGATAACATGAAGGAAAAATGAGCACCCTACACTGACTGCAGACCGAAAAATGCTGAATAATGCACTGGGGGAATACTCCCAAATGTGCACAAAACAATAAATGACACCACTGCGAAAATCCCCTAGAGGTGTGATAAGTGGCAGGGGATATATAAGAGAGTCAAGGCAACGTCATTGCAAATGCAAAAAGTGAGCTCAAACTAGTGTAACGTTACCTTGAGACATGGTTACGGTGAATACCGGGGTGCTGCAGGCAGAGAGGGGAGCCTCAATGTGCGTTTCACCTAGATGGCTTCGTCAGGAGGCGTGGCCGTTAAAAGAAAGGGCTGGGGTATATGTAGGAAGATTGAGAGGCTAATGGACATACAGCTCAGGATGATGCAGTAACCCGCAGACAGCTGGGCAAGCCGCGCGCCACAGGACATGGGCGGGAGGACAAACGTCATCTCCGCCCATCCCCATGGCGACGCGGCCAGCCCACAACGCCACCCGGGGAACCACAGTGCTTGTCTGAGGTGCGCTCAGGCCAGAAGCAAACAGGAGGTAGAAGTCAACGCCAGATGAATGCACGGTAATAGGTAGGCTGGAATATAACAGTGAACCAATCCGCTGCTAGCTCTGCAACATGTAATCCCGCGAGATAAATGAGGTCGGCGGCATATAACAACACGTAAGCTAGGGCAGAACAGAGGTCACGCCTACCCATAATATAAAATATCTAATTAACAATGACGCTGCCAAAGAAAAATTAATTAGCACTTACGTAGTGCGTCACAATAGGAGGATTAAGGACAGAAAATCAAATATATATCAAACGCATAACCGCAGATATGGACTAGGCATAAGGGTCTCTGCATGGGGCAACAGTCATATAAAAGATGACTCAAGTAGTAGTAACGGACACAAAATCTAGTTCATAATTTATTAAAGCATAAATAAACAATGCCACCATAGAAAAATACGACTAATATAAAAGGGAAATGTCCAAATTCAGGCACTGGATTAAGTCTCAATAAGGACAAAAGCCCACAAATGCAGAGACCCGCATGCAAGTCGCAGCGAAAAAACAACAGGAGTGAAAATTGGATAAGAATACACAAATATAACACAAACTGCTACTACTAACAATAAATGCTGCAGCTATCAGACTGTGAACGGAGAACAACAAAAATAACAAAATAACACCCATGTATAAAAGAACAGCAGGCATATAAACATATTTATTGCTGAAAATTACTATCGTTGCAATATCACTTGTGATTTATCGCAACAGAGTCCAAATTAATGCAGCAAAGATGAAAATAGGTGCTCCTTAAATTATCTCAATTTGTTGATCCCCATAGGTAGAGACGAAACGAGAATCCGAAAAGGATTAAAGGTATGTGCACACGTCAGGATTTTTTCCTGACAAAATCCTGAGAATTCTGTCAGAAATCCACGTTCTTTTTTCGCGCGGATATCTCGCGGAATTTGCGCTTTTTTTGCGCAGATTTTTTGCGGATTTTTTTCCAGAATGTCCTTTTTGATAGGAAATCCGCAAAAAATCCGGAAAAAGATAGAGCATGTCCGGATTTTTTGCGGTATGCGTTTTTTTTTTGCGGAAAAAAACGCTAACATCTGCACAAAAAATGCGGAATGCATTCTAAAAGATAGGATGCATAATGTTAGCGTTTTTTTACCGGATTTATAGCGTTTTTATGGCGAAATTCCGCAAAAAAAATGCTAAAAATCCTGACGTGTGCACATACCCTAAGCGTGAAGACCTCCTCCATGAATACCTCCCAATAATGAGCAGGATGAAAAAAGAATAAGGTAGGATCTAAATCAAAATAGGATGACAAAACACATTAATATCAAAGCAAAACATAAACAAACAATAATACAAAAGTGAAAAAATGAAAAATAAAAAATTAATAAAAATACAAATAAACCCAGACCTGAAAAAAATATTAAAAGAAAGCTCAAATTTACAAAAAAAGACTTGAAGCTGATGGCCTAGTATTATGTGTACAGGACTATATGACTCTCATATGAATGTAAAGTTGTTTGTATCATACTGAGCAGTTGTTCCATTTCTCTTTTCCTTCCAAATCATCTCTCCTTACACTCATCCCATCCCCCACTCCTATTTTGTCACAGCTGCTGCCTTGCTGAGTTACTACTTAAAATGGACAGATGGCCAGTGAATCCAATATATAGCTCTTCATATATGTTTTTCCACATTAAGTGGACCATGGCTTTAGCGCTAAAGTTTCAATATCTCACCTGTCATAGTTAAGAATTAGGCTGCCGTCACACATTCAGTATTTGGTCAGTATTTTACATCAGTATTTGTAAGCCAAAACCAAGAGTGGGTGATAAATGCAGAAGTGGTGCATATGTTTCTGTTATACTTTTCCTCTAATTGTTCCACTCCTGGTTTTGGCTTACAATTAAATACTGATGTAAAATACTGACCAAATACTGATAGTGTGATGGCAGCCTTATTCATCCTGTTCATCTCCATAGTTATAGATTCTAATATACTGTACATATATGCAATAGTTTAATGATCTACCTAGATTATTACATCTATGATCAATTTTATGTTCTAAGTTTCATGCAATTTCAAATAGTTGCCATGTCAGGACATTTACATTTTTTATGTGTTAAAATAAGATATATAATTCTACGCACTGTTTTAAAGAACTATATTTCTATTGGCACAGAGAGGCGACATAGAGGCGAATTCATCAAACAGTTTTCACCAGAATATTTGTGGAAAACTGAATGAAAAATTTCACATTTTTTTATGTCAGTGGCAGTCATATCAGCTAACTCTTTGAAAAATTACCAAGATTCTGATGGGTTAGCTTGTGGCGCATCTGACAATATCATAATTTACGCTAGAAATGTTTCATAGTTTAAGGTTGAGGCTATGTGCACACGTTGTGGATTGGGGTGCAGAATTTTTTGCACAAAATCCGCATCTCCTGGCAGAAACTGCAGGTGCGGATTTGCCACAGATTTTGTGCGGTTTTGATGCAGAATGAATGCGGATTTTGTGCGGATTTTCTACGGTTTTTACCACTGCGGATTTCTATAATGGAAGGGTGCAGAAACGCTGCAGTTCCGCACAAAAGAAGTGATATTCACTTCTTTTCAATCCGCAGCAAATTCAGTGCGGATTTTTCCGCACCATTAGCGCAGCTTTTTTTTTCCATATTGATTTACATTGTACTGTAAATCAATGTGCGGAACTGCAGCGTTTCTGCGCGGAAAAATCCACTGCGGATCCGCACAAATTCCGCATCGTGTGCACACAGCCTGAAGGTAAACCTAAGTCCATCGAGTTCAACCTATATCGAAGCATGTTGTTCCAGAGTAAGGCAAAAACAACATGAGGGTATGTGCACACACTGCATTTTTTGCTGTGGATCCGCAGCAGATTTGACGCTGCGGATCTGCAGCTGTTTTCCATGCATTGTACAGTACTATGTAAACGTATGGAAAACAAAATCAGGCAGTGCACATGCTGCGGAAAAGGCCACGCGGAAACGCAGCGTTGTTTTTTCTGCAGCTTGTCAATTCTTTGTGCGGATTCCGCAGCAGTTTACACCTACTCCACAATAGAAATCCGCAGGTGTAAAACCACAGGTGAAATCCGCACAAAAATGGTGGAAAAACCGTGGTAAATCCGTGGTAAGGCTATGTGCACACGTTGCGGATTGGGGTGCAGAATTTTCTGCACAATATCCGCGTTTCCTGGCAGAAAACATAGGTGCAGATTTGTCGCACTTTTTTACGCAGATTTTGTGCGCTTTTGTTGTGGATTTTGTGCGGATTTTCTGCATTTTTTACCCCTGTGGATTTCTATAATGGAAGGGTTCAGAAACGCTGCAGTTCTGCACAAAAGAAGTGACATGCTACTTCTTTTGATCCGCAGCGGTTTTCATGCGGATTTTTCCGCACCATTAGCACAGCATTTTTTTAAATTATTGATTTACATTGTACTGTAAATCTCTTTGCGGAACTTCAGCGTTTCTGCGTGGAAAAAAACACCCGCACTAAATCCACATCGCGTGCACACAGCCTAAATCCATAGTGTGGTTTACTTGCGGATTTACCAAACACAGTGTGGAAAAATCTGCACACCATTCCGCAACGTGTGCACATACCCTTAGTCAGATGCTAATTGCTTTATAGTAAAGAAAAAATACTTCCTGACTCCAAATACAGCAGTCAGACTAGTTCCCTGGATTAAGGATTCATCACAGAATCTAGTGCCCTGTAATATTCTATTTTTTAAGAAAGGCATCCAGGCCATCTCTTTGCTTTTGTAGTGAATCAACCATTATCATGTTATGATTAAATATTCTTTCCTTTAGATGTAGAGGATGCTTCTTGTCACCATTGCAGGCCTAGGAGTAAAAAGATCATTAGTAAGATCACCACTAGGGTTGAACGAAACGGATCGGTCAATTTCATAAGTCGACGACTTTCGGCAAAGTCGGGTTTCGTGAAACCCGAGCCAATCCCAGTGTGGGATCGGCCACGCGGTGGGCGATCTTCGCGCCAAAGTCGCATTTCATATGACGCGTTCAGCGCCATTTCTCAGCCAATGAAGGTGGACGCAGAGTGTGGGCAGCCTGATGACATAGGTCTCAGTCCCCACCATCTTAGAGAAGGGCATTACAGTGATTGGCTTGCTTTCTGCGGCGTCACAGGGGCTATAATTGGGCGTGCACGCCGACTGCCGATCTGAGCATAGGGAGAGGTTGCTGTAGCTTCGTCTGAAGCAGGGATAGTGTTAGGAAGGGAATATTAACCCCCAAACCGCTTGTGCTGTAGCGATTTCCACTGTCCAACACCACCTTTTCTTTGCAGGGACAGTAGAGGTTTTTTTTGGTGCATCAGCTCTGTAGCTTATTAGGCTGCATTCTAAGGCTCCCTGATAGCTGCATTGCTGTTTGTACGCCGCTGTGCAAACTAACTGCTTTTTTCAAAGCAAAAATCCTGTTGCTCCTTCTTTTCTGCACAGTTCTCTTGTGTCTTTGTCCCCTCTGTGCAGCAGTCCTTTTTATTGCTGCCATACTTGTCCTTTGATCATTGTAGGGAGATTGAAATTCGACTACAGCCCTTGTATTTTTTGATATATCTGTCATCCACTCAAACTGTTGTGTAATACAGTGCGCCTGATTTTTTGCTGCTGTCCCCCACACATAAAAAAGGGAGGTTTGTATTGCCACTGAGTGCATCTGCATCAGGCCGGTTTGTGGCATCTGTCATCTACTTTCTGCCACTCAAACTGTTGTGTAATACAGTGAACCTGATTTTTCCTGCTGTCTCACACACCTATAAAGGGAGATTTAAACTCACATCAAGTTTACGTACACCTTCTAACTGGTTTTACAGTACCTTATAACGTTTGTTAGTTTGGTTACATTTTTCCAAGAATGAGGAAGTCTGGTGGAGGAGGTCGTGGCCATGGTCGGTTATTGCCAGCTGGTAATGATGGTAGTGGTGGTGGAGCATCAGGTGGTCATGGGAAAAGCAATATAGCACCTAGGTCTCGAGTTGTTGAGCCAGCGTCATCGTCTGGCTACACAAGGCCTCGAACGCTCCCTTTTCTGAGAGTAGGAAAACCGCTTTTAAAGGCGGAGCAACAGGAACAAGTTTTGGCTTTCCTTGCTGACTCTGCGTCTAGCTCTTTCGCCTCCTCTTCGGAAAGTGCAAAATTTAAAAGCAGTGCATCATCAGTGGATGCTCCCGGTCAGGAACAAGTCACTTCCTTGTGTCCTTCACCCAGAACAACAGAGAAGGATGCGTCAGGCGACACAACAGGTTACTCCATGGAGCTCTTTACACATACCGTGCCTGGGTTAGAAAGGGAAATTGTTAACAGGCCATGCCCATTACAAGATGAATCGGACATGGAGTGCACAGATGCACAGCCACAGCTAGATTATTATGCTGTTCCATTGACTCAGATCACAACATTGCCCTCGCAGTGTACTGAGCCAGAATCTGACCCTGATGAGACTATGGTGCCCCATCCTGAATGCTATAGCACCGGCTTACACGGTGACACAGAGGAAGGTGCACAGGACATAGAAGAGGAGGTGATAGATGACCCAGTTGTTGACCCCAATTGGCAGCCATTGGGGGAACAGGGTGCCGCCTGCAGTAACTCTGAAGTGGAGGAGGAGGAGCCGCAGCAGGCATCAACATTGCAACAGCTTTCATCTGGCAGGCCCGTATCTGGGCAAAAACGTGTGTCAAAACCAAAAACAGTTGTAGGACAGCGTGGCCATCCGGTTAAAGTAGCTCAGTGTGCAATGCCTGAAAAGGTATTCGAAAGTAGGAAGAGTGCAGTCTGGCAATTTTTTAACCAAGATCCGAATGATCAGTGCAAAGTCATCTGTAAGAAATGCTCAAGGACCTTTAGCAGAGGTCAGTATGAAAAATCTAAATACAACTTGCAAGCATAGACACTTAACCACCATGCACTTGCAAGCCTGGACTAACTACCAAACGTCCCGTAATGTTGTTGCACCCGCTCACAATGAAGCTAGTCAGCAACGCTACATTCCTTCCCTCACTGTAAGCACAGCGTTTACCACACCACCTGCAGCAAATGTGGAGGTATCGTTGCAAGGCCAAAGCAGTCAGGGAATTACCAGGTTCTTGGTAGGAAACACTGTATGTAGGCCAACAGCAAGAATACCATCACCAGCCCTCTCTCAGTCTGCCATGTCCACCACCACCCCCACTAGTTCCACCATATGCAGCTCTCCAGTCCAGCTCACACTACAAGAGACTCTTGTTAGGAAAAGGAAGTACTCATCCTCTCATCCGCGTACACAGGGTTTGAACGCCCACATTGCTAGACTTATCTCGTTAGAGATGATGCCCTGATGGACTACGCAGTCCCACGCTACGACATACCCAGTCGACACTTCTTTGCGAGAAAAGCCATCCCAGCCCTCCACCAACATGTAAAAGACCGCATTGTCCATGCACTCAGGCAATCTGTCAGTACAAAGTTGCACTTCACAACAGATGCATGGACCAGTAGGCATGGCCAGGGATGTTACGTGTCCATCACGGCACACTGGGTTAATGTGGTGGATGCAGGGTCCACAGGGGACAGCCATATTGGGACAGTTCTGCCTAGCCCACGGTCTAGGAAAGAGTTGGCTGTAGGCGTTCGCCCCCCTCCTCCTCCTCATCCTCCAGTAGAAGCGAGAGCTCGTCCACAGACTGCAGTCGCACGGCTGCTCCATTCGCAGCTGCCACTGATGCACACGAGGTGTCCCATTATGGAACAGCTAGTGGCAAGCGTCAGCAGGCTGTGTTGGAAATGAAGTGTTTGGGCGTCAACAGACACACTGCTGAAGTTCTGTCTGAGTTCTTGCAGCAAGAAACTGAGTCATGGCTGGGCAGTGTACATCTTGAGGCAGGCAAGGTAGTCAGTGATAACGGAAGGAATTTTATGGCTGCCATAGCCCTTTCACAACTGAAACACATTCCTTGCCTGGCTCACAACTTGAACCTGGTGGTGCAGTGCTTCCCAAAAGTTATCCGAGGTTACCCGACCTGCTCCTGAAGGTGCGCAGACCTTGCTCGCACATCCGCCGTTCACCCGTACACTCCAGCCGTATGCAGAACCATCAGTGATGTTTGAAGCTTCCCCAGCACCGCCTAATAATCGACGTTGCAACAAGGTGGAACTCCACACTGCACATGCTTCAGAGGCTGTGCGAACAGAGGCGTGCTGTTATGTATTTGTGGGAGGATACACATACACGGGCAGGCAGTAGGATGGCAGACATGGAGTTGTCAGGTGTGCAGTGGTCGAAGCTACAAGACCTGTGTCAAGTCCTTCAGTGTTTTGAGGAATGCACACGCCTGGTTAGTGCAGATGACGCCATCATAAGCATGACCATCCCCCTAATGCGTCTGCTGATGCAAAGTTTGACGCACATAAAGGAGCAGGTGTCTGCAGCCGAGGACGATGGAAGCCTTGATGACAGTCAGCCATTGTCTGGTCAGGGAAGTCTAAAGGACGAGGTGGCGGACGAAGAGGAGGAAGATGAGGAGGATGATGGGGATGAATATTTTTTGGATGAGGAAGCTTCTTATGGGGGAAATAGAAACTGGTGGCGTTGCAAGGACAGGTTCAGGGTTTTTGAGGAAGACAAGTGACGTTGATTTGCCAGAAAGTGCTCTTCAACCCAGCACAAGCAGTGAATTGAGACCTGGAACATTGGCCCACATGGCAGATTATGCCATGGTTAAGATGTTAGTCGAAATGCGTCGGAAGAACGTTGCCATGTGTGCATAATGCTGTAAGAAATTATACTTATTTACAAGTGGTGTGCCATAGGATACAACCCTTTCCTTTTTTAAAAAAAAAAATGAAGAAATAAATTTAGTGATTTTACTACATTCCTGCTGGATTCATTCATTTTACTTTTTTATTTTAAGCCTAGTAAGTCTGTCTGCGGTCCCTCCTGCCAATTGTCCTCCACTGACCACGCCAATGCTGCCTGTGTACCCCTGGAACCTATTTAGATCTGCATCGAGCCTACTTTTTTATTTTAGGCCTAGTAAGTCTGTCTGCGGTCCCTCCTGCCAAATGTCCTCCACTGACCACGCCAATGCTGCCTGTGTACCCCTGGAACCTATTTAGATCTGCATCGAGCCTACTTTTTTATTTTAGGCCTAGTAAGTCTGTCTGCGGTCCCTCCTGCCAATTGTCCTCCACTGACCACGCCAATGCTGCCTGTGTACCCCTGGAACCTATTTAGATCTGCATCGAGCCTACTTTTTTATTTTAGGCCTAGTAAGTCTGTCTGCGGTCCCTCCTGCCAAATGCCCTCCACTGACCACGCCAATGCTGCCTGTGTACCTCTGGAACCTATTTAGATCTGTATCAAGCCTACTTCTTTATTTTAGGCCTAGTAAGTCTGTCTGCGGTCCCTCCTGCCAATTGTCCTCCACTGACCACGCCAATGCTGCCTGTGTACCCCTGGAACCTATTTAGATCTGCATCAAGCCTCCTTTTTTATTTTAGGCCTAGTAAGTCTGTCTGCGGTCCCTCCTGCCAATTGTCCTCCACTGACCACGCCAATGCTGCCTGTGTACCCCTGGAACCTATTTAGATCTGCATCGAGCCTATGTTCTTATTTTAGGCCTAGTAACTCTGTCTGCCGTCCCTCCTGCTAATTATCCTCCACTGACCACGCCAATGCTGCCTGTGTACCCCTGGAACCTACTTAGATCCGCATCGAGCCTACTTTTTTATTTTAGGCCTAGTAAGTCTGTCTGCGGTCCCTCCTGCCAATTGTCCTCCACTGACCACGCCAATGCTGCCTGTGTACCTCTGGAACCTATTTAGATCTGCATCGAGCCTACTTTTTTATTTTAGGCCTAGTAAGTCTGTCTGCGGTCCCTCCTGCCAATTGTCCTCCACTGACCACGCCAATGCTGCCTGTGTACCCCTGGAACCTATTTAGATGTGCATCGAGCCTACTTTTTTATTTTAGGCCTAGTAAGTCTGGCTGTGGTCCCTCCTGCCAATTGTCCTCCACTGACCACGCCAATGCTGCCTGTGTACCTCTGGAACCTATTTAGATCTGCATCGAGCCTACTTCTTTATTTTAAGCATAGTAAGTCTGTCAGCGGTCCCTCCTGCCAATTGTCCTCCACTGACCACGCCAATGCTGCCTGTGTACCCCTGGAACCTATTTAGATCCGCATCGAGCCTACTTTTTTATTTTAGGCCTAGTAAGTCTGTCTGCGGTCCCTCCTGCCAATTGTCCTCCGCTGACTACACCACTGCTGCCCGTGTACCCCTGTAACCTTTTTTTTAAACTGCATTGAGCCAACTTTGTGGTGTAAGGCCTACTACCAGTGTCTGCAACACTCAATACAGCTGTCCTCTTCTTAAAAAAGGAATTTGAAAAATGCATTGGGGCTACAAGTTTGGTTGGGTTCTACGAATGGTGTCTGCCGCTCCAAGGTGTTCTCCATGTTTCCTGTCCTGAGCTTCAATCTTCAGGCTCTCATTAAGTAGTTTTTAATATAACACTGCATTTGGCCTACTAGTTTGGTTGGGGCCTACTAACGGTGTCTGCCGCTCCAAGGTTTTCTCCTTGTTTCCTGTCCTGAGCTTCAATCTTCAGGCTCTCATTAAGTAGTTTTTAATATAACACTGCATTTGGCCTACTAGTTTGGTTGGAGCCTACAAACGATGTCTGCTGCTCCAAGGTTTTCTCCTGGTTTCCTGTCCTGAGCTTCAATATTCAGGCTCTCATTAGTTTTTAATATAACACTGCATTTGGCCTACTAGTTTGGTTGGGGCCTACTAACGATGTCTGCCGCTCCAAGGTTTTCTCCTGGTTTCCTGTCCTGAGCTTCAATATTCAGGCTCTCATTAAGTAGTTTTTAATATAACACTGCATTTGACCTACTAGTTTGGTTGGGGCCTACTAACGGTGTCTGCCGCTCCTTGCTGTTCTCCACTGAACAAAGCAGTGCCGCCTGTTTACTACTGTTACCAATTTTGAAATGCATTTAGACTACTTACTGATTTGGGCCTACTCACTGTGTCAGCCTCTCATTACAGTTGTCCTCCACTGAACAAAGCAATGCCGCCTGGTTAGTCCTGTTACCTATTTTGAAATGCATTTAGCCCACTTTATTATTTGGGCCTATATCTGTGTTTCCTCCTCATCCTGCCCATTGCCCAGCCAGTGCTAGATGACTCTGCTGGTACATTGACCCAGACTGCTACATTCCCCTTGCACGCTACACAGCCAGAATCTGACCCTGCTGAAAGTGAGGTTCCCCTTCCCGCATACTATACCACTTTACACGGAGACAAAGAGGAAGGTGCAGATGAAAGTGCAGGTTCCTTCCTCGTTGGTGACGTCACTGGCACAGGGCCCCTCATAGTACGAAAAAGTGTCGCTGCCGGTGGGAGGCGCTCCCGCCTTGCAGACACACCGCCGTACTTTGAGGGGCCCTGTGCCAGTGCCAATGCGAACGAGTGGGCCCCCCTGCTTGCTCAGGATCACAGCACTTGCAAAGTTGAAATACTTACCTCTCCCTGCTCCACTGCCATGACGTGGTCCACGTTTCCTGGGCCCACTAAATACTTGAACCAGCCATACCTCCCACAACTTTAGCCAAATGACCCCCAATGTCCAATACCTAACTATTATAAGGTAAATTAAGATTGACAAGCTTCAGTACCAAGAATGGATGTTTTTGCCATTTAAATGGGCACTGTAGGTGTTTTCCTGGCCTCCACTCACTGCCGACTATGCTTCATCATTGACTTGCATTGGGTTTCGTGTTTCGGTCTATACCCAACTTTTCGCGATAATCGGCCGATTTCACTCGACTCGACTTTTGAGATAGTCGGGTTTCGCGAAACCTGACTCGACCCTAAAAAAGTAAAAGTCGCTCAACCCTAATCACCACTAAGCCTTCATTTTTCCCAGACTCCATAACCACATGATAACCTGTCTTGGTATCGTAATCCATCCACTATCTCAATTACCTTGGTTGCTTTTCTCTGCACTTGCTCTAATTCAGCTATATCCTTCTTATAAACTGGAGCCCAATATTGTGCAGAGTATTGTGTGACCGCACTATTGACTTGCATAGTGGCAGAACTTTGTTATCTTCATGAGCATCTATGCTTCTTTTAATGCATCCCATTATTTTAAGTGCCTTAGCAGCTGCTGCCTGACACTGGTCACGTGAGTCTGTTCTCTCATAAATGATACAGCAGCGCCGGCACCCCTCCATGGGTCCCCTTGCTCCTCCCTGCAGGGATGGCGGCGTGTTAACATACCTATGCTACTAGCACCACCCCTATAAAAAGCTAAACGTGAACCGCACGTCGGGGTGTTAGCACCATCTCAAGGTATAGTACCCACTGACTACTAAAGATTTTTTTTGCCTGCACAACTTGCATTGCTTGAAATTTCTCTAAAACCAGTTATCTTACGATTAAGGACGTGTACATCAGGCACCTTAATTGCTGTTATTTCCCACTTGGGTATATGCACATTTGCACTTTTTATAACTTGGATATGAACTGATAACCCTTTTACTCTGGATCTGAGGCATGCTATAATTCTCGTTGAAGCAGTTTTGCTCACTAATAATTTGACACAAATGTCCCTCCTTTTTATTATAGCAATATTCTTTATATTTTTCATACTCAACTTATGTTACTTGGTTGTTGTATTATAGATTCATGGATGGTTGCTTTCATTGCACTTTTGTCCCCCTCATCTTGATTTTATAAGTCTTTCATTGTTTTATCTATATTATTAAGAAAATTGGAATATATTTTTACGGCACACAGCTTCCTTGTTGCTTTGTTTGATGCATGGAATTTTTTTGGAAGCACCAATTAGGCAACTTCGTACATTTTTTTGATGATTACCAAATTCTTTCTGGAGGTAGATGCCTTGTCTTCTGGAGCTGGAGCAGTTCTTACACAGAGGTCTTCTTCCGGCCATATGTTGACCTGTGGTTTCTTCTCTAAGGCCTCTGTGCTGGAGCGCAACTACTCGATTGGTGACAGAGAGTTATTAGCAAATAACTTCCTGCTGCACTTCACAAATGCACATCATGACAATTGGGTTAAGCTCTTATCACGAGCAGAGTTCTCCTATAACAACCACGTAAGTGAAATTTCTGCAAATTCTCTATTCTTCATTGTTTTTAAGCAACAGCCAGGAATCCATCTTCTGATGTCTGCTGCTGAAGATCTTACAAAGAATTTCCAAAAAATATGGGAGGACACTAAAGCCACTCGAGAGGTCGTCTTGAGCGTATGAAGAGACATGCAGACAAAAGACACTTGGATCCACCTTGTTATCATCCAGGATACAAGGTGTGGTTATCTTCTTAGTACATCCGTCTTAAGATTCCATACTACAAGTTAAGCCCTTGCTTCATCGGTCCCTTTTGATGTTATCAAGCAAATTAATGCTGTTTCTTACAAGTTGAAGCTGCTAGCCTTCTTACAGATACCAATTACTTCCATGTTGTCCCTCCAGAAATTGGTCATTTTGAGTTTCTTCTTCAAGGATCCTGGTGTCATGTGTTGTGAATCCTGTGGTCAAGCTCCCTCCTGTGGTCATGAGTGGTACTTCGGCTGATCCTGTCCATGAGCTTCCTCTGGTGGATGTGAGTGGGGCTGCGGCTTCTGAGTTTCCTTCCTCAGGTGACGAGGTTAAGTCGTTAGGTGCTGCTCTATTTAACTCCACCTAGTTCTTTGTTCCTAGCCTCCAGTCAATGTTCCAGTATTGGTCTTGCTCTCTCCTGGATCGTTCTTGTGACCTGTCTTCCCTGCATAAGCTAAGTCTGCTTGTGTTACTTTTGTTTGCTATTTTTTCTGTCCAGCTTGCTATATTGGTTTTTCTTGCTTGCTGGAAGCTCTGGGACGCAGAGGGAGCACCTCCGTGCCGTTAGTCGGTACGGAGGGTCTTTTTGCGCCCTCTGCGTGGTTGTTTGTAGGTTTTTGTGCTGACCGCAAAGATATCTTTCCTATCCTCGGTCTATTCAGTAAGTCGGGCCTCACTTTGCTAAAATCTATTTCATCTCTGTGTTTGTATTTTTCATCTTTACTCACAGTCATTATATGTGGGGGGCTGCCTTTTCAATTGGGGAATTTCTCTGAGGCAAGGTAGGCTTATTTTTCAATCTTCAGGGCTAGCTAGTTTCTCAGGCTGTGCCCGAGGCGCCTAGGTCTGGTCAGGAGCGCTTCACGGCTACCTCTAGTGTGGTGTGATAGGATTAGGGATTGCGGTCAGCAGAGTTCCCACGTCTCAGAGCTCGTCCTATGTTATTAGTAACTATCAGGTCACTTGGTGTGCTCTTAACCACCAGGTCCATTGTGTTTCTGAACCACCAGTTCATAACAGTCATGCCTACTCCCATAAGCTCCGAGAATGTCTTTGAAGTAAAGAATATCCTATCCTTGAAGAGGGTGAGAGGGAGGACATTTTTATTAGTTGTTTGGAAGGGATTGGGACCTGAAGAGAGATCATGGGAGTCCAAATAAAATATTCTTGCTCTACTTCTACATAAATTCCTTTCAGGCTTGAAGTGGAGGGGGCATAAAGGGGAGTACTAATACAACAGCGCTAGCACCTTTATCCAGCTTCCGATTCCTCCCAGGACCTGCACATGGCACGCCAGACTCCTGGGAGTGTGCTTAGGGCAGCTTCTTAAAGAGCCAGCATGCACTGCTAAAACATGTCTCCAGCCAATAACTAGGAGTCGTTTAATATATAAAGCGTGCTCCCTTATTGGGAGGTGCCTTAGCAACTTTTGTAATCAGTATTTATCCTGCCAGCTAGTTGTTAGGTCCCCGTACTCTTGGGGGCCAGCTGCCAAGGCTCCGTGGGTCCATCCTGGAGAAGAACCTTGACGTCCATCTGGAGCCAAGTCTAACCCCACCATCAGGGGCTGTAGCAAAGAGTCGGGTGATCACTTAGTTACGCCTTCAGTCTCTCCCCGGACCAAGGCAGAATGGTTCCATAACTGCATGCATAACAATAAACCTATTGTTGGTATTGGGTCCTAAGA
Source organism: Ranitomeya imitator (assembly GCF_032444005.1). NCBI lineage: Eukaryota > Metazoa > Chordata > Amphibia > Anura > Dendrobatidae > Ranitomeya > Ranitomeya imitator. The sequence continues at coordinate 718,874,695 of NC_091283.1, read as the reverse complement.
TTATTCTCATTATGATACGCCATAGTAGCATCTTTTGGGAAATCCTCATCTAGCTCACTTTCTTTGAACCAGTCACAGAAAACATTTCTTGGCTCCTTGCATCTTCATGGCCTATTACCTGCAGCAGTGACTCTTTGCCCTCACGTCTCCTTCAGTCCCTTTCCTAGTTGTCACTAGTGATGAGCGAATTTGTTCAGAAGGAGGGTGAGTCCAAGGACGAGGAAAGTTATAACACAGAGGATGATGATGAGGTGTTAGATCCCAGTTGGCATGAACATAGAGGCACACAGCTGAGAAGGTCATCTGAGGAGGAAAACGAGGAGGTAACATTGTGCCGTACGTCACAGACACATAGTGATGCAGCCACAACGAGCAATGCATCCTCAGCCATAACTGTGCCTGTGACCAGCAGCGTCCAGGGGCTTTTTTGATGCTGAAAAGGATGAGCCAACTCACGTAATCTGCCAACTTTGCAAAAAAAAACTGATTCGAGGTAAAAACTGCAATAATTTGACTACTACAATTATGAACCTTCACATGCACAATCAGCATACTTTACTGTGGGAATCCAACTGCGGACCTCAACAACCATCAGCCGCCCTATCAATCACGTCTGCCACTTCTTCCTCCTCCTCTGTTACCATGCCAGCTATTGAGATGCAGATCTTCCACCGCAGGACCTCGGCTTCTTTTCCCACTCCAGTCACGCTTACTGAGAGCCCAATGTCAGCTGTAATGGAAGCGGACATGCCTGCAATCTTGGAGAACAAGCACACCACAAGTTTCTCAATCCATCGTTACATCTCCACCTGTACCTCTCTCACAGTCCAGCAGTTTGTCCGGTTCACCGTAATCCGCCCTCTCTCAGCACTGCAGCCAGCCCATGGTTTCGCAGTTCTGGTCACGTAAAATATTGTTTCCTTCGATGCATGAAAGACGCTAAGAGGTTGAACTCCAGCATCTCCAATCGGTTGGATACGGAAAGGCTGCCTTTCTGTTTGGTAGGTACAACGGTTTCTGAAAGCTAATGGTCGTCATAGTCTCCCAGTACCATTTGCCCAGTCTGCATTACTTTTCTAAGAAAGCTGCGGCTGCACTATACCAGCATGTCGCAGGAAACTTCACCCTTCCTTGACTAAATCTTTGTCTGCCAGGGTACATTTCACAAATTGGAGTAAGCATGGCCAAGGACATTACAGCTCACTGACTGTGCACTGGGTGACTCTGGTGGCTGTGGGTACAGGCGCTGCTCCACAAGTCTTGGAATCCCCAAGGCTTGCAGGACAAACCTACAATTAACACTTCCTCCACTGCTTCTGCCTCCTCTTTTCTCTACTCTTGGGCCTCCACATGCGCCCTCAACCTCTGCCTTAAAGAGACACGTGTTCCAGCAGTGCAGAGCAAATCCCCACTACCTCCGTACTGCACAGCAAGGGCTCACCGCAATCAAGCATTATTAAAATTCATATGCCTTGGAGACTTGTGGACAGCTCTTCAGGCTGAGTTTGATCAAAGGCTGTCTCCACTGAGCCTGCATCCAGGGAAGGCTGTGTCCGATAATGGTGCAAACCTGGTGGCAGCTCTATGGTGAGGCAACTCACACACGTGCCTTGCATAGCTCACATCCTCAACCGGGTGGTACAGTGTTTCCTCCTCCACTATCCTGGCCTGGGTTAGCTGCTCCAGAAAGCACATAACCTGTGTGCACATTTCCACCGATCGCACCCTTCAGATGTTCAACTTGCATTGATATAGAGGTCTTTGTCCATGCCAGTTTACAGGTTGATATTCGATGTCCCGACACTCTGCAAATGTTGCTGTGACTGTGGCAGCAGCAACGAGCCCTGACGCCGTATGTAATGTCATGTTGCCTGGGTCAACACAGTACAGACGTGGCGCAAATCACGTTTACAGAGTGGGCACAGATGAAGGGCCTCCGCACCCTTCTGCACAATTTCGAAATGGCTACTAGTTAGCACTGACGACACATCATCAGCATCACTATTCTGGTTATCTATCTGCTGGAACAGACTTTGAATAGTCTGTGGGAAGAGATGGTGATCCCCGAAGAAGAGGAGGAAGCACAGGAGGATGTGGAAGGGATAACATTGTCTCTAAGTTCAATATTGTCACCACACAGGCGGGTTCCAAGGGAGGGTGGATTACTGCAATCAAGGGGGACTGGTGACAACAGACAAGCTATTATCGAAGGTTCAAGATCGGAGTAACAAACAGATGAGAAAAAGGTGATGGAGGAGCAACTGTCAGATGAAGAGGATAATCCTCCCCTGTCTGTTGTTCATGGTTGGCCGGAGGGGATGGAGGAAATGAGTCTCATTGTTACCCAGCCACCAACACAGCATGGGCTTGGACCTCATGGTAGAGGCCAACATATGAGTGCCTTCTTGCTGCATCTGTAATATGACACCTGTGTTGTTATTATTAGGAATATTGCTGACCACTTGGTTGCCACTCTGTTAGATCCACGTTATAAAACCAAATTTTGCCAGATGCTTCCTGCCCCGGAAAGGGACCCATGAATGCTGGAGTATCGAAACACGCTTTTACACCTTAAGAGAGCTTTTCCCCAAGACAGCAGTGAAGCACACAGTTCACATGGCTGCTCTAAACTTCCAACCTCCGGAACGTCAATTTGTCAACACCAACACATTAGCAGCAGCAGCAATGGTGGAAGTGGAAGAAGCAATTTCTGTAAGTCCTTTGACACTTTTTTTTAGGTCAACTCGTGCACCAGTACAACAGAGTCCAAGTCTTACACTCTTACACTTAGTGAACGAATGGAGAGGATGGTGAAGGAGTATCTAGAACTGTATATTAATACCATCAGGAAGGGTTTGGACCCTTTCACATTTTGGTCTTCCAAAACGGATGAGTGGCCTGAGCTTGCCTCACATGCCTTGGAAGTTTTATCGTGACTGACAGCCAGCATTCTCTCAGAATGTGTCTTTAACGTTGCTGGTGGTGTCCTGAGGATAAGCGCAGTCAGCTCTCCCCTGAAAATGTAGACCGCCTAGCTTTCGTCAAGATGAACAATTCATGGATCTCCAAAGACTTTTGCACCCCATTCGCAGACTGTACAGATTAGGTGATAGTGCATTTTTTAGTGTGATGCATTAATGTCATATAACTGCACTCTGTGATATCTTTAGTGTGGCTTCTGTGCCTGTTGTGGCTGTTTCTGCTGATGTTAACACAAATTTGTGGAAATGTGACCTTCATGGTTGGTCTACACCTGCTAAGTTAGTGATAGTGGAAGACTTGTTGGTCCCAATTATACTATTTCTGTTCTCGTGACAGTTGCTCCACTTCGGTAGTGCCAGGCCCTCGTTTTTATAAATGTGAAAACTACAGGTTGGGTGTCCTTCTGTTGAATAGGGTGTAGTGGAAGATCTGCCGATCCCTATTATACTATTTCCACTGTGGTGAATTGATGCCACTTTTGTGGTGTCTGTCAGTAATTTTTGGAAATGTGAACACTCCTGGTTGGTTCTCCTTCATGCGTGTTGCCTGTAAAAGTAGGCCTCTGAGACCGTCAGGCTCCACTTCCTTGGACTCAACTACCCGTGTTACTATCCTTAAATTTTTCTGACAATGGTAGTCTACAAAACTAATATTTGTGTCACCTGAGTGTGGCTCAGCATGAAAGCAGGTAGAGGTGTTGCATGTGGTATCACGGCTCCCAGGAAAGGGGGCCTACACCGATCCCTCATCCATCTAGTCTTACTGTGACATTCAATTGAAAGCTGTAAATGCTGTTTCAGACCCCGATACCTCATGCCTGGCTGATTGCTGCAGTGCCATGCTAAAATTTGTACTGTGGGTGAATTGAGGCCACTTTCTTGGTGTCTGTTCGTCATTTGATGTGTTTTGCCAGCATTTGTGATGTGATGTAGAAATACTTGGTATTCGAATTGTGTGTTCAAGAACTTATTTATTGAGTGAAGAATTTCCATAAATAAATGAGATATTTCGGTCAATACCTGACCTTCATCAGTCATCTGGATAGAGGAGATCTGTGTGGCAGTGCGCTGTGTGGGAGTCTGCAGTGTCCACTGCTAAGACAGGAAGCGCAGCATTTGGGGCCATTATAAGGTGTTGTGCATGCATTTTTTTTTGTCTCCCATTGACCTGAATGGTGTTCGGGTAATATTTGACAAATTAATTTGCAAATATTGCAAATTCGGTGATTGTAATCCGAACCGAACATTGAAATATTCACTCATCTCTAGTTGTCACCACTCACCTAACTAAAATATATTCTATCTCTCTCCTCTCTCCTACAGACATGTATCTAATCTCCCTTTCATTACTAAACTTTTGAAATGTTTGATCCACTCCCATGTAATCCACCGTTTCTGAGATAACGCTCTCTTTGACTCTTGTGGTACACTCACTCACTCACAGAGATAGACATAGGAACATTTCACATTTCAATCTCCTGTTAGTTTAATAAAAAGTACGGCATAAACCAGTGCAAAGTGTATCAAAATAAACATAAACTTTCTGGCATAACGGGAAAACAAAAGATAATGTATAGCACAGTCCATTTGATTGCGGGTATTCGCCCGCTTAGGAACAACAACAGAGTTCAGCTTAGTTTGGCATAGTCAAAGAGAAGGAGGGGGGAATCATGACATCTGTCTATGTGTTTCGAGCCCAGGGCTCTTGGTCAAGACTAAGAGCCCTGAGCTCGAAATGAGTAGAAAGATGTCATAATTCCACCCCATTTCACTCCTTCTTCTCTAACAATTATTTTATCACCATGATTTTTAAATTTTAAATGTTATCATTAAAAGTCATGTTTTAATCTCAACATCAAGTGGATGCTGGAATCCCCATTTTTTTTTTTATTTGGCTGCCCAGCTGCCGGGCTGGAGTCCTTGCAACTGACCCTACTATGGAGGCTATATTCACACACATAGTGAGCTGAAAATATTATTTTTCTTTTTTTATTTAGTTTAGTATAAACAAAGCTCTGGAGCTCTCACCTCCAGACACACTGAACACTGACTAAGAAGGCTCACTATTTACCTTCTAAACTCCACCCTGGAGTGGAGATATGGTAAACAGCCTCCCACCCAATTTTCAGCTGTTCACAAAAAATCCTATACCTTAAAATGGCAGATTAACCTCTCTCAGCACTTTATGTGCTGGATCAATGTCCCTAGGATCATATCACTGAAGCTAACAACCTCAGTGATGCATATCTCCCATCCAGTACTTTACCTGTGATTTTGTCACATGATTTACAATCCAGCTACCACTCTTTACACGCTACTGAAACTACCCTTACTAAAGTCTTTAATGATCTACTAACAGCTTACTCAAATGGCCACTGCCCCTTCTGATTCTCCTGGATCTCTCTGCAGTATTCAACACTGGCTCACTAGCTCCTCCTCACTATGCTCCGCTCTATAGGGCTCAAAGATTTTGCTCTCCCTTTGTTCTCCTCCTACCTCTGACTGCTCCTTCAATGAATCTTTTGCTGGCTCCTCTTCCCCTTGTTGTCGGTGCCCACAGAATCCAGTTCTAGTCCCCTCCTCTTTTCCCTATGTACTCTGTCCCTATTGGACAAACAATCAGTAGATTTGGTTTTCAGTACCATCTCTATGCTGATGACACCCATTTATACACATTAAATAAAAAAATGCAGAAATGAAAAATACAAATAATGGTATCACAATAATTAAAGGAAACCTGTCACCATGAAAATGCTCTCTAAACTACAGGCACCATGTTATAGAGCCGGGGGAGCGCAACAGATTGTTATATAGTTTTTTGAGTAAAGGTTCTGTATATCTTGTGTTTTCGATATTTACACCTCTACTCTTTCTGAGATTTTCAATGCAGTGGGTGGTCCTATAAGTGACTGACAGCTTCTTTTGTATAAGGCTACTTTCACACATCAGGTTTTTGGTTTCAGGCAGAATCCGGCAAATGTGCTAAAAAACGGATCCGGTGTACATAGTGAAAAAACGGATGCAAACTGATGCACTGGATCAGTTTTTTAGCTGGATCCGGCTCTATGTACTGCGCATGGTTTTTGAGAGAGATTTCCATGCCAGAAACAAAAACAATGCGTCTGGGCATGCTCAGTGTGCAAAAAACGGATTCAGTCGCCGGAAACGTTCATTTACACATCAGTTTCATCCGTTTTGTGCCGGATCCGTCCCTTCAGGCTTTTTCGCCGGACACAAAAAACGTTGCAGGAGACGTTTTTTGTGTCCGGCAAAAAAGCCTGAAGGGACGGATCCGGCACAAAACGGATGAAACGCATGTCCTTCAGGCACAATCCGGCAGTAATACAACTCTATGGGGAAAAATCGGATCAGGCTAAAGAAAAAAACTGATCCAGATTGTGCCTGAAACTGCCGGATTGTGCCTGAAACCAAAAACCTGATGTGTGAAAGCAGCCTAAGAGTGCATGCAGAGATAGCTGTTTCTGACTGATAGGACCACTTACTGCACCAAACATCCCAGAAAAAGCAAAGAATTAAGTGATTTAAAAACAAGAAATACTGAATCTTTCTCCCCAAAATATGTAGCAATCTGCTCAGCTCCCCCTGCTCTATAATATGGTGCCTGCAGATTGAACTACATTTTTATGGTGATGGGTTTCCTTTCATTTCTGTGGTACTAGGGCATGTATGTCACCCGGGCCAGTTGGATTGTGTACTTTAGTGATTTTGAGGCAGCACTGTAGATCCTGCTGGGTTAAGCAAATTACACTTAAAGCGAACCTGTCAGCAGGAGTGTGCTCAGTAAACTACAGGCATTGTCAGGTTGACAGTTTTACACTGACTAAAATGATACCTGGGGTGAAGAAATCTGTCTTGTGGTTCTTGTGTAATCAATGTTAGAAGTTTTAATTTAATAAGATGCTCGTGCTCCTGCACGGGACTGTAAGCAGCATCTTATCTCGGTGCTCTAGGCAGAGAGACCAAGAAGAGAGCTGCTCACAGGCCATGCCAAAGCACAAACAGTCCATCTCTATTATAAGGAATGTGTTTGTGCTTCAGGGCTTCCTGTGGGCAGGTCTCTTGGTTTCTCTGGCTTAGAGCACCAAGATAAGACTCTGCCTAAAGTTCCGCCCCGAAGCACAGGCATCGCAACGGAAAACTTGTAACATTGATTACACAAGAACCACAAGACTGATTTATTCACCCCAGGTATCACTTTAATTAGTGTAACAGCACCAACCTGACAATGCCTGTAGTTTACCATTCTTGAGTTTCTTAGGGTTTATGGACTGGAATAACAAATGTTTATTTTCTTTGGTAAAGACTATTTCTGTCTGGCATAATTATGACAGAAAGCCAGCCCCTGCCTAGTGTACATTTCAGGTGGAGGTGCACTGCAGTTGAAAACTGTGCCAAATTTATTAAAGAATAACATGCCTCTTAACCTTTTCACGCTGCTGCCAATTTCTATTTTTTCATCTTTGTTTTTTCTCCCTTTCTTTCAAGAGTCATAACTAGTTTATTTTTCCATCCACTTAGCAGTATGGGGCTTGCTTTTTGCGGGATTACCGTAGTTGTTTTTCCAAACAATTTTATTAACATTTTCAACCAAAACAAGACATAGAGAGAGCGAGGTTAACATAAATGCAATGGCATGAAACATTCATGAAGCATAAAAGTAAAAATAGAATAAAATAACAAAACAATAGACAGAAAAGTGCAAACTTTAAACTTGACAGTACTAGAGCATTAGTGGGAAACCAAGAAAATGGCTCTCCTTCTTGTACCGGGGAGAAAAGTCTGTGCAGCGCAAGACCAAGGAGACTCTCATTTCTACCAATAACAAATATTTAAGATTGAACAAATGAATAGAAGCACAATATCATACAATAATAGAAAACCCAGGTATGCAAATCAAAAAATGACAAATTGAGCTCAAGTGACATGGCCTGGACCTATGAAAGTAGATGCAGGAACGGAAGAAATAGCACCGGGATTTCAAAAATAGGAGACCCTCCTAAGGTGTAAGAAAAACTGCATTTTTCCCCCTATAATTAAAGATGAGCCTCAGAGGAAAACCCACTTGTAAGGAAGGCCTTTCTCTCTCAGCATGGAGGTGAGTGATCTAAAGTGCCTCCGACCCTCAATAGTCGCTTTGGACAGCTCAGCAAACAACTTAAGATGGTGATGGGGTTCCAGGAATCCTCCTCTAATTTTGACCAAGCTTTGTATTTTCTCTTTAATATGATAAAAGTGAATTTTTATGATAACATCTCTAGGGAGGTCTTTAGGGACAGAAGGAAGCTTAGGAAGACGATGGATACGATCTATAATGAGATCCGTATCTGAAAGATTTGGAATCCTCCTAAAAATCCCCTTAACAAACTCAGGAAGGTTAATGGGCGAGATATCTTCAGGTATACCTCTAATTTTAATGTTGTTACGATGGGATCTGTCCTCTAGATCTGCCAACTTAAGCTTCAACTGACGAATCTCTGACTTAGAGTCAGACTGTTCTTTTAGCGACAGTGCATATGTCTTTTCCAATTCTCCCAGTCTAACTTCATGGTTATCCAACCGAGAAGTGAAAAACTTGAGAGTCTCCTGACTTATTTACGTCTGGTTGTCCATATCAAGATGCAATCTGGTGCTGAGTTTATCAACCAGAGTACTCATACATGCCTCAAGCGACATTGCATCATGAAAGGTACAAGAAGACAGGGAAGACACAGATGGTTTCGTGGTCCTTGGTTTGGACTTTTTTGGACTAGGATTGGGAGAGTAATTAGTAGAGCAAAAGAGGGGAGAAGCCAGCGCAGCCTAAGGTTAAGACTAGGGTTGAGCGAAACGGGTCGTTCATTTTCAAAAGTCGCCGACTTTTGGCAAAGTCGGGTTTCATGAAACCCGACCCGACCCCTGTGCGGGGTCGGCCATGCGGTACGCGACTTTCGCGCCAAAGTCGCATTTCAATGACGCGAAAAGCGCCATTTCTCAGCCAATGAAGGTGAACGCAGAGTGTGGGCAGCGTGATGACATAGGTCCTGGTCCCCACCATCTTAGAGAAGGGCATTGCAGTGATTGGCTTGCTGTCTGCGGCGTCACAGGGGCTATAAAGGGGCGTTCCCGCCGACCGCCATGTTACTGCTGCTGATCTGAGCTTAGGGAGAGGTTGCTGCCGCTTCGTCAGAAGCAGGGATAGCGTTAGGCAGGGTCCATTAACCCCCAAACCGCTTGTGCTGTAGCGATTTCCACTGTCCAACACCACCTTCGGTGTGCAGGGATAGTGGAAGCTACATTTTTTTTTTTCTCAGCGCTGTAGCTCATTGGGCTGCCCTAGAAGGCTCCCTGATAGCTGCATTGCTGTGTGTACGCCGCTGTGCAAACCAACTGCTTTTTTCAAAGCACAAATCCTCTTGTTCCTTCCTTTCTGCACAGCTATCTTTTTTGTTTGTCCACACTTTTTATTTAATTTGTGCATCAGTCCACTCCTTATTGCTGCCTGCCATATCTGGCTGAGATTACTGCAGGGAGATAGTAATTGTAGGACAGTCCCTGTTTTTTTTTTTTTTTTTGTGGGAGATTAAGATTGGCATTTCTGCTAGAGTGCCATCCCTGTGTGTGCCATCTCTCACTCAGTGGGCCATAGAAAGCCTATTTATTTTTTGGGTTGATTTGGGTTCTAAATTCTACCTGAAAAAATCAATAAATCAATCAGTGGGAGATAAATATTGGCCTCTGGGCTTGTGTGCCACTCCTGACTCCTGTGTGTGCCATCTCTCACTCAGTGGGCCATAGAAAGCCTATTTATTTTTTTGGTTGATTTGGGTTCTAAATTCTACCTGAAAAAATCACTAAATCAATCAGTGGGAGATAAATATTGGCCTCTGGGCTTGTGTGCCACTCCTGACTCCTGTGTGTGCCATCTCTCACTCAGTGGGCCATAGAAAGCCTATATATTTTTTTGGTTGATTTGGGTTCTAAATTCTACCTAAAAAAATCATTTTATTTTATTTGGTTTCTAAATTCTTCCTGAAAAAAATCATTTTATTTTATTTTGTTTCTAAAGTCTCCCTGAAAAAAAAAAAAAATCAGTGGGAGATTAATATTGCCCTTTCTGCTTGTGTGCCAGTCTTGACTCCTGGGTGTGCCATCTCTCTCTCTCAGATAGTGGGCCATAGAAAGCCTATTTATTTTTTTGGTTGATTTGGGTTCTAAATTCTACCTGAAAAAATCAATAAATCAATCAGTGGGAGATAAATATTGGCCTCTGGGCTTGTGTGCCACTCCTGACTCCTGTGTGTGCCATCTCTCACTCAGTGGGCCATAGAAAGCCTATTTATTTTTTTGGTTGATTTGGGTTCTAAATTCTACCTGAAAAAATCACTAAATCAATCAGTGGGAGACAAATATTGGCCTCTGGGCTTGTGTGCCACTCCTGACTCCTGTGTGTGCCATCTCTCACTCAGTGGGCCATAGAAAGCCTATTTTTTTTTTATTTGGTTTCTAAATTCTCTCTGAAAAAATCATTTTATTTTATTTGGTTTCTAAATTCTTCCTGAAAAAATCATTGTATTTTATTTTGTTTCTAAAGTCTCCCTGAAAAAAAAAAAAAAAATCAGTGGGAGATTAATATTGCCCTTTCTGCTTGTGTGCCAGTCTTGACTCCTGGGTGTGCCATCTCTCTATCCCTGAAAAAAAAAATGGGAGATTAAGATTGACATTTGTGCTTGAGTGACAGTCCTGCGTGTGTGGCATATCTGTGATTTGGTGCCACAGAAAACAGAGTGTGTAACATTGTGCCTGATTTTCCTTGCGGTCTCACCAACCTGTAAAGGGATATCGAAATCATACTGAAGTTATAGCTCACCGTGTAAGTTGTTTGACAGCAACAAATAAAGTTACTTTGGTTAAGTTTTTAAAACAATGGTGCAAGAGGTCGTGGCCGTGGGCGTTCATTGTCAGCTGGTAATGATGGTAGTGGAGCATCAGGTGGTCGTGGGAAAAAAAATATTCCACCTAAGTCTGGAGCTGTGGAACCAGGTTCGTCGTCTGGCTACACAAGGCCTTGAACGCTCTCTTTTCTGGGAGTAGGAAAACCGCTTTTAAAGCCGGAGCAGCAACAGCAAGTTTTGGCTTACCTTGCTGACTCAGCCTCTAGCTCTTTTGCCTCCTCTTCTGAAACTGGTAAATGTAAAAGCAGCGCGTCGTTTGTGGATGTTCACGGTCAGGGACAAGTCGCTTCCTTGTCCTCTTCAGCAAAAACAACAACAAGAGAGAAGGATGCAGCAGGCGACACAACGGGTTACTCCATGGAGCTCTTTACACATACTGTCCCTGGCTTAGAAAGTGAAACAGTTAACAGGCCATGCCCATTACAAGTAGATTCTGACATGGAGTACACTGATGCACAGCCACAGCCAGAATACTATGCTGGTCCTTTGACTCAGACCACAACATTGCCCTCTCAGGGTACTGATCCACAATCAGACCCTGATGAGACTATGTTGCCCCGTCACGAACGCTATACCACCGACCGACACGGTGACACAGACGAAGTTGCACACGAGCTAGAAGAGGAGGTTATAGATGACCCAGTTGTTGACCCCGATTGGCAGCCATTGGGGGAACAGGGTGCAGGTGGCAGTAGTTCTGAAGCGGAGGTGGAGGAGGGGCCGCAGCAGGCATCAACATCGCAACAGGTTCCATCTGCCGGGCCCGTATCTGGCCCAAAACACGTGGCAAAGCCAAAACCTGTTGGAGGACAGCGTGGCCATCCGGTTAAAGCTCAGTCTGCAATTCTTGAAAAGGGATCCGATGCTAGGAAGAGTGCAGTCTGGCATTTTTTTAAACAACATCCAATTGATCAGCGCAAAGTCATCTGTCAGAAATGTTCAACTAGCTTAAGCAGAGGTCAGAATCTGAAAAGTCTCAATACAAGTTGCATGCATAGACATTTAACCACCATGCATTTGCAAGCCTGGACTAACTACCAAACGTCCCTTAAGGTTGTAGCACCCTCGGCCAATGAAGCTAGTCAGCAACACAAAATCCCTTCCGTCACTGTAAGGCCACCATTTTCCGCACCACCGGCAGTATCTGTGCAGGTTTCTTTGCCAGCCCAAAGCAGTCAGGGTCAGGGAATCACCAGTTTTGTAGGAGGAAATACTGCATCTAGGGCACCGGCGGAAACAATACGGTCTCCAACCGTCTCTCAGTCTGCCATGTCCACCGGCACACCTGCTAGTTCCACGATCTCCAGCTCTCCAGTCCAGCTCACCCTACATGAGACTCTGGTTAGAAAAAGGAAGTACTTATCCTCGCATCCACGTACACAGGGTTTTAACGCCCACATAGCTAGACTAATCCCGTTAGATATGATGCCCTACCGGTTAGTTGAAAGCGAAGCTTTCAAAGCCCTGATGGAGTACGCTGAACCACGCTACGAGCTACCCAGTCGACACTTTTTTTCCAGAAAAGCCATCCCAGCCCTGCACCAGCATGTTAAACAGCGCATCGTCCATGCACTCAGGCAATCTGTGAGTACAAAGGTGCACCTGACTACAGATGCATTGACCAGTAGGCATGGCCAGGGACGTTACGTGTCCATCACGGCACACTGGGTGAATGTGGTAGATGCAGGGTCCACAGGGGACATCAATTTCGGGACAGTTGTGCCTAGCCCACGGTCTAGGAAACAGTTGGCTGTAGGCGTTCGCACCCCCTCCTCCTCCTCCTCGTCCTCCTGCAGAAGCGAGAGCTCTTCCACAGACCGCAGTCGCCCAACCACTCCATCGGCAGCTGACACTGTTGCACACCAGTTGTCCCATTATGGGCCAGCTACTGGCAAGCGTCAGCAGGCTTTATTGGCTATGAAGTGTTTGGGCGACAACAGACACACCACGGAAGTTCTGTCCGAGTTCTTGCAGCAAGAAATGCAGTCGTGGCTGGGCACAGTAGATCTTGAGGCAGGCAAGGTAGTGAGTGATAACGGAAGGAATTTCATGGCTGCCATCTCCCTTTCCCAACTGAAACACATTCCTTGCCTGGCTCACACCTTAAACCTGGTGGTGCAGTGCTTATTGAAAACTTATCCTGGGTTCTCCGACCTGCTCCTCAAAGTGCATGGACTTTGCTCACAAATCCGCCGTTCGCCTGTACACTCCAGCCGTATGCAGACCTATCAGCGGTCTTTGAACCTTCCCCAGCATCGCCTAATCATAGACGTTGCAACAAGGTGGAACTCAACACTGCACATGCTTCAGAGACTGTGCGAACAGAGGCGGGCTGTTATGTTTTTGTGGGAGGATACACATACACGGGCAGGCAGTAGGATGGCAGACATGGAGTTGTCAGATGTGCAGTGGTCGAAGATACAAGACATGTGTCAAGTCCTTCAGTGTTTTGAGGAATGCACACGGCTGGTTAGTGCAGACAACGCCATAATAAGCATGAGCATCCCCCTAATGTGTCTGCTGATGCAAAGTTTGATGCACATAAAGGATCAGGCGTCTGCAGCTAAGGAAGAGGAAAGCCTTGATGACAGTCAGCCATTGTCTGGTCAGGGCAGTGTACAGGACGAGTTAGCGGGCGAAGAGGAGGTGGAGGACGAAGAGGATGATGGGGATGAGTACATTTTTAATGAGGAAGCTTTCCCGGGGGCACTGGAAATTTGTTGCGTGGCAAGGCCGGGTTCTGGTTTTTTGAGGGACACAAGTGACGTAGATTTGCCTGAAACTGCCCCTCAACCAATCACAACCGCAGATTTGACAACTGGAACTTTGGCCCGCATGGCGGATTATGCCTTACGTATCCTCAAAAGGGACACACGCATTACTAAAATGATGAACGATGACGATTACTGGTTGGCCTGCCTCCTTGATCCTCGCTATAAAGGCAAATTGCAAAATATTATGCCACATGAGAACTTGGAACTAATATTAGCAACCAAACAATCAACTCTTGTTGACCGTTTGCTTCAGGCATTCCCAGCACACAGCGCCCGTGATCGTTCTCACACGAGCTCCAGGGGGCAGCAGACCAGGAGTGTTAGGGGTGCACACATCAGAAGTGGCGTTGGACAGAGGGGTTTTCTGACCAGGTTGTGGAGTGATTTTGCTATGACCGCAGACAGGACAGGCACTGCTGCATCAATTGAAAGTGACAGGAGACAACATTTGTCCAGTATGGTTACAAACTATTTTTCATCCCTTATCGATGTTCTCCCTCAACCGTCATTCCCATTTGATTACTGGGCATCAAAATTAGACACCTGGCCAGAATTGGCAGAATATGCATTGCAGGAGCTTGCTTGCCCGGCAGCTAGTGTCCTATCAGAAAGAGTATTCAGTGCTGCAGGTTCAATATTAACCGAAAAAAGGACTGTTGATGATCTAACATTCATTAAAATGAACCACAACTGGATTTCGAATTCTTTTGCCCCACCTTGCCCGGCCGACACCTAGCTTTCCTATGAAAAGCTCTTGCCTGTGGACTACTGTGAATTACTTTTCTAATGTCTTAATTTGCTGCAGCTGATTGTCCAGCATACGACATGTTTACACCTCCCTAAATGGCCAAACTCCCCACACGGGGCCGTGGTATCGCGACTTGGCGCAAGCACCAGTGAGAGTGCTGTTTGTCTGAAGAGGTGGGTGTGCCCGCTTTTGGTCGACAGCACTGCCACTGGGTCCCTCATAGTACAATAAAGTGTCTCTGGCGGTGGTGGTGCGCACCCAACGTCAGACACACTGTTGTAACATGAGGGGCCTGTACCGCCGGCCACAAGAGAGTTCACCCACCCCCAGGTCAAACATTGCTCTACCACTTCCACAGTTATCTCTCACACTTCCACCAATGTTTAGTCTATGCGCTGACATCCTTCCATTCCTGCCACTGACAATACCATTGTGTTGACATGTATGATGGTACTTAACATAGTCAGGGGCAGTGTCCTCTATTTACCACAGTAAATACTTTGCGCTAAATTAGTAGGTCTGAAACTACGCAGAGGATCCCACCCCTGTACCTAATGATTGCACCCTTTAGTGTTTTCGTTTTGTTTTAATGCGAGACATTCACATTTATTTATTGTTTTGGACTACTAACTGGCAGACACTCATTACAATCGGCCTCCGCTGACCAGACCACTGCTGCCCGTGTACCCCTGGAACCAATTTTAAATTGCCTACAGCCAGCCCAATTTATTATGTTAGGCCTTCGAAGCTTTTCTGCGGTCCCTCCTTCCACTAGGCCTCCATTGACCAGACCACTGCTGCCCGTGTACCCCTGGAACCAATTTTAAATTGCCTACAGCCAGCCTAATTTATTATGTTAGGCCTTCGAAGCCTGTCAGCGGTCCCTCCTTCCACTAGGCCTCCACTGACCTGTCAACTGCTGCCCGTGTACCCCTGGAACCAATTATAAAGTGCCTACAGCCTGTCCAATTTTATTATGTTAGGCCTTCGAAGCCTGTCTGCGGCCCGTTCTTTCTACTACTCCTACACTGACCAGACCACTGCTGCCTGTGTTCCCCTGGAACCTATTTAAAAGTGCTTACAGCCCAATATTTTTTTATGTTAGGCCTTCGAAGCCTGTCTGCGGCCCGTTCTTTCTACTACTCCTACACTGACCAGTCTACTGCTGCCCGTGTACCCCTGGAACCAATGTTAAAGTGCCTACAGCCCAATATTTTTTTATGTTAGGCCTTCAAAGCCTGTCTGCGGCCCGTTCTTTCTACTACTCCTACACTGACCAGACCACTGCTGCCTGTGTACCCCTGGAGCCTATTTAAAAGTGCCTACAGCCCAATATTTTTTTATGTTAGGCCTTCGAAGCCTGTCTGCGGCCCGTTCTTTCTACTACTACTACACTGACCAGTCTACTGCTGCCCGTGTACCCCTGGAACCAATGTTAAAGTGCCTACAGCCCAATATTTTTTTATGTTAGGCCATCGAAGCCTGTCTGCGGCCCGTTCTTTCTACTACTACTACACTGACCAGTCTACTGCTGCCCGTGTACCCCTGGAACCAATGTTAAAGTGCCTACAGCCCAATATTTTTTTATGTTGGGCCTTCGAAGCCTGTCTGCGGCCCGTTCTTTCTACTACTCCTACACTGACCAGACCACTGCTGCCTGTGTACCCCTGGAACCTATTTAAAAGTGCCTACAGCCCAATATTTTTTTATGTTAGGCCTTCGAAGCCTGTCTGCGGCCCGTTCTTTCTACTACTCCTACACTGACCAGACCACTGCTGCCTGTGTACCCCTGGAACCTATTTAACCCTCCGTCACATACAATATTCGGACTAACGAGTTCACATACAATGTGCCTGTCAGGCGCCTGCTGGAAAAATACCTATAATATCTAATGTTTGCAATTTCAGTGCTCTAAAAGTGATCAGTGACCTTCATAGGGATGTAATAAAAGAGACTACACATAATCAGTTGCAAAAAAAACCATTTACTTAACATAAAACTAATAACTATGAAATACAAACTTTTCAAAACTCCCGCCAAATAGTCCCCAGTTCGACTCTCTCAAA
Source organism: Ranitomeya imitator (assembly GCF_032444005.1). NCBI lineage: Eukaryota > Metazoa > Chordata > Amphibia > Anura > Dendrobatidae > Ranitomeya > Ranitomeya imitator. Next base: position 718,858,174 of record NC_091283.1, on the reverse strand, counting down.
AAAATGTACAAAGAAAATTTTTTAACACAAACTTAATTTTAAGGTACCTTAAGTACTATTAAAAACATATTCAATCAGAAGTAGATGCTGAGGTTTCCCCAGAAAAGTCACACTTGCAGAGCAAATAGCAAGAATTACACACCATTTTTGCATGTGTCAGGCAAATTGCTTTATGACATTTGAGACATTCATAATTTGAAAGCCTTCTGGTTCCGCTTTCCGTTTGGCAGGTGGTGCATCTCCTTCTTTTGTGAGGTGGTGCAGATGGTGACTTTTCACCATCATCTTCTGGGCGGAACCTTTTGAGCTGAACTTGAAGGCGAGAGGGGATACCGATTGTTTTCACGCTTCTCCTGCGTAGCTCTCCAAGTACTAGTTCATGGGCCAATTTTTTCAGATACAATCGTCTACGGAGTGGTTCAAGCTTGTTTTCAAGATAAATTACTTGTGAATTTATACCACCCAAATTCAACATAGCAAAAAATATGACCATTGGCCAGCGTTTGATGTTTCTGCTGACGTTGAAAGTGGAGCACATCTGATCTGCTGTATCCACACCCCCTTTGGTGGCATTGTAAAATGTAATTATCTCCGGGTTTTTTTCTGCCCCAGTCCCAGGATCGATGGCAGCATCATCATGAAGTGTTGATAGAAGAAGTACGATTTTTTTTGGCATGTGGTACATAGGAAACTAAAGCCTTTCCATTATGGAATGCAAACATACTGCTGTACTGTTGTCTCTCTTTCACACTTACAAACCGTGGCGGCAATTCCCTTTTGTTTTTTCTTACAGTTCCCACATATGACAGCTTCTGAATTTTCAGATAATCAATCAGATCACAACTTGTAAACCAATTGTCAGCTGTAATATTGCGACCCGATCCAAATAAGGGTTCAGCCAGTCTTTTTACAACATCAATGGGTTTGTTGCTCACACAGTAAGGACCTTCTGGTTGTTTTCCTGCATAAACTTCCAGGTTGTAAGTGTAGGTCTTACTGGCATCAACAAGGGCATAAATTTTTATTCCATATTTGTTTGGCTTTGATGGAATATATTGACGAAAGGCACATCTACCACGAAAACCAGGGAGCATTTCGTCAATAGTGAGATTCTCTCCAGGGTAATAACTTTGTTTACAGTTTACAACAAATCTTTGAAATATATCACGAATTGGAGCAAGTCGGTCATGTGTTTTGCGTTCGGTTCGGGTAGTTCTGTCGTCAAACCGAAGGCAACGAATTAGAATCTTGAATCTGTTTATGGACATAACAAGGCTAAATTTTTCAACTCCATCCCCATCTTTACCCCAAAGTTCCTCCAAACTTTGTCCATTTGCCCTATAAGCTCCTGCAAGGTACAGTAATCCAAAAAAAGCACGCAGTTCTATTTCATCTGTGGGCTTGATGGTTCTGTTGCAGATGTACTTGTCCTTTATAATGTCTATATATTGGTTGGTATATGTGACAATAGAGTCCAGAATGTCATCTGTAAATATACTGTTCCAGCATTCAACTGCAGTTTTTGCATTACGTGCAGTTGCTATTACTGCAGGAAGGTGAGTAATAATGTTTAAAGGTTCCCTACGTTTTTTCTGGAATGGCTTCTTGTTCCATTTAGTATTTTTATCTTTTCCAATATAATATGATCCAACTTCTTCATCCTCACCACTGTCACCATCTTGCTCTGTTTCAGAATCCAGGACACATTCTTCCACCTCATCATGAGAATCAATCTCACTTTCCTCTCCTAAATCCTCATTCAGTGTGAGGTCTCTATCATCTAACAGCATGTTTGTTACTTCCTCAACATCAAGTTGTTTGGATAAATTGTACATTTTCCTCTCCATTTCAGCAGATAATCTGAAGCAAGAGAAGGAATATGTTAGGGAACTACTGTATATGCCTGAGCAGCACACTTTCTTTTATAAAATCTCCCTTATTTCTATGAAATATCCTCACATTTTGTGCTATACATTCATAAAACAAGCTAAATAAACTATTGTGATGAATAAAAACATAAAATACCAACCTTACTGAATGTGACGTATTCACATACAATGAGCCTGAGAGATCTGTGCAGCTATATCCTCTCCCCTGAAGCTCTGAAATCCAACTGTGATATCAGGTTTCACAGACCTTCAAGAGACAGGAGACTACCTGGAGGGAGGGGGTTTCCTCACAATCTGGTGAGGAAGGAGAAATGAAAGTAAAAGAGAAGCGCCTGTCAGATCAGTTGTATGTGACGGAGGGTTAAAAGTGCCTACAGCCCAATATTTTTTTATGTTAGGCCTTCGAAGCCTGTCTGCGGCCCGTTCTTTCTACTACTACTACACTGACCTGTCTACTGCTGCCCGTGTACCCCTGGAACCAATTATAAAGTGCCTACAGCCTGTCCAGTTTTATTATGTTAGGCCTTCGAAGCCTGTCTGCGGCCCGTTCTTTCTACTACTCCTACACTGACCAGACCACTGCTGCCCGTGTACCCCTGGAACCAATGTTAAAGTGCCTACAGCCCAATATCTTTTTATGTTAGGCCTTCGAAGCCTGTCTGCGGCCCGTTCTTTCTACTACTCCTCCACTGACCAGACCACTGCTGCCCATGTACCCCTGGAACCTATTTTTAATTGCATAGAGCATCCTTTTTTTAATAGTAGGCGTACAAAGTCTGTCTGCGGTCCACTATTGAAATTGTCCTCCACTGCCCAGAGCAATGCTGCCTGTGTACCCCTGTAATCTTTTTTAAGCTGCAGTGAGCCACATTTTTGGTTTAAGGCCTACTACCTGTGTCTGTCTGCGCCACTCAATACAGCTGTGTTCCTTTGAAAAAAGCTGAGCGTCAATAGTCTTGTTTTCAGCCTCTAGGAATTTTAAAACTGCATTGGGGCTACAACTTTGGTAGGGCCTACTAACGGTGTCTGCCGCCCCAAGGTGTGCCCCAGGTTTCGTCCACATTGCTTCGATCTTCCTACTCTCGTTTAGTAGTTGGTGAAAACTACACTGCATTAGGCCTACAAATTGGGTATGGGGTGTAGAGACGGTGTGTTCCACTCCAAGGTGGTCCACAGGTTTCCTCTCCATTGCTTCAATCTTAATGCTCTCGTTTAGTAGTTGTTGGAAACTACACTGCATTAGGCCTACAAATTGGGTATGGGGTGTGGAGACGGTGTCTTCCACTCAAAGGTGTTCTCCAGGTTGCCTTTCCTGAGCTTTTATCTTCAGGCTCTTGTTAAATAGTGGTTAAATGGAACAACTGCATTTGGCGTACTAGTTGGTTTGGGGCCTACTAACAGTGTCTGCCGCTCCTTGCTGTTCTCCTGGTTTCCTGTCCTGAAATTCCATTTTCAGGCTCTCGTTAAGTAGTTGTTAATGTTAGACTGCATTTGGCCTACTAGTTGGGTTGGGGCCTACTATCGGTGTCTGCCACTCCTTGCTGTTCTCCTCCACTGAACAAAGCTGTGCCGCCTGTTTACTACGGTTGCCAATTTTGAACTGCATTTCGACTACTTACTGATTTGGTCCTACTCTCTGTGTCAGCCTCTCATTCCAGTTGTCCTCCACTGCAATGCCCCCTGGTTAGTCCTGTGTTACCAATTTTGAACTGCATTTAGCCAACTTTATTCTTTGGGCCTATATCTGTGTTTCCTCCTCATCCTGTCCATTGCCCAGCCAGTGATAGATGAGTCTGCTGGTACATTGACCCATAACGCAACATTCCCCGTGCACGCTACACAACAAGATTGTGACCCTGCTGAAAGTCAGGTTCCTCTTCCCGCATACCATACCACCTTACATGGGGACAAAGAGGAAGGTGCAGATGAAAGTGCAGGTTCCTTCATCAGGTGGGAGGAGGAATACTAGTTGGCGACGTCACTGGCACAGGGCCTCTCATAGTACGCAAAAGTGTTGCTGCCGGTGGGAGGCGCCCCCGCCGTGCAAACACACCGCTGTACTTTGAGGGGCCCTGTGCCAGTGCCAATGCCAACGAGTGGGCCCCCTGTTATGTCTGCTAATGAAAGGTGTAATGAAGGCAATCCAGAGACACAGTGTGCCTAGCGATCCGAGCGCACACAGTGATCTGACAAATACCAAAAAACAAAAGAACGAGCTCTGAGACGTGGAAACTCTGTAGACTGCACACCTGATCCTATCCTAAACACAACTAATAGCGGCTGTGGATTGCGCCTAGCAACTACCTATGCAACTCGGCACAGCCTAAGAAACTAGCTAGCCTGACGATAGAAAAATAGGCCTGACTTGCCCCCAGAGAAATACCCCAAAGGAAAAGGCAGCCCCCCACATATAATGACTGTGAGTAAGATGAAAAGACAAAACGTAGGGATGAAATAGATTCAGCAAAGTGGGGCCCGATAATCTTAGACAGAGCGAGGATAGTAAAGCGAACTTTGCAGTCTACAAAAAACCCTAAAGCAAAAACCACGCAAAGGGGGCAAAAAAAGACCCACTGTGCCGAACTAACGGCACGGCGGTACACCCTTTGCTTCTCAGAGCTACCAGCAAAAACAAAGACAAGCTGGACAGAAAAAAAGCAACAAAATAGCAAAAAAGCACTTAGCTATACAGAGCAGCAGGACACAGGAACAATCAGGAGAAGCTCAGATCCAACACTGGAACATTGACAAGGAGCAGGGATAGCAGCATCAGGCGGAGTTAAGTAACGAAGCAGTTAACGAGCTCACCAGAACACCTGAGGAAGGAAGCTCAGAAGCTGCAGTACCACTTGTGACCACAGGAGTGAATTCAGCCACAGAATTCACAACAGTACCCCCCCCCCCTTGAGGAGGGGTCACCGAACCCTCACCAGAGCCCCCAGGCCGACCAGGATGAGCCGCATGAAAGGCACGAACAAGATCGGGAGCATGAACATCAGAGGCAAAAACCCAGGAATTATCTTCCTGAGTATAACCCTTCCATTTAACCAGATACTGGAGTTTCCGTCTAGAAACACGAGAATCCAAAATCTTCTCCACAATATACTCCAATTCCCCCTCCACCAAAACCGGGGCAGGAGGCTCAACAGATGGAACCATAGGTGCCACGTATCTCCGCAACAACGACCTATGGAATACATTATGTATGGAAAAGGAGTCTGGGAGGGTCAAACGAAAAGACACAGGATTGAGAACCTCAGAAATCCTATACGGACCAATAAAACGAGGTTTAAATTTAGGAGAGGAAACCTTCATAGGAATATGACGAGAAGATAACCAAACCAGATCCCCAACACGAAGTCGGGGACCCACACGGCGTCTGCGATTAGCGAAAAGTTGAGCCTTTTCCTGGGACAAGGTCAAATTGTCCACTACCTGAGTCCAGATCTGCTGCAACCTGTCCACCACAGAATCCACACCAGGACAGTCCGAAGACACAACCTGTCCTGAAGAGAAACGAGGATGGAACCCAGAATTGCAAAAAAAATGGAGAAACCAAGGTAGCCGAGCTGGCCCGATTATTAAGGGCGAACTCAGCCAACGGCAAAAAGGACACCCAATCATCCTGGTCAGCAGAAACAAAACATCTCAGATATGTTTCCAAGGTCTGATTGGTTCGTTCGGTCTGGCCATTAGTCTGAGGATGGAAAGCCGAGGAAAAGGATAGGTCAATGCCCATCCTACCACAAAAGGCTCGCCAAAACCTTGAAACAAACTGCGAACCTCTGTCAGAAACAATATTCTCAGGAATGCCATGCAACCGAACCACATGCTGAAAGAACAAAGGCACCAAATCAGAGGAGGAAGGCAATTTAGCCAAGGGTACCAGATGGACCATTTTAGAAAAGCGATCACAGACCACCCAAATGACTGACATCTTTTGAGAAACGGGAAGGTCAGAAATGAAATCCATCGAAATATGTGTCCAAGGCCTCTTTGGGACCGGCAAGGGCAAAAGCAACCCACTGGCACGAGAACAGCAGGGCTTAGCCCTAGCACAAATCCCACAGGACTGCACAAAAGTACACACATCCCGTGACAGAGATGGCCACCAGAAGGATCTAGCCACTAACTCTCTGGTACCAAAGATTCCAGGATGACCAGCCAACACCGAACAATGAAGTTCAGAGATAAGTTTATTAGTCCACCTATCAGGGACGAACAGTTTCTCCGCTGGACAACGATCAGGTTTATTCGCCTGAAATTTTTGCAGCACCCGCCGCAAATCAGGGGAGATGGCAGACACAATGACTCCTTCCTTGAGGATACCCGCTGGCTCAGATAAACCCGGAGAGTCGGGCACAAAATTCCTAGACAGAGCATCCGCCTTCACATTTTTAGAGCCCGGAAGGTACGAAATCACAAAGTCGAAGCGGGCAAAAAATAACGACCAACGGCCTGTCTAGGATTCAAGCGCTTGGCAGACTCGAGATAAGTCAAGTTCTTATGATCAGTCAATACCACCACGCAATGCTTGGCTCCTTCAAGCCAATGGCGCCATTCCTCGAATGCCCACTTCATGGCCAGCAACTCTCGGTTGCCCACATCATAATTACGCTCAGCGGGCGAAAACTTCCTGGAAAAGAAAGCACATGGTTTCATCACTGAGCAATCAGAACCTCTCTGTGACAAAACCGCCCCTGCTCCAATCTCAGAAGCATCAACCTCGACCTGGAACGGAAGAGAAACATCTGGCTGACACAACACAGGGGCAGAACAAAAACGACGCTTCAACTCCTGAAAAGCTTCCACAGCAGCAGAAGACCAATTAACCAAATCAGCACCCTTCTTGGTCAAATCGGTCAATGGTTTGGCAATGCTAGAAAAATTACAGATGAAGCGACGATAAAAATTAGCAAAGCCCAGGAACTTTTGCAGACTTTTCAGAGATTTCGGCTGAATCCAATCCTGGATGGCTTGGACCTTAACTGGATCCATCTCGATAGTAGAAGGGGTAAAGATGAACCCCAAAAATGAAACTTTCTGCACACCGAAGAGACACTTTGATCCCTTCACAAACAAAGAATTAGCACGCAGGACCTGAAAAACCATTCTGACCTGCTTCACATGAGACTCCCAATCATCTGAGAAGATCAAAATGTCATCCAAGTAAACAATCAGGAATTTATCCAGATACTCACGAAAGATGTCATGCATAAAAGACTGAAACACAGATGGAGCATTGGCAAGTCCGAACGGCATCACTAGATACTCAAAATGACCCTCGGGCGTATTGAATGCCGTTTTCCATTCATCTCCTTGCCTGATTCTCACCAGATTATACGCACCACGAAGATCTATCTTAGTGAACCAACTAGCCCCCTTAATCCGAGCAAACAAGTCAGATAACAATGGCAAGGGATACTGAAATTTAACAGTGATCTTATTAAGAAGGCGGTAATCAATACACGGTCTCAGCGAACCATCCTTCTTGGCTACAAAGAAGAACCCTGCTCCCAGTGGTGATGATGATGGGCGAATATGTCCCTTCTCCAGGGATTCCTTCACATAACTGCGCGTAGCGGCGTGTTCGGGCACGGATAAATTAAATAATCGACCTTTAGGGAATTTACTACCAGGAATCAAATTGATAGCACAATCACAATCCCTATGCGGAGGTAGGGCATCAGACTTGGGCTCTTCAAATACATCCTGATAATCAGACAAGAACTCTAGGACCTCAGAAGGGGTGGATGACGAAATCGACAAAAATGGAACATCACCATGTACCCCCTGACAACCCCAGCTGGACACCGACATGGAATTCCAATCCAATACTGGATTATGGGTTTGTAGCCATGGCAACCCCAACACGACCACATCATGCAGATTATGCAACACCAGAAAGCGAATAACTTCCTGATGTGCAGGAGCCATGCACATGGTCAGCTGGGCCCAGTACTGAGGTTTATTCTTGGCCAAAGGTGTAGCATCAATTCCTCTCAATGGAATAGGACACCGCAAAGGCTCCAAGAAAAACCCACAACGTTTAGCATAATCCAAATCCATCAGATTCAGGGCAGCGCCTGAATCCACAAACGCCATGACAGAAAACGACGACAAAGAGCATATCACGGTAATGGACAGAAGGAATTTGGACTGTACAGTACCAATGACGGCAGACCTAGCGGACCGCTTAGTGCGCTTAGGACAATCAGAAATAGCATGAGTGGAATCACCACAGTAGAAACACAGACCATTCAGACGTCTGTGTTCTTGCCGTTCAACTCTGGTCATAGTCCTATCGCACTGCATAGGCTCAGGTTTAACCTCAGGCAATACCACCAAATGGTGCACAGATTTACGCTCGCGCAAGCGTCGACCGATCTGAATGGCCAAAGACAAAGACTCATTCAAACCAGCAGGCATAGGAAATCCCACCATGACATCCTTAAGAGCCTCAGAGAGACCCTTTCTGAACAAAGCTGCCAGCGCAGATTCATTCCACTGAGTGAGTACTGACCATTTCCTAAATTTCTGACAATATACTTCTATATCATCCTGACCCTGGCACAAAGCCAGCAAATTTTTCTCAGCCTGATCCACTGAATTAGGCTCATCGTACAGTAATCCGAGCGCCAAGAAAAACGCATCGACACTACTCAATGCAGGGTCTCCTGGCGCAAGAGAAAATGCCCAGTCTTGAGGGTCACCGCGCAAAAAAGAAATAATAATCAAAACCTGTTGAATAGGATTACCAGAAGAATGAGGTTTCAAGGCCAGAAATAGCTTACAATTATTTTTGAAACTTAGAAACTTAGTTCTATCTCCAAAAAACAAATCAGGAATAGGAATTCTTGGTTCTAACATAGAGTTCTGATCAATAGCATCTTGAATCTTTTGTACATTTATAACGAGATTATCCATTGAAGAGCACAGACTCTGAATATCCATGTCCACACCTGTGTCCAGAAACACCCAAATGTCTAGGGGAAAAAAAAAAAAAAAAAGTGAACACAGAGCAGAGAGAAAAAAAAATTGTGTCAGAACTTTTTCTTTCCCTCTATTGAGAATCATTAGATGGGCTCCTTGTACTGTTATGTCTGCTAATGAAAGGTGTAATGAAGGCAATCCAGAGACACAGTGTGCCTAGCGATCCGAGCGCACACAGTGATCTGACAAATACCAAAAAACAAAAGAACGAGCTCTGAGACGTGGAAACTCTGTAGACTGCACACCTGATCCTATCCTAAACACAACTAATAGCGGCTGTGGATTGCGCCTAGCAACTACCTATGCAACTCGGCACAGCCTAAGAAACTAGCTAGCCTGAAGATAGAAAAATAGGCCTGACTTGCCCCCAGAGAAATACCCCAAAGGAAAAGGCAGCCCCCCACATATAATGACTGTGAGTAAGATGAAAAGACAAAACGTAGGGATGAAATAGATTCAGCAAAGTGGGGCCCGATAATCTTAGACAGAGCGAGGATAGTAAAGCGAACTTTGCAGTCTACAAAAAACCCTAAAGCAAAAACCACGCAAAGGGGGCAAAAAAAGACCCACTGTGCCGAACTAACGGCACGGCGGTACACCCTTTGCTTCTCAGAGCTACCAGCAAAAACAAAGACAAGCTGGACAGAAAAAAAGCAACAAAATAGCAAAAAAGCACTTAGCTATACAGAGCAGCAGGACACAGGAACAATCAGGAGAAGCTCAGATCCAACACTGGAACATTGACAAGGAGCAGGGATAGCAGCATCAGGCGGAGTTAAGTAACGAAGCAGTTAACGAGCTCACCAGAACACCTGAGGAAGGAAGCTCAGAAGCTGCAGTACCACTTGTGACCACAGGAGTGAATTCAGCCACAGAATTCACAACAGCCCCCCCTGCTTGCTCAGGATCACAGCACTTGCAAAGTTGAAATACTTACCTCTCCCTGCTCCACTGCCGTGACGTGGTCCAGATTTCCTGGGCCCACTAATTACTTGAACCAGCCCTACCCCCCACAACTTCAGCCAAATGACCCCCAATTTCAAATGCCTTCCAATTATTATAAGGTAAATTACGATTGACAAGCTTCTGTAACAAGAATGGATGTTTTTGCCATTAAAATGGGCAGTGTAGGTGTTTTCCTGGCCTCCACTCACTGCCGACTATGCTCCCCCATTGACTTGCATTGGGTTTCGTGTTTCGGTCGATACCCGACTTTTCGCGATAATCGGCCGATTCCACTCGACTCGACTTCTAAGATAGTCGGGTTTCGCGAAACACGGCTCGACTCTAAAAAGGTCAAGGTCGCTCAACCCTAGTTAAGACGCAATACATAAAGTGCAAATGCACATATTAATTTCTAACTGTATTTTCAAAATGAGACATTTAGCAAACAATTGATCAATTCTTTGAGCCACCCCGCCTCTTCACGGCAATCTCATATTGGGGCAGTCCTACACTACGTTTTTTATATTCGCTGTGCCATAAAGGCCTCCTAAATGAACTAAAAGCAAGACCACATTAGAAATTAATATGTGCATTTGCACTTTATGTATTGCGTCTTAACCTTAGGCTGCGCTGGCTTCTCCCCTTTTTTGCTCTGTTATTGGTAAGTGGCTGACCACCACTGTTGCCGTGCGCCGCGCCTGGTTATGTGCGCCATTCTTTCTGTGTCTCAGTGATTGATAGTCTGCTGTCCACACACAGCAGCCCTGCCCTGCCTCAGGCTTTGTTTAATTATGCACCTGTGCCTCAGCCTGTTTCACTCTTCATCTGTGGCTCTGGATGGGCAGTGTGGAGGTTGGATCCGAAATGTCTGTCTGTACCTGGTCAACCTTTATCCTCGCTTGCCTACTCTGGCGCCATGGGGGTGACTCAGTATATGCTCCAGGTACAGCATGTTTTTAATGTGGTCTTGCATTTAGTTCATTTAGGAGGCATTTATGGCACAGCGAATATAAAAAACGTAGTGTAGGACTGCCCCAATATGAGATTGCCGTGAAGAGGCGGGGTGGCTCAAAGAATTGATCAATTGTTTGCTAAATGTCTCATTTTGAAAATACAGTTAGAAATTAATATGTGCATTTGCACTTTATGTATAGCATCTTAACCTTAGGCTGCGCTGGCTTCTCCCCTTTTTTGCTCAGTAATTAGTAGAGTCCTCTTCCGAAGAATTGGTAAAGGAGGACCCCGTTCCCCCCCAACTCGAGGGACCCTTCCGCTTTGAAGAGAAACAGATGTCAATGGTCTCAGTAGGAATGAGTGAAGAGGTAAGTTCCACACCGAGCTCTGCTAAGCAAGCTTTAGGCGTGGACGCGGACTGAGGCCCTTGATACAGGACTGTGAGAGCTCTCTCTATAGGACAACGGGACTTAACTGGACCCAGCAAATTAACCGTGTCCCTTGAAGAACCACGATTAGCCGGTGGGTCCTTATTTTGTTTTTGAGCTCTAGAAGAGCCAGAAGATTTAGCCATAGGCAATTGAGAGGTGAGATGACTCATGGTGCCCAGCGGTATTATAAAAAAGTGATCGAAGGTAAGACAAAGTCCCACCACAATGTGATATTGTATAGGTTATATGACATAGAAACTTGTTAGATATTTTACCAACCTCTTACTTTAAAATTTTATCTCCCAGTAATCTACAGGTAAAAGTGAACTAATATGTAAATAGGTAGACATATAAATAGACAATACAAATTTGTTATAAGCTTTATAAATTATTATTAATATTATTTGAATCAGAACCAACTCCCACTTTATTAAAAGTAATTGCTAAAAAGAAATGGACCAAAAAGACCTATTCAAGGAATAAAAATACCCACCCCTTCCCCACCCTCAATGAAACCAAGCAAGCAAAAAGTCAATATTATGCAAAAACAGAGCAGCTGCAATCTTCTGCAGCCTCCAGAAGATGTCGGCAGTTAGCGGTGATGTCACCGCCAGAGGAGGAGAAGCGGGGAACTGATGGAAACAACGGTCCGTGACAGGATCTTCCCTGGTGGTGTGCCCAATGAAAACAGAAGCAAATAGATCCCAGACCCCCCCAGTTTACAAGGGGCATCCCGAAGGAAGTTTTTTTTTAAGTGGTTCCAAAGCAATTTAAGCACTTAAAAGAATATCGCAGGCAGCGATGACGTCACTGAAGCGGAGGAAGATGGCGCCTGGAGAGGTCCATGGTAGAGGCTTCACCCCCAGTGTGCCATGTGCAAATACAGTTAAAAGGGGATTAAAACCCCCCGGTAGGGTAGGGGCACACCCAAGGAAGGTGATCTGTTGTAGTTTGTGCCACACCGCCCGATTAGCGGAGACGTCACTGAGATGGAGGATGATGGCGCCTGGAGTGGTCCCTGACAGAATCTTCCCCCCGTGTGCCAGGTTCAAACGTAGTCAAAAGGGGGTGAAAACCCCCGGTTGGGTAAGGGCACACATAAGGAAGGTCCAGGGAGGTGTTTCTTGGTAGTCTGTCACACCGCCTGATTAACGGTGAAGTCACTGAAAGAAAAAAATGCCAGACCACCAGCACTTATGACTGGCCTTGACAGGAGAAATGATGATGTGGCTGGTACAAATTCAATCAAAAAAGGATAAAAAAAAAACATATGGCCAGGGGCAACCCCAAAAAACACCTCCAGTGGTTTTATTAATAGAAATTAACACAATGTCTTCAGCAGAGCAATAGAGGTTACTGAGGTAACCATAGCAACGTCACAGACACCAGGTAAAACAGGTAAACCAGAAAAAAGGCAAGAATTGTTTTAAAAATGTCATAAATCCACACAAATGTATATAAAAAAAACCCACAATGTTTATAAAGAAAAATTGTAGTCCTGTAGTTTATTTGACCTCAGAAAATTAGTCACTCACAGGGACAAGCCGTTTGACACCATTTTAAGTCTGTCATCTTCAAGACAGGATAAACAATCCTAGGATTATCCGATTAAGGCAAAAAATTTCTCAAAATGTGCACAATAAATTTCTGAATAAAAGTAAATTCGAATGGAAGTAAAATTTTTCCAAAAGATCGCTTTATGTTGCGTTAGAGGGTTACCTCAGGAGCTCGCACGTTTTGTGACCTACATCACCTGCGCCTAAGCCACGCCCCTTTTGCGGGATTAGTTGTACTTTTGAATTATAGGATTCGTTTTATCATGTAATACACTGGAAAGCAGAAAGAGTGTTCAAATTGCAAAAATATGTGCAATTTTATAATTTTTATTTGTTTATTTACCATGCTCACTAAGTGGTAAAACGGACTGGGCAATATGATTCTCCAGGTCAGTATGATTACAAAGATACCAAACATGCGTAGTTTTATTTATTTTTTTATTTTTTTAAGTGGGGGGAAAAATTTAAATTCCAAATTTTTTCTAAAAAAGTAATAAAAATTTATTTTTTTCTGCCATTGTCCAAGACCCATAACGCTGTCAATTTTCAGGATATGGGGCTGTGTGTGTGGTTATTTTTTGCACCCTGAGCTAATGTTTTACTGACACCATTTTGGGGTAGATACGTTTTTTTGATCACCTCTCAGTGCATTTTATTGCAATGTTGCTGCCACCGAAGGAAACCTAATTCTGGTGTGTTTGTTTTATTTTCTTTCTCATTATGCTGTTTACTTATCGGATTCATTCATTTTATATTTTGATTGGACTTTTACAAACGCAGTGATACCTAATATGTGTTTTTATTTATTATTGGGGCAAAAGAGGGATGATTTGAACTTTTGTGTGGGTTTTTTTGTCTTGTGTTTTGTTTTTTATATTTTTAAAAACCTTTTTTTTACTGTATTCAATAAGGGACTAGAAGCTGCGATCATTTGATTGCTTGTGCTATGTATAGTGAAAATCATGATCTCCTCTGAATGCCAGCAAAATGGCTGGCTTTTACAGAAGTATTGTAATTAAAGGAATGGGGGTCATCAGCTGACCTGCTGCTGTCATCAGGGCTAGTTTGAGACAAAGTGGGGCCCTGGGTAAAAGTTTAAAGTGGGACCCAAATGTTCACATATTGCACCATCACACGGAAGCATTTTGTATTTACATGCGCTGAGTTGAGGCAGTATCATATTATCAGCAACAGAGCTGCAGTTTTCCCAAATCAATATGCTGCTGAGAATAATGATTTTTGTTCCGGCATAAACAATCCAATCATTAGAAGAATATGCAGCATTTTGCTCATTTACTTTAACCCCTTCATGCCGCAGCCCTTTTTCATTTTTGTGTTTTCCTTTTTCGCTCCCCTCCTTCCCAGAGCCATAACTTTTTTATTTTTCCGTCAATATGGCCATGTGAGGGCTTGTTTTTTGCATGCCGAGCTGACGTTTTTAATGATACCACATTTGTGCAGATATGTTCTTTTGATCGCCCGTTATTGCATTTGAATGCAATGTTGCGGCGACAAAAAAAAACGTAATTCTGGCGTTTCAAATTTTTTTCTCACTACGCTGTTTAGCGATCAGGTTAATGCTTTTTTTTTACTGATAGATCGGGCGATTCTGAACGTGGCAATACCAAATATGTGTAGGTTTGATTTTTTTTATTGTTATATTTTGGATGGGGCGAAAGGGGGCGTGATTTAAACTTTCATATTTTTTTATTTTTTTCATATTTTTAAAAACATTTTTTTTTTACTTTTGCCATGCTTCAATAGCCTCCATGGGAGGCTAGAAGCTGGCACCACTCGATCGGCTCTGCTACATAGCAGTGAACATCAGATCAATGCTATGTAGCTGAATTGCAGGTGTGCTATGAGAGCCGACCACAGGGGGGCGCTCACAGCAGGCCGACATCAGTAACCATAGAGGTCTCAAGGACCTCTATGGTTACCATCCTGATGCATCGCCGACCCCAGATCATGTGACGGGGGTCGGCAATGCGTTCATTTCCAGCCGCGCGGCCGTTAAATGCCGCTGTCAGTGTTTGACAGCGGCATTTAACAGGTTAATAGCGGCGGGTGAATCGCGACTTCACCCGCCGCTATTGCACGCACATGTCAGCTGTACAAAACAGCTGACATGTCGCGACTTTGATGTGGGCTCACCACCGGAGCCCACATCAAAGGGGGGGACACGACATGCGCAGTACTAGTACTGCTCATGTCATGAAGGGGTAAATGCACCTTATAGTCCTCCATATAGTGTAATACACTTCCCATAGTCCTCCATATAGTATAATGCACACCCCATAGTCCTCCATATAGCATAATGCATTCCCCATAGTTTTCCACATAGTATATTACACTCCCTGTAGTCGTCAGCATAGTATAATGCATCCCATAGTCCTTCATATAGTAAAGTGCCTCCCATAGTCATTCGTATAGTAAAATGCATCCCATAGTCCTTCATATAGTATAATACATCCCATAATCCTTCATATAGTATAATACATTCAATAGTCCCTCACATAGTATAATGCACACCATAGTCCTTCATATAGTATGTATGGAGTGTGTAGCTGCATGTATTTCTATGCAGCCGCACGCTCCGGTCCCAAGTGCCGGCAGCAGTGATGGTACTTGATGCGAGAGACTCGTGCGAGTTTCTCACATTGAACTTACAAGTGTGACCCCGGCCTAAGGCTCGGAATCCAGAGTAATTCTGTTGCCTCATTATAGTAAATGGATCCCTCATCTGAGTCACGTCACTCACAGATTTACCGTATATACTCGAGTATAAGCCGACCCGAGTATAAGCCGACCCCCCTAATTTTGCCACCAAAAACTGGGAAAACTTATTGACTCGAGTATAAGCCTAGGGTAGGAAATGCAGCAAATTTCAAAAATAAAAATAGATGCTCCATACCATTCATTATTGCCCCATAAGATGCTCCATATAAAGCTGTGCCACATATAATGCTCCATACTGTTCATTATTGCCCCATAGATGTGCCATATAAAGCTGTGCCATATAGTGCTCTGCACCGTTCATCATTGCCCCATAGATGTGCCATATAAAGCTGTGCCATATAGTGCTCTGCACCGTTCATTATTGCCCCATAGATGTGCCATATAAAGCTGTGCCATATAGTGCTCTGCACCTTTCATTATTGCCCCATAGATGTGCCATATAAAGCTGTGCCATATAGTGCTCTGCACCGTTCATTATTGCCCCATAGATGTGCCATATAAAGCTGTGCCATATAGTGCTCTGCACCATTCATCATTGCCCCATAGATGTGCCATATAAAGCTGTGCCATATAGTGCTCTGCACCGTTCATTATTGCCCCATAGATGTGCCATATAAAGCTGTGCCATATAGTGCTCTGCACCGTTCATTATTGCCCCATAGATGTGCCATATAAAGCTGTGCCATATAGTCCTCTGCACCGTTCATTATTGCCCCATAGCTGCCATATAGTGCACTGCGCCATTCAGTTTTGCCCCATAGCTGTGCCATAGAAAGCTCTGCCATTGCTGCTGCTGCTGCAATAAAAAAAAAAATGCCATACTCACCTCTCTTGCTTGCAGCTCCCGGCATCCGGTCCCGGCGTCTCTCCGCACTGACTGATCAGGCAGAGGGCGCTGCGCACACTATATGCGTCATCGCGCCCTCTGACCTGCACAGTCAGAGAGGAGAGACGCCGGGAAGATGGAGCGGCGCCCGGCGTGTGGAACGGGGACAGGTGAATATTACATACTTACCTGCTCCCGGCGTCCCGCTCCCTCTGCCTGTCACACGGTCTTCGGTGCCGCAGCCTCTTCCTCTATCAGCGGTCACCGGCACCGCTGATTAGAGAAATGAATATGCGGCTCCACCCCTATGGGAGGTGGAGCCGCGTATTCATTTCTCTAATGAGCGGTCCCACGTGACCGCTGAAGAGGAGAAGAACTGCAGCACCGAAGACCGTGTGACGGGCAGGGGGTGCGCCAGGATCGCCGGGACTAGGTGAGTATGCCTCAGCGCCCTCTCCCCCTCACCCGCCGACCCTGCCGCCCACCGTGACTCGAGTATAAGCCGAGAAGGGCACTTTCAGCCCAAAATTTTGGGCTGAAAATCTCGGCTTATACTAGAGTATATACGGTAGGTAAAAACCCCAAAGTAAGTGCTCAGCATAGAGTGCAGGATAAATGTGATCCCAAACTTTATGCAAAATGTTCCCAATAAAAGCTTCAACTCAAAAAGCTAAATGGCTCCTCACCCACCAAAAGAAATTCAACAAATTCAGCACTCCTAAATTCAAATGCACCCTCTATTTCTAGCCCCAATGTGCCTAAACCAAATGCCCAACTAATTTACGGGTGTGTCTCCAGAAGCACCAGCTGGGCAATACAATATACTGGGAAGTACAATGTACTGGTAACTACAATGTACTGGGCACTACAATGGCAGTTTGCAATTTTCTGTCAGCAACATCCACTGCTGCTTGTTTCTGGAAAACACCCCTGGAGTCAAAATCATCACTACTCCTGTAGATAAATTCCCAAAGGGGTATAATTTCCAAAATGTGGTCACTTGAGGAGAGATTCTGCTTTTCTAGCACTTATGGGCTCTGTATATGGAGTCTGCAAAGTATTCTAGGAAAATCTGCACTCCGGGAGGCAAATAGCACTCAGTCCCTCCTGAGTCATACAATCATAGAATGTTTAAGGCTGCCATCACACTAGCAGTATTTGGTCAGTATTTTACATCAGTATTTGTAAGCCAAAACCAGGAGTGGGTGATAAATGCAGAAGTGGTGCATATGTTTCTATTATACTTTTCCTCTTATTTGTTCCACTCCTGGTTTTGGCTTACAAATACTGATGTAAAATACTGACCAAATACTGCTAGTGTGACGGCAGCCTTAGAGTTGGAAGGTACCTAAATGGTCATGGTGTCCACCCCCATACTCAATGCATGATTCGCTAAGGTTAAGTTCACATTTGCGTTGTTGGGCGCAGCGTCGTCGATGCATACCGACGCATGCGTCATGCGCCCCTATCTTTAACATGGGGGGCGCATGGACATGCGCCGGTATGCGTTGTATTGCGTTTTACAATGCATGCATCAATTTGACGCACCAGACAGGGCGCGGAAGACGCTACTTGTAGCGTTTTCCCTGCGCCAAAATTCAAGAACATTACTAGTTTATGGCAACGCATGCGTCAAAAAATGCAGCGTTGTGTTTTGTATTGTTGGTTGCGTCGACGACGCTGCGGCCAACAATGTAAATGTGAACGGAGCCTAAACCATCTCAAACAGATGTCTGTCCAGCCCTAATCTCAGGATAGCAAAGATTACCAGCGATAGGAATCCCAATGATCAGCATATCCCATGGATAGCGGAAAACTTTTTTTTTTTAACCCCTTCCCGACCCATGACGCCACGTAGGCGTCATGAAAGTCGGTGCCATTCCGACCCATGACGCCTATGCGGCGTCATGGAAAGATCGCGTCCCTGCAGATCGGGTGAAAGGGTTAACTCCCATTTCACCCGATCTGCAGGGACAGGGGGAGTGGTAGTTTAGCCCAGGGGGGGTGGCTTCACCCCCTCGTGGCTACGATCGCTCTGATTGGCTGTTGAAAGTGAAACTGCCAATCAGAGCGATTTGTAATATTTCACCCATTATAACGGGTGAAATATTACAATCCAGCCATGGCCGATGCTGAAATATCATCGGCCATGGCTGGAAATACTAGTGTGCCCCCACCCCACCCCTCCGATCGCCCCCCCACCCCCCCGATCTGGCCGGTACACTGCTCCGGCTCCCCTCCGTCCAGTGCTCCGCTCCCCCCCGTGCTCGTGCCCGCTCCCCCCGTGCTCCAATCACCCCCCCGTGCTCCAATCACCCCCCCTGCACTCCGATCCACCCCCCCCCGTGCTCCGTTCCACCCCCCCGTGCTCCATTCCAGTCCCCCCGTGCTCCGTTCCACGCCCCCCGCGCTCCGTTCCACCCCTCCCGCGCTCCGATTCCTCCCCCCGTGCTCCGATCCCCCCCCCCGTGGTCCCCCCCCACCCTATCATACTTACCGATCCAGCCGTGGTCCCGTCCGTCTTCTCCCGGGCGCCGCCATCTTCCAAAATGGCGGGCGCATGCGCAGTGCGCCCGCCGAATCTGCCGGCCGGCAGATTCGTTCCAAAGTGCATTTTGATCACTGAGATATAATCTATCTCAGTGATCAAAATAAAAAAAATAATAAATTACCCCCCCCCCCTTTGTCACCCCCATAGGTAGGGACAATAAAAAAATAAAGAATTTTTTTTTTTTCCACTGTTAGAATAGGGTTAGGGTTAGGGGTAGGGTTAGGGGTAGGGTTAGGGGTAGGGTTAGGGTTAGGGGTAGGGTTAGGGGTAGGGCTAGGGGTAGGGCTAGGGGTAGGGTTAGGGTTAGGGGTAGGGTTAGGGGTAGGGTTAGGGTTAGGGCTAGGGTTAGGGTTAGGAATGTGCACACGTATTCTGGTCCTCTGCGGATTTTTCCGCTGCGGATTTGATAAATCCGTAGTGCTAAACCGCTGCGGATTTATGGCGGATTTACCGCGTTTTTTTCTGCGCATTTCACTGCGGTTTTACAATTGCGATTTTCTATTGGAGCAGTTGTAAAACCGCTGCGGAATCCGCACAAAGAAGTGACATGCTGCGGAATGTAAACCGCTGCGTTTCCGTGCAGTTTTTCCGCAGCATGGGCACAGCGATTTTTGTTTCCCATAGGTTTACATTGAACTGTACACTCATGGGAAACTGCTGCGGATCCGCAGCGTTTTCCGCAGCGTGTGCACATACCTTTAGAATTAGGCTATGTGCACACGGTGCTGATTTGGCTGCGGATTGGCCGCTGCGGATTCGCAGCAGTGTTCCATCAGGTTTACAGTACCATGTAAACATATGAAAAACCAAATCCGCTGTGCCCATGGTGCGGAAAATACCACGCGGGAACGCTGCGTTGTATTTTCCGCAGCATGTCAATTCTTTGTGCGGATTCCGCAGCGTTTTACACCTGTTCCTCAATAGGAATCCGCAGGTGAAATCCGCACAAAAAACACTGGAAATCCGCGGAAAATCCGCAGGTAAAACACAGTGCCTTTTACCCGCAGATTTTTCAAAAATGGTGCGGAAATATCTCACACGAATCCGCAACGTGGGCACATAGCCTTAGGGTTAGGGTTGGAATTAGGGTTGTGGTTAGGGTTAGGGGTGTGTTGGGGTTAGTGTTGTGGTTAGGGGTGTGTTGGGGTTAGGGTTGTGATTAGGATTATGGCTACAGTTGGGATTAGGGTTAGGGGTGTGTTGGGGTTAGTGTTGGAGGTAGAATTGAGGGGTTACCACTGTTTAGGCACATCAGGGGTCTCCAAACGCAACATGGCGCCACCATTGATTCCAGCCAATCTCGTATTCAAAAAGTCAAATGGTGCTCCCTCACTTCCGAGCCCTGACGTGTGCCCAAACAGTGGTTTACCCCCACATATGGGGTACCAGCATACTCAGGACAAACTGCGCAACAATTACTGGGGTCCAATTTCTCCTGTTACCCTTGTGAATCTAAAAAAATGCTTGCTAAAACATAATTTTTGAGGAAAGAAAAATGATTTTTTATTTTCACGGCTCTGCGTTGTAAACGTCTGTGAAGCACTTGGGGGTTCAAAGTGCTCACCACATATCTAGATAAGTTCCTTGGGGGGTCTAGTTTCTAAAATGGGGTCACTTGTGGGGGGTTTCTACTGTTTAGGCACACCAGGGGCTCTGCAAACGCAACGTGACACCCGCAGACCATTCCATCAAAGTCTGCATTTCAAAAGTCACTACTTCCCTTCTGAGCCCCGACGTGTGCCCAAACAGTGGTTTACCCCCACATATGGGGTATCAGCGTACTCAGGAGAAACTGGACAACAACTTTGGGGTCCAATTTCTCCTGTAACCCTTGGGAAAATAAAAAATTCTGGGCTAAATAATTATTTTTGAGGAAAGAAAACGTATTTATTATTTTCACGGCTCTGCATTATAAACTTCTATGAAGCACTTGGGGGTTCAAAGTGCTCACCACACATCTAGATAAGTTCCTTTCAGGGTCTAGTTTCCAAAATGGGGTCACTTGTGGGGGGTTTCTACTGTTTAGGCACATCAGGGGCTCTGCAAACGCAACGTGACGCCCGCAGAGCATTCCATCAAAGTCTGCATTTCAAAACGTCACTACTTCAATTCCAAGCCCCGGCATGTGCCCAAACAGTAGTTTACCCCCACATATGGGGTATCACCGTACTCAGGAGAAACTGGACAACAAATATTGGGGTCAAATTTCTCCTGTTACCCTTGGGAAAATTAAAAAATTCTGGGCTAAATAATTATTTTTGAGGAAAGAAAACGTATTTATTATTTTCACGGCTCTGCATTATAAACTTCTATGAAGCACTTGGGGGTTCAAAGTGCTCACCACACATCTAGATAAGTTCCTTTGGGGGTCTAGTTTCCAAAATGGGGTCACTTGTGGGGGGTTTCTACTGTTAAGCCACATCAGGGGCTCTGCAAACGCAACGTGACGCCCACAGAGCATTCCATCAAAGTCTGCATTTCAAAACGTCACTACTTCACTTCCGAGCCCCGGCATGTGCCCAAACAGTGATTTACCCCCACATATGGGGTATCAGCGTACTCAGGAGAAACTGGACAACAACTTTTGGGGTCAATTTCTCCTGTTACCCTTGGGAAAATAAAAAATTGCAGGCTAAAAGATCATTTTTGAGAAAATAATTTTTTTTTTTATTTTCATGGCTCTGCGTTATAAACTTCTGTGAAGCACTTGGGGGTTCAAAGTCCTCACCACACATCTAGATTAGTTCCTTTGGGGGTCTAGTTTCTAAAATGGTGTCATTTCTGGGGGATCTCCAATGTTTAGGCACACAGGGGCTCTCCAAACGTGACATGGTGTCCGCTAATGATTGGAGCTAATTTTCCATTTAAAAAGCCAAATGGCGTGCCATCCCTTCCGAGCCCTGCCGTGCGCCCAAACAGTGGTTTACCCCCACATATGGGGTATCAGCGTACTCAGGACAAACTGGACAACAATATTTGGGGTCCAATTTCTCCTATTATCCTTGGCAAAATAGGAAATTCCAGGCTAAAAAATCATTTTTGAGGAAAGAAAAATTATTTTTTATTTTCATGGCTCTGCGTTATAAACTTCTGTGAAGCACCTGGGGGTTTAAAGTGCTCAATATGCATCTAGATAAGTTCCTTGGGGGGTCTAGTTTCCAAAATGGGGTCACTTGTGGGGGAGCTCCAATGTTTAGGCACACAGGGGCTCTCCAAACGCGACATGGTGTCCGCTAACAATTGGAGCTAATTTTCCATTCAAAAAGTCAAATGGCACGCCTTCTCTTCCGAGCCCTGCCGAGTGCCCAAACAGTGGTTTACCCCCACATATGAGGTATCGGCGTACTCGGGAGAAATTGCCCAACAAATTTTATGATCCATTTTATCCTACTGCCCATGTGAAAATGAGAAAATTGAGGCGAAAAGAATTTTTTTGTGAAAAAAAATTACTTTTTCATTTTTACAGATCAATTTGTGAAGCACCTGAGGGTTTAAAGTGCTCACTAGGCATCTAAATTAGTTCCTTGGGGGGTCTAGTTTCCAAAATGGGGTCACTTGTGGGGGAGCGCCAATGTTTAGGCACACAGGAGCTATCCAAACGCGACATGGTGTCCGCTAACGATGGAAATAATTTTTCATTCAAAAAGTCAAATGGCGCTCCTTCCCTTCCGAGCCTTACCATGTGCCCAAACAGTGGTTTACCCCCACATATGAGGTATTGGTGTACTCAGGAGAAATTGCCCAACACATTTTAGGATCCATTTTATCCTGTTGCCCATGTGAAAATGAAAAAATTGAGGCTAAAAGAATTTTTTTGTGAAAAAAAAGTACTTTTTCATTTTTACGGATCAATTTGTGAAGCACCTGGGGGTTCAAAGTGCTCACTATGCATCTAGATAAGTTCCTTGGGGCGTCTAGTTTCCAAAATGGGGTCACTTGTGGGGGAGCTCCAATTTTTAGGCACACGGGGGCTCTCCAAACGTGACATGGTGTCCGCTAAAGAGTGGAGCCAATTTTTGATTCAAAAAGTCAAATGGCGCTCCTTCCCTTCCAAGCCCTGCCGTGCGCCAAAACAGTGGTTTACCCCCACATATGAGGTATCAGCGTACTCAGGACAAATTGGACAACAACGTTCGTGGTTCAGTTTCTCCTTTTACCATTGGGAAAATAAAAAAATTGTTGCTAAAAGATAATTTTTGTGACTAAAAAGTTAAATGTTCATTTTTTCCTTCCATGTTGCTTCTGCTGCTGTGAAGCACCTGAAGGGTTAATAAACTTCTTGAATGTGGTTTTGAGTACCTTGAGGGGTGCAGTTTTTAGAATGGTGTCACTTTTGGGTATTTTCAGCCATATAGACCCCTCAAACTGACTTCAAATGTGAGGTGGTCCCTAAAAAAAATGGTTTTGTAAATTTCGTTGTAAAAATGACAAATCGCTGGTCGAATTTTAACCCTTATAACTTCCTAACAAAAAAAAATTTTGTTTCCAAAATTGTGCTGATGTAAAGTAAACATGTGGGAAATGTTATTTATTAACTATTTTGTGTCACATATCTCTCTGGTTTAACAGAATAAAAATTCAAAATGTGAAAATTGCGAAATTTTCAAAATTTTCGCCAAATTTCCGTGTTTATCACAAATAAATGCAGAATTTATTGACCTAAATTTACCACTAACATGAAGCCCAATATGTCACGAAAAAACAATCTCAGAACCGCTAGGATCCGTTGAAGCGTTCCTGAGTTATTACCTCATAAAGGGACACTGGTCAGAATTGCAAAAAACGGCAAGGTCTTTAAGGTCAAAATAGGCTGGGTCTTGAAGGGGTTAAAGACCCTTATGCACATTAGACGAATGTCAGCTAAACCTGTTAACCTTGGAGGACTCAGATGAAAGAGTTATGTGTATAGAGGCCTACCTACCCGGAGCGACCAACACCCTTAACTGTATTAACATGCCCAACATGCCAATACAGTTAAACTCTGCGGTAGAGAAAGTAGACACAGTCATTCTCCATTCTGTAGGTCGCAAGTCCCTTTAGTCTTGCGAACTGCAGAACTGCAGGTCCCAGGCAGAGCGACATAATTACATAATTGTTACGTGAGTATATGCTTTTTTAATATTGTATGAGGGTTCTCCTACAGTGTGAGGGCTACTAAGGGGTCATCATACGGTTTGATTGACATTATACCGTGTGAAAGAAATGTTTTGGGCCCATCTTACTGTATACCGAGAAGCCTTGGGGGCATTATGCTGTGTATAAGGGAGCCTTGGGGGCATTATACTGTGCATTTGGGAGCCGTGGTAACATCATACTGTTCGTAGTGGAGCTGTGGGGACATACTGTGTAGAGAGGATCTGTGAGGAGGACATCGTACTGCATGTAAGGGAGCTGTGGGGGAATCATCCTGTGTGTCGGGATTCTGTACAGGGGGAAATGTGGGGTACTTTGTTAACCCCTTCATGCTGCAGCCCTTTTTCAATTTTGCGTTTCCGTTTATCGCTCCCCTTCTTCCCAGAGCCATGACTTTTTTTATTTTTTCGTCAATATGGCCATGTGCGGGACGTGTTGGCCTTTTGAACAACATCATTGGTTTTACCAGATCATGCATTTTAAAATAAAAAAATTCCAAGTGCAGTCAAACTGCAAAAAAAGTGCAATTCCACAACTATTTTTTGGATTTTTTTTACCATGTTCACCAAATACTGACCTGTTGTTATTTATTGAAATGGTGAAAAAGAATCCAAAGTTTGTTTAAAAACAAAAGAAGAAAAGCGTCATTTTCCGAGACCCTTAAGGTCTCCATTTTTCGTGATCTGGGGCTAGGTGAGAGCTTATTTTTTGAATGCTGAGCTAACGTTTTTAATGATACCTTTTTGGTTTGGATACAATCTTTTAATTACTCGTTGTTGCATTTTAATGCAATGTTGCGGTGACCAAAAAAAAGTAATACTGGTGTTTTGCCTTTTTTTTTCGCTACACCATTTACTGATTGGAATAATTATTTTTATAGCTTGATAGATCGGGCGATTCTGAACACGATAACAAATATGTGTATTTTTAAATTTTTAAATTTGTTTTATTTTGAATGGGGCAAATGAGAGGTGATTTGAACTTTTTATATTTTTTTATTTGTTAAATATTTTTAAAAACATTTTTTTTTACTTTTTGCGTACTTTAATAGTCTCCATGGGAGACTACAAGCTGCAGTTGTTTCATCATCTCTGCTACACATAGGCGATGATCAGATCGCCTGTGTGTAGCAGAAATGCCCACTTGCTATGAACACTGACTGATGGGCGGCGCTCATAGCAATCTGTCAATGACAACCACAGGGGTCTCCTGTTGACCCCGGGTTGTCAAGCCAACCTATTGTGACATGGGTGTCGATGGACGGGATTATTGACGTGCTTTTGGTGCGATCACATTAAATGCCGGCATTTACGGGTTAACAGCAGCGAGTGGATCGAGATTCCATCCACGGCTGTTAGGGTCACATGTCAGGTGTTCAAAACAGATGACATGTGTTGGGAAAGATGTGGGCTCAGCGCAGGAGCCCACATCAAAGGGAGAGACACAACATGCGCAGTACATGTATGGCGCATGTTGTGAAAGAGTTAAATGGGCAATTTTTTAAATAGGGGCATTCAGATTATTGTGACTGATAAAGAGGCACACAGGGGACTTATTATTTTCATGGGGAAAAATTGTGGCACTGTTTTCTAGGGCACTTGCAGAAGACATTAAAATTTTCTAGGGGGGCAATTTTACCATTTAGAGGGTACAAAGGAGGCATTTTACTTGGTAAGGAGCACAGTGGTGGGCATTACTATATGGGGAGTGCTATTGTGCCACACAGCAGGTGCAGTAATCGGGACATATACATCAGCAGCGGCTTAACATTGAGTTATCAATAGGATGAGGAGTTTGTGCCACTTGGTAATAGTTGTGGACAGTTCTGGAAATGTGCGAAGTCAAGTGTGTCTTTGCAAACTCTGCAGACGAGAAGCTGCCATGTTGGTCTGTGCCAGATGGACAAGATTGGGAAAAGTAAACGATTCTATCACAATGAATATCAGCTGTAAGTCACTATACTGTAATCTCTTATATGTTCAGCCGGACTAATATCTACCACCATATAACAGTAATATCGTTATTGGTGTTTGTATGGAGATTTATTTTCCGTAACCGCATGGTCAACTGCTGAGGTTCCCTTAATCCCTTTCTGATGTTGGACGTAATAATACGCCCACATCTGAATCCTTCCCTTTGATGTGAACTCTGGCGCTCAGCCCACATCTTTCTCGGTTCATGTCAGCTGTTTTGAACATGTGTCTCTAAAAGCCGCAGTTGGAATTGCGATCCACCCGTGGCTGTTAACTAGTTCAATGCTGCAGTCAATCTCTGACAGTGGCATTTCACTCGCGCTTAGCAGAAGCGCACCGGAAATCCCACCCATCGGTGACCTGTCACATGATTGTGGGCCACCGATGGGTCGGCTTGACAACCAGAGGTCTCCAGCAGATCTGTATGGTTGTCATTGCTGGATTGATATGAGCACTGCCCGGTGAACGGCGCTCATAGTAAGTGAGCATTTCTGCTACATACAGGCAATCTGATCATCACCTGTGTGTAGCAGAGCCAATCAAAGTACTGCAGCTTCTAGTCTCCCATGGAGACTATTGAAGCATGCAAAATGAAAAAAAACATTTTAATTTTAAATCACCCCCCTTTCCCCCGTTCATAATAAAACAATAAAAAATCCAATGTACGCATATTTGGTATTGCTGAACTCAGAATCGCCAGAGCCATCAATATAAAAGAAGAATTATACTGACCGCTAAATGGCATAACAAGAAAAAAATTCAAAACGCCAGAATTACGTTTTTTTTTGTTCCTGCTACATTGCAATAAAGGACGATGAAAAGATCGTATCTACACCAAAATTCTATCATTAAAAACAATATGCTCTCACCCAGCCCCAGATCACGAAAAATGTAGATGTTACAGGTGTCGGAAAATGGCGCCTTTTCTTTTTTTTTACCAAACTTTGGATTTTTTTTCACCATTTAAATAAAAAAGAACCTAGATATGTTTGGTGTCTATGAACTCGTAATGACCTCGAAAATAATAATGACTGGTCAGTTTAAGCATTTAGTGAACATGGTAAAAAAAAAAAAAAAAAACAACTGTGGAGTTACACTTTTTGCCAATTTCACCTCACTTTTTTCACCACACATTTTTTTCCCGTTTTCCAGTACATAATATGTTAAAACCAATGGTGTTGTTCAAAAGTACAACTCGTCCCGCAAAAAACAAGACCTTACATGGCCAAAATAAAAAAGTTATGGCTCTGGGAAGAATGGACACACAAAAAATGAAAGCGCAAAAACTAAAATACGTCCAGTCATGAAGGGGTTAAACATGTTTACAACTACAGTGACACGTGCTAGTCATGGGTTTATCTGGTTAGGGGCCCACTCAGCTCCCCCTGAGCTGAACTTCTTGCTATTCCTCTGGGCCTACCAACTCTCCCACAACAGATGATTTTGGGGAAGATAAGGATTTGGTTTGTCCAATTTTGGACTACCAATCTATTTGTTCTTGGTGATATTGGTCCCCAGATAAATCTGTCAGTGGCTCGCTCATAGAGAACACAGGAGTGAATGGCTGAGGGAGTGCTTCTGCGTATGGAGCAATCAGGATAGACTGCTGCTGGCTGAAACATCGGACAAACCGTCGTTCATCCAACAGCCATCTATTGTGTATGGAGACCCTTTTGTCCCTTGACAGCAGTTGAGACACCATCAAACACATTAGATGATCTGAGGATCTTGCCAAAATATAGAAGAGGAAATTGGTATGACGAATGCAGTACAGTCTACTTACAATTCTAATTAAAAGGTGATTTCTATTGTTTTATATCATTTATAGTTAGTATGAGATTACACCCATGAAACACTGAGAGCTATCAGTCGTGCTTAGTGTTAATGACTGAAGAGAGTAATAATAATTCTGAAAACTAGCTCTTCAGGTTAAAGGTCTTTTGGGTTGATCTTTGTCAAGTGAGATTAGTGACAGAAAGCAGAGACATAATTACGTGGCAGATCTCACATGTACTCTTCATTTTCCTTAGTATTCCACTCTTGTTCTTCATCCTTGTGAAATACCATTAACAAGATACAACAGAGTATTTTACATTCTGGAGAGTGCTAATTGGTTCCTACTGCCAGATTTATTTGTCTTCGTAACTAAGAGCATCACAGTAGAATAGCCTACAAATTTAAGTATTCAATTAGACGTTATATTTAAGACAGAAATCCCCACTGTCTGAATCCGAGCCATAAAACTATTCTATAGGGGCACAGACAGGCGACATTATTTTCGGTAAGGATTTAGAAGTATTTTTTCCCTTCTTTTTGTCCCTGTCTAAACAGTTTAGAAGGTTTTGTCTCTGTAGAATGGGCTGTTTATTCTGCTTTTGAAAGTTCTTCTTGGGAACTGGGTCACAGTCCATTATTTGTGCAGATTCCGTATTGCAAGCCAACAAAATAATGTGAATGTCTCCCTTGCTTTCATTCACTTTATTGGGTTTAGGGTCCCCAAAATCAGCTGGAAGGAAACCCACTTCTGTTTTGGAAATACTTAATAATGCTTTAGTTAATAAAACATGACAGTAATTGAAAACAGAAAGGGAAAAATGCTGAAGTTGTTCTTTATATTTTACCAAACCTTTGACACATTCAGACTCTGACCACAGCCAGATAAAAAGCAACATCTGCATTGGTCTCCAGTTGGGAAGCAATCTTTGGTACAAGAGTAATCATTAACCAAAAATGATGGCATTGTGCAGGTAATGACAGAAAGCCAGGTCATCTAGAGGATAGATTATCATTCAGTCATATTAACCCTTTTCTTACTCTCAGGCGACAATTACTGTAACCATCTACATTTAGAGTGGATGTCCAGGCTGAGATGAAAAGCCTGTAGTCAGCCTGTGTAATGCGCATACTATCAAAATTCCAATGTATTTAAGTTATTTGCATACTTGTGGTCACATTGAAAAGGGGATAATCATATAAAGACATCCTCTTCTCTAAATACAGCTGTGCTTGATTTTAAGGACACCTTGTTCATCAACATTTGGCTGACACCAGTCAGCCACTGTTAAGGTACCTTCACACATAACGATATCGTCAACGATATCGTTGCTTTTTGTGACGTAGCAACGATATCGTTAAGGAAATCGTTCTGTGTGACAGCGACCAACGATCAGGCCCCTGCTGGGAGATCGTTGGTCGCTGAACAAAGTCCAGAACTTTATTTCGTCGCTGGATCTCCCGTGGACATCGCTGGATCGGCGTGTGTGACACTGATCCAGCGATGTCTTCACTGGTAACCAGGGTAAACATCGGGTAACTAAGCGCAGGGCCGCGCTTAGTAACCCGATGTTTACCCTGGTTACCAGCGTAAAAGTAAAAAAAACCAAACACTACATACTTACCTACCGCTGTCTGTCCCCGGCGCTGTGCTCTGCACTCCTCCTGTACTGGCTGTGAGCGTCGGTCAGCCGGAAAGCAGAGCGGTGACGTCACCGCTCTGCTTTCCGGCCGCTGTGCTCACAGCCAGTACAGGAGGAGTGCAGAAAAGCTGAGCGCCGGGGACAGACAGCGGTAGGTAAGTATGTAGTGTTTGTTTTTTTTTACTTTTACGCTGGTAACCAGGGTAAACATCGGGTTACTAAGCGCGGCCCTGCGCTTAGTTACCCGATGTTTACCCTGGTTACCCGGGGACTTCGGGATCGTTGGTCGCTGGAGAGCGGTCTGTGTGACAGCTCTCCAGCGACCAAACAGCGACGCTGCAGCGATCCGGATCGTTGTCGGTATCGCTGCAGCGTCGCTTAATGTGAAGGGGCCTTTACTTAGCAGCTATTCAGCTGAACAGCTATCTCTTGCCACAAAAGGTGATGTTCCTGACATTCAGAGGCTCAAAAAAGCTTTATTAACAGGGTTTGGCTTTGTGAATCTACACTCCCTGACAGAAGTTATGTCGCTTATCCATGTTATGTAAATAAAAGCTTATAACCTGATGATAAATTCATCCATTGGTTGTATAAATTATTCTTTTGAAAGCTGAAACTCTCCAAAATTTGGTTTAGGTTAAGAAAATAAAATGGCATCAATGCAGAAATATTGATCAGTTAATGGACACAGAATGATCAGAGTTTGGCAAGATAAAAGCTTTGTCGCCCATAGAAAGTAATGTGATATTCAAACAAATAATTAACTTAAAATACAAATATATGTTGCATAACATTAGTGGATGAAGTTTTGGTGCTATTAGGCCGGCGTCACACTAGCGAGTTTTACGGACGTATGAGAGGTGCAGAAAATACGGATTGCATACGGTACAATGATTCTCTATGGCCCGCTACACGGGAATGGGAAGAGAGTGGCCAAATGCCAGAATAGGCGCATCTTCCAGATGTGCCTTTTCTGGGGTGGCTGGGGGCAGATGTTTTTAGCCAGGGGGGGACAATAACCATGGACCCTCTCCAGACTATTAATATCTGCCCTCAGTCACTGGCTTTACCACTCTGGCGGAGAAAATTGCGTGGGAGCCCATGCCAATTTTTTCCGCGGTTTAACCCTTTAATTTAATAGCTAGAGTGCCCAAATTTTGCACATACACACTACTAACATTAGTAGTGTAGAATATGCAAAAAAAAAGTGATATGAGATGGTTTACTGTATGTAAACCATGTCTCATATCATGTCGGATTTGAGAAGGAGATAGGAAAAGCCGGCTGAATTACCGGCTTTTAAGCTATCTAGTGCTGTATGATATATTAATATATATATATATGTATGTATGTATGTATGTATGTGTGTATATATATATATATACTGTATATACTAGCTATTGAACCCGTTCTACGCCCGGGTGGCGAGCATTTATATTGATATATTGTCTCCATCATGGTATGTGCTGCTCCATCCTGCGTCCCCATCCTGTCATGCGCTGCTCCATCCTGCGTCCCCATCCTGTCATGTGCTGCTCCATCCTGCACCCCCATCCTGTCATTCGCTGCTCCATCATGCGTCCCCATCCTGTCATGCGCTGCTCCCATCCTGCGTCCCCATCCTGTCATGTGCTGCTCCATCCTGCGTTCCCTTTCCTGTCATGCGCTGCTCCCA
Source organism: Ranitomeya imitator (assembly GCF_032444005.1). Classification (NCBI taxonomy): domain Eukaryota; kingdom Metazoa; phylum Chordata; class Amphibia; order Anura; family Dendrobatidae; genus Ranitomeya; species Ranitomeya imitator. The sequence goes on along the minus strand of NC_091283.1, from coordinate 718,827,093 downwards.
TCCTGCGTCCCCATCCTGTCATGCGCTGCTCCCATCCTGCGTCCCCATCCTGTCATGCGCTGCTCCATCCTGCGTCCCCATCCTGTCATGTGCTGCTCCATCCTGCGTCCCCATCCTGTCATGCGCTGCTCCATCCTGCGTCCCCATCCTGTCATGTGCTGCTCCATCCTGCGTTCCCTTTCCTGTCATGCGCTGCTCCCATCCTGCGTCCCCATCCTGTCATGCGCTGCTCCCATCCTGCGTCCCCATCCTGTGATGCGCTGCTCCCATCCTGTGATGCGCTGCTCCCATCCTGCGTCCCCATCCTGTCATGCGCTGCTCCATCCTGCGTCCCCATCCTGTCATGCGCTGCTCCATCATGCGTCCCCATCCTGTCATGCGCTGCTCCATCCTGCGTCCCCATCCTTATGTGCTGCTGCACCCAGCGTCCCCATCCTTATGTGCTGCTGCATCCTGCGTCCCCATCCTTATGTGCTGCTGCATCCTGCGTCCCCATCCTTATGTGCTGCTCCATCCTGCATCCCCATCCTTATGTGCTGCTCCCATCCTGCGTCCCCATCCTTATGTGCTGCTCCATCCTGCGTCCCCATCCTTATGTGCTGCTGCATCCTGCGTCCCCATCCTTATGTGCTGCTGCATCCTGTGTCCCCATCCTTATGTGCTGCTGCATCCTGCGTCCCCATCCTTATGTGCTGCTGCATCCTGCGTCCCCATCCTTATGTGGTGCTCCATCCTGCGTCCCCATCCTTATGTACTGCTGCATCCTGCGTCCCCATCCTTATGTGCTGCTGCATCCTGCATCCCCATCCTTATGTGCTGCTCCCATCCTGCGTCCCCATCCTTATGTTCATGCTGCATCCTGCGTCCCCATCCTTATGTGCTGCTGCATCCTGCGTCCCCATCCTTATGTTCATGCTGCATCCTGCGTACCCATCCTTATGTTCATGCTGCATCCTGCGTCCCCATCCTTATGTGCTGCTCCATCCTGCGTCCCCATCCTTATGTGCTGCTCCCATCCTGCGTCCCCATCCTTATGTGCTGCTCCATCCTGCGTCCCCATCCTGTTATGTGCTGCTCCATCCTGCGTCCCCATCCTTATGTGCTGCTCCCATCCTGCGTCCCCATCCTTATGTGCTGTTCCATCCTGCGTCCCCATCCTGTTATGTGCTGCTCCATCCTGCGTCCCCATCCTTATGTGCTGCTCCATCCTGCGTCCCCATCCTTATGTTCATGCTGCATCCTGCGTCCCCATCCTTATGTTCATGCTGCATCCTGCGTCCCCATCCTTATGTGCTGCTCCATCCTGCGTCCCCATCCTTATGTGCTGCTCCATCCTGCGTCCCCATCCTTGTGTGCTGCTCCCATCCTGCGTCCCCATCCTTATGTGCTGCTCCATCCTACGTCCCCATCCTGTTATGTGCTGCTCCATCCTGCGTCCCCATCCTTATGTGCTTCTCCCATCCTGCGTCCCCATCCTTATGTTCATGCTGCATCCTGCGTCCCCATCCTTATGTGCTGCTCCATCCTGCGTCCCCATCCTTATGTGCTGCTCCATCCTGCGTCCCCATCCTTATGTGCTGCTCCATCCTGCGTCTCCATCCTTATGTGCTGCTCCTATCCTGCATCCCCATCCTTATGTTCATGCTGCATCCTGCGTCCCCATCCTTATGTGCTGCTCCATCCTGCGTCCCCATCCTTATGTGCTGCTGCATCCTGCGTCCCCATCCTTATGTGCTGCTCCATCCTGCGTCCCCATCCTTATGTGCTGCTCCATCCTGCGTCCCCATCCTTATGTGCTGCTCCATCCTGCGTCCCCATCCTTATGTGCTGCTCCATCCTGCGTCCCATCCTTATGTGCTGCTGCATCCTGCGTCCCCATCCTTATGTGCTGCTCCATCCTGCGTCCCCATCCTTATGTGCTGCTCCATCCTGTGTCCCCATCCTTATGTGCTGCTCCATCCTGCGTCCCCATCCTTATGTGCTGCTCCATCCTGCGTCCCCATCCTTATGTGCTGCTCCATCCTGCGTCCCCATCCTTATGTGCTGCTGCATCCTGCGTCCCCATCCTTATGTGCTGCTCCATCCTGCGTCCCCATCCTTATGTGCTGCTACATCCTGCGTCCCCATCCTTATGTGCTGCTCCATCCTGCGTCCCCATCCTTATGTGCTGCTCCATCCTGCGTCCCCATCCTTATGTGCTGCTCCATTATGCGTCCCCATCCTTATGTGCTGCTCCATCCTGCGTCCCCATCCTTATGTGCTGCTCCATCCTGCGTCCCCATCCTTATGTGCTGCTCCATCCTGCGTCCCCATCCTTATGTGCTGCTGCATCCTGCGTCCCCATCCTTATGTGCTGCTCCATCCTACGTCCCCATCCTGTTATGTGCTGCTCCATCCTGCGTCCCCACCCTTATGTGCTGCTCCCATCCTGCGTCCCCATCCTTATGTTCATGCTGCATCCTGCGTCCCCATCCTTATGTGCTGCTCCATCCTGCGTCCCCATCCTTATGTGCTGCTCCATCCTGCGTCCCCATCCTTATGTGCTGCTCCATCCTGCGTCCCCATCCTTATGTGCTGCTCCCATCCTGCGTCCCCATCCTTATGTTCATGCTGCATCCTGCGTCCCCATCCTTATGTGCTGCTCCATCCTGCGTCCCCATCCTTATGTGCTGCTCCATCCTGCGTCCCCATCCTTATGTGCTGCTGCATCCTGCGTCCCCATCCTTATGTGCTGCTCCATCCTACGTCCCCATCCTGTTATGTGCTGCTCCATCCTGCGTCCCCACCCTTATGTGCTGCTCCCATCCTGCGTCCCCATCCTTATGTTCATGCTGCATCCTGCGTCCCCATCCTTATGTGCTGCTCCATCCTGCGTCCCCATCCTTATGTGCTGCTCCATCCTGCGTCCCCATCCTTATGTGCTGCTCCATCCTGCGTCCCCATCCTTATGTGCTGCTCCCATCCTGCGTCCCCATCCTTATGTTCATGCTGCATCCTGCGTCCCTATCCTTATGTGCTGCTCCATCCTGCGTCTCCATCCTTATGTGCTGCTGCATCCTGTGTCCCCATCCTTATGTGCTGCTCCATCCTGCGTCCCCATCCTTATGTGCTGCTCCATCCTGCGTCCCCATCCTTATGTGCTGCTCCATCCTGCGTCCCCATCCTTATGTGCTGCTCCATCCTGCGTCCCCATCCTTATGTGCTGCTGCATCCTGCGTCCCCATTCTTATGTGCTGCTCCATCCTGCGTCCCCATCCTTATGTGCTGCTCCATCCTGCGTCCCCATCCCTATGTGCTGCTCCATCCTGCGTCCCCATCCTTATGTGCTGCTCCATCCTGCGTCCCCATCCTTATGTGCTGCTCCATCCTGCGTCCCCATCCTTATGTGCTGCTGCATCCTGCGTCCCCATCCTTATGTGCTGCTCCATCCTGCGTCCCCATCCTTATGTGCTGCTCCATCCTGCGTCCCCATCCTTATGTGCTGCTCCATCCTGCGTCCCCATCCTTATGTGCTGCTCCATCCTGCGTCCCCATCCTTATGTGCTGCTCCATCCTGCATCCCCATCCTGTCATTCGCTGCTCCATCATGCGTCCCCATCCTGTCATGCGCTGCTCCCATCCTGCGTCCCCATCCTGTCATGTGCTGCTCCATCCTGCGTTCCCTTTCCTGTCATGCGCTGCTCCCATCCTGCGTCCCCATCCTGTCATGCGCTGCTCCCATCCTGCGTCCCCATCCTGTCATGTGCTGCTCCATCCTGCGTCCCCATCCTGTCATGTGCTGCTCCATCCTGCGTCCCCATCCTGTCATGCGCTGCTCCATCCTGCGTCCCCATCCTGTCATGTGCTGCTCCATCCTGCGTTCCCTTTCCTGTCATGCGCTGCTCCCATCCTGCGTCCCCATCCTGTCATGCGCTGCTCCCATCCTGCGTCCCCATCCTGTGATGCGCTGCTCCCATCCTGTGATGCGCTGCTCCCATCCTGCGTCCCCATCCTGTCATGCGCTGCTCCATCCTGCGTCCCCATCCTGTCATGCGCTGCTCCATCATGCGTCCCCATCCTGTCATGCGCTGCTCCATCCTGCGTCCCCATCCTTATGTGCTGCTGCACCCAGCGTCCCCATCCTTATGTGCTGCTGCATCCTGCGTCCCCATCCTTATGTGCTGCTGCATCCTGCGTCCCCATCCTTATGTGCTGCTCCATCCTGCGTCCCCATCCTTATGTGCTGCTCCCATCCTGCGTCCCCATCCTTATGTGCTGCTCCATCCTGCGTCCCCATCCTTATGTGCTGCTGCATCCTGCGTCCCCATCCTTATGTGCTGCTGCATCCTGTGTCCCCATCCTTATGTGCTGCTGCATCCTGCGTCCCCATCCTTATGTGCTGCTGCATCCTGCGTCCCCATCCTTATGTGGTGCTCCATCCTGCGTCCCCATCCTTATGTTCATGCTGCATCCTGCGTCCCCATCCTTATGTGCTGCTGCATCCTGCGTCCCCATCCTTATGTTCATGCTGCATCCTGCGTACCCATCCTTATGTTCATGCTGCATCCTGCGTCCCCATCCTTATGTGCTGCTCCATCCTGCGTCCCCATCCTTATGTGCTGCTCCCATCCTGCGTCCCCATCCTTATGTTCTGCTCCATCCTGCGTCCCCATCCTGTTATGTGCTGCTCCATCCTGCGTCCCCATCCTTATGTGCTGCTCCCATCCTGCGTCCCCATCCTTATGTGCTGTTCCATCCTGCGTCCCCATCCTGTTATGTGCTGCTCCATCCTGCGTCCCCATCCTTATGTGCTGCTCCATCCTGCGTCCCCATCCTTATGTTCATGCTGCATCCTGCGTCCCCATCCTTATGTTCATGCTGCATCCTGCGTCCCCATCCTTATGTGCTGCTCCATCCTGCGTCCCCATCCTTATGTGCTGCTCCATCCTGCGTCCCCATCCTTGTGTGCTGCTCCCATCCTGCGTCCCCATCCTTATGTGCTGCTCCATCCTACGTCCCCATCCTGTTATGTGCTGCTCCATCCTGCGTCCCCATCCTTATGTGCTTCTCCCATCCTGCGTCCCCATCCTTATGTTCATGCTGCATCCTGCGTCCCCATCCTTATGTGCTGCTCCATCCTGCGTCCCCATCCTTATGTGCTGCTCCATCCTGCGTCCCCATCCTTATGTGCTGCTCCATCCTGCGTCCCCATCCTTATGTGCTGCTCCTATCCTGCGTCCCCATCCTTATGTTCATGCTGCATCCTGCGTCCCCATCCTTATGTGCTGCTCCATCCTGCGTCCCCATCCTTATGTGCTGCTGCATCCTGCGTCCCCATCCTTATGTGCTGCTCCATCCTGCGTCCCCATCCTTATGTGCTGCTCCATCCTGCGTCCCATCCTTATGTGCTGCTGCATCCTGCGTCCCCATCCTTATGTGCTGCTCCATCCTGCGTCCCCATCCTTATGTGCTGCTCCATCCTGCGTCCCCATCCTTATGTGCTGCTCCATCCTGCGTCCCCATCCTTATGTGCTGCTCCATCCTGCGTCCCCATCCTTATGTGCTGCTCCATCCTGCGTCCCCATCCTTATGTGCTGCTGCATCCTGCGTCCCCATCCTTATGTGCTGCTCCATCCTGCGTCCCCATCCTTATGTGCTGCTCCATCCTGCGTCCCCATCCTTATGTGCTGCTCCATCCTGCGTCCCCATCCTTATGTGCTGCTCCATCCTGCGTCCCCATCCTTATGTGCTGCTCCATTATGCGTCCCCATCCTTATGTGCTGCTCCATCCTGCGTCCCCATCCTTATGTGCTGCTCCATCCTGCGTCCCCATCCTTATGTGCTGCTCCATCCTGCGTCCCCATCCTTATGTGCTGCTGCATCCTGCGTCCCCATCCTTATGTGCTGCTCCATCCTACGTCCCCATCCTGTTATGTGCTGCTCCATCCTGCGTCCCCACCCTTATGTGCTGCTCCCATCCTGCGTCCCCATCCTTATGTTCATGCTGCATCCTGCGTCCCCATCCTTATGTGCTGCTCCATCCTGCGTCCCCATCCTTATGTGCTGCTCCATCCTGCGTCCCCATCCTTATGTGCTGCTCCATCCTGCGTCCCCATCCTTATGTGCTGCTCCCATCCTGCGTCCCCATCCTTATGTTCATGCTGCATCCTGCGTCCCCATCCTTATGTGCTGCTCCATCCTGCGTCCCCATCCTTATGTGCTGCTCCCATCCTGCGTCCCCATTCTTATGTTCATGCTGCATCCTGCGTCCCCATCCTTATGTGCTGCTCCATCCTGCGTCCCCATCCTTATGTGCTGCTCCATCCTGCGTCCCCATCCTTATGTGCTGCTGCATCCTGCGTCCCCATCCTTATGTGCTGCTCCATCCTACGTCCCCATCCTGTTATGTGCTGCTCCATCCTGCGTCCCCACCCTTATGTGCTGCTCCCATCCTGCGTCCCCATCCTTATGTTCATGCTGCATCCTGCGTCCCCATCCTTATGTGCTGCTCCATCCTGCGTCCCCATCCTTATGTGCTGCTCCATCCTGCGTCCCCATCCTTATGTGCTGCTCCATCCTGCGTCCCCATCCTTATGTGCTGCTCCCATCCTGCGTCCCCATCCTTATGTTCATGCTGCATCCTGCGTCCCCATCCTTATGTGCTGCTCCATCCTGCATCTCCATCCTTATGTGCTGCTGCATCCTGCGTCCCCATCCTTATGTGCTGCTCCATCCTGCGTCCCCATCCTTATGTGCTGCTCCATCCTGCGTCCCCATCCTTATGTGCTGCTCCATCCTGCGTCCCCATCCTTATGTGCTGCTCCATCCTGCGTCCCCATCCTTATGTGCTGCTGCATCCTGCGTCCCCATTCTTATGTGCTGCTCCATCCTGCGTCCCCATCCTTATGTGCTGCTCCATCCTGCGTCCCCATCCCTATGTGCTGCTCCATCCTGCGTCCCCATCCCTATGTGCTGCTCCATCCTGCGTCCCCATCCTTATGTGCTGCTCCATCCTGCGTCCCCATCCTTATGTGCTGCTGCATCCTGCGTCCCCATCCTTATGTGCTGCTCCATCCTGCGTCCCCATCCTTATGTGCTGCTCCATCCTGCGTCCCCATCCTTATGTGCTGCTCCCATCCTGCGTCCCCATCCTTATGTGCTGCTCCATCCTGCGTCCCCATCCTTATGTGCTGCTGCATCCTGCGTCCCCATCCTTATGTGCTGCTCCATCCTGCGTTCCCATCCTTATGTGCTGCTCCATCCTGCGTCCCCATCCTTATGTGCTGCTCCATCCTGCGTCCCCATACTGCCTCTGACCCGCTCGGCGCCGAGTGCTGGGGGGCCTGAGCAGGCGGGGACACCGGCGCGCTGTGGGGGTCAGGTGCCGGTTTCGCCGCCAGCTCAGGCCCCCCCAGCACTTACTATACTCACCTGTCCGGCGTTCCATCGCTGAGCACCGCCATCTTCCCGGTCTCCTGGCCATGACTGTTCAGTCAGAGGGCGGCGCCGGCGCGCATTAAGCGCGTCATCGCGCCCTCTGAACTGAAGGCCACAGACCGAAGACCGGGAAGATGGCGCCGCTCAGCGATGGAACGGGGACAGGTGAATATAGGCCGATACTCACCCTCCTGGCGGTCCCTGCTTCTGCGGTGGAGATCGCGGTGTGTGTTCAGTGTGAACGCACACTGCGATCTCCCGGGAGCGTCGCTCTGTGAGGCCCAGACTGCGCCGGCGCTTGCGCTTGCGCAGTCTATAGAGGCTTCGGACAGAGTGACGCTCCCAACGTTATATTATAGATATAGACTGTATATATGTTTTTACAATTATTTGAGCCCATGGATCCATTGTATGTTCCGTATTGCAAGCCTGAGAGAAAATCGCGCAGTACGGATGCCATACGGATTACATACGGAGGATGCCATGCGCAAAATACGCTGACACACCTTGCCTACGGATGACATACGGATCACTATTTTGGGGACTTTTCTGCGTATTACGGATGTAAATAACGGACCATATTTTCATACGCTGAGTGTGACGCCGGCCTTAGAGTCATATTTAATATATTGTGTGACTTCCATGAGCTTTAAGGACTGCATCCATGTGGTTTAACAATAATTGAAACAATTTATTAATGAAGTCATCAGGAATAGCAAATAATGCAGTCTTACATGTCTCCCAGAGTTCATCTAGATTCTTTGGTTTTGTCTTCCAAGCTTCCTCTTTCATCCTACCCCAAACATGCTCAATGATGTTCATGTCTGGTGACTGGGCTGGGCAGTCCTTGAGCACCGTGATCTTTATTGCCTGGAGGAACTTTGGTGTAGAGATGAGATTTCATGATTATTAGCTAATACTTCTTGATATTTTAGGCTATTGATATTGCCTTCCACCTTGCAAATGTTTCGCACACCCCCATACTGAATGTAACCCCAGGCCATGATCTTTCCACCACCATAATTTAACTGTTTTCTGGGTGTATTTTGGATCCATATGGGCTCCAGTAGGTCTCCTGCAGTATTTGAGGCGGCTGTGGTGTAATTCTACTGAAGATTCATCACAGAAATCATCTTCTGCCACTTTTCCAGCGTCCATCTGTATAGCAGGCTGTGGGACTTTGCAAATGCCACACGGTTTTTTATTTGCCTTTTGATTAGTGCTGGCTTCGGGGCACTGATTCGACCATGGAGGCCATTTCGAGACAGAATCCTACAAACTGTTCTAGTTGACACAGGGACTTGAGGAGACCAGGCCTGTTGGAGCTCTGCTGCAGTGGAAGAGGGGCTTGCTTTGGATTTTCTAACCAACAAATGTTCCTCCTGAGCAGTTGTCTTGTGGGGTCTGCCGGACCTCGGTTTGTCAAACAAATCTCCAGTCTCTTCAAATTTTTTTTAATTCTTTGTACTTGACACGGAGTCACATTAAAGTTGCCAGCCACCTCTGCAGTGGATCTGGTCTTCAGCCTCTTGATAATCCAGGCTTTGGTTGCAGGGTGGATTTTTGGCATGTTGTCAGAGCTCAAGTTGCAGTTCAAGTGAAGGTCTAGGGTGCTGGGTTTCTTTTTATACACAGACACTAATTAATCAATCATTTACTGAGTACAGGTGAGGATGTAAACTAGGATAGGGTGCATTATATGACAAGGCGACAAAACTTTTGACTTGCCAAAATCTGACCATTCTGTGTCCATTAACTGATCAATATTTCTGCATTGATGCCAATTTATTTTCTTAACCTAAACCACATTTCGGAGGGTTTCAGCTTTCAAAAGAATAATTTATACAACCAATGGATGAATTTAACGTCAGGTTCTAAGCTTTTATTTACAATAACATGGATAAGCGACATAACTTCTGTCAGGAAGTGTACCCTTAAAAGGGATTTTTCACTAAAGACGTAGATTGAAAAAAATGCTGCATTTTTCCTGTGTTTTTTATGGCTTTTTTGGACTTATCCGGCTGAATAGGTACAATTGTAACTATTCCGTTTTAAAATTGCAATAACTTTTTTTTGAAAAGACGTAGAGGGCTGAAATTTCGTGACATCTCTACATTTTTGGTCCAGAATATATTGGCCAAATTTCAATAAAATATCTCCACCCGCTTCCGAGATAAGGGGTCGAGATCTTTTTGCATCCATAACAAGCTGCATAGGTACAAATGTACCTCATATATTTTGAATGAAGATAATGCAAGGGAAAAAGCATAAATTTTTTTTTAATGATAATGCTATTTAACTATTATAAACAAGTAAAAAACTGTTCATTTACATTATAAAAGAAAATGTAAGAAACTTTTTTTTATTGATTTTCTTTGCAAGTAATGCATGTTGGCTTTGCTACAGAGTGTTCATCGCAAATGGGTTTCACACAAACCACACAAGACTTTCTAGTCTTGCGTTGTTTTCGCCTCAGGTCTCTGCAGACATAGCAACTACCAACAACAGGGGAGGGTCCACGACTACCATGAGGTATTTTGGGGCCAGCTGCTGGCTGCGATGCTACCACAATGCATCGTCCAAGCACCATTTCTACTGCACCTCGAAGAAAATGGTTTCTCATTATTCTCACCGGTGCTCAGGAAGGATATAATGGAACTAGAGAGAGTACAAAGGAGGGCAACAAAATTAATAAAGGGGATGGGAGAACTACAATACCCAGATAGATTAGCGAAATTAGGATTATTTAGTCTAGAAAAAAGACGACTGAGGGGCGATCTAATAACCATGTATAAGTATATAAGGGGACAATACAAATATCTCGCTGAGGATCTGTTTATACCAAGGAAGGTGACGGGCACAAGGGGGCATTCTTTGCGTCTGGAGGAGAGAAGGTTTTTCCACCAACATAGAAGAGGATTCTTTACTGTTAGGGCAGTGAGAATCTGGAATTGCTTGCCTGAGGAGGTGGTGATGGCGAACTCAGTCGAGGGGTTCAAGAGAGGCCTGGATGTCTTCCTGGAGCAGAACAATATTGTATCATACAATTATTAGGTTCTGTAGAAGGACGTAGATCTGGGTATTTATTATAATGGAATATAGGCTGAACTGGATGGACAAATGTCTTTTTTCGGCCTTACTAACTATGTTACTATGTTACTATGTTACTATTATCATTTTGTTTGTACTACGATCTTCAATTGCAATCATACACAGCTGATTTGCGAGATCTTTCAGGAACTTTCTTCGTTGATCCTTTGCCCTGAAGCTTGGATTGTGTTCTCTGTAGATGATGTAGGATGCTAACCCACTGACATCAATCATATTGTAGAAAAATGCCAAAGTCCAACGTGATGTTCGTCGTTTCACAGTGTACTCTCCCAACATTTTATCCATAACATCAACGCCACCTTTTGTTATGTTGTAGTATTTTATTATCTCTGGCTTGGCTGCTAGTGTCTCTTCAACTTCTCCCGTCATGTGCATAGATGATAGAAGCATGACTGATTTGTTCTTCTTTGGTACATATGAACAGACTGTTGCATCATGATTGTAGGCAAAATTTGTCGAGTATACAGGCCTTTCTTTGGCAGGCTGCATGTTGTTAGGTAGGAACCTTTTGTTTTTTCTCACTGTACCAACTAGTGTCATGTTCCAGGAGTTCAATACCTTAGCTAGTTCCATGGTTGTAAAGAAGTTATCGGTGGTGACATTTCTTCCAGAGCCTTTATACGAGCTCACTAGGTCCAATACTGTTCGTTCTCCAATGTTTACTTGTCGAGGACCATCAGTTGGTTTCCCAGTGTAGAGCTGACCTTGTAAAGGGTAGGCATTTGATGAGTCACAAGCCCAGAAAATCTTTATGCCATATTTAGCTGGTTTTGAAGGTATATACTGGGTAAATTTAGTATGACCTCTAAATGGAAATAATTGCTCGTCGACGGTGATACAATGATATGGCTTGTAGGCTCTCTCCAGATTACTGTTCAGCATTGTCCAGATGTCCCGTATTGGTGCAGCTTTATCTGTTTGCACACGTTCTGCACGTGTATTTTCGTTGTCAAACCTGATAAATCTGAGTATCATCTTGAAGCGGTCACGAGACATGGCTGCACGTATAAGAGGCAGAGCAGCAACATTCCACATTTCCTCCAGATTCTCTTTGTTGGCTCTGTGCACACCAGCAGCAATCAGTATGCCCAAAAATGCATGAAGTTCAGTTTCAGTAAATTGCTTGAATGTTTTTTGTGGTGGCCGTTTGGAAGAATCAGGAAAACGTTGTACCAGTTCGTTGTTGTAAGCATCACAAACTCTCTTGGCCTTTCGATTCGTTTCCCGTAATATGATGTCACACATCTCGGGAGTCATGATGGACTTGAATAGCTCTTTTGCTGTATATAGGTTGCTGATTGCTGCAGGGCCACCTCTTTGTCGTAGGACATTACGAGATTTTGTTTGTGCATTTGGCAGTGGATTACTGCACCATTGAGTTTCATCCTTAGCAGTCCAAATGTCGCCTGCACTTTGAGGCACAGAATCATCCTCAACACTTTCGTCTGATTCGTATTCATTTTCATGCTCTATGACCATTTCTTGTTGAATGTCTGAATCTTCTTCAGTAACATCCACTTGTGGTACATAGTTTTCATCATCAGATGGAACATATGGTTCATCCTCATGCTCAGAATCAGATTCTTCTAGCATTCGCATTATTTCGTCAGACGTAAATCTGTAAATATGAAAAAATGTAAAATAAATAATTTTCAGAAATACTACATTATTGGCTTTTCACAAAATTATACTAACCTGCAAACACGTTTTCTTGGATTATGGCGGAAACTAGATCCAGCATTACTATCACTCATGATGACTTGCTAGATGAATTTTGGCTTCGTATTTTGTGCTGAATATAAATAAAACATCGTAAAACAATATGTAGATACTAATTATTATCCATTTTTCGTATAAAAATTATACCTATAGTGATAAGTTTCATACAAAATATATGTAAGCCAAGTCCAGGCTGAAAGACAATTTGACTGTTCTGTCCCCACATAATGAGAATAAAGGTATAACTGGCTGTTAGATGCTGTGAGACTTTCCTACCTTCGTTTCCAAGAAATTGAAGACTTCACAAGCCTAGAAATGTGTGCTCACAGCAATGAGATGAACAGCAAAATGGCTAATGAGAGGAGGGAGGCAGGAAGACAAGTAGAAGCCACTCCCAGTTTGAATTAACTTAATTGACAGCAACATAAGTGACCAGTAACAACACTGAACAATAGATATCAGCATAACATTTGTAGCTGAATGAACTTTAGTTTCTGAAACCAAGTAAAGTCTTCCCACAGTGGAGGTATATGTGAAGGTACAATTGTACCTATGCAGCCTGTTAAGGTTGTAAAATTATGCAGCCTGACAAGGGTTAATACAACTGCCTGATATTGGTTGTAAGGCTGTAAGTAAATAGGAAATCATAAAACACACTCTCTTATCTTGGAACAAAATCTACTAAGTCCAAGTAATGAGGCAGTGTTTTGTACCATTAAATAGGCTTTTTTTATTGGCGATCAACTCAGATTGACTCCATGCTGTTCTACCATCTTTACAAAGCAGTGTTGCTCCTGATTGTATTTGAGATATTTGTTACTGTCATCTTGTCTATCATGCCCTAGTCAACAACTAGGTGAAACGCGTTGAGGCAATTATATGAAGAGATATCTGAATAAGTACTACATCCTACTGTCACATACGCACCTTCACTAGGTGACGCAAGTGTGGGATTGTGGCCCCAATGTGCTACAAACCAGACTACGCTGGAGGGGCGTGACTAAGCCGCTACCTTGATGTTCACTGGAGCCCCTAGTGGTGAGGTCAGGCTTGTGCGGCAGGTAGGTGCCAGGTACCACTCCAGGGCGGTGTCTGGCCATAGCAGCTGACCCCACTGGGGAACGGAAGTCTATTGACAGGTGTGGGCCAGTACAAATGAGCACTACTGGTGCTCAGGCGGACACAGCTGGCACTCTGGAAGGCAGGTGGGTACAGCTGGCACATTGGCAGGCAGGTGGGCATGGCTGGCACTCTGGCAGGCAGACGGGCATGGTTGGCAAGCAGACACGACTGGCACTCTCATCAGGCAGGCGGACATGGCTAGCAGGACTGGAACTGGTTCGGATAGGACAGGAACATAGGCAGGTACGTGTGGGAAAAGGGAACAAGCAGGAACCAGCTCAGACTGAAGGGACAGGAACCAGTAGGAGTCAGTACAGACAAAAGGAGCAGAATCGCGAGATGCAGAGCAGAATCGCAGGATACGGAGCAGAGCAGAACTGAAAAGTGCAGAGCAGCACCGCAAGGTGCAGAGCAAAGCAGAACCACAAGGTGCACAGCAGAGCAGAACCGCAAGGTGTGCAGCAGAGCAGAGCCGCAGGTTGCAGAGAAAAGAGTATATAAAGAAAAGACCTTGCACTCAACTTAGATGCTCTGGTGAAATTTTAATGAAGTACTCATAAACGTTTCGGTCCAATACAACAGGACCTTCATCAGTAACATACTGAAAGGTAATAGGAGAGACAACCGTGTCTCTGAGCACACTGAACTTAGGGAACGTGGAATAACGTTAAACCAGGGACCTAATCCCAACTGTTAGAATGAAAGGAGGAGTGTGCCAAGGAGCAGACGCGGAGTCCTCCGCAGAGCAAAGAGTAACACCACTGGTTGCGGAGCAAAGAGCAGAGCTGCAGGATGCAGAGCAAAGAGCAGAGCCGCAGGTTGTGGAGCAAAGAGCAGAGCCACAGGTTGCAGAACAAAGAGCAGAGCCGCAGGTTGCAGAGCAAAAGAGCGAAAGGAAACACCAGGAAAAGAGTGAACACCAGGAAACACACAGCGGGATAGAAAAGGCTACTGAGAGGGATACTAACGGACACAGGTATAGGACTTAGTTCAGACAGGGTCAGCTATGGGATAAGGTACAGGAGCAAGGATTCAGACCAGGGTATGCAGCCCCCTGGGAGGCAGAGACGAGAAACACAAGATACAGGTACAGACCAGGGTATGCAGCCCCCTGGGAGCGGGAAACAAGAGATACAGCAAGACAGGACCTAGCAACTCAGCAGCAAGGCACTGACTGAGAGAGATTGTTGCTTAGGCATCCCCCTAGGGGTGAAGATGCCTTAGGTACTTGATGCCTATTGGCAATTGGCTGGGGACACCTTAGGAAGGTGCACACAGTCTCTATAAGAATCAGGAAATGCCGCAGGCTCCCTAAGCTTACAGCCAGGAAGTATGCAAACAGCAGGAAGGAGACATGAGGTTCACAGCATAGAGCAGGCAGAGGACAGAGCTCACAGCATTATTATTATTAATATTTATTTATATAGCGTCTTTAATTCCATGGTGCTGTACATGAGAAAAGGGGTTACGTACAGGGTTATAGCTAACGTTTACAGTAAACAAATTTACAATGACAGACTGGTGCAGAGGGGAGAGGATCCTGTCCTTATGGACTTAGGGTACCGTCACACTATAACATTTCGATCGCTACGACGGTACGATTCGTGACGTTCCAGCGATATCGTTACGATATCGCTGTGTCTGACACGCAGCAGCGATCAGGGATCCTGCTGAGAATCGTACGTCGTAGCAGATCGTATGGAACTTTCTTTCATCGCTGGATCTCCCGCTGTCATCGCTAGATCGGTGTGTGTGACACCGATCTAGCGATCTAGCGATGCGATCCAGCGATGCGTTCGCTTGTAACCAGGGTAAACATCGGGTAACTAAGCGCAGGACCGCGCTTAGTTACCCGATGTTTACCCTGGTTACAAGCGTTAAACTAAAAAAAAAAAACAGCACATACTTACATTCTGGTGTCCGTCAGGTCCCTTGCCGTCTCTGCTTCTCGCACTGTGACTGCCGGCTGTAAAGTGAAAGCAGAGCACAGCGGCTGTGCTTTCACTTTCACTTTACGGCCGGCAGTCAGTGAGTGCAGGAAGCAGACTGCAAGGGACCTGACGGACACCAGAATGTAAGTATGTGCTGTTTTTTTTTTTTTAGTTTAACGCTTGTAACCAGGGTAAACATCGGGTAACTAAGCGCGGTCCTGCACTTAGTTACCCGATGTTTACCCTGGTTACCCGGGGACCTCGGCATCGTTGGTCGCTGGAGAGCTGGCTGTGTGACAGCTCCCCAGCGACCACACTACGATTTACCTACGATCACGGCCAGGTCATATCGCTGGTCGTGATCGTAGGTAAATCGTATAGTGTGACGGTACCCTTACATTCTACGGGATAATGAGGAGGAGACAGAAGGTCGGGGGAGCGGCACCTCCGGCAGTTGGTGACGCGGCAGCTCCGGCGGTTGGTGACGCGGCAGCTCCGGTGGTTGGTGATGCGGAAGAAAAGTTATTGCAGGCTGTAGGCTTCCCTGAAGAGATGGGTTTTCAGGTTCCGTCTGAAGAATCCGAGGGTAGTGGATAATCGGACTTGTTGAGGCGTGAAGTTCCAGAGGATGGGGGATATTCGGGAGAAATCTTGGAGGCGGTTGTGTGAGGAACGAAAAAGTGTGGAGGAAAGTAGGAGGTCTTGGGAGGATCGAAGATTACGTGAGGGAAGATATTGGGAGATTAGTTCAGAGATATAGGGAGGGGACAGGTTATGGATGGCTTTGTAGATCAGTGTTAGTAGTTTGAACTGGATTCGTTGGGGAATTGGGAGCCAGTGGAGGGATTTGCAGAGGGGAGAAGCAGGGGAGTAGCGAAGTGGATTAGTCGGGCAGCAGAGTTGAGGACAGACTGTAGCGGTGCAAGAGAGTTAGCGTGGAGGCCACAGAGGAGGGTGTTGCAGTAATCGAGGCGGGAGATGATGAGGGCATGCACAAGAGCTTTAGTAGATTGTGGGCTGAGGAAGGGATGGATTCTGGCAACATTTTTGAGTTGGAGGCGACAGGAGGTGGCAAGAGTTTGGAAGAGCGGCTTGAAGGACAGGGCAGAGTCGAGAGTTACCCTGAGGCAGCGGATTTCAGGTGCAGGAGAGAGCGTGATGCCGTTTACTGTAATAAATAGATCAGGTAGGGGGGATACGTGAGATGAGGAAAGATGATGGAGTTCAGTTTTGTCTACATTGAGTTTTAGGAAGCAAGAGTTGAAAAAGGAGGATATGGCTGATAGACACTCTGGGATTCTGGACAGTAGAGAGGTTACATCTGGGCCAGCATGGCCTGGAGGGATAGGCAAGATCGTGTATCTGCCTGATGAGAGATTGAAAGCTATGCAATGATCCCGACAGGGACATTACAGTACCTCCTTACCCCACCTCTTCTTCAAGTTTAATTATTTTTTTTTAACAGGGATGATCTGCAGAAAGAGTATAGGTTCACACATAGTCCAGCCCATAATGACATACAGTACTTAGGGTAGAATGAGACAGATGTGATATCAGGAATCCCGGAATGCCAAGTCTCTCTCTGTCTGACGAAGTCAACTTCCACCGAGGAAGATACAACAATCTGAAACTCTTCCTCCTGGTCATTGGAAGGCAGAGACAAGAAAACTTCCGTTTTGATATCTTCATCAACCGGCCACATGGAAACTGGAGGTACCCTCACAGGATCCATCTTATGCCCATTATCCAGAAAAAAATTTAATAGAGAGAGAGATGTTCCTGGGAACTGGTCACTTATATAGTCTTTGGAAATGTGTGGAGAGAGCGCCACCACTTCCCTTTCGTTGGAGACGTCAACACACCTTGACTCGATGACTAGCAGACCAGATGAAGAAGACAACACTGCTGAATGACTTTGCCATATGGGAACCAGACACCTCTCATGACTTGGTTGTTCCAAATGAAGCACCTTGCTGGATCTCCAGACAAGAACGGGTAGTAGAGTTCTTGGCTCTGAATGACCCATGGGCATACCAGACAGAATGTGGAAGGCAAACTTCTTCATGTATAATGCTCCGACTTGGAGCTGTAGTTGTCCCTGCAAGACTAGACTGCTCTTAAGTAGGGCTCGGCCATCACCAAACAACTCCCTCCCCAGATTCTGGAGCTGTTGAACGGGAACCACACACTGGCCTCGTATGGCTTGCAGCTTTAAGACATCTGCTGAACCGAAGCTCCCACAAGGAAAATAAACAGTTATAGACTTTATTGGACAGGAAGTACTCTCACCAAGGGCAGCCTCTCCTGCTGGCCCAAGGTTTAGGAGTTTAAGCTTCTCAGGGCAGAGACCATCAGGATGTTCCACACAACCGCAGTGATACCGCATTCCCTTCTCAAGACTGGATTCAGGCTGCTGCTCTGCCAGCCTGCTTTTATCAGTCTTCTTGGGTTTTGCTTTGGTAGCTGCTTATGCAGGTTGAAGAACAGGTTTGTTTTCGACGGTTGCAGATGGATGTGACAATTTACCCACAAGTTTCCTTCCTCTGATCTGTCTCTGGAAGCTTGAGAGGGGAGACTTTGCAGAAGAAGCAGAAGTAGACACATCGAAGACTTTAAGGAAGGCCACCAGTATGGCCTCTAAGTCTGTGATGATTGGGTCCTCTGCTTCCCAGTAGGGGTTGATCCATTCATCTCCTGCTAGGTAGGAAATTATGAATCCCACCTTGAACAGATCAGAGGGGAAATCGGGAGCATACCATTCGAAGTTTTGCATGCATTGCTCCAAGTATACACGGCACAGCTTCGGATCCCCATAGTACCTTGGAGAATCCATAGGGACGGATTTAACTCTGGGAGCACAACTGTCAGCTTGAGAAAATACATCTGCAGAGACTATGACTCGGGCTGGTGCAACGAAAGTCAGAGATCCAGATCGGATAAATTCATTCGGCTGCTCATGCTGGCAGGGAATTAGTTAATCTTGCTCTGAGAGCGAGAGGCCATGGGGCTCAGCAGGGACCATGGCCTGAGCAAACAGTTACGCTCGCACCCTGACTGGGTGGTGTGAGCGTGGGATTGTGGCCCCACTGTGCCACAAACCAGACTACCCTGGAGGGGCGTGACTAAGCAACTACCTTGGTATTCACTGGAGCCTCTAGTGGTGAGGTCAGGCTTGCGCAGCAGGTAGCTGCCAGGTACCACTCTAGGGCAGTGTCTGGCTGTAACAGCTGGAAGGCCAGTATTACTTTCTGTGATAATAACTCTGGAATGCTTCAACTGATTCCAATGATTCTGAGTTTTTTCGTGACATATTGTACTTCATGATAGTGGTAAAATATGTTTGATATGATTCATTTGTGAAAAAAATCAGAAATTTGATGAAAATTTTGCAATTTTCCAACTTTTCATTTTTATGCCCTGAAACCAGAGCGTTATGTCACATAGAATAGTCTATATATATAATTGTCCAAGGGTCACTTCCGTCTTTCTGTCTATCTGTTCTTCTTTCTGTCACGGATATTCATTGGTCGCGGCCTCTGTCTGTCATGGAATCCAAGTCGCTGATTGGTCTCGCCAGCTTCCTGTCATGGCTGCCGCGACCAATCAGCGACGGGCACAGTCCGATTAGTCCCTCCCCTACACCCCTGCAGTCACAGTGCCCGCCGCCCACTTCATACTCCCCGTAGTCAGTGTGCCCGGCACCCGCTCCATACTCCCCACAGTCAGTGCCCCCGGTGCCCGCTCCATACTCCCCGCTCCATACTCCCCGTAGTCAGTGTGCCCGGTGCCTGCTCCATACTCCCCGCAGTCAGTGTCCCTGGCGCCCGCTCCATACTCCCCGCAGTCAGCACCCGCTCCATACTCCCCTCCGGTCACTGCTCACACAGGGTTAATGACAGCGGTAACGGACCGCGTTATGCCGCGGGTAACACACTCCGTAACCGCTGCTATTTACCCTGTAAATACGCCGATAAAGTTGAATGCAATGATGGGGAGAGAGAGTCTGCTGTCGCTCCCTCTCCCATCATTCCCCGCTCTGTCTGCCGCTTACACTGCGGGTGCGCGATGACGTCATATCATCGCGCACCTGCTGTGTGACCGGGTGGGCAGACTGCAGCTGCTGAGACCGGAGCCAGGAGCAGCGCGGGGCAAGAGGAAAGGTGAGTAGAGTCAGTGTTTTTTTTTTTTATTATTACATGGCATGGCTGCATTACATTCTATGGGGCTGTGCTGCATTACATTCTATGGGGCTGTGCTGCATTACATTCTATGGGGACTGGCTGCATTACATTCCATGGGGACTGGCTGCACTCCATTCCATGGGGGCTGGCTGCATTATATTTTATGGGGACTGGCTGCATTACATTCTATGGGGCTGGCTGCATTACATTCTATGGGGGCTGGCTGCATTACATTCTATGGGGACTGGCTGCATTACATTCTATGGGGCTGGCTGCATTACATTCTATGGGGACTGGCTGCATTCCATTCTATGGGGACTGGCTACATTACATTCTATGGGGCTGTGCTGCATTACATTCTATGGGGGCTGGCTGCATTACATTCTATGGGGCTGGCTGCATTACATTCTATGGGGGTTGGCTGCATTACATTCTATGGGGGCTGGCTGCATTACATTCTATGGGGACTGGCTACATTACATTCTATGGGGCTGGCTGCATTACATTCTATGGGGGCTGGCTGCATTACATTCTATGGGGACTAGCTGCATTACATTCTATGGGGGCTGGCTGCATTACATTCTATGGGGGCTGGCTTCATTACATTCTATGGGGACTGGCTGCATTACATTCTATGGGGGCTGGCTGCATTACATTCTATGGGGACTGGCTACATTACATTCTATGGGGCTGTGCTGCATTACATTCCATGGGGGGCTGTGCTGCATTACATTCTATGGGGGCTGAGCTGTAATGCTGGATACAGCTGTAATTATATGTTATATAGTCATGTTGTCACCCAGCTTTCCCAGATGTTCTGATTCCAACTCTTATTGGTTAACAGTAAAAGGCTTCCACAAGTGTGGGGGCAACACGTGCAATGTATGCCCCTTTGCGTTGGACCGCAAAAAAACCATTTCTGATATCCCCTACAAAAAATCAGATATGCACTTTTATTAATTGTGATACCAAACACGTGGTGTACTGCATTCAGTACTCTTCGTGCCAAGTCAAACACATCGGTTGCACAATCCGTAAATTTAAAAAGAGGATCGCCAAACAGATCACTAATTAGGCTAGTTTCACATTTGCAGTCAGGAGGACTGCGGATGGCAGCGTACTTCCTCCCTTCTTCCTCCTTGAAGCTCCGCCTACTTCTCCATGCTTCCTGCGTTGCCCTGCATACATATCTTTAACATTGGGTACGCAGGGACGTGTGCAGAGACCGCACGGAAACATAAAAAATATGCAGCCCTCCCGACCACAAATGTGAAAACAGCCTAATATCAACGCCAACAATAGCTCCTACTCTGGAGCAACAAAACATTTTGACTCTATCCGTAAGGGTACATTTCAAAAACCTGACTGTCACATCCAAACATAGACTAAGTGTGAACAGGTGCTGAACCTAAAGTTGCCAACTCGTATATAGTTAAGTAAATAAGGCAGCACACTGCAGCGCTAAAACATGCAAACATGAAATACGAAAATTGAACTGCATTACTGCACTAGCAATATGAAAAATAAGAGCGTTTGGCGCATAAAAATGCCCAATTTTATGTGTACCTGGTAGCCACATTAGGGCATCTCTCTTATACCAGGTCCTAAACTTGCCTTTCCTCGCTGAGAATAAACGTCTCCATCTGAATGGGTACATGTGAAACCTCTTCTCTTCTTAGACTAAAATTCTCTCTCTCTGTGGAGGGGTATTGGACCTGCTGTAATTAAAACACATGTGGCTAGGAGGCGGGAGTGCTCAATCAGAAGTGTTATGACCTGGTGGTCAGGACAATAATGGACCTGGTGGTTAAGAGCACACGGAATGACCTGATAGTTACTGATAATAAGGACGAGCTCTGGGACGTGGGAACTCTGCTGACCGCAATCCCTAAACCTATCAAACACACTAGAAATAGCCAGGGATTGCGCCTAACACTCCCTATGCAACTCGGCACGGCCTAAGAAACTAGCTAGCCCTGAAGATAGAAAAATAAAGCCTACCTTGCCTCAGAAAAATTCCCCAAAGGAAAAGGCAGCCCCCCACATATAATGACTGTGAGTACAGATGAAAATACAAACACAGAGATGAAATAGAATAAGCAAAGTGAGGCCCGACTTACTGAACAGACCGAGGATAGGAAAGGTTACTTTGCGGTCAGCACAAAAACCTTCAAAAAGACCACGCAGAGGGCGCAAAAAGACCCTCCGCACCGACTCACGGTGCGGAGGCGCTCCCTCTGCGTCCCAGAGCTTCCAGCAAGCAAGAGAACAATAAAAATAGCAAGCTGGACAGAAAAATAGCAAACCAAAGAAATACAAGCTGGAACTTAGCTTCTGATGGGAAGACAGGTCACAAGAACGATCCAGGAGTGAACTAGACCAATACTGGAACATTGACAGGTGGCATGGAGCAAAGATCTAAGTGGAGTTAAATAGAGCAGCAGCTAACGATTTAACCTCGTCACCTGTGGAAGGAAACTCAGAAACACCCACCAGAGGAAGTCCATGGACAGAACCAGCCGAAGTACCATTCATGACCACAGGAGGGAGCCCGACAACAGAATTCACAACAGTACCCCCCCCCCTTGAGGAGGGGTCACCGAATCCTCACCAGAGCCCCCAGGCCGACCAGGATGAGCCAAATGAAAGGCACGAACCAGATCGGCAGCATGAACATCAGAGGCAAAAACCCAGGAATTATCTTCCTGACCATAACCCTTCCACTTGACAAGGTACTGGAGTTTCCGTCTCGAAACACGAGAATCCAAAATCTTCTCCACCACATACTCCAACTCCCCCTCAACTAACAGCGGGGCAGGAGGATCAACGGATGGAACCACAGGCGCCACGTATCTCCGCAATAACGACCTATGGAACACATTATGGATGGCAAAAGAAGCAGGAAGGGCCAAACGAAATGACACAGGATTGATAACCTCAGAAATCTTATACGGACCAATGAAACGAGGCTTAAACTTAGGAGAGGAAACCTTCATAGGAACATAACGAGACGACAACCAAACCAAATCCCCAATACGAAGTCGGGGACCCAGACAGCGCCGGCGGTTAGCGAAACGTTGAGCCTTCTCCTGGGACAATGTCAAATTGTCCACCACATGAGTCCAAATCTGCTGCAACCTATCCACCACAGTATCTACACCAGGACAGTCTGAAGACTCAACCTGCCCTGAAGAGAAACGAGGATGGAAACCAGAATTGCAGAAAAACGGCGAAACCAAAGTAGCCGAGCTGGCCCGATTATTAAGGGCGAACTCAGCCAACGGCAAAAAGGACACCCAATCATCCTGATCAGCAGAAACAAAGCATCTCAGATATGTTTCCAAAGTTTGATTAGTTTGTTCGGTTTGGCCATTTGTCTGAGGATGGAAAGCCGAGGAAAAAGACAAATCAATGCCTATCCTAGCACAAAAGGATCGCCAAAACCTTGAAACAAACTGGGAACCTCTGTCAGAAATGATGTTCTCCGGGATACCATGTAAACGAACCACATGTTGGAAAAATAATGGCACCAAATCAGAGGAGGAAGGCAATTTAGACAAAGGTACCAAATGGACCATCTTAGAAAAGCGATCACAAACCACCCAAATGACCGACATCTTTTGAGAGACGGGGAGATCCAAAATAAAATCCATAGAAATATGCGTCCAGGGCCTCTTCGGGACCGGCAAGGGCAAAAGCAACCCACTGGCACGAGAACAGCAGGGCTTAGCCCGAGCACAAGTCCCACAGGACTGCACAAAAGAACGCACATCCCACGACAAAGACGGCCACCAGAAGGATCTAGCCACCAAATCTCTGGTACCAAAGATTCCAGGATGCCCAGCCAACACTGAACAATGAATCTCAGAGATAACTCTACTAGTCCATTTATCAGGGACAAACAGTTTCTCCGCTGGGCAACGGTCAGGTCTATCAGCCTGAAATTTTTGCAGCACCCACCGCAAATCAGGGGAGATGGCAGACAAAATTACCCCCTCTTTGAGAATACCCGCCGGCTCAGGAACACCCGGAGAGTCAGGCACAAAACTCCTTGACAGGGCATCAGCCTTCACATTCTTAGAGCCCGGAAGGTACGAAACCACAAAATCAAAACGGGAGAAAAATAACGACCATCGAGCCTGTCTCGGATTCAACCGTTTGGCAGACTCAAGATAAGTCAAATTCTTGTGATCTGTCAAGACCACCACGCGATGCTTGGCTCCTTCCAGCCAATGATGCCACTCCTCGAATGCCCACTTCATGGCCAACAGTTCACGATTACCAACATCATAGTTACGCTCAGCAGACGAAAACTTTCTAGAAAAGAAAGCACATGGCTTCATCACCGAGCCATCAGAACTTCTTTGCGACAAAACAGCCCCTGCTCCAATCTCAGAAGCATCAACCTCAACCTGAAACGGAAGCGAAACATCTGGCTGGCACAACACAGGGGCAGAAGAAAAACGACGCTTCAACTCCTGAAAAGCCTCTACAGCCGCAGAAGACCAATTGACCACATCAGCACCCTTCTTGGTCAAATCAGTCAACGGTTTAGCAACAGTAGAAAAATTAGCGATGAAGCGCCGATAAAAATTAGCAAAGCCCAGGAACTTTTGCAGGCTCTTCACAGATGTCGGCTGAGTCCAATCGTAAATGGCCCGGACTTTAACAGGGTCCATCTCGATAGTAGAAGGGGAAAAAATGAACCCCAAAAATGAAACCTTCTGAACTCCAAAGAGACACTTTGACCCCTTCACAAACAAGGAATTCGCACGAAGGACCTGGAACACCATTCTGACCTGCTTCACATGAGACTCCCAATCATCCGAAAAGACCAAAATATCATCCAAATACACAATCAGGAATTTATCCAGGTATTCTCGGAAGATGTCATGCATAAAGGACTGAAATACTGATGGAGCATTGGAAAGCCCGAATGGCATAACCAGGTACTCAAAATGGCCCTCGGGCGTATTAAATGCTGTTTTCCATTCATCGCCTTGTTTAATACGCACAAGATTATACGCCCCTCGAAGATCTATCTTGGTGAACCAACTAGCCCCTTTAATACGAGCAAACAAATCCGACAGCAACGGCAAAGGATATTGAAATTTGACTGTAATTTTATTAAGAAGGCGGTAATCAATACAAGGTCTCAAAGAACCATCTTTCTTGGCCACAAAAAAGAACCTTGCTCCTAAAGGTGATGACGACGGGCGAATATGGCCTTTCTCCAAGGATTCCTTTATATAACTCCGCATAGCGGCGTGTTCTGGCACAGATAAATTGAACAATCGGCCCTTAGGAAACTTACTACCAGGAATCAAATTAATAGCACAATCGCAATCCCTATGAGGAGGTAGGGCACTGGCTTTGGGCTCATCAAATACATCCCGATAATCCGACAAAAACTCTGGAACTTCAGAAGGAGTGGAAGACGAAATAGACAAAAATGGAACATCACCATGTACCCCCTGGCAACCCCAGCTGGACACAGACATAGATTTCCAGTCCAATACTGGATTATGAACCTGTAGCCATGGCAACCCCCAAACAACCACATCATGCAGATTATTATGCAACACCAGAAAGCGGATATCCTCCTGATGTGCAGGAGCCATGCACATGGTCAATTGGGTCCAATACTGAGGCTTATTCTTGGCCAAAGGCGTAGCATCAATTCCTCTCAATGGAATAGGATACTGCAAGGGCTCCAAGAAAAAACCACAGCGCCTAGCATACTCCAAGTCCATCAAATTCAGGGCAGCGCCTGAATCCACAAATGCCATAACAGAATAGGATGACAAAGAGCAAATCAGAGAAACAGACAATAGAAATTTAGACTGTACCGTACCAATGGTGGCAGACCTAGCGAACCGCTTAGTGCGCTTAGGACAATCGGAGATAGCATTAGTGGAATCACCACAGTAAAAACATAGCCCATTCCGACGTCTGTGTTCTTGCCGTTCAGCTCTGGTCAAAGTCCTATCACATTGCATATGCTCAGGCCCATGCTCAGATAGTACCGCCAAATGGTGCACAGCTTTACGCTCACGCAAGCGTCGATCGATCTGAATGGCCAAGGACATAGACTCATTCAGACCAGCAGGCATGGGAAACCCCACCATGACATCCTTAAGGGCTTCAGAGAGACCCTTTCTGAAGATTGCTGCCAGGGCACATTCATTCCACTGAGTGAGCACAGACCACTTTCTAAACTTCTGACAATATATCTCCACTTCATCCTGACCCTGACACAGAGCCAGCAAGATTTTCTCTGCCTGATCCACTGAATTAGATTCGTCATAAAGCAATCCAAGCGCCAGGAAAAACGCATCAACATCACGCAATGCCGGATCTCCTGGCGCAAGGGAAAATGCCCAGTCTTGAGGGTCACCACGTAACAAAGAAATAATGATCTTTACTTGTTGAACAGGGTCACCTGAGGAGCGAGGTTTCAAGGCAAGAAACAATTTACAATTATTTTTGAAATTCAAGAACTTAGATCTATCACCAAAAAACAAATCAGGAATTGGAATCCTAGGCTCTGACATCGGATTCTGAACCACAAAATCTTGAATGTTTTGTATCCTTGTAGTGAGATTATCCATCCAAGAGGACAGACCTTGAATGTCCATGTTTACACCAGTGTCCTGAACCACCCAGAGGTAAAGGGGAAAAGAGAGAAAAAACACACTGCAAAGAAAAAAAATGGTCTCAGAACTTCTCTTATCCCTCTATTGAGATGCATTAGTACTTTGGGCCACCTGTACTGTTATGACCTGGTGGTCAGGACAATAATGGACCTGGTGGTTAAGAACACACGGAATGACCTGATAGTTACTGATAACAAGGACGAGCTCTGGGACGTGGGAACTCTGCTGACCGCAATCCCTAAACCTATCAAACACACTAGAAATAGCCGTGGATTGCACCTAACGCTCCCTATGCAACTCGGCACAGCCTAAGAAACTAGCTAGCCCTGAAGATAGAAAAATAAAGCCTACCTTGCCTCAGAGAAATTCCCCAAAGGAAAAGGCAGCCCCCCACATATAATGACTGTGAGTAAAGATGAAAATACAAACACAGAGATGAAATAGAATAAGCAAAGTGAGGCCCGACTTACTGAACAGACCGAGGATAGGAAAGGTTACTTTGCGGTCAGCACAAAAACCTACAAAAAGACTACGCAGAGGGCGCAAAAAGACCCTCCGCACCGACTCACGGTGCGGAGGCGCT
This sequence comes from Ranitomeya imitator, assembly GCF_032444005.1. NCBI lineage: Eukaryota > Metazoa > Chordata > Amphibia > Anura > Dendrobatidae > Ranitomeya > Ranitomeya imitator. Next base: position 718,800,374 of record NC_091283.1, on the reverse strand, counting down.
CCCTCTGCGTCCCAGAGTTTCCAGCAAGCAAGACAACAAATTAAATAGCAAGCTGGACAGAAAAATAGCAAACCAAAGAAATACAAGCTGGAACTTAGCTTCTGATGGGAAGATAGGTCACAAGAACGATCCAGGAGTGAACTAGACCAATACTGGAACATTGACAGGTGGCATGGAGCAAAGATCTAAGTGGAGTTAAATAGAGCAGCAGCTAACGATTTAACCTCGTCACCTGTGGAAGGAAACTCAGAAACACCCACCAGAGGAAGTCCATGGACAGAACCAGCCGAAGTACCATTCATGACCACAGGAGGGAGCCCGACAACAGAATTCACAACACAGAAGGTTAAAGAATACATTTCAAAAACCTGACTGTCACATCCAAACATAGACTAAGTGTGAACAGGTGCTGAACCTAAAGTTGCCAACTCGTATATAGTTAAGTAAATAAGGCAGCACACTGCAGCGCTAAAACATGCAAACATGAAATACGAAAATTGAACTGCATTACTGCACTAGCAATATGAAAAATGAGAGTGTTTAGCGCATAAAAATGGCCAATTTTATGTGTACCTGGTAGCCACATTAGGGCATCTCTCTTATACCAGGTCCTAAACTTGCCTTTCCTCGCTGAGAATAAACGTCTCCATCTGAATGGGTACATGTGAAACCTCTTCTTAGACTAAAATTCTCTCTCTCTGTGGAGGGGTATTGGACCTGCTGTAATTAAAACACATGTGGCTAGGAGGCGGGAGTGCTCAATCAGAAGGCTAAAGAATACATTTCAAAAACCTGACCGTCACATCCAAACATAGACTAAGTGTGAACAGGTGCTGAACCTAAAGTTGCCAACTCGTATATAGTTAAGTAAATAAGGCAGCACACTGCAGCGCTAAAACATGCAAACATGAAATACGAAAATTGAACTGCATTACTGCACTAGCAATATGAAAAATGAGAGTGTTTAGCGCATAAAAATGGCCAATTTTATGTGTACCTGGTAGCCACATTAGGGCATCTCTCTTATACCAGGTCCTAAACTTGCCTTTCCTCGCTGAGAATAAACGTCTCCATCTGAATGGGTACATGTGAAACCTCTTCTTAGACTAAAATTCTCTCTCTCTGTGGAGGGGTATTGGACCTGCTGTAATTAAAACACATGTGGCTAGGAGGCGGGAGTGCTCAATCAGAAGGCTAAAGAATACATTTCAAAAACCTGACCGTCACATCCAAACATAGACTAAGTGTGAACAGGTGCTGAACCTAAAGTTGCCAACTCGTATATAGTTAAGTAAATAAGGCAGCACACTGCAGCGCTAAAACATGCAAACATGAAATATACGAAAATTGAACTGCATTACTGCACTAGAAATATGAAAAATGAGAGCATTTAGCGCATAAAAATGGCCAATTTTATGTGTACCTGGTAGCCACATTAGGGCATCTCTCTTATACCAGGTCCTAAACTTGCCTTTCCTCGCTGAGAATAAATGTCTCCATCTGAATGGGTACATGTGAAACCTCTTCTTAGACTAAAATTCTCTCTCTCTGTGGAGGGGTATTGCACCTGTTCACACTTAGTCTATGTTTGGATGTGACAGTCAGGTTTTTGAAATGTATTCTTTAGCCTTCTGATTGAGCACTCCCGCCTCCTAGCCACATGTGTTTTAATTACAGCAGGTCCAATACCCCTCCACAGAGAGAGAGAATTTTAGTCTAAGAAGAGGTTTCACATGCTGTCCGTGTTTTGCCTGTGTCCCGATGTCCTGCCTTTGCCCTGGGGTCTATCCTGTGATGACGTCTGTCTGAGGTCGATGTCAGATATTCTCCTGCTGTGCCAGTGCTACGCCTGAGGCCTGAGAGAGAGGTTCTCCTGATATGCCTGTGCCAGATGACCCTGGACTGCGTCAACCCATAATGACCTCTTGCCATCGTGTAACATCTGATATCCTGTGATGTTCGCCCTTCCTTGATTTGTGGAATCGGGAGCCTAACATTATGTCTTATGTTCTGCGTTATGACTTTGTCTAAGTAAACTTTGTTTCTTCATACCTGAAGTTGTGCGGTGTCATCTAGTCCTGCACCTCACCATCTTGTCCACATGCTCAGCTGCCACAGACCCCGGTCGCTGCCCTTCCCTTGTCCGGGTAGGCCCTCTCTGTGGTCCAGTGGGTCCACATTTCCCATCTTGGACCATGACAAGCTGTAAATAAATTTAAGAAAAAACAACATGTTCTCCCCTGTATATTTGATAACCAGCCAGGCAACCCTAATCTGTCAGCTTCAGCAAGGCCGGTTATGAAGAATAGAGGGGTCCCCACGCCATATTTTTAAAATTATTTAAATAATTAATACAATCATTTAAAAAAATGGCGTGGGGTCCCCCCTATTTTTGACAACTAACCAAGCTAAAGCAGACAGATGGGGGCTGGTATTCTCAGGCTGTTAAGGGGCCATGACTATTGCCTCCCCCAGCCTAAAAATAGCAGCCCGCAGTCGCCCAGAAAAGGCATATCTATTTGATGTGCTAATTCTGGCACTTTGCCTTGCTCTTCCCACTTGCCCTGTAGCGTTGGCAAGTAGGGTTCATATTTGTGGGGTTGATGTCACCTTTGTATTGTCAGGTGATATCAGGCCCACGGATTACTAATGGAGAAGTGTCTATAAGACAGACTCCATTACTAATTCTATAGTTGTATTGTACATCAAGACACAGCAAGAATAGAATCTTTTATTTGAAATTAAATAAAACAAAACACACTTTTACTTTTAATTTAAAATTAACAAACACAGTTATACTCCTCTAACGCCTAATTCCACTGAATCCCTCATCTCCTGTAATGAAACAAAAATAGAAAACAATAATATCCCTCACGTATCCGTCATTCTGTCCCACATCGTAATACATGTCTGGGAAATAAACCGTTTTCAATCTGGGCTGTGCCAAAATGTGACCGTCCAGGCTGAGAACCACTAGTGAATGAGCTGTAGCGAGAGCAGCATCAGTGACTAGTGGTGACATCATCAAGGTTACCGTCTGTCACTGAGGCTGCATTCCCAGCAGGGCTGAGATCACCGCTAGCACCATGAGAAAAGTTTACGGTGCAGAGGCGAGTTCACCGCAGTTCAAATTTTTCCGCAGTGAAATTCGGTGAACTGCGTTGACATCACCTCTGCACCACAGCTGTCTGACTGGCGGTGATAATTTTACCGCCGATGAGAAGCGGTGTTTGCCGCGCTGTCATGCACACGACAGCATGGCAAACACTGGATGTTTGGGCCCCCCCATTCAAGTCTGGGTACTTTTCTGATACCCAAACCCAAGCTTTTTGTAACTGTTCTGCCGAACCTGCCAGACCCGAACATCCAGGTGTCCTCCCATCTCCAGTGTGCAGTAATATGCCAGAGGAAAAGATGCACAGTTTTCATATTGTAATATTGGAACTGTCATTTCCCCCAAAAATATTGTAAAATGGAAATAAAATTCACATACCACTTTGCATAGAAAAGATTACAGATGGTTTCAATGCTACAGTTTATGATAATCCTAATAATCTTCTGAGTATAAGTAAATTTAATAATTAATATGAGAACTAACAATATAATGTATTGTACAGAAGCTTACACTTTGTAAACATTTTGTATTTAGCAACCAATAACCAGTCATATGGACTTTGCAATCCCAAATTGTCGAGGACAGGGGTGTCAAACTCCTTTTCATCGAAGGCCACATCCACACTATGGTTGTCTTCAAAGGGCCACTTGTAATTGTAAGGGCTCATCCAGATGTTTGTACAACATGGTACTTGCATGGACTGAAAATGCATGGACTGATCAGGGGCTATAAGGGAGCTGTCCCTGAGTAGTAGGACTAAAAGAGCTGTCCATGGGTAGTAGGGCTTTAATAGGTCTGTACCTGCATAGTACGGCTGGGAGAGCTGTCTCTTAGTAGTAGGACTTAAGGTACTGTCACACTGAACGATATCGCTAGCGATCTGTGACGTTGCAGCATCCTGGCTAGTGATATCGTTCAGTTTGACAGGCAGCAGTGATCAGGATCCTGCTGTGCCGTCGTTGGTCGCTGCAGAAAGTCCTGAACTTTATTTCGTTGCTGGACTCCCTGCAGACATCGCTGAATCGGCGAGTGTGATGCCGATTCAGCGATGTCTTCACTGGTAACCAGGGTAAACATCGAGTTACTAAGCGCAGAGCCGCGCTTAGTAACCCGATGTTTACCCTGGTTACCAGCGTAAAAGTAAAAAAAAACAAACACTACATACTTACCTTCCGCTGTCTGTCCCCGGCGCTGTGCTTTCCTCTGCACTGTGAGCGCCGGCCAGCCGGAAAGCAGAGCACAGCGGTGACGTCACCACTGTGCTTTCCGGCCGCTGTGCTTACACTGTGCAGAGGAAAGCACAGCGCCGGAGGACAGACAGCGGAAGGTAAGTATGTAGTGTTTGTTTTTTTTACTTTTTTGCTGGTAACCAGGGTAAACATCGAGTTACTAAGCGCGGCCCTGCGCTTAGTAACCCGATGTTTACCCTGGTTACCAGGGAACCGGCATCGTTGGTCGCTGGAGAGCTGTCTGTGTGACAGCTCTCCAGCAACCAAACAGCGACGCTGCAGCGATTGACATCGTTGTCGGTATCGCTGTAGCGTCGCTTAGTGTGATGGTACCTTTAGGCCAGTTTCACACTAGCGTTTGTGTACGAAGCACAGGGCTGCGTATTTCTTACCTTCAGATCCACATACATCTGCATCCGTCCTGCGTACCTATCTTTAACATTCTGTACGCAGGGACATGTGTGGTCATACGTTGTATGCAGATGTATCCCCATGCGGCCTATTGATGTGCCCCCGAATGCAACATTTTGAGTTTGGTGGGCACATCAAAATGCTGCAAGGGGACACATCCACATTCAACGCATGACCACACATGTCCCTGCGTACACAATGTTAAAAATAGGTACGGAGGATGGATGCAGATCTGAAGGAAAGAAGTAAGCAGCCCTATACTGTGTACAAAAACGCTAGTGTGAAACCGGCCTTAGAGAGCTGTCCCTGGCTAGTATGGCTTTAATAGAGCTGTAACTACACTGTAGGGCTAAGAGAGCTGTCCTTGGGTAGTAGGGCTGAGAGCTGTCCTTGGGTAGTAGGGCTAAGAGAGCTGTCACTGGGTAGTAGGCCTAAGAGAGCTGTCACTGGGTAGTAGGGCTAAGAGAGCTGTCACTGGGTAGTAGGGCTAAGAGAGCTGTTCTTGGCTAGTAGGGCTAAGAGAGCTGTTCTTGGCTAGTAGGGCTAAGAGTCCTGTTCTTGGCTAGTAGGGCTAAAGGAGCTGTTCCTAGCTGGCTAAAGGAGCTGTTTTGGGTAATGGGGCTGAGAGAGCTGAGACAGACCACAGAGTCCAAGATGGTCTGCTACATACTGGCTGAGTCTGCTGTTTTTTAAACATGGAACTACAGCACCCCAGGGTCCTGGTCGTTGCAGTAATGTCATTCTCCTCTGGGGGGGTGATGTTACGTTTGGAGGCAGTGAAGGAGAACTCTTTGTCAGGTAACACAATGCATGCAACATGTTCAAACTGCAGACCAGAAGGGGGAGCTCTAAGCCTGTTTAAGGTGAACTCCCCTATAAGAACATCCTGATCTGGAGGGAAAGGGTCAGCTCCTGTCAGGAAGACAGAGGGAGAGGAAGCATAGGAGCCCTGTGGACTGAAGTGCTGCAGATCCTAGGAAACAGACGGATGGAAAGCAGAACATATTGCAGAAAGCGTGAACAAAAGCAAAGCAAAGGAGAGGATATCAGAGGGAGATTAGCCAGGAGCAGGTGCCTCCTTCTGAGGCGCAGGATCCCGGTAGCAGGAACACCGAGGGAGCAACAGTCCTTTATGCCTTGCTCCAGAGACCGGCAGGACAGCTAATTTCACGTTAATGATCCGCCCCTACACCCAGGAGGCAAGGTGGCACCGCTTAGAGGCTGGGGCATGATAGAGTCCCTGTAAAATGCCTCAAGCCACCAGTCATACGGGTTTGTCCTATCCATCTGGGGGACAGAGAGAGAGAGACATAAAATCTACAACATCTGTGAGGACCTTATGAGACGCTTAGCTGTAAGGTACTACAACACCACGGCGCTAGAGGAAGGCTACTGATTTTTACCTGGATAAGGGGACTCTGGATTTGCCTCCAAACCGGCTGGACTCCGCATGCCCTGTGGTCTTGTACCCTGGACTGTGGATGCTGAAGCCTTCAGTAAAAGGTAAAGAGACTGCAACCTTGTGTCCTCATTCTTCTCTGCGCCTCTCACCATCCACCACCTACACACTTGGAAGCCCTGGGGACATACTTCACCTGTGGGAAGGTATACCATCTAGCTGCCATAACATCACCCCAGCGGACCCCTTAGCAGCATCAGTCACCCTGAATGAATACCACAGGTGGCATCACGAACATTCCCTTTAAAGACCTTTTCCTTTTACCACGGATGTCCCAAGGGCCACGGACCAGGTCAGCCACCATGACATCCCCCGAGAACCGAAGGACCCGGTACAGAGTACCCCTTGCCCACGGGGGCGCCCCAAATCTTTTGGCGTCATGAACAGAAGCCTGAAAATCTGGTCATGTGCGCCTAGAGACTGTGCCAGAAATGTGCCTGAACTGTGATTTATTAAAAGATTGTGTATTACAAGATTGCCACCAAAATCCGCCATTGCCACGCCACGTGGAGCGCGAGGGGGGGACGTACCTTAGTGGGCGGAGCCATCCGAAAAGAGCGCGAAGCAAAAAGGACGGGTGCCGCGCTGCTGCCTGGAACGCCAAAAGTGAAGACGTTGTACAGCGGAGCCACAAAAGGATGTGCCGGCTTCTATCAGGTTAGCAAGGGGAAAGAACAATGTCTAACCCAGGAGAGGAGTTGGCGGTGGTCACAGCCGCGGACCTAATAGCACCCCCCGACGTCACAGCGTATCTGTCTGCAGGCCCAATGATGCCCCTGAGCCCCGCGGAGAACGCAGCCATAGCTCCCATAGGCTGGCCAGACACTGCCACAGCTACAATGGCCATCATGCCCTTGTCCATGCTATACATACCTGGAGCAGCCTGGCTCCTGCAATATTCTGGAGAATCGCATACGTTAGCTGACTTCAAAGAAAGACTCTGCAGCCTGCTTGAAGTTTATTCCCTGACAGAGCATCAGAAAGTCCACATTGTAATGGGCCAACTGCTTGGAGCGGCCCTGAGGGTGGTGAAATCATGGCCAGCTGCAGGTAAAGAGACTGTGCAGCGGGTCTTTGCTAAGACTAAAACCACCTTTGTCACCCGCACCGCTACAGAAATCAAATTGAAGTTGTATGGGTGCAAATAGAGGCAGCAGGATTAGTGTTGAGCGATACCGTCCGATACTTGAAAGTATCGGTATCGGATAGTATCGGCCGATACCCGAAAAATATCGGATATCGCCGATACCGATATCCGATACCAATACAAGTCAATGGGACATCAAGTATCGGAATGTATCCTCATGGATCCCAGGGTCTGAAGGAGAGGAAACTCTCCTTCAGGCCCTGGGATCCATAGTGAGGTGTAAAATAAAGAATTAAAATAAAAAATATTGTTATATTCACCTCTCCGGCGGCCCCTGGACATCAGCGGGAGGATCCGGCGTCCGGCACGGCTTCTTTCTTCAAAATGCGCGCCTTCAGGACCTGTGGAATGACGTCCCGGCTTCTAATTGGTCGCGTGCCGCCCATGTGACCGCCACGCGACCAATCAGAAGCCGCGACGTCATTCCTCAGGTCCTAAAAGGCGCTTATTCTAGGACTTTAGCTGAGGAATGATGTCGCGGCTTCTGATTGGTCGCGTGGCGGTCACATGGGCGGCACGCGACCAATCAGAAGCCGGGACGTCATTCCACAGGTCCTGAAGGCGCGCATTTTGAAGAAAGAAGCCGTGCCGGACGCCGGATCCTCCCGCTGATGTCCAGGGGCCGCCGGAGAGGTGAATATAACAATATTTTTAATTTTAATTCTTTATTTTACACTTCCGATACCGATACCCGATATCACAAAAATATCGGATCTCGGTATCGGAATTCCGATACCGCAAGTATCGGCCGATACCCGATACTTGCGGTATCGGAATGCTCAACACTAAGCAGGATAGAAGCACTGCGGGCAATCAGGCAGGCTGACCCTAACAGCGTGCAAGATGAAGACAAACTCTTAAAAGAGCGGTTCATTGAGGGACTCCTGTGTAATAACTAAAGGGTCCAACTGCACCTCCTGGCCATGCAGAATCCAGACCTAGCCTTTGCGCAATTCAAAGACAAGGCCATCCAGGTGCTACAGGAACGGCAGCCCAGCCATGCAGTACCCCCTAGGCATCAAGCCCTCACGTACCACCAGGAGGTGGCGCTAGATCCTCAAGTCCCTGCTGAGGCCGATGCCCAGATCCTTGAAGAGGATTCTCCTGCAGGACTACGCCTCCAGCTGCACGAGCTGACCAAGAACTTTGCTGCGCTAGCCCGCACAGTGCATTCCCTACAGGAGTCCCCCAAGGAGAAGATCAAGCTGGCTTCCAGACCGGAGGATGTTCCCTGGCGACATCAGAAGAGGATCCCACTGACCAGAGGAAGAGACGATGATCGCTATCAACACTATGGACGACCCGTCTGCCGCCGCTGCAATCAGGTAGGCCACCTTGCAAGGTACTGTCATTTAAATGAGCGACCCCTGGGGCAGAGGGCCAATCCCCAGGAGTAGGACGACCAGGCCCAAACAACTGACGAGCCACGTACGACCTGTTCTCTCCATTGTGATCGATGGTATCCCCATGAACGCTCTGTTGGATACCAGTTCTCAGGTGACAACTATGCCTTACATCCTTCATAAACGTTATTGGGCTGACACAGACATTACTCGTGGCCCTGACGATAATTTCACCATAGTAGCCAGTAACGGTCAGCCATTACCACAGTTGGGATACAAAGAGGTCACCATTAAAGTGGGGCGGGTAGAGTTAAAATCCCAAGGGATCATGATTGTTGATATTGATCGACGTGAATGTAACCATATGATGACCATTGGTACTAATGTCATAGAAAATTGTCTTGCAGAGGTTATTGTCTTGTTACAACAGGTGGCCGAAACTGCTGGTTCCAGTGAACAACGTGTCCTGCAGAAAGAAATGAGAGCTCTGGTACAGAGACAGCAGGTAGAACTATCTGGTGGAGAAATTGGCTGAGCCACAGTGAGTGATTCAATCCCCATCGCAATACCCCCATGAGTGAAATGTTAATATGGTGTCGGGCAGCAATAGGCCTCAGAGGTAAAGACTACCAGGCCTTGGTAGAACCTGTGTATTCTGATAGTAGGCCCACAATCCTGACAGCCCGAGGGGTGGTTGAAGTCCGCAAGGGGAGGGTGCCAGTATGTGTCGTTAACTGTGGAGACAGAGGTCCACCTAACCAAATATGCCATAATTGCCAAACTGTTTACTGTTGATAATAATGTGATACAGGCAACAGAACCCTTGGTCCCGTCCAACCAGGCGGAGGACAATGGCTCTGCAGGACAAATGGAAGATTGATGTCAGAAACTACACGTGGGCACTGATTCTACACCATAGTTGAGGAGAGCCATAAGATCAAATACTTAATTTACCTCAAGACATAAGAAATTGAAAGAAGCGACCCATAACGTGTATTGTTTAACTATACATAAGCTTTCTTAGATCAAAGTGAGACACTAAAGATGGCTGCCATTTCCTGTTTCAGCACACCATGTGCTGGTATCCAATTTGGCGCCCACCCTTATGACCTCATGAATCCACCCACAGTGACGCCCACCTTGATGACCTCATGGACCAACCCACCCTGATGACCTCATGGATCCGCCCACAGACTTGCTCATTGTCCAACCTACTAACCAATGGAATACATACGATCACTCCCATTTTTGAGCTAACCTAGCCCCCTTACAGGGGTTATATAAACCTGTGTTCTGACTAAATAAAGCCCTTGGAGCTGAGCCATAGATTGATCAAGGAGAGGTTACATCTGACTGTGTGTTGTCTGATGTTTTTTTTTAGTGCGCACCTGATCAATATCCATTAGGCCAGGAGTAGGCAACTGGAGTTAACATTTCTTAATTGCTCAACCTAACACCATCACACCAAAAACAAGGGGCTTACAGGGTGATCCATGAGTATGAGCGGGTATTTAGCAGCACCCCCTAGATTTTGGGCAGGTGAAAGGGATTCAACATCATATCCCCACGGGAGATTATCCGCCCATTAAAGAGAGATACCGTCCTGTACCTCTAGCTCATTATCAGTGTGCCAAGGACATGTTGTGAGAGATGAAGGAGCCTGGGGTAGTTAGAGACAGTTGTAGCCCCTGGGCAGCTCCATTAGTCCTCATCAGAAAGAAAGACGGCACGATGAGGATGTGTGTGGATTATAGGCAGATAAGCTGCATTACACACAAGGATGCATACCCTTTGCCTAGAATAGAAGAATCATTAGCTGCTTTAAAATCTGCTAACTACTTCTCTACCTTGGATCTCACCAGTGGGTACTGGCAGGTTCCCGTAGCAGAGGCGGACAAAGAAAAGACAGCCTTCACCACACCAATGGGTCTCTGTGAATTCAACTACATGCCGTTCGGACTGTGCAACCCCCCAGGAACGTTTCAGAGGATGATGGAGTGCTGTCTTGGACACAAGAACTTTGAAACCGTCTTGCTGTATCTGGACAATGTCATTGTCTTCTCCAAGACTTATAAGGACCATCTGGAGCACCTGGCCGAGGTGTTCGAAGCTTTGGTCTGAAGGTAAAGCCATCCAAATGCCATCTGTTAAAGCCCAACGTGCAGTACCTGGGCCATGTAGTGAGTGCCGAAGGAGTGGCCCCAGACCCTGACAAGGTAACTGTGATCAGAGACTGGCCGAAGCCCAGCAACCTCCATGAAGTCCGGCAGTTCCTCGGGTTGGTAGGCTACTACCGAAGATTTATCAAAGACTTTACCAAGAAAGCCGTGCCACTACAAGACCTGTTTCTGGGCCAATCCAAGAAAACCAAGGATAAGAATACCTCATTTGACTGGGATGATGGACTGGAGAGATCCTTCACTGATTTGAAGTTGGCTCTGATGGGAGATGAGGTACTGGTTTACCCTGAATATGACCAAATGTTTGTGCTGTACACAGACGCCAGCAACATGGGACTAGGAGCAGTGTTGTCCCAGGTCCAGAAAGGCAGAGAGGGTAATTGCCTACGCCAGCAGGAATCTGCGTCCCACTGAAAGGAACCCTGAAAACTACAGTTCCTTTAAGCTGGAGTTCCTCGCCATCATCTGGGCAGTGACGGAGAGATTCAAGCACTACCTAGCCTCGGCAAAATTCTCTGTCTTCACGGATAGCAATCCACTGACACACTTGTACACAGCAAAACTTGGTGCCCTGGAGCAATGGTGGATGGCCCGGTTGTCCAATTATGATTTCACCATCAAGTACCGGGCAGGGCACAATAATGCGAATGCCGATGCACTGTCCAAAATGCCCAATTTTCCAGAGATGGGAGAAGATTCAGAAACACTCGAAGAAATAGAATTGCCAGCTTTCCACTGCCCCAAGGCAACTCAGTATTCTCATCATGTGAGGAACCGGCACAGAAACCAGCCAGAAGCCACACTGAATCCCCTGCCCCACCATGGATGGGCAGAGACCCAGGACAGTAACCCCGCAGTCTGTCAGGTGAAAGAACTCCTGACGCAGGCAGGTTCACACCCTGGCCCAGATGATCCACAAGAGACGCAACAACTGTGGAAGGAGAAAGGCAAACTATTTATCTACAATGGTAAGCTGTGCCGGAGAAGCATCGACCCACGCACTCATGAGTTGGTTTGGCAGGTAATGATCCCAAGACAAGATGCGCCAATGGTTCTGAAGCATACCACGACGGAACAGGACACTTCGGATGGAAAAAGTTGTAGAGTCTACTTCGTGGAAGGTACTACTGGGTCGGCATGAGAAAATCCATTGAAAAGTGGTGCCGAGAGTGTGGCCCGTGTAGCCTGCGCAGAAAGGACCGTGACAGTCAGAGGGCTCCCCTATAGCTCATAGTTACCAAATAGGCACTTGAATTGGTCGCACTAGATCATGTGAAGCTAACTTCAAGCCGGTCAGGCTATGTCTACGCCCTGACCATCATGGATCACTAATCCAGATTCCTGGTAGTTGTACCTGTCAAGGATTTGACAGCAAGAACAGCAGCCAAGGCCTTTCAATGGTATTTCTGTAGACCACACCGATACCCAGAGAAGGTCCTTACTGATCAAGGTCCAGCCTTTGAAGCGGAAGCGTTTCAAGAGTTCTGCAACCTGTACGGATGCAAAAAGATCAGAACAACTCCATATCACCCACAGACCAATGGAATGGGTGAGAAGATGAACCAAGTAGTGATTGACCTACTGAAAATCTTACCTATACAGGAAAGGAACTTATGGCCAGAAAAGTTGCCAGACTTGGAAGACTTGTTAAACCACTGCTGCGGAATATGTTAGCGCTATATAACAATAAATATTATTATAACTGTACTCCAGCATACCTGATGAGAGGAAGATCCAGCAAACTACCTGTTGATCTAAACATGGGAGTCCTAACCCCAGAAAATACCTCATCTGATGCAGATTGGGATACAGAAAGACAACAAAGGTACCGCCTGTGCTGTATGTTATATATTTTAAATGATTTTAACGCTCCAATTAATTAATACAAATGATAGAGATATTGATTGGCTTTATTATAAAATATGCATAGTATAGTCTGAGGCCATGTGCACACGTTCAGTATTTTTCGCGTTTTTTTCACGTTTTTTCGCTATAAAAACGTGATAAAATTGTGAAAAAATAGCTTACATATGCCTCCTATTATTTACAGTCTATTCCGCATTTCTTGTGCAAATGTTGCATTTTTTTCCGCGAAAAAATCGCATTGCGGAAAAAAAAGCAACATATTCATTAAATTTGCGGAATTGCGGGGATTCCGCACACCTAGGAATGCATTGATCTGCTTACTTTCAGCATGGGGCTGTGCACACCATGCGGAGAAGTAAGCAGATTATGTGCGGTTGGTACCCAGGGTGGAGGAGAGGAGACTATCCACCATGGACTGGGCACCATATAATTGGTAAAAAAAAAGAATTAAAATAAAAAATAGTGATATACTCACCTTCGATGGCCCCGGAGTCTTCCCGCCTCTCAGCGGTGCATGCTGCCGCTTCCGTTCCTATAGATGGTGTGTGTGAAGGACCTGCGATGATGTCGCCGTCTTGTGATTGGTCACGTGACCGCTCACGTGACCGCGACGTCATCGAAGGTCCTGCACACACAATCTATAGGAACGGACGCCGCTGAGGAGATCTGCTGTCTACAGGTGAGTATAACCATTTTTTTTAATTTTTTTTATTATTTTTAAACATTCTATCTTTTACTATTGATGCTGCATAGGCAGCATCTATAGTAAAAAGTTGGTCACACTTGTCAAACACTATGTTTTAACAAGTGTGACCAACCTGTCAGTCAGTTTTCCAAGCGATGCTACAGATCGCTTGGAAAACTTAGCATTCTGCAAGCTAATTTCGCTTGCAAAATGCTAAAAAAAACGCGAAAAAAACGGGAAAAAAACGCAAAAAAAAATGCGGATTTCTTGCAGAAAATTTCCGGTTTTCTTCAGGAAATTTCTGCAAGAAATCCTGACATGTGCACATACCCTTACTGTATGGAGTCCACAGAAGGTTACATGTCAATTGTCCAGAATGTAAATGAGTACACTTTACATTTATCTTCAAAGATGAACCACTTGTTCCCATGAGATGGTATCATGTAAATGTTAATTAGACAGATACCTGTTAAGCCCCCAGGGATGCCAGTTTGGTGTTCTTATCTATTTGGCCTGAAGGCTTCAGTACACATACCATGACAAAGCCTCAGATAACAGGGTATAGATCAAAATCCTTTAAACCTTTAACATATAAATGAATTTATAAATTATTAAATCTAAATTCATAGCCATGAGTCTGACCAGACGTGTCTGACCATCTTAGAAATTGCATTTTTAAATTGCAGTTTTTTAATTGCTATGAATTAGACTAGAATTCCATGGGGCATTTGAGCATTCATCACTGCTGTACTTTCATCATCCTCATCACCACCTGTATCCTCTAATCAAGCTGTTTTGTCTACCCACAGGTATGCTGCTGTCCATCTACTCTGCCTTTCCTGCAATGTGTGTTTATGTGAACTGCATATAATTCCCACCTGGTATGCTGCTGTCCATCTACTCTGCCTTTCCTGCAATGTGTGTTTATGTGAACTGCATATAATTCCCACCTGGTATGCTGCTGTCCATCTACTCTGCCTTTCCTGCAATGTGAGTTTATGTGAACTGCATATAATTCCCACCTGGTATGCTGCTGTCCATCTACTCTGCCTTTCCTGCAATGTGTGTTTATGTGAACTGCATATAATTCCCACCTGGTATGCTGCTGTCCATCTACTCTGCCTTTCCTGCAATGTGTGTTTATGTGAACTGCATATAATTCCCACCTGGTATGCTGCTGTCCATCTACTCTGCCTTTCCTGCAATGTGAGTTTATGTGAACTGCATATAATTCCCACCTGGTATGCTGCTGTCCATCTACTCTGCCTTTCCTGCAATGTGTGTTTATGTGAACTGCATATAATTCCCACCTGGTATGCTTTGCTTACCCATTGTTTTCTATCCATTCGTATTTCACTTCCCTTGCTTCTTGCTTGCATACCTGAGTGGCCATCTACCCCACCCCCTCTTTATGACCTGGCTTAACTGTGAACATGTGCTCTAGACACACACGCCCACATCCTCCCTCTCAGCTGTGAGCCCTTAGGTGCCCATAAATTCATAGCCATGAGTCTGACCAGACGTGTCTGACCATCTTAGAAATTGCATTTTTAAATTGCAGTTTTTTAATTGCTATGAATTAGACTAGAATTCGACTGGAATTGACTGGAAGGTAAAGGAATAGAAAACCACTATAATGTTTCGGTTTCTTTTCACATTCACCCCCATACTACTCTATTTCTTCCTATCTCCTGTAGTCCCTCCACCCAGTAAAGAACTAGTCATTTCTCCCTCCATCCTCCCCAGTCATCTCACCTCCTCCACAGAACTATTCCTCCACATACAATCCTTTCTCGCCAGGCACACACGGCCACATCATGACCTATCCAGCTCACACCTTCTAACGCTCTGTCTGCTGCTCCTCATTGCTGGCGACATATCCCCAAATCCTGGCCCTCCTCATCACATCCCCACATTCATTTCTAATCCCCTGCCACGATCCTCTACACGTCCTCGCAACCACAGTAACCTCATACCCATTCATCCTGCCCCCACTCCCCCAATTTCCCTATCTGGAGCACTATGGAACGCACGCTCTGTCTGCAATAAACTGTCATTTATCCATGACCTCTTTATCAATAACAAACTCTCCTTCCTCGGCATCACTGAAACCTGGCTCACCCCTTCTGACACAGCCTCCCCTGCGGCACTCTCTTACGGTGGCTTCCACCTTTCTCACACACCCCGCCCCAGCAGCAAGCATGGCGGAGGAGTTGGTTTTCTCCTGTCAGATAACTGCTCCTTCACCCCAATCCCACTGCCACCCTCTGTTATCCTCCCTTCCTTTGAGGTGCACTCTGTGCGCATCTACTCCCCCTCCAACCTCCAACTGGCTGTCATCTACCGTCCCCCAGGGCCAGCCACCACCTTCTTCGACCACTTCACCACCTGGCTACTCCACTTCCTCGCCGCTGACATCCCCACTATCATCATGGGCGACTTCAACATCCCCATTGACACTTCCCTCTCAGCTGCCACTAAACTTCTATCTCTCACTTCCTCCTTTGGCCTCACTCAATGGTCTTCTACAGCCACCCACAAAGATGGTCACACACTGGACCTCATTCTCACCCGCCTCTGCTCCCTATCTAACCTCTCAAACTCACCTCTTCCTCTTTCTGACCACAACCTACTTACATTCTCTTCCCTTTCCACTCCTTGTCTACAACCCCCACCCCACAAACTCTCACACCCTCGCAGAAATCTTAAACACCTTGATCTTCACTCACTCTCTGAATCCCTCCTCCCTCTCACAGACACAAGCTCCCTACACAATGCGGATGATGCTGCCGCTCTATATAACACCACAATAGCTGCAGCTTTGGAATCTCTTGCCCCTCTCACACATACCAAAGCTCGCAAAATCAACAGACAACCCTGGCACACCAGCATGACAAAAGAACTGAGGCGAGCTTCCAGAGCTGCTGAGCGCAGATGGAAAAGATCCCACTCCATCGAGCACTTCATCGCATTCAAACAGTCCCTCACTGCTTTCAAAACCATGCTCGCCACAGCAAAACAAACCTACTTCTCATCTCTCATATCCTCCCTGTCTCACAACCCCAAACAGTTATTCAACACCTTCAACTCTCTCCTCCGTCCCCCAGCACCTCCTCCCTCCCCACTCATCTCAGCTGAAGACTTCGCCTCATTTTTCAAGCAGAAAATTGAGAACATCAGAGACAATTTTAGTAAACAACCCCCAGAACCCTTCCTCCCAACTACCCAGCCCTCCACCCCCAAAACCAACTTCTCCACCATTACAGAAGACGGACTCTCCACTCTACTCTCAAGATCGCATCTCACCACCTGTGCACTTGACCCACTCCCATCCCACTTCATCCCAAACCTCACCACAGTCTTCATCCCAACCCTAACCCATCTCTTTAACCTATCACTAACAACTGGCATTTTCCCCTCAAGCTTTAAACATGCCACAATCACACCTATCCTCAAAAAGCCCTCTCTTGACCCATCCTCTGTATCTAGCTATCGCCCTATATCACTTCTCCCCTTTGCCTCAAAACTACTGGAACAACATGTCCATATTGAACTGTCCTCCCATCTATCTTCCTGCTCCTTCTTTGACCGCTTTCAATCAGGCTTCCGGTCACACCACTCCACTGAAACTGCCCTAACTAAGGTCACCAATGACCTATTAACCGCCAAGAGCAAGCGACACTACTCTGTCCTCCTCCTCCTGGACCTGTCCTCTGCCTTTGACACAGTGGACCATTCCCTGCTGCTGCAGACCCTCTCATCCCTTGGCATCACAGAATTGGCCCTATCCTGGATCTCATCATACCTAACTGACCGTACATTCAGCGTCTCCCACTCACACACCACCTCCTCACCTCGCCCCCTATCTGTCGGAGTCCCGCAAGGTTCAGTTCTAGGACCCCTGCTCTTCTCCATCTACACCTTTGGCCTGGGACAGCTCATAGAATCTCACGGCTTTCAGTACCATCTCTATGCTGACGACACACAGATCTACATCTCTGGACCAGATATCACCTCCCTACTAACCAGAATCCCTCAATGTCTGTCTGCTATTTCATCCTTCTTCTCCACTAGATTTCTAAAACTTAACATGGACAAAACAGAATTCATCATCTTTCCCCCATCTCACGCGATCTCCCCAACGAACCTATCCATTACAGTAAACGGCTGCCCACTCTCCCCAGTCCCACAAGCCCGCTGTCTTGGGGTAATCCTTGACACTGATCTCTCCTTTAAACCACATATCCAAACCCTTTCCACTTCCTGCCGCCTCCAACTCAAAAATATTTCACGGATCCGCACATTCCTAAACCAAGAATCTGCAAAAACCCTAGTCCATGCCCTCATCATCTCCCGCCTTGACTACTGTAACCTCCTGCTCTGTGGCCTCCCCTCTAACACTCTTGCACCCCTCCAATCTATTCTAAACTCTGCTGCCCGACTAATCCACCTGTCCCCCCGCTATTCCCCGGCCTCTCCCCTCTGTCAATCCCTGCACTGGCTCCCCATCACCCAGAGACTCCAGTACAAAAGCCTAACCATGACATATAAAGCCATCCACAACCTGTCTCCTCCATACATCTGTGACCTCGTCTCCCGGTACTTTCCTGCACGCAACCTCCGATCCTCACAAGATCTCCTTCTCTACTCCCCTATTATCTCCTCTTCCCACAATCGCATACAAGATTTCTCTCGTGCATCCCCCCTACTCTGGAATGCTCTACCACAACATATCAGACTCTCGCCTACCATCGAAACCTTCAAAAAGAACCTGAAGACCCACCTCTTCCGACAAGCCTACAACCTGCAGTAACCACCGATTGACCAAACCGCTGCACGGCCAGCTCTACCCTCACCTACTGTATCCTCACCCATCCCTTGTAGATTGTGAGCCCTCGCGGGCAGGGTCCTCTCTCCTCCTGTACCAGTTGTGACTTGTATTTTTCAAGATTATTGTACTTGTTTTATTATGTATACCCCTCCTCACATGTAAAGCGCCATGGAATAAATGGCGCTATAATAATAAATAATAATAATAATAATAATAATAATAATGAATGCCTGAGACACAGTGAGGGATGGAAGGACAGAGACAGACAGATTTGGATGAGGGAGGATACAGAGAGCAGGCTGAATTGACTCCTACCATTTCCAATGTAATATGACTTATGATTATTGATTATTTGCCATTTTGAGTGATTGTATATATTTATTATCTTTTATTAAGTAAATTCATTTTTGTCTTATTCAATTGTCGTGTGAGCATTTATTTATTCATCACAATTCTTTGAACCAAAACAAAGCCAAGTACAAGAGTGTGTAGAAAGAAGTCTACCTCAAGCCAGACAAAAACAAGAGAGTGACTACAACCAACGTGCTCCTGCAATTCCCTTGTCACCAGGTGAACAAGTGTTAAAGTGTAAGAGGAGAATAAACAAACTTGATGATCAGTGGGAAGCAGAAGCATATACCATCTTTACCGTCCAACTTTAACAATAAAGTCTGTCATATCAGCAAAGATGGAGGAGAAACTTTGATGGCAGTATCCAGAGACCATCTCAAGAAATGCCCTGATAAATTGAGGAACAGAGAAACCGACCCAGGAACATCTCCGCCTATGGAAGAGAAGATGATACACACTGTTCTTGGAGATTTTTCCCAGTCTTGGACTCAAGTACATCAGGCCATCGCGATACCTGTCTTAACGTTTCCCCAGCTGGAAATACCAGAACAAAATGTGACTCAGAACTATCCAGAACCTGAAGAGACTCCAACAGGTTCAAGCAGCAATTGTCACCCCAGCAGTGGAACCAGACAATCCACCGTCTGCTATTGGTGAAACTGTTAGGCTAAGTTCACATTACATTATGTGAACCCGTTAAACGGACTACGTTACACCACGGCATAACGCGGTGTAACGTAGTCCGTTAACGCCGCCATTGCTTGTAATGGCGAATGCATCGCTAGCGCACGCCCACATTGGGCGTGCGCTAGCGATGTGCCGTCATTTGAGTGACGGACCTCGAATGCTGCTTGCAGCATTCGCGGTCTGTTCCTCGCTAGCGCAGATCGGGCATCTGCGCTAGTGGGATTGGCAAATGCGATCCCTTTTGGGACACTGCATTAGCGCAGTCCGTAGTGCTATGCGCTAAACGGACTGCCCTAACTCAATGTGAACCGAGCCTTAGACCCATGGCAAGTCTGAGACCACGCAGAGGATTACCTAGTATACCTACACATAGTACATGCATTAGTGGGTACATTACAACAGACACAGTAGATCAGGAACCACGCAGGTCTACACGTAGTACCAAAGGCCAAATTCCAGCCAGGTACAAGGATTAAAAGTGCTAACAATTGCTGTTACATGTTTGAATTGCTTGCTTATCTTTGTAACAGGTTTAAAAATGGACATTGCGATAATGGACAATGCTTACCCAAAAACTTTCTTTGTAAATAGTTTGGCACCTCCAAAGTGCACTCTGGTTCTGCTTACTTTGCCGGCGTGGGTAGAGCATTTCTTTGCTTCATCTGACCAAAGACAATAACAGATGTACTTTTATAAATATGTTATGCAATGTTCAAGTGTCCTCACCTCCCATAAAGGGAAGCCAAAGTTTTATGGGGGGGAGTGCAGTGCCCCAGGGTCCTGGTCGTTGCAGTAATGTCATTCTCCCCTGGGGGGAGTGATGTTACGTTTGGAGGCAATGAAGGAGAGCTCTTTGTTAGGTAACACAATGCATGCAACATGTTCACACTCCAGACCAGAAGGGGGAGCTCTAAGCCTGTTTAAGGTGAACTCCCCGATAAGAACATCCTGATCTGGAGGGAAAGGGTCAGTTACTGTCAGGAAGACAGAGGGAGAGGAAGCAAAGGAGCCATGTGGCCTGAAGTGCTGCAGATCCTAGGAAACATAGAATATATTGCAGCAAGCGTGAAGGAAAGCAAATCAAAGGAGAGGATATCAGAGGGAGATCAGCCAGAAGCAGGTTGCCTCCTTCTGAGGCGCAGGATCCCGGTAGCCGGAACACCAAGGGAGCAACAGTCCTTTATGTGTTATGATCTGGTGGCCTTGGAGCAGCATGAGACGTACTCTGGAGAAGGTGGTCCCTGTACTGACCGCAAACCCTGAACCTAGCAGCGCAACTAGAAGTAGCCGTGGGGGGTACCTAACACTCCCTAGACCCCTCGGCACAGCCTAAGATCTAACTACCCCTAAAGACAGAAACAGGAAACCTATCTTGCCTCAGAGAAAATCCCCAAAGGATAGATAGCCCCCCACAAATATTGACTGTGAGAGGAGAGGGAAATAACATACGCAGATATGAAATCAGATTTTAGCATAGGAGGCCATACTAGCTAAAAAGAAAGAATAGAACAGAGTACTATGCGGTCAGTATAAAAATACTAAAAAATACCCACCACAGAAAATACGGATCACCACCACATCTAACTAAAGACATGGGGGGTATATCTGCATCTCCAGAGAAATAGCTAGGCTGCAAAAAATCCTTCACAGACCAAGCTGGACAAGACAAAAACATGAAAATGCACAGAACTATAAGGTCCACATCAGGTGGACAGCAAAAACAAAGCCAGGACTTATCTTTGTAGAAAAACACAGCAAACTGGAGAGACCAGCAGGGAAGTGAATCCTTCAAGAACAATGGACAACTGGCACTGACTAAAGGATCCAGCAAAGCTATATACCCCAGTCAGTTTTGCAATTAGTAGATACACCTGTCCACTCCTGCAGTCCTGGCACAACTGCATTACCCTCTACAACCACCGGAGGGAGCCCAAAAGCTGAATTCACAACAGTACCCCCCCCTTGAGGAGGGGTCACCGAACCCTCACCAGAGCCCCCAGGCCGATCAGGATGAGCCCGATGAAAGGCACGAACCAAATCAACGGCATGGACATCAGAGGCAGAAACCCAAGAATTATCCTCCTGGCCATAACCCTTCCACTTGACAAGGTACTGAAGCTTCCGCCTCGAAAAACGGGAATCCAAAATCTTCTCAACAACATATTCCAACTCCCCATCGACCAATACAGAGGATCAACAGAGGGAACAACGGGCTCCACATATTTCCGCAACAAAGATCTATGGAAGACATTATGAATAGCAAAAGAGGCTGGAAGCGCCAGGAGAAAGGACACCGGATTAATAATCTCAGAAATCCTATAAGGACCAATAAATCGAGGCTTAAACTTATGGGAAGAAACCTTCATAGGAACATGACGAGAAGATAACCAAACCAGATCACCAACCCGAAGCCGAGAACCAACACACCGACGACGGTTAGCAAAACGCTGAGCCTCCTCCTGAGACAGCACCAAATTGTCCACCACATAAGCCCAAATCTGCTGCAACCTGTCGACCACAGAATCCACACCAGGAAGGTCAGAAGGCTCAACCTGCCCAGAAGAAAAACGAGGATGAAATCCAAAATTACAAAAAAAAGGCGAAACCAAAGTAGCCGAACTGGCCCGATTACCAAATCAGAAGAAGAAGGCAATTTAGGCAAAGGCACCAAATGAACCATCTTAGAAAATCGGTCACAGACAACCCAGATAACCGACATTCTTTGGGAAACAGGAAGATCGGAAATAAAATCCATAGAAATATGTGTCCAGGGCCTCTCGGGGACCGGTAATGGCAAAAGCAACCCACTAGCGCGGGAACAGCAAGGCTTAGCCCGCGCATAAATCCCACAGGACTGCACAAAAGAACGCACATCCCGTGACAAAGAAGGCCACCAAAAGGACCTACTAACCAAATCTCTGGTACCAAAAATCTCAGGATGGCCAGCCAACACAGAACAATGAACCTCAGAAATCACTTTACTAGTCCATCTATCAGGAACAAACAGTTTCCCCACAGGACAGCGGTCAGGCTTATCAGCCTGAAATTCCTGAAGAACCCGTCGCAAATCAGGGGAGATGGCAGAAAGAATCACCCCTTCCTTCAAAATGCCGACCGGCTCAAGAACCCCAGGGGAATCAGGGAAAAAACTCCTAGAGAGGGCATCCGCCTTAACATTCTTAGTACCAGGAATGTACGAGACCACAAAATCAAAACGGGAGAAAAACAGGGACCATCGAGCCTGTCTAGGATTCAGCCGTTTGGCAGACTCGAGGTAAATCAGGTTCTTATGATCGGTCAGGACCACAATACGGTGCTTGGCCCCCTCAAGCCAATGTCGCCACTCCTCAAATGCCCACTTCATAGCCAACAACTCCCGATTGCCGACATCATAATTGCGTTCCGCAGGCGAAAACTTCCGAGAAAAGAAGGCACACGGTTTCATCAAGGAACCATCAGAATTCCTCTGAGACAAAACGGCCCCCGCCCCAATCTCAGACGCGTCAACCTCAACCTGAAATGGAAGAGAAACATCTGGCTGACGCAACACAGGGGCAGAAGTAAATCGGCGTTTAAGCTCCTGAAAGGCAGAAACAGCCGCGGAGGACCAATTCGTCACATCAGCGCCTTTCTTGGTCAGATCGGTTAGAGGTTTAACCACACTGGAGAAGTTGGCAATGAAACGACGATAAAAATTAGCAAAGCCCAAGAATTTCTGAAGGCTCTTCACAGATGTGGGCTGAATCCAATCATGAATGGCCTGAACCTTAACCGGATCCATTTCTATAGATGAGGGAGAAAAAATGAAACCCAAAAAAGAAACCTTCTGCACGCCAAAGAGGCACTTTGACTCCTTCACAAACAAAGCATTATTACGGAGGATCTGAAATACCATCCTGACCTATTTCACATGAGACTCCCAATCATTGGAAAAAATCAAAATATCATCCAAATATACAACCATGAATTTATCAAGATAACTCCGAAAGATATCATGCATGAAGGATTGGAACACAGATGGGGCATTAGAGAGTCCGAATGGCATCACAAGGTATTCAAAATGGCCTTCGGGCGTATTAAATGCAGTTTTCCATTCGTCACCCTGCTTGATACAAATAAGATTATATGCCCCTCGAAGGTCAATCTTAGTAAACCAGCTAGACCCCTTAATCCTAGCAAACAAATCAGTAAGCAAAGGCAAGGGGTATTGAAATTTAACCGTGATCTTATTCAAGAGGCGATAATCAATACAGGGTCTCAAGGAGCCATCCTTCTTGGCAATTAAAAAGAACCCCGCTCCCAACGGTGAAGAAGATGGCCGAATATGCCCTTTCTCCAAAGACTCCTTAATATAGCTCCGCATGGCGGTATGTTCAGGCACAGACAGGTTGAAAAGTCGGCCCTTAGGGAACTTACAACCTGGAATCAAATCAATAGCACAATCACAGGCCTATGCGGTGGAAGGGAACTGGACTTGGGCTCATCAAATACATCCTGGAAGTCAGACAAAAACTCAGGAACTTCAGAAGAGGGGGAAGAGGAAATTGACATCAAAGGAACCTGATCATGAACCCCCTGACAACCCCAACTAGTCACAGACATGGATCTCCAATCTAACACCGGATTATGTAGCTGCAACCATGGAAAACCCAGCACAATATCATCATGCAAACTATGCAACACCAGAAAACGACAATCTTCCTGATGGGCTGGCGCCATGCGCATGGTCAGCTGGGTCCAAAAGTGAGGTTTATTTTTAGCCAACGGTGTAGCATCAATGCCCCTCAAAGGAATAGGGTTCTGCAAAGGCTGCAAGGGAAAACCACAACGTCTGGCAAATTCTAAGTCCATTAAGTTCAGAGCGGCGCCTGAATCCACAAATGCCGTGACAGAAAATGATGATAATGAGCAGATCAGGGTCACAGATAACAGAAATTTAGGTTGTATAGTACTGATGGCAACAGAACTAGCGATTCTCTTAGTACGCTTAGGGCAATCAGAAATAACATGAGCAGAATCGCCGCAGTAAAAACACAACCTATTCTGACACCTGAATGTTTGACGTTCAGCTCTACACAAAATCCTATCACACTGCATAGGCTTAGGGCTCCGCTCAGAGGACAACGCCACAGTGTGCACAATTCTGCGGTCGCGCAAGCGCCGATCAATCTGAATGGCCAGAGACATAGAATCACTCAGACCAGCAGGCGTGGGGAACCCCACCATAACATCTTTAACGGATTCAGAAAGACCCTTTCTGAAAATTGCCGCCAAGGTATCCTCATTCCATTTAGTCAGTACAGACCATTTTCTAAATTTCTGGCAATACAATTCTGCCGCTTCTTGACCTTGACACAGGGCTAACAAGATCTTCTCAGCCTGATCCACAGAATTAGGCTCATCATACAACAACCCCAATGCCTGAAAGAACGAATCAACATTAAGCAAAGCAGGATTGCCAAATTCCAGGGAAAATGCCCAATCCTGTGGGTCACCACGCAGCTGAGATATGATGATTTTAACCTGCTGAATAGGATCACCAGAAGACCGGGGTCTTAATGCAAAAAACAGTTTACAGTTATTTTTGAAACTCAAAAATTTGGATCTGTCACCAAAGAATAAATCAGGAGTGGGAATCTTAGGTTCTAAGGCAGGAGTCTGTACAATGAAATCTGAAATACCCTGTACCCTAGCAGCAAGCTGATCCACCCGAGAAACTAACTCCTGAACATTCATGTTAATACTAGACTCCGTAGCCACCCAGAGGTAAGGAGGGAGGAACAGACCAAACAGGCTAAGGAAAAAAAATGGCTCAAAATCTTTCCACCCTTCTTCTGAGATGCAATTAACTCATTGTTGGCCAGTTGTACTGTTATGATCTGGTGGCCTTGGAGCAGCATGAGACGTACTCTGGAGAAGGTGGTCCCTGTACTGACCGCAAACCCTGAACCTAGCAGCGCAACTAGAAGTAGCCGTGGGGGGTACCTAACACTCCCTAGACCCCTCGGCACAGCCTAAGATCTAACTACCCCTAAAGACAGAAACAGGAAACCTATCTTGCCTCAGAGAAAATTCCCAAAGGATAGATAACCCCCCACAAATATTGACTGTGAGAGGAGAGGGAAATAACATACGCAGATATGAAATCAGATTTTAGCATAGGAGGCCATACTAGCTAAAAAGAAAGAACAGAGTACTATGCGGTCAGTATAAAAACACTAAAAAATATCCACCGCAGAAAATACGGATCACCACATCTAACTAAAGACATGGGGGGTATATCTGCATCTCCAGAGAAATAGCTAGGCTGCAAAAAAATCCTTCACAGACCAAGCTGGACAAGACAAAAACATGAAATGCACAGAACTATAAGGTCCACATCAGGTGGACAGCAAAAACAAAGCCAGGACTTATCTTTGTAGAAAAACACAGCAAACTGGAGAGACCAGCAGGGAAGTGAATCCTTCAAGAACAATGGACAACTGGAACTGACTAAAGGATCCAGCAAAGCTATATACCCCAGTCAGTTTTGCAATTAGTAGATACACCTGTCCACTCCTGCAGTCCAGGCACAACTGCATTACCCTCTACAACCACCGGAGGGAGCCCAAAAGCTGAATTCACAACATTTATGCCTTGCTCCAGAGACCGGCAGGACAGCTAATTTCACGTTACTGATCCACCCCTACACCCAGGAGGCAAGGTGGCACTGCTTAGAGGCTGGGGCATGATAGAGTCCCTGTAAAATGCCTCAAGCCACCAGTCATACGGGTTTGTCCTATCCATCTGGGGGACAGAGAGAGAGACATAACCTCTACAACATCTGTGAGGACCTTATGAGACGCTTAGCTGTAAGGTACTACAACACCACGGCGCTAGAGGAAGGCTACTGATTTCTATCTGGATAAAGGGACTCTGGATTTGCCTCCAAACCTGTCGGACCCTGCCTGCCCTGTTGTCTGGTACCCTGGACTGTGGATGCTGAAGCCTTCAGTAAAAGATAAAGAGACTGCAACCTTGTGTCCTCGCTCTTCTCTGCGCCTCTCACCATCCACCACCTACATACTTGGAAGCCCTGGGGACATATTTCACCTGTGGGAAGGTATACCATCTAGCTGCCATAACATCACCCCAGCGGACCCCTTAGCAGCATCAGTCACCCTGACCGAATACCACAGGTGGCGTCACGAACATTCCCTTTAAAGACCTTTCCTTTTTACCACGGACGTCCAAAGGGCCATGGACCGGGTCAGCCACCGTGACATCTCCCTGAGAACCGAAGGACCCGGTATAGAGTACCCCTTGCCCACGGGGGCGCTCCAGAACCACACAAACATTCTGTCTGACCGAGTTCACTGCAATGACAGTTTGTACTGGCTAACTGCATTCCCGTAGTTTACTGTATGTGTGAAAAACCTGACGTGCGCATCACCATTGAATACAATGGATGTGCATGTGTCTGCACTTGCTGTTCCTAAAAAATTGACAGCATATGGACACAAAAAATGGATGTGTGAACGAGGGCTAATGGCTGTGTCTGACTATGCAGCAACAGGTGAGATATACCACATTTCCTGGCCAGGGGAGGAAGCAGAAGACTATATAGACATGACAGCATGGGATCACAGCTGATTCTTTCTTTGAGATAAACTATGCTTAAAAACAGGCAATGAAATGTTTTACTCGGAAAAAGAATCCACTTTGATTCTGTGCTATAATGTCTGTATACTCTTTTCCTTTCTCCCCTGCCCAGGAGCTGTGATATGATCAGACCATGTTCCTGCACGGTAACACACAGCCATTACACAGTACATACCAGGGGCACATTTATAAGAAAATTTTATTTCTTTTAAACATATAATTGTGGAAGTTATTTTTATTCCAAGATCTGTTGATTAAAATATACTTTTGCTCATGGCACAACCCCTTTAAGAAAACAGTGAGCAACCACAGACTGATGATTTTCGTAGACATAGCTTTTTAATGGGAATATGTCAGCAGGCTTTTGCTATTTAATCTGAGGACAGCATGAGGCAGTGGTTATATCACAGATTTCAACGATGTGTCACTTATCAGGCTGTGTACTGTTGTTTACTTGCAATGAAGGTATTCTTCTCATTAGGACATTATTATTGCTGTCACTAGCTGCCATGTAAGCACTGGTCCAACTCCACCGCCTCCTGTGATAAGCAGCTCACTGTCAATAGACAATTTACATTGATAGCCTGGTGTGGGCGGAGTTAGCTTCCTCAGCTGTGCTTTATTCTAAATCTAAGAGCTCTGATTTTGTTAGAATGGCTGCACCCAGTAATCTAAATGATGCATTGTTGGGTT
The DNA here is from genome assembly GCF_032444005.1 of Ranitomeya imitator. Classification (NCBI taxonomy): domain Eukaryota; kingdom Metazoa; phylum Chordata; class Amphibia; order Anura; family Dendrobatidae; genus Ranitomeya; species Ranitomeya imitator. Next base: position 718,772,736 of record NC_091283.1, on the reverse strand, counting down.
CAGATTCTCTTTGCCTACATCATGCTGCTGTCAGATGGGCTCCACACAAAACTCACAAAAATTTCCATAAATTTTTGGCCGAGAGAAAATAATTATATCTCTCCCAATGTTTTTGCCCAAATCTCTGGGACAACCTAGGATACTCCCCAATATATATAGAACAGAGAAACGGAGTATATAGATCCCAATACTCATATTTAAAAATATACGTTTTTTATTGGTCATCAATATTATGCAAACATTACATCAATAATATAAATACATATACAACACAGGATAAGGTGAGGAGGAAACGGATGGTAGCGGCGAAACAAAGGGAGAACTATATCACATCCCTGGGGCTGCTAGTACAAACTCACAGATATGAGGACTTCATGTGAAAAATATCACAATCCCCCATAGTTAAATTATTAGTTAAAGTGCCATAGTGCAGGACCCCTTTTTGAAAAAGCAGACCGCGAAACGTGCGTCAGGGGGGCTGCGTGCGGAACTTGGGAAGACATCCATACATGATGGGTAAGCTGCTTGGTACTTAGAAATGAAAATATTTTTTGCAATAAAAAGCGTCTTTCAGTGTGTGACGGCTGCCAATCATAAAAATACGCTAAAAAACCCGCTATAAAAGTAAATCAAACCCCCCTTCATCACCCCCTTAGTTAGGGAAAAATTAAAAAAATGTATTTATTTCCATTTTCCCATTAGGGCTAGGGTTAGAGTTAGGGCTAGGGCTAGGGTTAGGGCTAGGGTTAGGGCTAGGGTTAGGGTTAGGGCTAGGGTTAGGGCTAGGGTTAGGGCTAGGGTTAGGGCTAGGGTTAGGGCTAGGGCTAGGTTTAGGGTTAGGTCTAGGGTTAGGGCTAGGGCTAGGGTTAGGGCTAGGGCTACAGTTTGGGTTGGGGCTAAAGTTACAGTTAGGGTTTAGATTACATTTACGGTTGGGAATAGGGTTGGGATTAGGGTTAGGGGTGTGTCTGGGTTAGAGGTGTGGTTAGGGTTACTGTTGGGATTAGGGTTAGGGATGTGTTTGGATTAGGGTTTCAGTTATAATTGTGGGGTTTCCACTGTTTAGGCACATCAGGGGCTCTCCAAACGCGACATGGCGTCCGATCTCAATTCCAGCCAATTCTGCGTTGAAAAAGTAAAACAGTGCTTCTTCCCTTCCGAGCTCTCCCGTGTGCCCAAACAGGGGTTTACCCCAAGATGTGGGGTATCAGCGTACTCAGGACAAATAGGACAACAACTTTTGGGGTCCAATTTCTCCTGTTACCCTTGGGAAAATACAAAACTCGGGGCTAAAACATATTTTTTGTGGGAAAAAAAAAGATTTTTTATTTTCACGGCTCTGCGTTATAAACTGTAGTGAAACACTTGGGGGTTCAAAGTTCTCACAACACATCTAGATTAGTTCCCAGGGGGGTCTAGTTTCCAATATGGGGTCACTTGTGGGGGGTTTCTACTGTTTAGGTACATTAGGGGTTCTGCAAACGCAATGTGACGTCTGCAGACCATTCCATCTAAGTCTGCATTCCAAATGGCGCTCCTTCCCTTCCGAGCTCTGCCATGCGCTCAAACGGTGGTTTCCCCCAACATACGGGGTATCAGCGTACTCAGGACAAATTGGACAACAACTTTTGGGGTAGAATTTCTCCTCTTACCCTCGGGAAAATACAAAACTGGGGGCTAAAAAATAATTTTGGTGGGAAAGATTTTTTTTTTTAATTTTCACGGCTCTGCGTTACAAACTGTAGTGAAACACTTGGGGGTTCAAAGCTATCACAACACATCTAGATGAGTTCCTTAGGGGGTCTAGTTTCCAAAATGGTGTCACTTGTGGGAGGTTTCTACTGTTTAGGTACATTAGGGGCTCTGCAAACGCAAGGTGACACCTGCAGACCATTCCATCTAAGTCTGCATTCAAATGGCACTCCTTCCCTTCTGAGCCCTCCCATGTGCCCAAACAGTGGTTCCCCCCACATATGGTGTATCATCGCACTCAGGACAAATTGGGCAACAAATTTTGGGGTCCAATTTCTCCTGTTACCCTCAGGAAAATACAAAACTGGGGGCTAAAAAAATAATTTTTGTGGGAAAAAAATTTTGTTTTATTTTTACGGCTCTGCATTATAAACTTCTGTGAAGCACTTGGTGGGTCAAAGTGCTCACCACACCTCTAGATAAGTTCCTTAGGGGGTCTACTTTCCAAAATGGTGTCACTTGTGGGGGGTTTCAATGTTTAGCCACATCAGGGGCTCTCCAAACGAAACATGGCATCCCATCTCAATTCCAGTCAATTTTGCATTGAAAAGTCAAATGGCACTCCTTCGCTTCCGAGCTCTGCCATGCGCCCAAACAAGTGGTTTACCCCCACATGTGGGGTATTGGCATACTCAGGACAAATTGTACAACAATGTTTGGGGTCCATTTTCTCCTGTTACCCTTGGTAAAATAAAACAAATTGGAGCTGAATTAAATTTTTTGTGAAAAAAAGTTAAATGTTCATTTTTATTTAAACATTCAAAAAATTCCTGTGAAGCACCAGAAGGGTTAATAAACTTCTTGAATATGGTTTTGAGCACCTTGAGGGGTGTAGTTTTTAGAATGGTGTCACACTTGGGTATTTTCTATCATATAGACCCCTCAAAATGACTTCAAATGAGATGTGGTCCCTAAAATAAAATGGTGTTGTAGAAATGAGAAATTGCTGGTCAACTTTTAACCCTTATAACTCCCTAACAAAAAAAAATTTTGGTTCCAAAATTGTGCTGATGTAAAGTAGACATGTGGGAAATGTTACTTATTAAGTATTTTGTGTGACATATCTCTGTGATTTAATTGCATAAAAATTCAAAGTTGGAAAATTGCGAAATTTTCATAATTTTCGCCAAATTTCCGTTTTTTTCACAAATAAACGCAGGTACTATCAAATAATTTTTACCATTGTCATGAAGTACAATATGTCACGAGAAAACAATGTCAGAATCACCAGGATCCATTGAAGCGTTCCAGAGTTATAACCTCATAAAGGGACAGTGGTCAGAATTGTAAAAATTGGCCCGGTCATTAACGTGCAAACCACCCTTGGGGGTAAAGGGGTTAAATATGAGTATTGGGATCTATATACTCCGTTTCTCTGTTCTATATGCTGTCAGATGGGGTAGCAAATATCTGCTGACAGATTCCCTTTAATGAAAAAGCCGATATATGTCCCTAACACCAGCTAAAGGACTCATTCTAGCAAAATTTGGGTCATAACTTCAATGTTGTGGGAATATGGCATGCAGATGGGAAATTGTATCTTATAATTCTCTACTGCAAAAGCATTCTGTTGCGAGATTTTGCACTTTGAACAAATCTAGAGTTGCTGCACCATTTATTACCTCCATCATGACATATGATGAATATGTACGTTATATGTCGTGCACCTAACTTTGATGCACAAAACATCGTATCTGCCACAAAATGGTATCAGTAAAAATGTCAGCTCAGGGCGCAAAAAATAAGCCACCACAAAGCACTATTTTCCAGAAAATTTAAAGCAGATCTCAGACAATGGTGGCATAAGGAAAGTTTGTTTGTTTTATTTGTTTACAAATTTTTGAATTTTTTTCACTTTAAATAAAAAGAAAAGCAAAACAATATGTTATATGGTATCTTCAGGCTATGTGCACACGTTCAGGAATTCATGCAGAAAATTCCTGTGGAAATCCGGACATTTCTGCCAGATTTCCGCATGAAATCCGCATGCGTTTTTTTGCGTGTTTATTGCGCGGTTTTGACGCGTTTTTTGCGTGGTTTTTGCGCTGTTTTTCCCAGACATTTCCCAATGCATTAGTGGGAAAACCGCAAAAAACCCGCAAAATTAATGAGCAGGTTCATTATTTTTCCGCAATGCGTTTTTCATGCGGAAAAACGCACACCATGTGCACAGAAATTGCGGATTTCATTAAAAATGATAGGATGCTTAATGTATGCAGATTATTTGCGGTTTTATATCGTTTTTATAGCGCAAAAACCCTAAAAAACCGCAAATAATCTGCAACGTGTGCACATAGCCTCACAATCGTACTGACCTGGAGAATCATATAGCCAGATCAGTTTTGCCGTATAATGAACATGGTAAATAAAAAGAACAAGGCATTTTAGGATAGCACTTTTTTTTGCAATTTTAGCGCACTTGGAATTTGTTTCCTGCTTTACAGTGCACCACATGATAAAATTAATGATTTCATTCAAAAGTACATCTCGAAAAAGGGAGGAAAAAACAGGAAACACTTGGGGTTGAAGGGGTTAAGGATATACCGATTGGTAACATCGCTAGAAAGGCTATCAGTGAGGCGAGCCATTAAGGGTTTTTTGGATCCCATTCTGCCTACTAGGATCCAGTAACCCAAAAGTTTGGACTTGGCAGTTGCTTTAAACCTCAGTTCCTTAAGGTACCGTCACACTGAACGATATTGTTAACGATATCGTTGCTTTTTGTGACGTAGCAACGATATCGTTAACTAAATCGTTCTGTGTGACAGCGACCAACGATCAGGCCCCTGCTGGGAGATCGTTGGTCGCTGGGGAAAGTCCAGGACTTTATTTTGTCACTGGATCTCCCGCTGACATCGCTGAATCGGCGTGTGTGACGCCGATTGAGCGATGTCTTCACTGGTAACCAGGGTAAACATCGGGAAACTAAGCGCAGGGCCGCGCTTAGTAACCCGATGTTTACCCTGGTTACCGTTGTAAATGTAAAAAAACAAGCACTACATACTTACATTCCGGTGTCTGGTCAGGTCCCTCGCCTTCAGCTTCCCGAACTGACTGGTGAGCGCCGGCCAGCCGTAAAGCAAAGCACAGCGGTGACGTCACCGCTGTACTTTACGGCTGGCGCTCAGTCAGTGCTGGAAGCTGAAGGCGAGGGACATGACCAGACACCGGGAATGTAAGTATGTAGTGTTTGTTTTTTTACATTTACAACGGTAACCAGGGTAAACATCGGATTACTAAGCGCGGCCCTGCGCTTAGTAACCCGATGTTTACCCTGGTTACCCGGGGACTTCGGCATCGTTGGTCGCTGGAGAGCTGTCTGTGTGACAGCTCTCCAGCGACCAAACAGCGACGCTGCAGCGATCGACATCATTGTCGGTATCGCTGCAGCGTCGCTTAGTGTGACGGTACCTTTAGTCTTCTGTCACAGACACTCAGCATTTTTGTTTAAAAGTTATATTTAGTAAAAATGGTTCTCTTAAATCAGGAATGGGGAACCTTTTTTCTGCCAAGGGCCATTTGCAATTTTATAACGGGGGCCATATAAAATTATTGACTTAAACAATAGCCACCTGCATTCATTCAAACATTTAAATAACTCCCACCTAATGTGATGACTGGAATGACTTCTCTTTGGAGAGACGTGTGATGTTGAGAGGTATTGATGATATTGCTGCTCACAACTGTTTTTATAAGTTTGCATCAGTCAGCCATCAACAAAAACAACTGACCAGCAGCCAATTTCCAGCTTCTGACACGTAGAACCACTCACATCATGTAAAAGTCCAATCCTCCACTGCTGCTGATTCCGTCATATTTGACGGGATGAATGGCACCACATGTAGAGCAGGTCCTCTACCAAAACTGCACACACTGTGTGTCAGGCATATTGGGGTCCATCATAGGACAGGTCAGACACCTCTTCATTTTGGGGTTTTCTGATGCCATGAGAGATTGGAAAATCGGAAATGACAATGCAGATGTTCCCAGGCCATAGCAACAATCCATCAGGCGACCTGCATCAGGGCAGGTACCAGTCTGCCCATTCATCACCCCACTAAGGAGCTGCAGGCTTATGTAACAAGGTAGAACAGAGTGGTAGTCATGGGCGAGCTCACTAAGCAACAGTCAGTGAGCACCCTGGCACCTTGCACATGAAGGGATGAATACTCACTGTGTCTGCTGGAATCCTAGTCCCATGAAGCACCACAGAGTCACAGTTTTCATTTCAACGGTTAAACTTTACTAAACAGCAGCATATTCATCTCACAGACAGCAGAGTTCAAACACAGAGACATCTTCTTATCTTTCCCTGCAGTCTCAATTTTTCCTGTCAACTCTGTCTATATCCTTGGTCAATTGCTGACCCACTATTGAACAATCCCTGTCCCTCTTCTGGACAATCTCTGTCCCACTTGTGCTCCAGGCCCACCAGCTTCCTACCGTTTCCCTGGTCTGGGCTCTCCAAACGCAACATGGTGTCCCATTTCAATTCCAGTCAATTTTGCATTGAAAAGTCAAACGGCGCTCCTTCCCTTCCGAGCTCTGTCATGCGCCCAAACAGTGGTTTACCCCCACATATCTGGTATCAGCGTACTCAGGACAAATTGAACAACAACTTTTGTTGTCCAATTTCTTCTGTTACCCTTGGGAAAAAAAAAAAAATTGGGGGTGAAAATCATTTTTGTGAAAAAATATTTTTTATTTTTACGGCTCTGCATTATAAACTTCTGTGAAGCACTTGGTGGGTCAAAGTGCTCACCACTAGTGAGCATTCCGATACCGCAAGTATCGGGTATCGGCCGATACTTGCGGTATCGGAATTCCGATACCGAGATCCGATACTTTTGTGGTATCGGGTATCGGTATCGGATCAATAGGGATGTGTAAAATAAAGAATTAAAATAAAAAATATTGATATGCTCACCTCTCCGGCGGCCCCTGGACATCACGCTGGTAACCGGCCGGCTTCTTTGTTTAAAATGAGCGCCTTTAGGACCTGAGAATGACAACGCGGCTTCTGATTGGTCGCGTGCCGCCCATGTGACCGCCACGCGACCAATCAGAAGCCGCGACGTCATTCTCATTCACTAAACTCCTAATTCTAGGAATTGAGGACCTGCGAATGACGTCGCGGCTTCTGATTGGTCGCGTGGCGGTCACATGGGCGGCACGCGACCAATCAGAAGCCGCGACGTCATTCGCAGGTCCTAACGGCGCTCATTTTAAACAAAGAAGCCGGCCGGTTACCAGCGTGATGTCTAGGGGCCGCCGGAGAGGTGAGCATATCAATATTTTTTATTTTAATTCTTTATTTTACACCTCACTATGGATCCCAGGGCCTGAAGGAGAGTTTCCTCTCCTTCAGGCCCTGGGAACCATCAGGATACATTCTGATACTTGATGTCCCATTGACTTGTATTGGTATCGGATATCGGTATCGGCGATATCCGATATTTTTCGGGTATCGGCCGATACTATCCGATACCGATACTTTCAAGTATCGGACGGTATCGCTCAACACTACTCACCACACATCTAGATAAGTTCCTTGGGGGGTCTACTTTCCAAAATGGTGTCATTTGTGGGGGGTTTCAATGTTTAGGCACATCAGTGGCTCTCCAAATGCAACATGGCATCCCATCTCAATTCCAGTCAATTTTGCATTGAAAAGTCAAACGGCGCTCCTTCCCTTCCGAGCTCTGCCATGCGCCCAAACAGTGGTTTACCACTTTTGAGTGGTTTACTCAGGACAAATTGTACAATAACTTTTGGGGTCCATTTTCTCCTGTTACCCTTGGTAGAATAAAACAAATTGGAGTAAAAGTTGATTTTTTGTGAAAAAAAGTTAAATGTTCATTTTTTTTTAAATATTCCAAAAAATTCCTGTGAAACACCTGAAGGGTTAATAAACTTCTTGAATGTGGTTTTGAGCACCTTGAGGGGTGCAGTTTTTAGAAAGGTGTCAAAGTTGGTTAATTTCTATCATATAGACCCCTCAAAATAGCTTCAAATGTGATGTGGTCCCTAAAAAAAATGGTGGTGTAAAAACGAGAAATTGCTGGTCAACTTTTAACCCTTATAACTCCCTAACAAAAAAAAAAATGTTGGTTCCAAAATTGTCATGATGTAAAGTAGACATGTGGGAAATGTTACTTAAGTATTTTGTGTGACATATTTAAGGGCATAAAAATTCAAAGTTGGAAAATTTTCAAAATTTTCACCAAATTTCCATTTTTTTTCACAAATAAACGCAGGTAATATCAAAGAAATTTTGCGACTATCATGAAGTACAATATGTCACAAGAAAATGTCAGAATCATCAGGATCCATTGAAGCGTTCCAGGGTTATAACGTCATAAAGGGACAGTGGTCAGAATTGTAAAAATTGGCCCGGTCATTAACGTGCAAACCACCCTTGGGGGTAAAGGGGTTAAAAAGCATCAGACTGGGTAAGACCAAACACTTGGCTTGGTAACTTGCTGCTCTCCCTTTGGCTTCCCCACTGTCTCTGCCTGCCTGTTGCGGTGCTGCAGATCCCTCCCCATCTGCACTTACGTCCTCACTCTGCATGGCACCTTCCCAGGTTGGGTCAGTGACTTCATCATTCACCACCTCGTTTTCTACTTCCGCACACTGATCCTCCAAACTTGTTGACTTAACAACATCACATGTTGGAAACTGTATCTCATCATCATTTACCTTTAGACACTATTTTCCATTCCCCATCTTCTGACTATGGCACTCAAATATTTGGACATCACTTCACATGATCTCCTCATGTCCCACTTGAAATGTGCAGGGCGAGAGGCTACAATCAATAACTGGAAATGTAATGCGCTCCTCGGAATGTCCGAGTGTGGGATCACTTTTCTCCTGGTTCTCCCATGGTGGGAGGAAGGATGATCAGGGTGAGGATTATGTGGGCCAGACTTTTGGCTAGTGAGACTGGACTGTGTGGAAAATGGAGTGGTGCTGCAAAACATACTGGAAGCATTATCTGTCATCCAACCAACCATCTGCTCACACTGTTTTGGCTTCAAGAGTGGTGTCCTGCACATCCCTGCAAAGTGGGACAAAAAGCTAAGTCTCTTGGATAAGTGTGTTGGTTGTGCTTCCGCAGCAAGCACAGTTTCACCTGGCCCGTGGCCTCACCCTTGGCCTCTGTGTGCACCATCAGCAGCACCTCCACTTCCCTGTCCCTTACAGCATGTCTTCCACATTCTATATTAGGTATATAATATATGCGAGGTAACAGTGGTTTAACTAGAGAAAATGAAATAGGTAGCCCTGAAAAGGACAGTTGTTTTTAGGTTTCAGCAGAAGTATAGCTATAGGACTGTAAGGCAATACATCCTTCATTTAGAGCCATGTAATCAAAAACTATCTAATAGCTATTCCTACACTGAACACATGTCACAGTGGTTTTACTAAAAAAGAAAATATGTAGCCCTAAAAAGCACTGTTGTTTTATGGTTTAGGTACCGCTTTATTTAAATAAGTAGTCCCCATTGTAAAATACAAATAACAGATACTCCCCACAGCTGCATGGTTTCTGAGATGTCAACACAAAAGGTACCTTCACACTGAGCAACTTTCCAATGAGAACAACAGCGATCTGTGACATTGCAGCGTCCTGGATAGCGATCTCGTTGTGTTTGACACGCAGCAGCGATCAGGATCCCGCTGTGACATCGCTGGTCGGAGCTAGAAGTCCGGAACTTTATTTGGTCATCAGGTCGACGTGATTCGTCATGTTTGACAGCAAAAGCAACGATGCCTGCAATGTTTTTTCATGGAGCAACAACCAGCGAGAACGATAAGTGAGTCGTCGTTACGTCACTGGATCGCTCCTGCATCGTTCTGGAGTAATTGTGTTTGACGTCTCTACAGCGACCTAAACAGCGACGCTCCAGCGATTGGCTCGTTGTCTATATCGCTGCAGCGTCGCTGAGTGTGACTGTACCTTTAGTCTCTCAGGGATCATGTGACATTATGTCAATTCAGCCCTGCAGCCAATTAATGGGTGCTGTTGGGCTGATGCGCATTTGCATCCCTTGGGTGAACAATAGAGACCATTGATTGGCTACATTGTTCATATGGCATAAAAATGTCACTTGAGCAGCCCCAGTGCCGACACTGCTGGAACAATTTTATTTTACAAGAAGGAATACTTATTTTTAAAACGTATTGTCCAGTTAGTGGGCAACGTCTTTAAAGGGAACCTGTCACCCTCCTCAGGCGTTTGTAACTAAAAGAGCCACCTTGTGCAGCACTAATGCTGCATTCTGACAAGGTGGCTCTTTTAGTTATGCTCCCTGCACACGCTATAATAAACGCTTATAAATGTGCCCCCTCATACCGTGAAATCGTCCAGGGGCAGGTCTTTCCGCCCTAATCAGACGCAGCACAGCCGTCACTCCGGGCCTGTGCGCACCAGGCGCTGCCTCCTCTTGCTTCATTAGCGTCCCTGGCGCCTGCGCTCTAAGTTCAAAGGGCAGCGCAACTGCGCATGCCCAGAAAAAAATACTTACAGCACAGGCGTCAGGAATGCTAATGAAGCAAGAGGAGGCGGCGCCCAGTGCACACAGGCCTGGAGTGACGGCTGTGCTGTGCCTGGTTAGGGGGGAAAGACCCGCCCCAGGATGATTTTACGGCATGAGGGGGCACATTTTATAAGCGTTTATTTCAGCGTGTGCAGAGAGCATAACTAAAAGAGCCACCTTGTCAGAATGCAGCATTAGTGCTGCACAAGATGGCTCTTTTAGTTACAAATACCTGAGGGGAATGACAGGTTCCCTTTAAGAGGCAGCTTGTACTACAGCTGAACTCTGCTGTTACTGTGGGCAAAATCATTAATGCAAGTGAAATGAATACAGTGCAAGTTCCAGTACCATAATCACATTTGCATAACTGGAGTTACATTTTAAAACATTTCCATGTGTAGCCGATAAGATAGTTCACTCCTATAAATCAGGTTTGCGTAGAACACCAGTCACACAGGTATGTGTCACGCAAGCCTTGTTTGTGTGCATTTTTTCTACTAGGCAGCCAACCCCACCATAATCTGGTAGGTGTGTGGGTGGCTGTTTCTATAAGTAGTTTGCACCTGTGCTTCCCCTGCCTTTATTGGGCTAGTTTCAAAATAGCATTCGGCAGGGCTGCGGATGAAATCCTTCTTCCTCCGTTAAGCCCTGCCCACTGCTGCGCCTTTTCTTTCAGCTCCACCTACGTCTGCATGCGTCCTGCATACCCTATCTTTAACATTGGGTATGCACGCCATGCTAATGTATGCGGATGCCTGCCAATGAATCGTCTTGATGCTGCGCTGACCTGCGTCAAACGCAACATGTTGAATTTTTCTGTGGTCGGTGCAAGGTCAAAATGACACATGCGGAGGCATCCGCATACATCCATCCGCATGGCCTGCATACCCAATGTTAAAGATAAGGTATGCAGGACACATGCAGACATAGGCAGAGCTAAAGGAAGAGGCATGGCAGTGGGCGGGGCTTAACGGAGGAAGAAGGATTTCATCCGCAGCCCTGCCGAACGCTAATATGAAACTAGCCTTAGTGGGGGCCTGCTACATCCTGCTAGTGCATTTGTCATCTGACAGGTTTTGGTAAGGCTGTTTCCTTATGATATGTTAAGTTAATACAAGTAGTGGAGCAGATGTCGGGAAACATTACTGGAGTCTTAACTGTTCGTAACCATCACAGATCCAAAGAGCCACAGATATTTGGAGAAAAGCTGAATAGAAACCAGAAGATAAATGGACCATTGAGGACGCAAGAACTGCTAAATAAGAACCAGGAACAAAGAAAAATCCACTTTGGGGATTAAAAAGTAAGACTGCAGAGACCCATGTGTACTAAACAGTGCCTTCCCCCCTCCCCCCAATCCCGTAATTAAAAAAACCGACAGGCCTGGATGGGTTGAACAGGTTGGTTACAGTTTATTAATTGAAAAGTAGAGAAGGGCAATTACCATTCGCAACGGACTGATCGCTGAAGGCCCCGTTGATGACCGCTGGGCAAGCAAGCCGATGAGAGGTTACCAACCTTTGCTCCCTCTACCTACCACCATGGAGGATCATGTGTATGACCTACACAGGACTCCGACCCCCACACAACATCATTAGGGCCTGTTCAACACCATCCCGCAAGCAGGTCAAAAATATATCAAGCCGATGTCCATGAGGTGGATGCCGTCTCAGTAAAGCTGAATTGTCTCCTTCTAACTCTTGGTGGCGAACCACAATGCCGTAATTTTCTCTCACAAACTTTGACATCTTTGTGCTAATTCTTTTTCTTGATTTATCGATGGCTTTCACATCCTTGGCTCCATGCCAAACCTCTCGTGGTATTATCTCGGACCACACCACTACCGTATCTGGTAATAAACAAACCGCTCTATGTCCGTTGACATCACAGTGTATAACTTGGCACCATTCCGCTTGCCCAAATCATTGCCTCCGGCATATAGCACTAGTACCACCGGCCCCTTGGCCCTCTTAGTGACGTCGACCATCTCCAAGAAAACCTGATGCCACCGGAACCCTCTGATGCCTCTCCATTTGACCTCCAGCTTCGGGAAGCCAAAATTTGTTCCCCCCAGCCATAGTTTCGCCCTTTCACATGCCCAGTACACAAAAGAATGTCCCACTACCCAAACGGTGGGCTTACAGCCGTCTGTAAAAGACAAGATGTGTTAAAGCAGGTCAGGTCTTATCTGTCTGGCAAAGCATGCGGACTTCCAGCGGCCCATTCTCTGCACTGCAACTTCCGATGCCCCAGCTGCTTCGGTAGCCTCCCCTATTCGGAAGGAATGTGTCCCGTATTCTTTCGGGACAATGCCTACTGCCTCTAAGCACTGTTTAAAGATTGCATGAAACTGATATTTAGTAAGAGGGGACCCGTAGGTGTGTGAAAGAAAAAATCTACCCGCATGTCTTACTACCGTATATTGACTATTTTTATAGGGCATATAGGGCAGTCTGACGCCTTGACCAATACCCATGTCCCCCTCCTGGTGGGATCGCATTTGGATCTCCGCACTCTAATGCGCAGAGCTTCGCTGCATATGACGAGGTCTTTGTTGATTAACCCGCCTACTGATGCTGTTTTTGACTGCGGCACTAATTTGCTAATGCGTAGTGCCCCGAAGAAGGCGATTACGAATGCTGCAGAAATTAGTGTTGACTCATATTGTGACTTGCATACTGATGAAGACATTGCAATAATGTCATGCAGTAACATTAAAGAAACGGCATTCCTGACTAGGTTGAAGCCTTTTCCAGCCTTTAACAACTTGCTTGATGAAAAAATATTTAGTTTAGTCCGCCCACCCCATTAGCAGTAAGAAGAAGGCTATTCCTGATAGATGCCGTTGCGCTCATGTCCCTGACGCGCCTCTACGCTTGAACCGATCTAAGAGTTCTACTAACACGTCGCATCTCGCCCGGTCGCACCAATCTACTGGTCTTCCTTGAATTAGCGAGCACCACTCTTCCCACACCTTACTGTAAACCTGCCAGGTAGCCTGTATCACTGAAGCGTGGATTAAGGGCATCAGTGATTGGCCACCGTGTCCAAGAGAGAAGGAGGACACCGTAGGCCCGATGGCTGCGCGTTGGGAAGGAAGACTTTGAAGGCCTGCCAATCGGAAGATAACAAAGAGTTAACAATTTTATCATCTACAATCGATGTAAATCTTGCACGGCACCAGATGTTGTGTTTGAAGCATAATAGTGCTAGGCGGTGCAACAGTGCGAGTAAGGGCGGGGAAGCAGAGGACATGCTGTTTAAAGTTTTTGCTGTTCTCGTCTGTTTGGTTAAAAATCTGATGATCGTATTTTTCCATTGGGCACCCCAAAGCTCGACTGATGTTACTATCGTGAAAATTTCTACCATTGCTGGGTCACGGCCCCAGGTGGCCGTGGTCCATAATTCTGGCCAGGTGCCTTTGCACCATGGGTCCTTGTAGATTGCCGCAAAACCATCTGTGATATTTCCACCCACCACTAGGCCTAAATGTTTGCTTGGCATCTCCCGTGCCATGACGCATGTATGCCCATTGTAGGATTCCAGGAATGTCCTCCAGACCAGCAAGTCTGCCTTCAGGGAGCAGTTGAGTCTAATTCTGTGGCCCGGCTGGGCGATGCACTTGGTTGCGAGCGATAATTGGCGTGGAAAAGCTCTGCCCACTGGTATTACGCAGCAAGCAAAGTTGAGCAATCATAACAGGGACTGCATCTGCTGTAGGGTGACGTTTTGCTTCGTGGAAGCTTGTAACCATTTGCCGACTTTTTTGTAGTTTATCAGCTGGTAATCGAAAAACCATTGCATTGGTATCTATTTCAATGCCGAGGAAAGGCAGAACGTTACACAGGCCGACTTTTTTCCGGAGACAGTGGCACTCAGATTTTACGAGATATAAACTTAAACTTTTGGAGAAGGAAGGAGCAGAGTTTGGAGTCCCCAGGACCAATGAACAAAAAATCGTCGAGGTAGTAAGTTGTAGAATTGCTGCTGGTTTCATATCGTACTACCCAGTCTAGGAAGGTACTGAAAAGCTCAAACTAGTGGCAGAAAATGGAGCAGCCCATTGGTAGGCACATGCCAAAATAAAATAGCTGGTCCACCTTACAACCCAATAAATGGAAGAATTCAGGGTGCACGGGCAAAAGGCGGAAAGCTGACTATGTCGGATTTGGCCAGCAGGGCCCCGGGCCCAGCTGCACGCACAAGTTCAACTGCCCTGTCAAAAGAAGCATAGGTTATAGATGTTTCTTCTGCGGGTATTGTTTCATTAAAGGGAACCTGTCACCCCGTTTTTTGAGATTGAGCTATAAATACTGTTAAATAGGGCCTGCGCTGTGTGTTACTATAGTGTATGTAGTGTACCCTGATTCCCCATGTATGCTGAGAAATACATTACCAAAGTCGCCGTTTTCGCCTGTCAATCAGGCTGGTCTGGTCAGGTGGGCGTGTTCACAGCGCTCTTTTCTTCCCCAGCTTTCCGTTGGTGGCGTAGTGGTGTGCGCATGTCCAGAGTTCCGACTTCCCTGCACCCACGTGAAGACACAGCGCGCGATCTGCGCTGTAATCCCTTGCATCGGTGGGGGCGGCCATCTTCCTGTGGCCGCGCGTGAGCAGATGGAGTACTCTGCTGCACATGGCTTCAGGAAAATGGCCGCGGGCAGCCGTGCGTGCGCATTAGAGATCGCGGCGGCCATTTTCCCAAAGCCGAGTTTGCATCTCGGCTTTGGGAAAATGGCGGCCGCGATCTCTAATGCGCACGCGCGGCTGCCCGCGGCCATTTTCCTGAAGCCCCGTGCAGCAGAGCACTCCATCTGCGCACGCGCGGCCCCAGGAAGATGGCCGCCCCCACCGATGCAAGGGATTACAGCGCAGATCGCGCGCTGTGTCTTCACGTGGGCGCAGGGAAGTCGGAACTCTGGACATGCGCACACCACTACGCCACCAACGGAAAGCTGGGGAAGAAAAGAGCACTGTGAACACGCCCACCTGACCAGACCAGCCTGATTGACAGGCGAAAACGGCGACTTTGGTAATGTATTTCTCAGCATACATGGGGAATCGGGGTACACTACATACACTATAGTAACGCACAGCGCAGGCCCTATTTAACAGTATTTATAGCTCAATCTCAAAAAACGGGGGTGACAGGTTCCCTTTAACCGTTGTGCCTTTTGGGTTGGAAAGGTGATGTGTTAGCTGATATTTTCCAGGTTCTTTTTTGTGAACAATACCTAATGGCGAGATCCTGAAATTTCTGAATGGCAATGATTTAAATGGGCCTGCCATCGTGCCTAATTCTACCTCTTTTTGGATTTTTTGATGTAAAATCTTGGGGAATTTGCGTGCCGATTTTAGATTATTAGCCGTAGTTGGTGTTTTACTAAATTTGAAGGGGATAGAAAAGCCGTATTTAAAACCGAAATATAGCTGCTGTGCCGCTTCTTTAATGGGATAAAGGTTTAGCTACGGGCCCATTGCGGTTACGTTCATTGGGGTTAAGCCTTGTAAGCGCTCTGTTTGCTTGGCGGGTACACCTGGATGCAGGGTGTCTATATTTACAGGACCCATAAAAACTGCAGTATCCTTCGTTAAAAAGTAAGCAGGCCCCTGGTCCACCTACGACCACTGCATTCTGGCCTGCGGCTGCTAAGTAATAAGTGTTCGCTGATGAAAAGGGGGGCTGTTTTTGGGACAGCATGAGTCGTAACCATACGTCGGTCGCTTTTACCCCCAGCCCAAATCTGGTTGCATGGCCAACCGCCTGCAGAACTCCTCCTTGTACCGCTTCCATGCAGACCCGCCATGAGACTTATATGAATTATAAATTAGATCCTGAAAAATAAATAATTCAGAACAGGGTTCTGGATGTTTTTGGCCCATGATGCAGCCGAGAACTGTGAAGGCCTGAAGCCAGTTATTCATAGTTTGCGCTATTTTTGGTTTGTTCCTATCGTGTAGCCGCTCGTTTGTCCTCCATTCCTTGTCTACGGACTGTTGGTCTGCTAATAATAGTGACCATATGTCTACGTATTCGTTTTGCCATATATTTGTTTGGTTTCTACGTCGACATCTTCGCCGAATGGGCTAACTCCACAGAAAAATACATCCTTGTGAAGGCTAGCTGATTGGGTGGTGCTAGTGTCAGTTGGTACACATGGGC
This sequence comes from Ranitomeya imitator, assembly GCF_032444005.1. Taxonomy (NCBI): domain Eukaryota; kingdom Metazoa; phylum Chordata; class Amphibia; order Anura; family Dendrobatidae; genus Ranitomeya; species Ranitomeya imitator. The sequence continues at coordinate 718,756,278 of NC_091283.1, read as the reverse complement.
AAGTCAACTGCTGAACTAGGGTCTTGATAGCGTATGCTAGCTCGCTTTCTCCTGGATTTTGTATCACAGAGTGCTCACCAAATTCAAGGAACTCACCACTGTCAGGTGCAGGCAGAGTGTTTCCGGATGGAGGGACTCTGGCCCCGGCCGTGGCGTTGTCTTGGTGCTGGCAGACAGCCCGGGGAGATAAAGATGGGAGGCCAGTGGCCAGTGCCGTGGCATGAGAATATTGTCCGCTGCATTGCGTCTGGTGCCGAGCGACGCCTGGTGAGGGGGGAGCTTTGGCTTCTATTGCCTCGAAGGTTTGGTGCTGGCTGGTGGTCCGGGGAGGTATGGGTGGGTCTCCCTGTGCGGCAGCCAAGGACGAAGCACATGACGGATATGATATGAGATATGTCGTGTGCTCGAGGAAGAGAGGCTACTGCTGTTGGTGGGGCTCTGTCCCCTGCCTGTTTGGTGATGGGGGTGTCGATGGTTCCCACCAGGTAACCACTCTGGGTGACCTTTGAGACCGCTGTCTTTCCTCTTCCATTGGACTCCACCAAGTTTGACTCCCCGATGTGTCCGCTCCGTCGGTTGTGGATGGCGAGCGCCATCTGGAGGAACGGGATCTATGGTGGCTCCTAAATGAGCTGTGTCTGCGTCGGTAGTGGTAATACCGACAGTTAGAGGAACAGTGAGGATAGTGGTGGGAATCTTCAGATGAGGGTGAAGACGGTCTGCAGCATCTACGCCTGTGATTGCCATGGCTAGGGTTTGTGTTGGGGGCATTTAATTCGAAAGTAGGGGGGTTGTTATTCTGGCTATGGGGCGTGACTGGCGGTGTAGGGCGTAGAGCAAAGGAAGGCGTAGTGACTGTTAGACTTGCGCCAGGGGGTGTGCTTAATGGAGCAGGGGCTGATAGGAAATCACAAGCGAATTGTATTTGGGACCATGGGGGTGTTGGTGGCGCATAATTTATTATAACTGTGTTTGGTGCAACTGTGTGCATGCTTGGTGCATACTCTCTTGAATGCAGAGCGTGTTGGCCGGTCCAGTTAGACCGGTCATTGCGCTCTGCAGCCATATAGAGGGCTCTAGCCCCTGACCCCCACCCACCTGCACAGGCAACGCTGATGTGCCTGCTGGGGGGGCATGGTGGGCTAGGTGTGGGCTGGACAGAGGTCCATGGTGGTGTAGTACTGGGGTGGCTGGGGCCGTTGCAGTGCTGCATGCTGAGGCTCGGTCCCGGCCTGTCAGGCAGCTAGGCCTGGGCACCGAGAAGCAGGGAGAAGCCATGGGCGGAGCTATCACCGCTATGGCTGCGGGACCGGAAGTTCGGGTCTGCAAACCGGAAGTAGGTGGGCTTGGCCTGGGCACGCGACGCTGAGCCTGCCAGTCGGCTGGGCCCGGGCCCTGGAAGATAGAAAGTGTGGCCTGTGCATGGCACCGCCTGCAGCAGTTCAGGCGATTAGACTGATGGATGGGGCGGCGGCATGGGCACGTCGGCTCGGAAGTGCCGAACTGCCACCCACATGAAGCCGTTCCGGGGAGCAGGAGGACCGTGTGGAGCGTCTGCCTGCCCCACTGCTGCAGCCGCCAGAGTGATGGTCAGCACGGGAGAGGAGGTTAGTGGGGACCGGGTAACGTGGCCTATAGGGTGGGGGTAGAGCCCGGAGGAAGACTGTGGCCTGAAGGATGCCGGGAAGGCCTGCAGTACAGGCTGGGGTAGGGGCTCGGACAAGGCGGAGGAGGCCTGATGGGATGGGGGCATGGGTAAGGCTGAAGAGGCCTGCAGCACAGGAAGGGATGGGGGCTCGGAGGATGCAGGAGATGCCTGTGGCCCGGGAACGTAAAGAGCCCCGGGGATAAAGGTGAGGCCTACGGCAAGGTTAGTGGGTCCTGAAAGGGCACAGGGAGGTGAGTCCCCAGGCTGGACATAAGGTCTCTTAACCATTGCTCACCTTCCTGTGCTCCTCTCTGCCGCAGGGCCTCAATCAAGGCTTCAGACATGGCTGCAGGGGAGATCCTAGGGGTCCTCCGGACAACATCTTCCAAGGGTCAGCCGGGGAGAAAGTGGGAGACTCTGGGGAAACTATCCCACATTCTTTGCCAAAAAACCGACCAATCGACTTAAATAGACCATTAACCCCCTTTGAATTTATTTGTGCCGGATCAAAACCCCCTACCAAAATACTCTCAAAAATATACCAATCCCTACTCAAAATAGATGTGCTTCTGAAGCAAGCATACATAGCCGTTGGAAAAGAGACATAGGCACCCCCTTATCCGAACAACAAATTAAGTATATCTATAAAAACTCTCATGGCCCTTCGAATTGTGTTCGTATCCAGGAAAACTCTTATAAAATAATTACCAGATGGTATATCACACCTAAACGAATCCATAGATGGCACAGAGCCTCAAACACTGATAGTTGGAGATGTGGAGCTAATGAAGGTAACTACTTTCATATCTGGTGGTCCTGATCATTGATATGTCTATACTGGAAGGAGGTGACCCTGATTATACACAAACTGCTGGGTAAACGTGTATCTCTAATGCCAGAGAATATCTTCCTAAATCTCCCGATCTGGCCTAAAGATGGTCGGGCCTCTAAACTAGCTCAGTATATTCTGGCGGCTGGGAAATCTTTGATCCCGTCCAACTGGAACTCAACTAAAACACCCACCGCCCAACAACTGTACTTTAGAATAGATCAGTTGTACCACGTAGAGGAGCTTGCGGCAAGGGTTAACCACACCTTTGCCACATTTCTTAATGTCTGGTCGCCATGGATTCAATTCAGGACTCAGTCAACCTTCTTAACGGTAATTTCAGTATAACAACTACCCATCCCAAGGTGCATCCTCTGCTCCCCTGTCCTCCTCCTGTCCCCTTCCAATACCTATTCCCCTACCTCCCATCTCTTCACATTCCTACTTCTTTACTCCTTTTTCCTACATGTTCACCCTTTTTCTTACCAAGTCAATGGTTTATTATATAAAAATGAAAGCAGCCGTAGCTCTTAAGACACGGCAACTCAGTTTATATATGACATTGTTAAAAGTTCTCTGTATTCACTAATCATTTGATTGACTGTATTTTGCTATGGTTATTTCATGGAATTATATGTAAAATACTAATTTTCTTAATAAAAAGAACATTGAAAGGAAAGGAAGAGGGAGACACTGGTCTCGGGCATGTGAATTTAACCCCTGAGGTTGTGGCCGGACTCCCCTTCCTCTTTCTTCCGGTTGGTCCGTTGGGGCGTCCCAATTATGACATCACCTGAGGAGTAGTGGGAGGAGGGAATTAGCCACTGCACAATTTCCTTCTAGCTATCCCATCGGGGCTCAGCAGTCAGAGGCACGCACCTTATACAGTACCTTGCCTGCCAGAATCACACAAAAATGTCAGGATAAGCATAAAAGAGCAGAGCCGCCATCAGGGCATTACTGTCCTGACTGGCGAGGGGGCCCACATCAGGCCCCGTCTCTTCTGTTGATCGGGCCCCAGCGGCAGGCTTCTGCAGGTGCAGTAACTGAACCTGCATCTGAGACGTAGGTTCAGTTATTCTATTGCCTTGAGGGCCCGTGCGGGCCCGCATGGCAATAGTTAAAGCTACCAGCCAATTGGAGGCTGGCAGTGACATCGGCGCGCACGTCGGCGGCGTATGATGTCATTGTCATTCGTGAGCAAGTGCATGCTTGAAACGCCGGAGAAATCATCGCCGCAGGAGCGTGGCAAGGTAAGAAGAAAGTTTTTTTTTTATTTGCATTGGAAGCGGCAAGCCGCACTATGTTTTGGTGGCAGGATGGAGACACAGGGTGCAGGATTTGAGACACTGGGGCAGGATTGGAGACATGGTGCAGGATGGAGACAGATGGAGCAGGAATATGAGGCAGGATGGAGACAGATGGCGCAGGATCATGGGGCAGGATGGATACAAAGGGGCAGGATAATTGTCACGCTCATACCCTGACTGGTGGGCGTGAGCCAGGGGGTTTGTGGCCCCACTGGGCCACAAACCAGACTACCCTGGAAGGGGCGTGACTATAACAGCTGCCTTGGTCTTCTCTGGATCCTCTGATGGTGAGGTCAGACTTGTGTGGCAGGCAGCTGCCAGGTGCTACTCCAGGGTGGTATCTGGATGTGGCTGCTGATCCCAGTTGGGATACAGGAACACTAGGACAGGTGCGGGCGACAGGCAGGACTGGCAGATGAGCACGGCTGAAACTCAGATGAGTAGGCAGGCAGGCACGGCTGAGACACAGGGCAGGCAGGCTGGCACGGCTGAGACACAGGGCAGGTTGGTGTGGTGTATGAAGGAACAGGCAGGGACCTGTTCTCACAGGAGGTGCAGGTACGGATATGAAATATGAAGGAACAGGCTGGGACTTGTTCACCCTGGAGGTGCAGGTAAGGAAACAAGCAGCAAGGGATGAAGTATGAAGGAACAGGTTGGGAGTCCTATTCACACTGGAGGTGCAGGTAAGGAAACAAGCAGGAAGGAATGAAGTATGAAGGAACAGGTTGGGACCGGTTCACACATGAGGAGAACAACAATTCTGTGGATAAGAGCGTTAGAGCAGCAAGAGATAGTGCAGCAAGAGATAGTGCAGCAACAGAAGCTAAGCAGAGCGGAACTGCAAGAAATGTGGAGAGGAGCTGCAGCAAGAGATTTCTGCAGCAGCAGGAGCGGAGCAGAGTAGAACGGAGCAGAATCACAGGAGTGCAGAGCAGAGGTAAAGCTGCAAGAGAGCGGAGCACAAGCAAAGTCATAAGGGTACACAGCAGGCAGAGCCTCAAGAGTGAAGAAAACAGAGAGGACACAAGGAAAGACACAGCAGGAAAAGAAGCCACAGACAAGGAGACAGAGGTAGGATAAAGTAATGGAACAAGACAAGGTACAAGAACAAAGACACAGGGACCAGGATATTCTGCCTTCTGGAGGGCGAACAAACAAGATCAAGGTAAGGCTAGAACAAAGACACTGAAAGCAGGATATACAGCCTCCTAGAGGGCAGACAAGCAAGATCAAGGCAAAGCAAAGAGAAAGGCCTCCAGAGAAGGCAAAACACAGAGCAAGGCCTGGCATCTCAGAAGCAAAACACTAACTGAGTTAACACATTGCACAGGCAAGTTCCACAGGGTGGAGCTGCCCTGAATACTAGAGGCCTCTTGGTAATTGGTCAGGGACACATTAAACAGGTGCACCTTGATTCCATAAGAACCAGAGAGTTCTGGCGCCGTTCCCCTATGCACACAGCCAGGAAGCAAGCAGAGAGCAAAGGCACCGAACATGAAGCCGGTAACAGATAGAACACAACATGACATGGAGCAGTGAGTAAGATGGTGTGTGACCATGCAGTGATGCCGGCAGAGTTTTTACAATCATGGGTCAGATGGGCAGGATCATGGGACAGATGGGGCAGTATGGGGAGATTCATATGGGGCAGGATGGGACATCGCATGGGGGCTGGATAGGAGAACATATGGCTGGAGCCAGGAATGAGACACACAGGAGCCAGAATGGGGGATATTATTACCATAGGGGCTAATTAAGGGATATTATTACTGCAGTGATGTATTTATTTTATTTTTTGAGGATACTGTTTTAAATGGGGGGCCGGACCTGTTAGTGTGCAGAGCGACACTGTCACCTTTTTTTCTTCATGTGGTGTACTTTAGAATATGGGAAAAAAATAAGTAACGGGTTCTGCAAGTGGTGCTCTAGATACTGTTATTTCCTGCAGAAATGAGCCCTGGCTGGAAGAAGTGATGGCAGTCTGTGCTGGATGAAGATTAAAAGCGAAGATGAAGGACTTCACCTAGAGACATCACTGGTGAGTCAGTCTGTTACCTGTACACTGACACTATACACTGTATACTATATACAGCGGTCCTGTATACAATGTTACCAGTGATCACTGTATTACCTTTACACTGACACTATATACAGAGCTCCTTTGTATAATGTTACTGGTGATCACTGTATTACCTGTACACTGACACTGCATACAGAGCTGTGTATATTTTCACCGGTAATCACTTTATTAGCTGTACACAGACACTGCATACTAAGTACAGATCTCCTGTGTATAATGGCACTTATGGTGATATTAGTATTGTGTCTTTTTATTACTGATCAGTATTGTAGTATTCAGTTACTATGTGGTGGTAATATGTTGTCTTGCCATTGTGTGGTGGTATTTGTTCCTTGTATGTGCTATTATTTGGTCACTATGTGGTGATAATATGGTGTCTGGTCATGGTGCGGTGGTATTTGTCCCCTGTATGCCTAAATTGTATTGGATATTTTAACAAATGTTTAATAGGTTTGTTATCTGCTCATGTTTAATGTATTTGTCTATATTTGCCCCGTATTCACATGTAAAGCGCCATGGAATAAATGGCGCTATAAAAATGTATAATAATAAAATGTATAATAATAATAGGTTAGAGTAGAGTAGGGCTCGACCTTGTTGTGGTGGCGGCTTAAAAAATCTTCTGACTGTGGACAGTTCATGGAGTGGAGGCGAGGCTGGGGTGGAGCCTGGGCAGAGTCTCAAGGGGGCCCCGAAAATTTTGCCAGTGTGGGGCCCCGAAATTCCTAGTGGCAGCCCTGTCAGAGAGCAATGGTAGACAAACAAGCCAACCTTACATAAGCCAGACAGGTGTAAGTATTCATCAGCGTTAATCATGGCAAACTGACCTGGTAGATTTGGCACTAGGGTATAGACTAGATATGTAAAGGCCAACTGATCTTGATCAGAATGCATCCGTTTCTCTGACAGGAAATCACTTGAACATCCACTAATAGTGCCAAAATATACTTAACATACTCTACTATTAGGCCGTGTTTTTCAGGTGTGCAAAAAATGATGCGAGTGTCATTAGTTTATCGTCCCTGTGTCAGGTTTTACAGTCAATGATTCATTAGTGATTTTAACGTATGGATAAATAAATTACAAAGCCTCTCCTATCCTTTGCAATGTTAATCACGGACAGCACTCACACTGACTAATGCCAACCATGTGCTGTTTGGGATTTGCGCTGACCCTTAGACTTGTATTGGTAGTGTTCATCCACGCTGCCGGTCTGCAATAAACCCCAAACATGTGAACAGCCACATGGACTATAATGGCTATGTACTCTATCTGTGAAAACTATGCACAGAACTACAGCACCAACATCTATAAGAGGCCTAACAGGGTTTAAACCCATTTGCGTGCAATAGCAGTGTACATGGGACAATAGTAGCACAGCCATGTCATTGTCCGTGTAAGGACTATGGTAGAAAGCATTCTGGTGTAAATGCAATTCATACTGAGATATGTTTGAAAATAAAGATGAGCAAATTTATTTGCAGGATCCTGGTGCAGCAGTTACCTCAGTAGACCGTGGCCGTTGGAAAGGAGCCCTGCAGGCCATATACTAACTGCTGACATTACTAAAGGTACCTTCACACATAACGATTTCGTTAACGATATCGTTGCAACGTCACGCTTTTTGTGACGTAGCAACGATCCCGCTAACGATCTCGTTATGTGTGACAGCGACCAACGATCAGGCCCCTGCTGGGAGATCGTTGGTCGTTGGGAAATGATCAGGACCTTTTTTTGGTCGCTGATCACCCGCTGTCACCCTGGTTACAAGTGAACACATCGCTGGATCGGCGTCACACACACCGATCCAGCGAGGTGTTCACTTGTAACCAGGGTAAACATCGGGTTACGGCCGGCGCTGACACAGTCAGTGCGGGAAGCTGACGGCGGGGGACGTGACAGACATCGGAATGTGAGTATGTAATGTTTTTTTTTTTTTTTTTAACTTTTACAATGGTAACCAGGGTAAATATCAGGTTACTAAGCGCAGCCCTGCGCTTAGTAACCCGATGTTTACCCTGGTTACCCGGGTGCTGCAGGGGACTTCGGCATCGTTGAAGACAGTTTCAACGATGCCGAAGTCTTTCCCCTGATCGTTGGTCGCTGGAGAGAGCTGTCTGTGACAGCTCCCCAGCGACCACACAACGACTTACCAACGATCACGGCCAGGTCGTATCGCTGGTCGTGATCATTGGTAAGTCGTTTAGTGTAACGGTACCTTAACACCTCTTCTGCTCTGTCAGGCTTGTACAATGTCATGTGTGTATTACGCTGCAACAATGACATCACAATGGACCTAAAAATCAGAAGACGCACCGACAGGTAGGAGATAGTCACGTCACAGGGCTTATATCTGGAATACTGAAGTCGTGGTTAGACCAGGGTCCTGCAAACTAAAGGGAATCTGTCAGCCGGTTTCTTGTATATAATCTGAGAGCAGTATAATGTAGAGATAAAGACCCTGATTCCACTTACTAGGATGTGTGTGTTTAATCAGCAGCAGATTATAACTACAGGACTAGGTGCCCCGTGTTTTTACTAGTCAACTGCTCTGTATAACCCCACCCTCACTACTGATTGCCAGCTTTTGTGTGCACTGAATATTTACAAAAAGCTGCCAATCAGTTGTGTGAGTGGGGTTAAAAAGGGCTCAGCATTTGAGCACTGCTAGACCTGAAACAGAAAAAACAGTGACTGTATGAAAATGACAGCATGCAGCCCAGCAAGTGACACATTGTTGGAATCAGGGTTGCTGTCCCTACGTCATGCTGCTCTCAGTTTACTTTGCAAAAAACTGCTGACAGATTCCATTTAATTTGCTCATCTCTATTTGAAGAGTTGCAGAAATTCCAGATTTGAGAGCCTTATAACAAGGATCTAAAAAATGGTCATATGGTATTTTAATATACCTGGATCCATGATTCGTCACTCCACACCAAATTATGTAGCCAACAAAATGGTGTCTAATATGTCTAATATGATTCTGTGTTTTTCACCATATTACAGGCCTAGATTAAATGCACAGCGTTATATAAATGGGCCTTAGAAACTTCCCAGCCTTGCCCTTTGACAGTTTCTCTCTTATTATCAATTCATGTGAATACAGTAGTTACCCTGGCTACGGCTCAAAAACATGTTATTGTGCTCCAAACCTTGATCCTGGGAGTAAAATGTAAATGTATGCTGTTGATATCTTTCTGTAAGTAGGAAATACTTTTTGTAATCTTGCCTGAAGAAGGAGCCTCTGTGCTCTGAAAGCTTGCAAACATATTATTTTCTGGTTAGCTAATAAAGGTATCACTCCCAGAATACTTCTGTCATCATTGGGCAGGAAAGTATTCACATCGATTTTTCTGGCTAACACGGTACCACAATACAATTTGTTATTGTACATCATGTAAGTAGGAAACAATGACGTACAGTGCGCTTTGTATTCCTACTAGTGGAACAAAATTTTGTTACGTGCCGTTGGTCTAAATAGCACCAAACACATTGATATTTAGTTTACTATTTTACATTCACAGGACTTCAAATAATAATATCATAAGAAATAGAAAACTATGAGCACTTCATAGTATATACGCTTAAAACTTGGAGAATCCCAGCTCCCAGGCTTTCTAGGAAAGTTCCCACGATCTATGAACATCCAGCAGAGGGCGCCTCACCGCAAATGAAGCTAAATATAGATCACTGATCTATATTTAGCCTCATTCCCCGGGGTTTTGCAGCAAGGAGCAGCCTGCATTAGCGGAACTCCTTGCTGCAAAATGTTTTAACCCCTTCAGAAGGATTTACATCGTTGGACGTTACAGATCTGCGGAGGGTAAGTATATTGTTGGTTTATTATGTTTTTTTACTTACAGAACGAGGGTCTTCAGTGACTGGATTGGGCGTAGAATAAAATACTCCAACAACCATTGTTTTTATTTCATTAAAATAATTTTAAATAATGTGTTTGTGTTTTATTTAACCCTTTACTACAATTGGATTAATAATGGATAGGTGTCATAATTGACGCCTCTCCATTATTAATTAGGCTTAATGTCACCTTACAATAGCAAGGTGGCATTAACCCTTCATTACCCCATATCCCACCGCTACACGGGAATGGGAAGAGAGTGGCCAAGTGCCAGAATAGGCGCATCTTACAGATGTGCCTTTTCTGGGGTGGCTGGGGGCAGATATTTTTAGCCAGGGGGGGGCCAATAACCGTGGACCCTCTCCAGGCTATTAACCCCTTTACCCCCAAGGGTGGTTTGCACGTTAATGACCGGGCCAATTTTTACAATTCTGACCACTGTCCCTTTATGAGGTTATAACTCTGGAACGCTTCAATGGATCCTGGTGATTCTGACATTGTTTTCTCGTGACATATTGTACTTCATGACAATGGTAAAAATTCTTTGATAGTACCTGCGTTTATTTGTGAAAAAAAATGGAAATTTGGCGAAAATTATGAAAATTTCGCAATTTTCCAACTTTGAATTTTTATGCAATTAAATCACAGAGATATGTCACACAAAATACTTAATAAGTAACATTTCCCACATGTCTACTTTACATCAGCACAATTTTGGAACCAAATTTTTTTTTTGTTAGGGAGTTATAAGGGTTAAAAGTTGACCAGCAATTTCTCATTTCTACAACACCATTTTATTTTAGGGACCACATCTCATTTGAAGTCATTTTGAGGGGTCTATATGGTAGAAAATACCCAAGTGTGACACCATTCTAAAAACTACACCCCTCAAGGTGCTCAAAACCATATTCAAGAAGTTTATTAACCCTTCTGGTGCTTCACAGGAATTTTTTGAATGTTTAAATTTAGCGGATTTTTATGATTGGCAGCCATCACACACTGAAAGACGCTTTTTATTGCAAAAAATATTTTTTGCGTTACCACATTTTGAGAGCTATAATTTTTCTACATTTTGGTCCACAGAGTCATGTGAGGTCTTGTTTTTTGCGGGACGAGTTGACGTTTTTATTGGTAACATTTTCGGGCACGTGACATTTTTTGATCGCTTTTTATTCCGATTTTTGTGAGGCAGAATGACCAAAAACCAGCTATTCATGAATTTCTTTTGGGGGAGGCGTTTATACCGTTCCGCGTTTGGTAAAATTGATAAAGCAGTTTTATTCTTCGGGTCAGTACGATTACAGCGACACCTCATTTATATCATTTTTTTATGTTTTGGCGCTTTTATACGATAAAAACTATTTTATAGAAAAAATAATTATTTTGGCATCGCTTTATTCTCAGGACTTTTACTTTTTTATTTTTTTGCTGATGATGCTGTATGGCGGCTCGTTTTTTGCGGGACAAGATGACGTTTTCAGCGGTACCATGGTTATGTATATCTGTCTTTTTGATCGCGTGTTATTCCACTTTTTGTTCGGCGGTATGATAATAAAGCGTTGTTTTTTGCCTCGTTTTTTTTTTTTTTTTTCTTACGGTGTTTACTGAAGGGGTTAACTAGTGGGCCAGTTTTATAGGTCGGGCCGTTACGGACGCGGCGATACTAAATATGTGTACTTTTATTGTTTTTTTTTTATTTAGATAAAGAAATGTATTTATGGGAATAATATTTTTTTTTTCATTATTTTGGAATATTTTTTTTTTTTTTTTTTTTTTTTACACATTTGAAAATTTTTTTTTTTACTTTTTTACTTTGTCCCGGGGGGGACATCACAGATCAGTGATCTGACAGTTTGTACAGCACTCTGTCAGATCACTGATCTGACATGCAGTGCTGCAGCCTTCACAGTGCCTGCTCTGAGCAGGCTCTGTGAAGCCACCTCCCTCCCTGCAGGACCCGGATCCGCTGCCATCTTGGATCCGGGGCTCGAGCAGGGAGGGAGGGAGGTAAGACGCTCACAGCAACGCGATCACATCGCGTTGCTGCGGGGGGCTCAGGGAAGCCCGCAGGGAGCCCCCTCCCTGTGCGGTGCTTCCCTGCACCGCCGGCACATCGCGATCATCTTTGATCACGGTGTGCCAGGGGTTAATGTGCCGGAGGCGGTCCGTGACCGCTCCTGGCACATAGTGCCGGATGTCAGCTGCGATAGGCAGCTGACACCCGGCCGCGATCGGTGACGCTCCCCCCGTGAGCGCCGCCGATCGCGCTGGACGTACTATCCCGTCCATGGTCATAGGGGCCCACCCCACATGGACGGGATAGTACGTCCGATGTCAGAAAGGGGTTAATATCTGCCCTCAGTCACTGGCTTTACTACTCTGGCGGAGAAAATTGCGCGGGAGCCCACGCCAATTTTTTCCGCCATTTAACCCTTTATTTTAAGAGCTAGAACGGCCAAATTTTGCAGATACACACTACTGACATTAGTAGTGTGGAATCTGCAAAAAAAATGGAGAGAAGACATGGTTTACTGTATGTAAACCATGTCTCAAATCATGTCGGGTTTTAGGAAGGAGAAAGAAAAAGCCAGTAATTGAATTACCGGCTTTCAAGCTGTATAGCGCTGGAAAAAATATTAATATATATACATATATGTGTCTACTGACTATATATATATATATATATATATATATATATATATATATATATATATATAGACAGTATATATATATATTTTTTTCTTTTTGGGACACATGGATCACTTCTATAGCGGTATGTTGGTATTGCAAGCCTGCGAGAAAACCACGCAGTACGGATGCCATACGGATTACATACGGAGGATGCCATGCGCAAAAAACGCTGACACACCCTGCCTACGGAGGAGCTACGGACCACTATTTTCGGGACTTTTCAGCGTATTACGGCCGTAATATACGGACCGTATTTTCATACGCTGAGTGTGAAGCCGGCCTTATGGTGTTTTTTTTACATGAATATGGATCCCAGGGCCTGAAGAAGAGTTTCCTCTCCTTCAGACCCTGGGAACCATTACAGGATACCTTCCGATATTTGCATCCCATTGACTTGTATTGGTATCGGATATCGGTATCGGCGATATCCGATATTTTTCAGATATCGGCCGATTCAATCCGATACCGATACTTTCAAATATCGGAAGGTATTGCTCAACACTAGTCCTGTTTGTTATGAAGGCAATCCAGTGACACAGTGTGCCAGCAATCAGAGCACATACAGTGATTTGATAATAACCCAAAAACAATAGAACGAGCTCTGAGACGTGGAATCTCTGTAGACTGCAATACCTGAACCTATCCTAAACACAACTAAAGGCAGCTGTGGATTGCGCCTGTCACTACCTATGCAACTCGGCACAGCCTGAGGAGCTGACTAGCCTGAAGATAGAAAAACAAGCCTGACTTGCCTCAGAGAAATACCCCAAAGGAAAAGGCAGCCCCCCACATATAATGACTGTTAGCAAGATGAAAAGACAAACGTAGGGATGAAATAGATTCAGCAAAGTGAGGCCCGATATTCTAGATAGAGCGAGGATAGCAAAGAGAACTTTGCAGTCTACAAAAAACCCTAAAGCAAAAAACCACGCAAAGGGGGCAAAAAGACCCACCGTGCCGAACTAACGGCATGGCGGTGCACCCTTTGCGTCTCAGAGCTTCCAGCAAAAACGAATAGACAAGCTGGACAGAAAAAGTAGCAACAAAAGCAAAGAAACACTTATCTAAGCAGAGCAGCAGGCCACAGGAAAGATCCAGAAGCTCAGGTCCAACACTGGAACATTGACAAGGAGCAAGGAAGACAGAATCAGGTGGAGTTAAATAACAAAGCAGCCAAAGAGCTCACCAGAACACCTGAGGGAGGAAGCTCAGAAGCTGCAGTACCACTTGTGACCACAGGAGTGAATTCAGCCACAGAATTCACAACAGTACCCCCCCTTGAGGAGGGGTCACCGAACCCTCACCAGAGCCCCCAGGCCGACCAGGATGAGCCACATGAAAGGCACGAACAAGATCTGGAGCATGGACATCAGAGGCAAAAACCCAGGAATTATCTTCCTGAGCATAACCCTTCCATTTAACGAGATACTGGAGTTTCCGTCTAGAAACACGAGAATCCAAAATTTTCTCCACAATATACTCCAATTCCCCCTCCACCAAAACCGGGGCAGGAGGTTCAACAGATGGAACCATATGTGCCACGTATCTCCGCAACAACGACCTATGGAATACATTATGTCAGACGAAAAGACACAGGATTGAGAATCTCAGAAATCCTATACGGACCAATAAAACGAGGTTTAAATTTAGGAGAGGAAACCTTCATAGGAATATGACGAGAAGATAACCAAACCAGATCCCCAACACGAAGTCGAGGACCCACACGGCGTCTGCGATTAGCGAAAAGTTGAGCCTTCTCCTGGGACAAGGCCAAATTGTCCACTACCTGAGTCCAGATCTGCTGCAACCTGTCCACCACAGAATCCACACCAGGACAGTCCGAAGACTCAACCTGTCCTGAAGAGAAACGAGGATGGAACCCAGAATTGCAGAAAAATGGAGAGACCAAGGTAGCCGAGCTGGCCCGATCATTAAGGGCGAACTCAGCCAACGGCAAAAAGGACACCCAATCATCCTGGTCTGCAGAAACAAAACATCTCAGATATGTCTCCAAGGTCTGATTTGTTCGTTCGGTCTGGCCATTAGTCTGAGGATGGAAAGCCGAGGAAAAAGACAGGTCAATGCCCATCCTGCCACAAAAGGCTCGCCAAAACCTCGAAACAAACTGGGAACCTCTGTCAGAAACAATATTCTCAGGAATGCCATGCAAACGAACCACATGCTGGAAGAACAAAGGCACCAAATCAGAGGAGGAAGGCAATTTAACCAAGGGCACCAGATGGACCATTTTAGAAAAGCGATCACAGACCACCCAAATGACTGACATCTTTTGAGAAACGGGAAGGTCAGAAATGAAATCCATCGAAATATGTGTCCAAGGCCTCTTTGGGACCGGCAAGGGCAAAAGCAACCCACTGGCACGTGAACAGCAGGGCTTAGCCCTAGCACAAATCCCACAGGACTGCACAAAAGTACGTACATCCCGTGACAGAGATGGCCACCAGAAGGATCTAGCCACTAACTCTCTGGTACCAAATATTCCAGGATGACCAGCCAACACCGAACAATGAAGTTCAGAGATAACTTTAGTAGTCCACCTATCAGGGACGAACAGTTTCTCCGCCGGACAACGATCAGGTTTATTCGACTGAAATTTTTGCAACACTCGCCGCAAATCAGGGGAGATGGCAGACACAATGACTCCTTCCTTGAGGATACTCGCCGGCTCAGATAAACCCGGAGAGTCGGGCACAAAACTCCTAGACAGAGCATCCGCCTTCACATTTTTAGAGCCCGGAAGGTACGAAATCACAAAATCGAAGCGGGCAAAAAATAACGACCAACGGGCCTGTCTAGGATTCAAGCGCTTGGCAGACTCGAGATAAGTAAGGTTCTTATGATCAGTCAATACCACCACGCGATGCTTAGCTCCTTCAAGCCAATGACGCCATTCCTCGAATGCCCACTTCATGGCCAGCAACTCTCGGTTGCCCACATCATAATTACGCTCAGCAGCCGAAAACTTCCTGGAAAAGAAAGCACATGGTTTCAACACTGAGCAACCAGAACCTCTCTGTGACAAAACCGCCCCTGCTCCAATCTCAGAAGCATCAACCTCGACCTGGAACGGAAGAGAAACATCTGGTTGACACAACACAGGGGCAGAACAAAAACGATGCTTCAACTCCTGAAAAGCTTCCACAGCAGCAGAAGACCAATTAACCAAATCAGCACCCTTCTTGGTCAAATCGGTCAATGGTTTGGCAATGCTAGAAAAATTACAGATGAAGCGACGATAAAAATTAGCAAAGCCCAGGAATTTTTGCATACTTTTCAGAGATGTCGGCTGAGTCCAATCCTGGATGGCTTGGACCTTAACCGGATCCATCTCGATAGTAGAAGGGGAAAAGATGAACCCCAAAAATGAAACTTTCTGCACACCGAAGAGACACTTTGATCCCTTCACAAACAAAGAATTAGCACGCAGGACCTGGAAAACCATTCTGACCTGCTTCACTTGAGAGTCCCAATCATCTGAGAAGATCAAAATGTCATCCAAGTAAACAATCAGGAATTTATCCAGATACTCACGGAAGATGTCATGCATAAAAGACTGAAACACAGATGGAGCATTGGCAAGTCCGAACGGCATCACTAGATACTCAAAATGACCCTCGGGCGTATTAAATGCAGTTTTCCATTCATCTCCTTGCCTGATTCTCACCAGATTATACGCACCACGAAGATCTATCTTAGTGAACCAACTAGCCCCCTTAATCTGAGCAAACAAGTCAGATAACAATGGCAAGGGATACTGAAATTTAACAGTGATCTTATTAAGAAGGCGGTAATCAATACATGGTCTCAGTGAACCATCCTTCTTGGCTACAAAAAAGAACCCTGCTCCCAGTGGTGATGACGATGGGCGAATATGTCCCTTCTCCAGGGATTCCTTCACATAACTGCGCATAGCGGAGTGTTCAGGCACAGATAAATTAAATAATCGACCTTTAGGGAATTTACTACCAGGAATCAAATTGATAGCACAATCACAATCCCTATGCGGAGGTAGGGCATCGGACTTGGGCTCTTCAAATACATCCTGATAATCAGACAAGAACTCTGGGACCTCAGAAGGAGTGGATGACGAAATAGACAAAAATGGAACATCACCATGTACCCCCTGACAACCCCAGCTGGATACCGACATAGAGTTCCAATCCAATACTGGATTATGGGTTTGCAGCCATGGCAACCCCAACACGACCACATCATGCAGATTATGTAGCACCAGAAAGTGAATAACTTCCTTATGTGCAGGAGCCATGCACATGGTCAGCTGGGTCCAGTACTGAGGTTTATTCTTGGCCAAAGGTGTAGCATCAATTCCTCTCAACGGAATAGGACACCGCAAAGGCTCCAAGAAAAACCCACAACGTTTAGCATAATCCAAATCCATCAGATTCAGGGCAGCGCCTGAATCCACAAACGCCATGACAGAATACGATGACAAAGAGCATATCAAGGTAATGGACAGAAGGAATTTGGATTGTACAGTACCAATGACGGCAGACCTATCGAACCGCTTAGTGCGCTTAGGACAATCAGAAATAGCATGAGTGGAATCACCACAGTAGAAACACAGACCATTCAGACGTCTGTGTTCTTGCCGTTCAACTCTGGTCATAGTCCTATCGCACTGCATAGGCTCAGGTTTAATCTTAGACAATACCGCCAAATGGTGCACAGATTTACGCTCGCGCAAGCGTCGACCGATCTGAATGGCCAAAGACATAGACTCATTCAAACCAGCAGGCATAGGAAAACCCACCATGACATCCTTAAGAGCCTCAGAGAGACCCTTTCTGAACAAAGCTGCCAGCGCAGATTCATTCCACAGAGTGAGTACAGACCACTTCCTAAATTTCTGACAATATACTTCTATATCATCCTGACCCTGGCACAAAGCCAGCAAATTTTTCTCAGCCTGATCCACTGAATTAGGCTCATCGTAAAGCAATCCGAGCGCCAGGAAAAACGCATTTACATTACTCAATGCAGGGTCTCCTGGCGCAAGAGAAAATGCCCAGTCCTGAGGGTCGCCGCGCAAAAAAGAAATAATAATCAAAACCTGTTGAATAGGATTACCAGAAGAATGAGGTTTCAAGGCCAGAAATAGCTTACAATTATTTTTGAAATTAAGAAACTTAGTTCTATCACCAAAAAACAAATCAGGAATAGGAATTCTTGGTTCTAACATAGATTTCTGATCAATAGTATCTTGAATCCTTTGTACATTTGTAACCAGATTATCCATTGAAGAGCACAGACCCTGAATATCCATGTCCACACCTGTGTCCTGAAACACCCAAATGTCTAGGGGAAAAAAAAGACTGAACACAGAGCTGAGAAAAAAAAATGATGTCAGAACTTCTTTTTTCCCTCTATTGAGAATCATTAGGTTGTCTCCTTGTACTGTTATGAAGGCAATCCAGTGACACAGTGTGCCAGCAATCAGAGCACATACAGTGATTTGATAATAACCCAAAAACAATAGAACGAGCTCTGAGACGTGGAATCTCTGTAGACCGCAATACCTGAACCTATCCTAAACACAACTAAAGGCAGCTGTGGATTGCGCCTGTCACTACCTATGCAACTCGGCACAGCCTGAGGAGCTGACTAGCCTGAAGATAGAAAAACAAGCCTGACTTGCCTCAGAGAAATACCCCAAAGGAAAAGGCAGCCCCCCACATATAATGACTGTTAGCAAGATGAAAAGACAAACGTAGGGATGAAATAGATTCAGCAAAGTGAGGCCCGATATTCTAGATAGAGCGAGGATAGCAAAGAGAACTTTGCAGTCTACAACAAACCCTAAAGCAAAAAACCACGCAAAGGGGGCAAAAAGACCCACCGTGCCGAACTAACGGCACGGCGGTGCACCCTTTGCGTCTCAGAGCTTCCAGCAAAAACGAATAGACAAGCTGGACAGAAAATGTAGCAACAAAAGCAAAGAAACACTTATCTAAGCAGAGCAGCAGGCCACAGGAAAGATCCAGAAGCTCAGGTCCAACACTGGAACATTGACAAGGAGCAAGGAAGACAGAATCAGGTGGAGTTAAATAACAAAGCAGCCAACGAGCTCACCAGAACACCTGAGGGAGGAAGCTCAGAAGCTGCAGTACCACTTGTGACCACAGGAGTGAATTCAGCCACAGAATTCACAACACCTGTTGTCATCTGGCTCTGAATTCTCCCTTTTAGGCTATGTGCCCACGTTGCAGAATTTTCATGAGCAAAACCGGACTCCTTTTGCAGGAAATCCGCTAGCGTTTTTTTCATGTTTTTTGTGCTTTTTTTTGCACGTTTTTCTTGCTTTTTTTGCGTTTTTTTCCAAAGCGTCCCAATCTACTATATAAAGCTGAATGTGTGTATGTGTGTATGTGTGTATGTGTGTATGTATGTCCGGGATTGGCATCTGCACCGTCGCAGCTACAGCCACAAAATTTTGCACAGTCACACGTCTGGACCCCGAGAGCGTCATAGGCTATATTGTGAGGTGAAATTTTAACCCCGCGCGTTCCAATTCACCAAACAATTTTGCCCCTATCTACATAATGGGGAAAAAAGTGAAAGGAAAAGTGTTGGAGGCGTTGAAGCTACAGCCACAAAATTTTGCACAGTCACACGTCTGGACCCCGAGAGCGTCATAGGCTATGTTGTGAGGTGAAATTTTAACCCCGCGCATTCCAATTCACCAGACAATTTTGCCCCTATCTACATAATGGGAAAAAATGAAAGGAAAAGTGTTGGAGGCAAATTGACAGCTGCCAGATGTGAACAAGGGGGACGTAAAGAGTGAGAGCGATGGCGCCAAAGAGTATATACCATACAGTTGCTAAGGTGGGGCCCCGACATGGGATACTCACCACACACGGGGATATGAACACACACACAAAATGCGCCACACACTTCCACGTGCTTGAACACATATCAACCTCAGCACACATTTCACCACACATTCTCCAACCTCGCCACATAAAAGTCGAAACACAAAAGTCGCCGCTCAAAACTCGCCACGCGCAGAACTCGCCACATGGAAAAACTAGGCTCTTGCAAAACTCGCCACAAGTGCAAAACTCACCTCATGGAAAACTCGCCACTCGCAAAACTTGCACATGCGGAAAAATTGCCACATGCACAAAAGTTGCAACACATGCAAAATTTCTTCACACAAAACTTGCACATACTCAAAAGGCACCACACAAAACTCGCCACGTGCAAAACTCGCCATGCGCAAAACTTGCTGCACACAAGTTGCTACACTAACCTGTCACATGCAACTCGACACACAAAAAGTTGCTACACGCATGTTGCCACACACAACTCATCTCACAAAAGTCGCTACATACATGTCGCTACACGCAACCCAACACACACAACTTGACAAACGAAACTCGCCCTAAAACACACACAAGTCTGGTCTTATCCTTCAAAAATAAAAATCTGATTAATAAGCAGACAAACTACAACAAATGTACCATAAAGGAAATACGGCAGCTGTCAGTCACATGACCTGTCTATTATGTGTATGTGTGAGCTAATATATACTGCCAGGGGGAGGGCTTCCTGCTGGCTGGGGATTTATCAGGCTGCCAATTTAGCTTACAAATACTGAGGTAAAAATACTGAGCAAATAACGTGTGAACGAGGTCTAATACAGGAGGAGATGACACACAGGTATATACTATATACAGGAGAGATGACACACAGGTATATACTATATAGAGGAGGAGATGACATACAGGTACATATATATACAGGAGGAGATGACATACAGGTATATACTATATACAGGAGGAGATGACACACAGGTATATACTATATACAGGAGCAGATGACCTACAGGTATATACTATATACAGGAGGAGATGACATACAGGTATATGCTATATATAGAAGATGACATGCAGGTATATACTATATACAGGAGGAGATGACACACAGATATATACTATATACAGGGGAGATGACACACAGGTATATACTATATACAGGAGGAGATGACATACAGGTATATACTATATATAGAAGGAGATGACATTCAGGTATATACTATATATAGGGGAGATGACACACAGCAGGTATATAATATATACAGGGGAGATGACATACAGGTATATACTATATACAGGAGATGACATACAGATGTATACTATATATAAGGGAGATGACAAACATGTATATACTGAGGTGATGAGGTGAAAATGAGAGGTGTGAGGTGAAAATGAAAAGGTGTGAGTGCAAAATGAGAGGAGTGAGGAAAAATAATGGAGTGATCAGAAAATGACAGATGTGAGGTTGAAATGACAAGTGTTAGGGGGGAATGAGAGGAGTGAGGGAGAAAATGAGAGATGTGAGGGAGAAAATGAGAGATGTGATTGGGAAAATGAGAGGCGGGATGGGAAAATAAGAGAAGTGACGTGCTATAACTAACCACAGATATTTACTATGCCCAGGCAACGCCGGGCTCTTCAGCTAGTACAATTATAAAGCGGCAAAATCGCTGAAATGCCGCAAAATTAATGAACATGCTGCGTTTTTTTCTGCCATCTTTACTTGGGTCCGCTGCACCTTGGCTAGTACAATTGTTGGAGGCCTTGGACAGGTAAGCATCTCTGCTTGTGTACTGGTGTTTTTTTTGTCTAGAATAGTGGAGGTTTTTCCTCTTATGGTGTTTTTTTTAGAATAGGACTGCCAATATGTAAGGACCCTTGACGTGGGTTGGCAGCTTAAATATTGTGGCCATAATATCGACCAATACCTTGCATACATTGTTATGTTTTTGGTGCACTGTATATTTTTCCAGGGTGCGGCTGGGCCCTAGATGGCTCTGTATACTGTGGCCTCTGTTCACACAGGATGCATTATGGTTAGCCCGCTATATGGCGTCATTAATAGGCTTTGAGCTATAGATTTTGCATTCCTGTGTGAACATGCCACATACAGACTATTTGTTTGCACAGGTGCCCCAAGTGGCCAATTCCTGATCGTAGGGTGGCTGCCTTATTGGTATTATTGCACCTGTGTATCTGCCATCTTTACTTGGGTCTGCTGCACCTTGGCTAGTGCAATTGTTGGAGGCCTTGGACAGGTAAGCATCTCTGCCTGTGTACTGGTGTTTTTTTTGTCTATAATAGTGGAGGTTTTTCCTCTTATGGTGTTTTTTTTACATGAATATGGATCCCAGGGCCTGAAGAAGAGTTTCCTCTCCTTCAGACCCTGGGAACCATTACAGGATACCTTCCGATATTTGCGTCCCATTGACTTGTATTGGTATCGGATATCGGTATCGGCGATATCCGATATTTTTCGGATATCGGCCGATTCAATCCGATACCGATACTTTCAAATATCACAGATCCTTCTCACAAACTCTGTCATGCCTCCATACACATTAGATGGTGAGTTGGTCCTGACAAAATCATACCTTTTTATTGCTAGAGCTAATATACAGGTCCTTCTCAAAAAATTAGCATATAGTGTTAAATTTCATTATTTACCATAATGTAATGATTACAATTAAACTTTCATATATTATAGATTCATTATCCACCAACTGAAATTTGTCAGGTCTTTTATTGTTTTAATACTGATGATTTTGGCATACAACTCCTGATAACCCAAAAAACCTGTCTCAATAAATTAGCATATCAAGAAAAGGTTCTCTAAACGACCTATTACCCTAATCTTCTGAATCAACTAATTAACTCTAAACACATGCAAAAGATACCTGAGGCTTTTATAAACTCCCTGCCTGGTTCATTACTCAAAACCCCCATCATGGGTAAAGGTACCTTCACACATAACGATATTGTTAACGATATCGTTGCTATTTGTGACGTAGCAACGATATCGTTAATGAAATCGTTTTGTGTGACAGCGACCAACGATCAGGCCCCTGCTGGGAGATCGTTGGTCGCTGAACAAAGTCCAGAACTTTATTTCGTCGCTGGACTCCCTGGAGACATCGCTGGATCGGCGTGTGTGACACCGATCCAGCGATGTCTTCACTGGTAACCAGGGTAAACATCGGGTAACTAAGCGCAGGGCCGCGCTTAGTAACCCGATGTTTACCCTGGTTACCATGCTAAAAGTAAAAAAAAACAAACAGTACATACTTACCTACAGCCGTCTGTCCTCCAGCGCTGTGCTCTGCTCTCCTCCTGTACTGTCTGTGAGCCGGAAAGCAGAGCGGTGACGTCACCGCTCTGCTTTCCGGCTCACAGACAGTACAGGAGGAGAGCAGAGAAGCAGAGCGCAGCGCTGGAGGACAGACAGCGGTAGGTAAGTATCTAGTGTTTTTTTTTTTTTACTTTTAGCATGGTAACCAGGGTAAACATCGGGTTACTAAGCGCGGCCCTGCGCTTAGTTACCCGATGTTTACCCTGGTTACCGGCATCGTTGGTCGCTGGAGAGCGGTCTGTGTGACAGCTCTCCAGCGACCAAACAGCGACGCTGCAGCGATCCGAATCGTTGTCGGTATCGCTGCAGCGTCGCTTAATGTGAAGGGGCTCTATAAGACTAGCGACCTGACAGATGTCAAGAAGGCCATCATTGACACCCTCAAGCAAGAGGGTAAGACCCAGAAAGAAATTTCTCAACAAATAGGCTGTTCCCAGAGTGCTGTATCAAGGCACCTCAATGGTAAGTCTGTTGGAAGGAAACAATGTGGCAGAAAACGCTGTACAACGAGAAGAGGAGACCGGACCCTGAGGAAGATTGTGGAGAAGGACCGATTCCAGACCTTGGGGAACCTGAGGAAGCAGTGGACTGAGTCTGGTGTGGAAACATCCAGAGCCACCGTGCACAGGCGTGTGCAGGAAATGGGCTACAGGTGCCGCATTCCCCAGGTAAAGCCACTTTTGAGCTACAGAGAAGCAGCACTGGACTGTTGCTAAGTGGTCCCAAGTACTTTTTTCTGATGAAAGCAAATTTTGCATGTCATTCAGAAATCAAGGTGCCAGAGTCTGGAGGAAGATTGGGGAGAAGGAAATGCCAAAATGCCTGAAGTCCAGTGTCAAGTACCCACAGTCAGTGATGGTGTGGGGTGCCATGTCAGCTGCTGGTGTTGGTCCACTGTGTTTCATCAAGGGCAGGGTCAATGCAGCTAGCTATCAGGAGATTTTGGAGCACTTCATGCTTCCATCGGCTGAAATGCTTTATGGAGATGAAGATTTCATTTTTCAGCACGACCTGGCACCTGCTCACAGTGCCAAAACCACTGGTAAATGGTTTACTGACCATGGTATTACTGTGCTCAATTGGCCTGCCAACTCTCCTGACCTGAACCCCATAGAGAATCTGTGGGATATTGTGAAGAGAAAGTTGAGAGACGCAAGACCCAACACTCTGGATGAGCTTAAGGCCGCTATTGAAGCATCCTGGGCCTCCATAACATCTCAGCAGTGTCACAGGCTGATTGCCTCCATGCCACGCCGCATTGAAGCAGTCATTTCTGCCAAAGGATTCCCGACCAAGTATTGAGTGCATAACTGAACATTATTATTTGATGGTTTTTTTGTTTGTTATTAAAAAACACTTTTATTTGATTGGATGGGTGAAATATGCTAATTTATTGAGACAGGTTTTTTGGGTTATCAGGAGTTGTATGCCAAAATCATCAGTATTAAAACAATAAAAGACCTGACAAATTTCAGTTGGTGGATAATGAATCTATAATATATGAAAGTTTAATTGTAATCATTACATTATGGTAAATAATGAAATTTAACACTATATGCTAATTTTTTGAGAAGGACCTGTATGTCATTTAGAAGCAAAATAATAATGAAAGCACGAAACATTGTTTTTCCCTTATTGAAAGAAAAGATGATCAGCTTCAAGTTCTATTTTATTTGATTTCCTTTGCTCTAGCACAGTCTCTTGCTGCACTTTTTTATCTTTCGACCCTTGAACTGTCATTTCACTACTGACAGTAAACTACATGCACCACTAGTCTGCTCAGGACCCCTCCTGTCTCCGCTTACACACCCACTCTGAATGGATAGATCATTCTGGAACAGCAGAAGGTGAAACCCACAGTGTTAGCCATGATTGGCTGGCACCAACCAACGCCCCCAGTGCAAAGTTAAAATACACACTGGATACAGGATGGCTGCAATTAACAGACAAACATGTGTACAGGGTCTGTTAGAAGTGACACACACAGATTCCTTCAAGAAAGCTTGCATGATTAACAACACGTTAAATTGTTTTCCAGGATGTGCTTTTAAGTTAGCAATGGTTACTTACAACCTTTGCCTTGTTGCCACATACTCAGGGGGGATGGGGCCGCTCTAGGCTGGAATGCATGAATGAATTCTTGGAAGTATAATTAATAAGTTTTACTTACTGCCCCTCATGATAGGAGATACAGATGATACTACACTGAATTATACAGCCATGGCCTCACTTCATTCCTAAGAAAGGACACTTCATGCCAAAAGTTATGACACATAAAACCAGCTAGTAAAGCAGCAGGAGTAAAAAAAATCTGAAATTTTAGGCCGGCGTCACACTTGCGAGTTTTACGGACGTAAGAGCGCAGAAACTACGTCCGTAAAACTCGCAAAAAATACGGCACAATTATTCTCTATGCCCCTGCTCCTATCTGCCGTATTAAACTGATCAGTATTATACGGCTTTCTGCGGCCGTAGAAAATCGCAGCATGCTGCGTTTGTCACCGTATTGCGCAAATAAAACGTCAATGAAAGTCTATGGAAGCCCCAAAAATACGGATTACACACGGACCAGCAGTGTGACTTGCGAGGAATACGCAGCGCTGTTAGAGAGAAAAGCCGGCAATTCAGTGCGGTGTACAGTAAAATCACACTGACAGCTTACAGTAGAATAGGTAGAATAAATGTGTACACATAGAATAGGTATATATATACAGTGGGGCAAAAAAGTATTTAGTCAGTCAGCAATAATGCAAGTTCCACCACTTAAAAAGATGAGAGGCGTCTGTAATTTACATCATAGGTAGACCTCAACTATGGGAGACAAACTGAGAAAAAAAAATCCAGAAAATCACATTGTCTGTTTTTTTAACATTTTATTTGCATATTATGGTGGAAAATAAGTATTTGGTCAGAAACAAACAATCAAGATTTCTGGCTCTCACAGACCTGTAACTTCTTCTTTAAGAGTCTCCTCTTTCCTCCACTCATTACCTGTAGTAATGGCACCTGTTTAAACTTGTTATCAGTATAAAAAGACACCTGTGCACACCCTCAAACAGTCTGACTCCAAACTCCACTATGGTGAAGACCAAAGAGCTGTCAAAGGACACCAGAAACAAAATTGTAGCCCTGCACCAGGCTGGGAAGACTGAATCTGCAATAGCCAACCAGCTTGGAGTGAAGAAATCAACAGTGGGAGCAATAATTAGAAAATGGAAGACATACAAGACCACTGATAATCTCCCTCGATCTGGGGCTCCACGCAAAATCCCACCCCGTGGGGTCAGAATGATCACAAGAACGGTAAGCAAAAATCCCAGAACCACACGGGGGGACCTAGTGAATGAACTGCAGAGAGCTGGGACCAATGTAACAAGACCTACCATAAGTAACACACTACACCACCATGGACTCAGATCCTGCAGTGCCAGACGTGTCCCACTGCTTAAGCCAGTACATGTCCGGGCCCGTCTGAAGTTTGCTAGAGAGCATTTGGATGATCCAGAGGAGTTTTGGGAGAATGTCCTATGGTCTGATGAAACCAAACTGGAACTGTTTGGTAGAAACACAACTTGTCGTGTTTGGAGGAAAAAGAATACTGAGTTGCATCCATCAAACACCATACCTACTGTAAAGCATGGTGGTGGAAACATCATGCTTTGGGGCTGTTTCTCTGCAAAGGGGCCAGGACGACTGATCCGGGTACATGAAAGAATGAATGGGGCCATGTATCGTGAGATTTTGAGTGCAAACCTCCTTCCATCAGCAAGGGCATTGAAGATGAAACGTGGCTGGGTCTTTCAACATGACAATGATCCAAAGCACACCGGCAGGGCAATGAAGGAGTGGCTTCGTAAGAAGCATTTCAAGGTCCTGGAGTGGCCTAGCCAGTCTCCAGATCTCAACCCTATAGAAAACCTTTGGAGGGAGTTGAAAGTCCGTGTTGCCAAGCGAAAAGCCAAAAACATCACTGCCCTAGAGGAGATCTGCATGGAGGAATGGGCCAACATACCAACAACAGTGTGTGGCAACCTTGTGAAGACTTACAGAAAACGTTTGACCTCTGTCATTGCCAACAAAGGATATATTACAAAGTATTGAGATGAAATTTTGTTTCTGACCAAATACTTATTTTCCACCATAATATGCAAATAAAATGTTAAAAAAACAGACAATGTGATTTTCTGGATTTTTTTTTCTCAGTTTGTCTCCCATAGTTGGGGTCTACATATGATGTAAATTACAGACGCCTCTCATCTTTTTAAGTGGTGGAACTTGCACTATTGCTGACTGACTAAATACTTTTTTGCCCCACTGTATATATATATATATATGTCATTGAGACACATATATGTATATATATTAATATTTCATCCTGCGCGATATAGCAGAAAGCCGGTAATTCAGCAGAAAGCTCCCTGGCTCGAGATCATAAGATGCGCCCTCTGCTCGTTGTCCTCATATGAACTCGAGCCAGGGAGCTTTCTAGGAAAGTTCCCACGATCTAGGAACAGCCAGCAGAGGACGCCTCACCGCAAATGAAGCTAAATATAGGTCATTGACCTACTTTACCTTCATTCGCTGGGGTTTTGCAGGCAGGAGTAGCGCTGCATTAACAGAACTCCTGCCTGCAAAATATTTTAACCCCTTCAGATGGATTTACTTCGTTGGACCTTACAGATCCTCGGAAGGTATGTATATTCTTGGTTTATTATTTTTTTTTTGATTTACAGATCGAGGGTCTTCAGTGAGTGGATTGAGAGTAGAATAAATTAATACAACAACCTTTGTGTTTTTTTCATTAAATTAATTTTTAATAATGTGTGTGTGTTTTTTTTTTAACCCTTTACTAGTATTGGATTAATAATGGATAGGTGTCATAATTGACGCCTCTCCATTATTAATTTGGCTTAATGTCACCTTACAATAGCAAGGTGATAGCAAGGTGCCATTAACCCTTCATTACCCCATATCCCACCGCTACACGGTAATGGGAAGAGAGTGGCCAAGTGCCAGAATAGGCGCATCTTCCAGATGTGCCTTTTCTGGGGTGGCTGGGGGCAGATGTTTTTAGCCAGGGGGGGGCCAATAACCGTGGACCCTCTCCAGGCTATTAATATCTGCCCTCAGTCACTGGCTTTACTACTCTGGCGGAGAAAATTGTGCGGGAGCCCACGCCAATTTTTTCCGCCATTTAACCCCTTAATTTACTAGCTAGAACGGCCAAATTTTGCATATACACACTACTGACATTAGTAGTGTGGAATATGCAAAAAAAATGGGGATATGAGATGGTTTACTGTATGTAAACCAGGTCTCATATCATTTCGGGTTTTAGGAAGGAGAAAGCAAAAGCCGGTAATTGAATTACCGGCTTTCTGCTATATCGCGCTGGATGAAATATTAATATATATACATATATGTGTCTACTGACATATATATATATATATATATATATATATATATATATATATATATATATATATATATATATATAGACAGTATATATGGGGGTTTTTTTAACACATCGATCCCTTGTATAGCCGTATGTCGGTTTTGCAAGCCTGCGATAAAAACACGCATTAAGGCTGCCATACGGATTACATACGGAGGATGCCATGCGCAGAAAACGGTGACACACCCTGCCTACGGAGGAGCTACGGACCACTATTTTTGGGACTTTTCAGCGTATTACGGCCGTAATATACGGACCGTATTTTCATACGCTGTGTGTGACGCCGGCCTTATACTTGTTAGGCCTGAGTCACACTACCGTAAAATACGGCCAAGTGCTGTGCGAGAAAACATTGCATACACTCGGACCAGTGTCACTCCATGGGGCAGCTCACGTCACCGTTTATTTTCTCTGGCGTATCCGACGTGCTTGTAAAATTGCAGCATGCTGCGATTGTACGTGGATCGCCCACCATGACAGCGGGGTACTCGGTACCGGTCAGGCCAGGCCAGATTAACCCCCCGCCCAGAATATACCCGGGGTACAAATTGGACTAGTTCAGTTTATACCCCTCCAGGTCAGAATATACCCCAGCTACTGTAGATCAGATTTTTCAGGCTTTTGAGAACCATTGAGTGACATTCTTAATAACGGGGCCCCAGGCAGCACCCAGGGCCCCAAGCAGCACACAGGGGCCCCAAGAAGGGCACGGGGCCCCAGGCAGCGCACAGGGGCCACAGGCAATGCATGGGGCCACAGGCAGAGCACAGGGGCCACAGGCAGCACACGGGGCCCCAAGCAGCGCACGGGGGCCCCAGGCAGCGCACAGGACCCCAGGCAGCCCACAGGGCCTCAGGCAGCCCACAGGGCCCCATGCAGCCCACAGGGCTCCAGGCAGCACACAGGGGCCCCAGGAAGCACACGGGCCCCAGGCAGCGCACATGGCCCCAGGAAGCGCACAGAGGCCTCAGGGAGCGCATGGGGGGCACCAGGCAGCGCACGGGGCCCCAGGCAGCAAACAGGGGCCCCAGGCAGTGCACAGGGCTCCAGGCAGTGCAAAGGTGCCCAAGGCAGCGCA
Source organism: Ranitomeya imitator (assembly GCF_032444005.1). Classification (NCBI taxonomy): domain Eukaryota; kingdom Metazoa; phylum Chordata; class Amphibia; order Anura; family Dendrobatidae; genus Ranitomeya; species Ranitomeya imitator. The sequence continues at coordinate 718,727,116 of NC_091283.1, read as the reverse complement.
CAAGGGCCCCAGGCAACGTACAGGGCCCCAGGCAGTGCACAGGGCCCCAGACAGAACACAGGGCCCCATGCAGCACACAGGGACCCCAGGCAGCGCACAGGGACCCATGCAGCACACAGGGGCCCCAGGCAACACACAAGGTTCCAGGCAGCACACAGGGGCCCCAGGCAGCGCACAGGGACCCATGCAGCACACAGGGGCCCCAGGCAACACACAAGGTTCCAGGCAGCACACAGGGGCCCCAGGCAGCACACAGGGCCCCAGGCATCACACGAGGTCCCAGGCAGCACACAGGGGCCCAGGCACCACACGGGGCCCCAGGCAGAGCACGGGGCCCCAGGCAGCACACTGGGCCCCAGGCAGCACACGGGGGCCCAGACAGAACACAGGGCCCCATGCAGCACAGGGGCCCCAGGCAGCGCAAAGGGCCCCAGGCAGCACACGGGGCCCCAGGCAACACACAAGGTCCCAGGCAACACACAGGGGCCCCAGGCAGCACACGGGGCCCCAGGCAGCACACGGAGCCCCAGGCAGAGCACGGGGGCCAAGACAGCACACAGAGGCCCAGGCAGTGCACAGGGCCCCAGGCAGCACACCGGGCGCCAGGCAGAGCACAGGGCCCCAGGCAGCACATGGACTCCAGGGATAGCACAGGGGCCCCAGGCAGCGCACAGGGCCCAAGGCAGCACACGGGGCCCCAGGCAGCTCATGGTGCCCCAGGCAGCACATGGGCTCCAGGGAGTGAACAGGGGCCCCAGGCAGCGCACAGGGCCCCAGGCAGCACAGAGGGGCCCCAGGCAGCCCATGTGCGCTGTTTGGGACCCCCTGTGTGATGTCTGTGGCCCCGATCTTGAGTATATTAAAGATTAAAGCATATTAAAGATCAGATTTTTCACGTTTATGAGCACCATTGAGTGATATACTCAAGAATTACACAATTTTTCAACATTTTATTGTTTAAAACTCTAAACACACATACTTTTTTTTTACTTCAACCTGAAAACCTTGACTGTTCATAAAAAAACTGTTCAGGATATAATAAAAGTTATAACATTCTGAAACTTCAACTTATAAAGTTACTTTTACATGGGGAGATTATTGGTTCCAGTGAGGCTTTCCTCTGATAATCGTACACATGGCTGGTGACAGGACACTACAATATAAACATTTAAAGGTAATCACTAATAACAACATTAAAATGATCATGATTGTTTTCAAGATAAAGTGTATGTTCTGTTGTTGACTGCAGATTGAAGCTTGCGGGATAGGTCAACCAATCCATGGTGTCACCAACTTTGGTGTGGATGACGATGTCACAACTCAACAGATTTGCTGTGGCCATGATTTCAGCATCAGTTGCCCAGACTCCATCACGAGAGATGCCAGAGGTGTTCACATATTCATTCACATCTTGATTACAGTAGCCCTGTAGTTTTTTGGACAAGTCAGTTTTCATGTGGTGGATGACTTTAGCTCTGAGAAGGGAGTAGTTGTCCTCTGTTCCTGTCAGGAAATAGCTGATGGCCCGAAAATAGCAGTTCCCATCATCTTTGGTTTTATATGTACGCCGTGGTTGTCCAAGATCTCTTGTGCCTCCAAAGTACACAACCCTATTAAACGTAAGGTCAAGAGTGGTGGTAAGATACTTCCTTCCTGAACTTGACAGTGGGTTGAAAGTCTTGGTTTGCTGGTGTTTCTGTGTGGCAGAGTCACTGGGACAGTCATCAAGGGACTGGGGTGGTAGAGAAGTCTCTTCATCCTGGTAAATCTCAAGGTTGCTGGCATGGTAGGTGTTGCTTAGTATCTTGCCAGTCTTATTGTTCTTAAGTTTTACTCGTCCCTTGGTTAAGGATTCCACAACTAAGTAGGGTCCAACCCAGCGTGGTGCCATCTTTGTACCCATGTGATGAATACGACATTGATTCTTGATATAAACAATGGTGCCAGCAGTGATTTCTTTGTTGCTCTTGTGTCGGCGATCAAAGGCACACTTTTGGTGTTCCTGAGCAGAATGGATGTTGGTACTTATAGTTGAGAGGGTCCTGTTATGAATGGTTGTGAGCGTATTTAGCACATCAGGGTTGGCATCATCTGAAAGAGCCATGACATCCACAGTGTCATTTGCTGATGGATTGAGGTCAACAGGAAGCTTAGCCTTTCGTCCATACATGACCTCAAATGGAGTGCACTTGGTTGAGGCATGCACAGATGTGTGATAGGCAAATAAAACACCAGGGATGAACTGGTCCCAGTTGGTTCCTTGGTCATTGACAAGCTTGCAAAGAGATTCTTTGAGTGTTCGATTGTCACGTTCCCGCTGGCCATTTGTTTGTGGGTGGTAGGCAGATGAAATGCGGTAATCTGTTTTAAAATGATCCATCAGGTTGTCGATGATCGAGTTCACAATCTCTCTTCCCTGGTCGCTAATCAGAGTGTCCTGTAGGGGTTCACTCGCTCAGATGCATAGGAGAAAACAGGAGGCACATTCTCTTCAGCGTTCATGTAGGTTTATTCACTCCATAAACCATTTAAGTCAGCAAAACAAGGATAAACAGTCTTACATTAGACGGAAAAGTCCTCAGTGTCCATAGTAGAGCTCCGCTCTCTCTCAGACTTGTAAGCATTCAGGCTGTGCTATGTCCTGCACGTAGGCTCTCCAGCCTAAATATGGTCTCTATGTGCTGTTCAGGACATCTGTCCCCACGTGGAACCATCCAACACACAGGCCACTCTGCAGTGTCCAGCCAGGACACATGGAAGTCTGTCCACCCTGACAGACTCCCAAACACACTCACCATGTGCTACACATCTCCATTATGTAGCCTGAAACCACACCCATTGGTGAAGTAACGTCACATGATTAGACATGTGGCTATGACATCACCACAGGTCCTGAAACAAACATAAATAGGCATGGTTATGCCCCTTACCCAGGGGTGAGGTATATGGGTAGCCAGACCCTCCCATCTCTCATAGCTAACCGTAACCCGGACCCAAGTATATTAAACAATTCCTTATTGCTTTATGTGTATTAAAGAAAACACTCCGGGTTACATCACAGCGACAAGCCTTCTCTGTGATACATACCTCCCGTTGACTATCCAACCTTTAGCCACGCTACAGTCCATACAGCCTAAGTGGCAAATAATGGTGTACAAAAATGATATTTTGCTACTGACATGGCACTCTTGTCTGGAACAGCTGTTGCTTCAGTCCACTTCGAAAAATGATCAGTGACAGCAACTATATATTTGTTGCCGTTTGATGTTTCCTGAAGAGGACCTATCATATCAATCCCAACTAAGCTCCATACTTTTCCAGGTACTGGTATACTGTTGAGTGGTGGAGCTTCTTTGCTGATTTTGGGACAAGTGACAAAACATTTTTGACAGGCTTTGACATGTTGGTAAACATCATTCTTCATTCCCTTCCAGTAATAACGGTCAGAAATTTTGGCAAATGTTTTATCTCTTCCAAAATGGCCACCAGAAGTTGGGTTGTCGTGACAGACCTTCAGTATATTTGGCAGTCGGCTTTTAGTGAGAACCTCCTTTTTTCCATAGTAAATTATCCATTTCTCTGCTCGATATGGCTTAGATGTTTGTCTAAACTGGGACTTGGCATTTGAACGTTTCTCTGGAGGTAGATCGTAGATCCACTGGGGGTACTTTTGTTCTGTTGCAGAGTAGAATCTCAAAAGCTGATCAAATAGTTGGTCTTCCATTGTTGTCAAAATTGGAAAACTTTTTTTTTGTTGGAGGTGTTACAAGTTCACTTTTTCTGTATATACCTTATCAGGATAGAATAGGAACTCACACTGGAGAACTTAAGGTACATATCATAGAGAGCAGGGAGAAACATACATAACAAGTTACAACACATAACATTAACTATGCACTGATGGAACTGCACCATCTACTGTCAGTTCAATGTAATGCTGTCACGGGGCTACCGCGACAGAGAGGTTCCAGAGAACCGCAGCGCTCTGGGCCTCGTTCACACACAGTGAACAGAAGCTCTTCACCTGTATTCTGCCCTGGCTGCTTTGTGCCAGCAGTGCAAGAGTTAACCTTATTGCTGAGTTGCTGAGAGCTGGGTCTCTCTCAGCTGAAGTGAATTTTGTAATCTGATCCTCTCTATATACCCATTCCTGACTTCAGCTATTGTCAGTGATCAGTTCTACTGCCTGGCTTGGAGGTTGAAGGAGCGTAGTGTTGGTGTTGGAGGTTTATTTACAGAGATTGGTGTCTGCTGTTTTGGTTGCATGTTAAACCTGTTTTCCTTCCCAGTTTTCTCTTTCCCTTCCCTTCTATGTGTACCCTCTGTGGTTGTGTGAGCATTTGGTGAGTTTGAGACTTTTAGTTACCTTGTCTGTATACCCTGTTATTTGTTGTATTATTACACTGGTGCAGTCCACCTCCTTTGGGGGGAGAGGGGGCCACTGATAGGGCCTTCACAGGAGACAGGGATACGCTGGCGGCTCAGGTCTCCTAACCATCATAGGTACCCCTGAGATAAGGAAAAGCCAGGGCACCATTATAGTGGTAGGGACAGGTGCGGGTCCCAGTACGCCATCCTGCCCCTTCATCGCTGCTTACGGCATGACAAATGCCTCCAACACATGCTATAAGTCTAGTCCACCCGCTCCCTTGCACTGGATTTGCTTCCGATTTGGATATTTTTGTGCAGAAGCACAGCAGATTTCTCCGTGTCACGTGGAAGACGGAAATCTGCTGCAGACTGCATGAAAATCTGACAAAAGCCGCATGAAATGGTATATGGTTTGTGTATGTGCATCTATATATACTGTAGCACTACAGCAGCAAAAACACACTAATATTCTGCCCTAGAGGAGTATATTGTGATGCAGCGGTAGGACCATATACAGTGAAACGGCAGTGACCCAAGCAAGTTCAAACAAAACGTTCTTTTATTGTGTTACTTCACATAGTCAATATAGTATTCAACTTCTTCATACAGTCCATTAATAATGCATGGCTATTTGACGCAGTCAATACATAGGCCGAGCTTCCCTCTGTCTAGTTTCCCTGGGTGACCGCATGCCGGTAACAAGTCTCTGTACTCACTCAGAGCACTGCACTCTTTATCCTCTGGAGTGCAGCCGGGTACACATAAGACAGCCCAAGACACAGGGTGTCAGTCTCTCTGGTTCCTTTAGCCTCTGTGCTGCTCCACACAGAGAGAGCTCTGCAGACAACTGCCCTGTCTGCTTCCAAGAACACACCTCCCCCAGTACTACAGGGCTTTTTAATCAGTCACTGCTTCACTATTCTAATTACAGCCACACCTGTGTCTGTAGTACACCCTCCTGGCCTCAGTACGCTTCCTTGCATATTCTGGAGAGCACATACAGCGCCCCCTAGCTGTAACAGGGGTCACTGCCTCACAATATTATACCTAGGCCAGATTATAGTCCTCCCGGCCAGAATATACCCCTGCTGCTGTAGATCAGATTTTTCACGCTTATGAGAACCACTGAGTGATGTACTCAAGAATGGAGCCCCAGACATCACATAGGGGCCCCAGACATCGCACATCGCACAGGGGCCCTAGACATCTTAGGCTAGTTTCACATTTGCACACGGCTGTGTACGCTCTCAGTGAAGCCCCGCCCACTGCCGCGCCCACCAGTTAAGCTCCGCCCAGGTATGCATGCGGCCGCTTGCAGCCTGCGTACCTTATCTTATCATTGGGTACGCAGGCCCTGTGGATGTTTGTGATTGCGTCCACATGCGCTGTTTTGACGATTTGGTGAACACAAGAAAATCCAACTTGTTGCCTTCACCGCGGGTTGCAGCACCGTCAAAAGAACATAAACGGCGGGGCTCAGCAGTGGTCAAGGCTTCACTGAGAGCGTACGCATGCACATGGCTGTACTCAAATATGAAACTAGGATTGAGTGATATACTCAAGAGCAGGGCCCCAGACATCGCACAGGGGGTCCCAGACAGCGTACAGTGGGTCCCAAAAAGAGCACAGGGGCATGCGCTCTGTCTATTTCCCCCCTTGTGCGCTATCTCTTACCACCTTGCTCACTGTCTCTGCCCCCTGTGCACCATCTGCGACCCCCTGTGGGCTGCCTGGGGTCCTGTGGGCTGCCTGGAGCCCTGTGTGCTGCCTGGGGCCTTATGGGCTGCCTGGGGTCCCTGTGGGCTGCCTGGGGTCCTGTGCACTGCCTGGGGCCCTGTGCACTTCCTGTGGTCCCTGTGCTCTGCCTGGAGCCTCTCTGTGCTGGCTGGGGCCCTGTGCGCTGCCTGGGGCCCCTGTGTGCTGCCTGGGGCCCTGTCCACTGCCTGGGGCCCTGTGTTCGGCCTGGGGCCCTGTGTGCTACCTGGGGCCCCTGTGCACTGCCTGGGGCCCCTGTGTGCTGCCTCAGGCCCTGTGCGCTGCCTGGGGCCCCTGTGGGCTGCCTGTGGTCCTGTGTGCTGCCTGGGGCCCTGTGTGCTGTATGGGGCCTTGTGCTCTGCCTGGGGCCCCATGTGCTGCCTGGAGCTCCGTGTGCTGCCTGGGGCCTTGTGCACTGCCTGGGACCTTTTGTGCTGCCTGGGGCCCTGTGCACTTCCTGTGGTCCCTGTGCTCTGCCTGGAGCCTCTCTGTGCTGGCTGGGGCCCTGTGCGCTGCCTGGGGCCCCTGTGTGCTGCCTGGGGCCCTGTCCACTGCCTGGGGCCCTGTGTTCGGCCTGGGGCCCTGTGTGCTACCTGGGGCCCCTGTGCACTGCCTGGGGCCCCTGTGTGCTGCCTTGGGCCCTGTGTGCTGCCTGGGGCCCCTGTGGGCTGCCTGTGGTCCTGTGTGCTGCCTGGGGCCCTGTGTGCTGTATGGGGCCTTGTGCTCTGCCTGGGGCCCCATGTGCTGCCTGGAGCTCCGTGTGCTGCCTGGGGCCCTGTGCACTTCCTGTGGTCCCTGTGCTCTGCCTGGAGCCTCTCTGTGCTGGCTGGGGCCCTGTGCACTGCCTGGGGCCCCTGTGTGCTGCCTGGGGCCCTGTGTTCGGCCTGGGGCCCTGTGTGCTACCTGGGGCCCCTGTGCACTTACTGGGGCCCCTGTGTGCTGCCTGGGGCCCTGTGTTCTGCCTGGGGCCTTGTGTGCTACCTGGGGCCCCTGTACACTGCCTGGGGCCTTTGTGTGCTGCCTCGGGCCCTGTGCGCTGCCTGGGGCCCCTGTGGGCTGCCTGTGGTCCTGTGTGCTGCCTGGGGCCCTGTGTGCTGTATGGGGCCTTGTGCTCTGCCTGGGGCCTTTTGTGCTGCCTGAGGCCCTGTGCACTACCTGGGGCCCCTATGGGCTGCCTGGGGTCCTGTGCACTGCCTGGGGCCCCATATGCTGTTTGGGGCCCCGTGCACTTCCTGTGGCCCCTGTGCTCTTCCTGGGGCCCCATGTGCTGCCTGGAGCTCCGTGTGCTGCCTGGGGCCTTTTGTGCTGCCTGAGGCCCTGTGCTCTTCCTGGGGCCCCTCTGTGCAGCCTGGGCCCCTCTGTGCTGCCTGGGGCCCCTCTGTGCTGCCTTTTGCCCTGTACACTGCCTGGGGCCCCTGTGCTCTTCCTGGGGCCCCTCGGTGCTGCCTTGGGCCTCTGTGCGCTGCCTGGGGCCCTGTGTTCTGCTAGGGGTCCCGTGTGCTGCCTGAGGCCCTGTGCACTACCTGGGGCCCCTATGGGCTGCCTGGGGTCCTGTGCGCTGCCTGGGGCCCCATACGCTGCTTGGGGCCCCGTGCACTTCCTGTGGCCCCTGTGCTCTTCCTGGGGCCCCTCTGTGCAGCCTGGGCCCCTCTGTGCTGCCTGGGGCCCCTCTGTGCTGCCTTTTGCCCTGTACACTGCCTGGGGCCCCTGTGCTCTTCCTGGGGCCCCTCGGTGCTGCCTTGGGCCTCTGTGCGCTGCCTGGGGCCCTGTGTTCTGCTAGGGGTCCCGTGTGCTGCCTGAGGCCCCTGCTCGCTGCCTGGAGCCCTATGGGCTGTCTGGGGCCCTGTGGGCTGCCTGAGGTCCTGTGCACTGCCTGGGGCCCCATATGCTGTTTGGGGCTCTGTGCGCTGCCTGGGGCCCCAGTGTGCTGCCTGGGGCCCTGTGCGCTGCCTGGGGTCCTGCCTGGGGTCCGGTGCTCTGCCTGGGGCCCTGTGTTCTGCCAGGGGCCCCATGTGCTGCCTGAGGCCCCTGTGTGCTGCCTGGAGCTCTGTGGGCTGCCTGGGGCCCTGTGGGCTGCCTGGGATCCTGTGCACTGCCTGGGGCACCGTGCGCTGTTTGGGGCTCCGTGCGCTGCCTGGGGCCCCTGTGGTCTGCCTGGGTCCCCTGTGCACTGCCTGGGGCCCTGTGCGCTGCCAGGAGCCCCGTGCACTGCCTGGCGCCCTGTGCGCTCCCTGGGGCCCCTGTGCGCTGCCTGGGGCCCTGTGCACTACCTGGGGCCTTGTGCGCTGCCTTTGCCCCTGTGCGCTGCCTGGGGTTCCATTATTGATTATATCACTCAATGGTTGCTGCCTGGGGCCCTGTATGCTGCCTGAGGTCCCTGTGTGCTGCCTGGAGCCCTGTGGGCTGCCTGGGGCCCTGTGCACTGCCTGGGGCACCGTGCGCTGTTTGGGGCTCCGTGCGCTGCCTGGGGCCCCTTTGTTCTGCCTGGGGCCCCTGTGCACTGCCTGGGGCCCTGTGCGCTGCCTGGAGCCCCATGCACTGCCTGGCGCCCTGTGCGCTCCCTGGGGCCCCTGTGCGCTGCCTGGGGCCCTGTGTGCTGCCTGGGGCCCTGTGCGCTCCCTGGAGCCCCTGTGCACTGCCTGGCGCCCTGTGCGCTGCTTGGGGCCTTGTGCGCTGCCTTGGGCCCTGTGAGCTGCCTGGGGCTCCGTTATTGTTTATATCACTCAATGGTTTTCAAAAGGCTGAAAAATCTGATCTACAGCAGCTGGGGTATATTCAGACCTGGAGGGGTATAATCTGGACTAGTCCAATTTATAACCCGGGGTATAGTTTGGGCTAGGCCAGAATATACCCGGGGTATATTCTGGCCCAGAGGGGTATAAACTGGACTAGTCCAATTTATACCCCGGGGTATAATCTGGCCTAGGCCACTTTAACCCTGAGTATATTCTGGGCAGGGGGGTTAATCTGGCCTGTTACACGGGGTCCGGTCTTAAAGGGGATGTCACGGTGGCTGCGACCCGGTCCGTGGCCCTAGGCGTCCAATTAGAGGGAAAGGTCTTTAAGGGAATTTGTAATGTCTGTTCGTGACGCCACCTGTGTGGTGTTCGGTCAATAGGGACCGACACTGCTTAAAGGGGTCCTCTGGGGTGATGTTGCAGCAAAATGGTAACACTTCCTACAGGTGAAGCAGGGTCCCCAGGGCTTCCCAGGTGTATGGCAAGATGGTGTAAGCTGGTAAATGCACAAAGAACACAGGTTTGCAAGTCTTTACCTGGTTTACTGATGGTAGTAGTTGTCCTCAGTCCAGGGTACCAAGTACAGGGTAGCTGTGGTCCAGCCAGCTTGGAGGAAATAAGAGATTTCTTTACCAGGTGAGGTCCGTAAGCCTTTCCTACCAGCGCCGTTTAGTTAATTAAGTCCCTGCTGCTTGAAGCTGAGTGCAAGTCCCCTCTCTCTGCTGTCCTTAGACAGATGTCTGTACGATAGGCAGTTTGAGCCTGTTTATAGGATCTCTTAGATGACCCAGCTCTAACGGTCACTGCTTCACCTCAGACTTGTTACGGGCAATTGACATATAGTGCTTTGCCCTCCGGTTCTGTCGCGCGTCCTGGAGAAGAACACGACCTCAGGCTCCCGGTACCTGGCTTCTGCGCTCTGACTCTGAGGGTGTCCTTCCGCTGTTCCCCTCCTGAGCCCTTTCCTCCTCTATGCTTCTTTCCTCTAAGCTCCTCCACCACTCATCTCTCCTTCTGCTTCTCTTTCCTGGGGAAGCAGCCCCCTCGTGGCTGGTCTGCCCCCATGTCTGCTCCAGACGTCCTTCAGCTACTGGAGACCAACTGTCTCCCTCCACTGTCTCTCTCAGCCTGACTCAGACTGACTGGCTCCTTCTCCAGACCAGGATACTTGAAGTGTAAGGGAGCTCCCCTGAATCCGGGACCTGAGCTCCCCCTCCTGGCCTAGATTCAGATTGTTTTGAATGCGAGTGCCTTACCTGATAGATAGGATCTCCCTTGCTTACAAGCGTGACATCACCCTCCCTGTTATGATCCGGTGACCTTGGAGCAGCATGAAAACTTTCACTGGAATAGGTGGTAACTATACTGACCGCAAATCCTGATCTTAACACCGCAACTAGAAGTAGCCGTGGGGTGTACCTAACAAGCCCTAGACACCTCGTCACAGCCGGAGGACTAAATACCCCTAAAGATGGAAATAGGAATACTACCTTGCCTCAGAGCAGAACCCCAAAGGATAGGCAGCCCCCCACAAATATTGGCTGTGATTAGGAGAGGAAGGACACACACAGTCAGAAAACAGGATTTAGCACAAGAGGCCACTCTAGCTACAATAGGAAAGGATAGGACAGAGTTCTGTGCGGTCAGTATTAAAACCCTTCCAATAATATCCACAGCAGATTATACAAAAAATTCCTCCATCTAACTAAAGACGTGGAACGTATATCTGCAACTCCAGAGACTACTAAACTCAGAGCAGGAATACAATCAAAAAACAAGCCAACATCTAGTAAATCTTATTCACGCAGTGCTTCCCAGTAGAAAACAAAATGGCAAAATACTAGGCAGAAACTTGTGTTAACGCTGTGATAAAATGCATAGTGCTGATAAGGTGATACATATAGTGCTTACTCATGTGGGTATGGTGCCCGCTGAGCACGTAGCTCCAATGCATGTTTCGCAATATTTGCTTCTTCGGGAGGCTTGTGTACTGCTGCTTCAGATTGTTGTGTCATCACTAGTGTTGAGCATTCCGATACTGCAAATATCGGGTATCGGCCGATATTCGCTGTATCAGCATTCCTATACCGAGTTCAGATATTTTTGCTATATCAGAAATCGGAACTGGAAGTTCCTATAGTGCAATTATGCAGTATAATGAAGTGTGGGCGGTGCGTGGGCAGTGCGTGGGCGGAGACTGTGTGTGTGTGTGCGGGCGGTGTCTGTGCGTGACCGTGGGGCTCTCTGCATGTGTGCTGGGGCTCTACGCAGCATGCAGGGTCTCTGTGCGGCTTGCGGGGTGTCTCTGCGGCGGGCGGGGTGTCTCTGTGGTGGGCGTGGTCTCTGTGTAGCGGGCATCATCTCTGTGCGGCGGGCGGGGTCTCTGCAGGGCTCTATGCGGCATGCGGGGTCTCTGTGCGGCTTGCGGGGTGTCTCTGCGGCGGGCGGGGTGTCTCTGCAGCAGGCATGGCCTCTGTGCGGCGGCATGGTCTCTGTGCAGTGGGCGTGATCTCTGTGAAGCGGGCGGGGTCTCTGCGGGGCATGCGGGGCTCTATGCGGCGTGTGGAGTCTCTGTGCAGCTTGCGGGGTGTCTCTGTGGCGGGCATGGTCTCTGTGCGGCAGGCGTGATCTCTGTGCGGCGGGTTCTCTGCAGGGTGTGCGGGGCTCTATGCGGCGTGCGGGGTCTCTGTGCGGCTTGCGGGGTGTCTCTGCAGCGGGCGGGGTGTCTCTGCGGCGGGCATGGTCTCTGTGCGGTGGGCATGGTCTCTGTGCGGTGGGCGGGGTCTCTGCGCGGCGTGCGGGGTCTCTGCGGCATGCGGCGTGTCTCAGTGCGGGCATTGTCCGATGGGACTACAAGTCCTATCGGACGATGCCTACTACACTGACAGTGATTGACATATTAGTCAATGATGGGACAGTAGTAGTCCCATCATCCGGCTAATGTGTTGAATGAAAAAAAAAATACCCCATACATACTCCATACATGAAATACATATAGACATACAGTACATTAAACATAGAGTTCATACTCACCATTACTTGTCATTTTGATCCCCAAAGCCAGTGTCATCTGTAAAAAAGGTGAAAAAAACAAACAACCAATATACTCCCTGTCCGTAGAAAAACATGAGTGTCCCACGACGATCTCCCGTGGAGAAGAGCTCTCCAGGGGCCCCAGAAACACAATGACGGGAGGAAGGGATTCCTCCGCCGCTGTGAAAAAATAGTCCCTAGCCTCACTTATGGCATTGCTGCATGAGAAATTTTCCCACGCAGCAATTGCCATAAAGTAAGACTTTGAACTTTAGTAACCTCAGTGATGCATCTGTAAGATGCGCCAATTCCGGCACTTAGCCCCTTTCTTCCCACTCCCGAGTAGCAGTGGAATATGGGGTAATAAGGGGTTAATGTCACCTTGCTATTGTAACGTGACATTAAGCCGGGTTAATAATGGAGTGGCGTCAATAAGACGCCTATCCATTATTAATCCAATAGTAAGAAAGGGTTAATAAAACACGCACCCATTCGGAAAAAAGTATTTTAATATTCTTCATTTAACCATACTTACCATACTTCAGCGCCTGCAAAAAACGTAGAATAATAAACCATATACTACCTGTCCGCCGTAGTCCAATTAATAACAAGTGTCCCACGACGATCTCCCCTATAGAACAGTGACATCGGGTGATGTCACTGCTCTATAGGACCTTCAGTGACACACTGACAGGAGACAATGGCTCCTGCAGTTCATCGCTGAGGTTACTCTAGTTCACTGGTCTCAGTTTATGGCATTTTTCTGCGTGGGAAAATGTCTCACCCAGCAATGCCAAAAGTGAGACTAAGGACTATTTTCTCACAGGGGCGTAGGAATACTTTGTGAGGAATACATTATGGAAGGATACCTTCCATCATTGTGTTCCTGGAGCCCCTGGAGAGCATTCGCATCAGCTGATGCTCCTGCTCTCCAGGGGAGATCCTCGTGGGACACTCATTTTAATTGGATTTCTGCGGATCAGGGAGTATAGTGTTTGTTTATTATTTAAATTTTTTTTACAGGTGACAATAGCTTCGGGGAACAAAGTGACAAGTGATGGTGAGTATGTACTCTATGTTATATGTACTGTATGTATGTTGTATGTATGTATGTACTGTATATCGCATGTCCCATGTCGCATGTTGCATGCTGCATGTCATCACATGTTGCATGTCAAATGTTGCATGTCGTCGCATGGTGCATGTCGTCGCATGGTGCATGTCGCATGTCGTCGCATGGTGCATGTATCATGTCGTCGCATGGTGCATATCGCATGTCATCGCATGGTGCATGTCGCATGTTGTCACATGGTGCATGTCACATGTCGTCGCATGGTGCATGTAGCATGTCGTCGCATGGTGCATATCGCATGTCATCGCATGGTGCATGTCGCATGTTGTCGCATGGTGCATGTCACATGTCGTCGCATGGTGCATATCGCATGTCGTCGCATGGTGCATGTCGCATGTTGTCGCATGGTGCATGTCACATGTCATCGCATGGTGCATGTCGTTGCATGGTGCATGTCGTCGCATGGTGCATGTTCCATGTCGTCGCATGGTGCATGTCGCATGTCGTCGCATGGTGCATGTCGCATGTCATCGCATGGTGCATGTCACATGTCGTCGCATATCATCGCATGGTGCATGTCGTCGCATGGTGCATGTCGCATGGTGCATGTTGTCGCATGTCGCATGTGTTGCATGTTGTCACATGTTACATGGTGTGTGTTGTATGTATGTATGTATGGTGTATGTGTTTTTTTTTACATTCAACACATTAGCCGGATGATGGGACTACTACTGTCCCATCATTGTCTAATATGTCACTCACTGTTAGTGTAGCAGGCAGAGCCCGATGGGACTTGTAGTCCCATCGGACGATGCCTGCACACACACACACACACCCAGCAGACCCCCGGCACCGGCACGCACATACCGGCACTGGCACGCACATACTGGCGCCGGCACTCAGACCCCTGGTGCCGGCACGCACATACCGGTGCCGGCACTCAGACCCCCGGCGCCGGCACGCACATACCGGCGCCGGCACGCAGACCCCCGGCATCCGCACTCAGCACAATCATCCCTGATTCCCTGCCTATCCCCGCCCGCCCCCAGCACAGCCCTGCCTGCCCCCAGCACAGCCCCGCAGGCAGCCCCCAGCCCCGCCCACAGCCCAGTCACTCTTGATGAGTGACTGCTGACTGTGAGGCTGGGTCACGCCTGTTCCTGACGTCACGTCAATTTCCAGAGTCTGGAAATTGACGTGACATCGGTGGAAATAAGCGGCGGCTGCAGCCTGGGGGTCACGTGACCCGGACTCAGCTGCCGGAATAGCGCCGCTCACAGGCGAAAATGGCAACATAAGGTATTTGCACAATTTATTAGGGGCCCCGGGGGGATACATTGGAGGGTTAATTGAAAGTAGTGGACAACCCCTTTAACCCCTTTATCCCATATGACGTACTATCCCGTCGAGGTGACCTAGGACTTAATTCCCAGTGACGGGATAGTACGTCATATGCAATCGGCCGCGCTCAAGGGGGGATCGCAGCCAGGTGTCAGCTGACTATCGCAGCTGAAATCAGACAATATGTGCCAGGAGCTGTCACGGACCACTCCTCGCACATTAACCCCCGAAACGCTGCAATCAAACATGATCTCAGCGTTCCGGGGGCATAGGGAAGCATCGCGCAGGGAGGGGGCTCCCTGCGGGCTTCCCTGAGACCCTAGGTACAAGGCGATGTGCTCACCTTGAACCGAGCGTCTCCTCCCTGCAGGCCCCGGATCCAAAATGGCCATGTGGCTACTTCCGGGTCCTGCAGGGATGTGGCTTACAAGCGCCTGCTCAGAGCAGGTGCCTGTAAGCCTGGAGCAGTGCACGTCAGATCGCTGATCTGACACAGTGGTCTGCAAAAAAAAAATAAAAAAAATTCCTAAATAAAGAAAAAAAATATATATTGTTCCCATAAATACATTTCTTTATCTAAATAAAAAAAACAATAAAAGTACACATATTTAGTATCGCCGTATCTGTAATGACCCGACCTATAAAACTGTCCCACTAGTTAACCCTTTCAGTGAACACCGAAAAATAAGTGAAATAACATGCGATCAAAAAGACGGATATAAATAGCCATGGTACCGCTGAAAGCATCATCTAGTCCCACAAAAAATGAGCCACCATACAGCATCATCAGCAAAAAAATTAAAAAGTTATAGCCCTCAGAATAAAGCAAAATAATAATGCAAAAATTATTATTTTTTCTATAAAATAGTTTTTATCGTTTAAATGCGCTAAAACATTAAAAAAATAATATAAATGAGGTATCGCTGTAATCGTACTGACCCAGAGAATAAAACTGCTTTATCAATTTTACCAAACATGGAACTGTATAAACGCCCCCACAAAAGAAATTCATTAATAGCTGGTTTTTGGTCATTCTGCCTCACAAAGATCGGAATAAAAAGCGATAAAAAAATGTCACGTGGCCGAAAATGTTACCAATAAAAACGTCAATTCGTCCTGCAAAAAAAAAAGACCTCACATGACTCTGTGGACCAAAATATGGGAAAATTATAGCTCTCAAAATGTGGAGACGCAAAAACTATTTTTTGCAATAAAAAGCGTCTTTTAGTGTGTGACAGCTGCCAATCATTAAAATCCGCTATAAACCCGCTATAAAAGTAAATCAAACCCCCCTTCATAACCTCCTTAGTTAGGGAGAAATTATAACATTAAAAAAGTATTTATTTCCATTTTCCCATTAGGGTTAGGGCTAGGGTTATGGCTAGGGTTAGGGTTAGGGCTAGTGTTAGGGCTCGGGTTAGGGCTAGGGTTTGGGTTAGGTCTAGGGTTAGGGCTAGGGCTTGGGTTAGGGATAGGGCTAGGGTTGGGGCTAAGGTTAGAGCTAGGATTAGGGCTAGGGTCAGGGCTAGGGATAGGGCTAGGGTTAGGGCTAGGGTTAGAGCTAGGGTTAGGGCTGGGGTTAGGGCTGGGGTTAGGGCTGAGGTTAGGGTTGGGGCTAGGGTTAGGGTTGGGGCTGGGTTAGGGTTGGGGCTGGGTTAGGGTTGGGGCAAGGGTTAGGGCTACAGTTAGGGTTGGGGCTAAAGTTATGATTAGGGCTGGGGCTAATGTTAGGGTTAGGGTTGGGGCTAAAGTTAGGGTTAGGGTTGGGGCTAAAGTTAGGGTTAGGGTTTGGATTACATTTATGGTTGGGATTAGGGTTAGGGGTGTGTCAGGGTTAGGGGTGTGGTTAGAGTTGGGATTAGGGTTAGGGGTGTGTTGGGGTTAGGGGTGTGTTTGGGTTAGGGTTTCATATGAACAACAGAGTATAGGAAGGCACTGCCGCCAGGGATCACCTTCAACATGCTACAAGAACATAGTATAACAAACAAGAAAAGAATAGCATGCACAAAAGAAGGGATCACCATGCAAATAGTAGCAAAATATAACAATTTTATTATAAAGACCAAAAAGAGAGAGAGAGCGGCACAGCTCTGAAAGATAGAGAAAACCGGTGACAAACCAACGAGGTGTGTAGCAGTCTAAGAAATGAACCAGGAGGTGCAATCTGCAGAAAAATAGTCCATGACAATCCAGAAAAAAAAGAAGAAAGCAGATGCACTCACCAGATGCAGTTACAAAGCGTCTTTTAGTTCAGTGCCAGCCGGCACATAATTCACGGCACGGGGGAGAGGGAAGTGGACAGGGAGAGTGCGACAGGTAAGACTAGTCTTACCTGTCGCACTCTCCCTGTCCACTTCCCTCTCCCCAGTGCCGTGAATTATGTGCCGGCTGGCACTGAAATAAAGGACGCTTTGTAACTGCATCTGGTGAGTGCATCTGCTTTCTTCTTTTTTTTCTGGATAACAATTTTATTGTAACACCACACAAAAACACTACAAAAATAGTAAAAACAATTAAAATTGCACTACAAAGTACAAAAATAAAGACAAGACCCAGAATAAGGTCAACCTCGGTGCCCCCCTATATGCAAAAAGCTGCCTGGTCAATCTATATATACAAGGGATCCACTAAGGAATAGTAATTCCTTCATACAAAAAGACCCCTATAGAGCCCTATAGAGAACAGCCTGAACAAGGTGAGATAACCTATACAACCTGATAGAATTAGACAGGTGTCCAAGGCAGCATTCCTGGCAATAGTAACAGGATGAAAATGGCAGATGGCAATAGAAGGGGAGTAGACACCGGGCACAGAAGCCCAACGCGTGTCGCCAGTAAACTGGCTTCTTCAGGGGCAGTACCACTAGTGTGTATAGCGTGTGGTTAAATACCTTAATGTTAATGAGCAGAGTCATGTCAGCTGGAGACAGGGGGTGTTCAGGGGATCCACATGTGCCACCTGGCCGGAAGTAACACGGACGCCGGCGGCTGCGCAGTGCGGGGACTCCAACAGCGATGCGCCCGCACTGATGCAAGTGCGCATGTGCCAGGCAGGTGCGTGCACTGCAAACAAGGCGGGCCCAGCACAGCAGGAGACACCCCGCACAAAGCCCAGCCTACCGCCACCTACGTAGTGAGTTCTATGAAGAAAGATCCTCCCGTCCCAAGAAGACCGCCCGTGGCCCAACGCGCATGCTCAAGCCGGCGCCATGGGCCAGGGGCGGATGCCGAGAAGACAGGAGAGACCATGTAAGATAAATACATACAGGAGGAAGCTAGGTACTCTAAGGATGGGGGGACTACACACGGGACCATACTAAAGTGCGTTTACTAGGGAAAGAGGAAAATGGCCAGAGATATAAAATACAATGGTTACATATACTAAAAGATGTCACCGCCGCCAAGACAAAGGGATAAAGGACACGATGATGTCCAAGTGCCACAAAGACTGATTACACTTAGTCAAATATCGGTCATGGCAAAGTTATCATAAGATCCGAGGCAGGTATAGATGAAAAGGAGCATATGCATAACAAATATATAAATAAACAATGAGTAGTATCACATAGGGTCAGCATAGAAAAAAAATATATTTTTTCTCAATATATGAAGAGAACCAGACCATATGAACTTCATGGAATCAAGGTCTGGATACTTGAATACATCAATACAAAAAAAATATACATGAACACAAAAGAACCAATCTTCAAAACATGGTGCAACCCCCTATACAATATTTGTTAAATATGGACCTATCATTGTATGAAGAAAAACCATGGTTTTCCACGGATAGAAACTAGTTCATCCGTATACTACATCTAAAACCAATAGATATTTATTCCT
Source organism: Ranitomeya imitator (assembly GCF_032444005.1). Taxonomy (NCBI): domain Eukaryota; kingdom Metazoa; phylum Chordata; class Amphibia; order Anura; family Dendrobatidae; genus Ranitomeya; species Ranitomeya imitator. The sequence continues at coordinate 718,708,964 of NC_091283.1, read as the reverse complement.
AGACCGGAAAGGAAGGGATGATCACATGAACACAGAACATGCAAAACAATATGCAAAACATGAAACATGCAAAAAAATATGCAAGAAGTCGTTACGTGCATATTAGTCAACAACAAAGTTATTAAAGTTGTTTATAGTATCCGGTTTCCACTGTTTAGGCACATCAGGGGCTCTCCAAACGCAACATGGTGTCCCATTTCAATTCCAGTCAATTTTGCATTGAAAAGTCAAATGGCGCTCCTTCCCTTCCGAGCTTTGCCATGTGCCCAAACAGTGGTTTACCCCCACATATGGGGTATCAGCGTACTCAGGACAAATTGCACAACAACTTTTGGGGTCCAATTTCTTCAAAATAAAAAATTGGGGGCAAAAATACTGGACAGACATCTGGGACACTGGCGTGGCAGCCCAGGTCATCAGCTGTGACACTGGCGTGGCAGCCCAGGTAATCAGGTTGAATCAGGACATCAGGGATACCAGACAGACATCTGAGACACTGACGTGGCAGCTCAGGTCGTCGGCTGGGACTCTTGCGTGGCAGCTCAGGGCATCAGTTACATCAGGATATCAGACACAGGGAGGACATCAGGGTTAGGGTTAGGCTAGTGTTAGGGCTCGGGTTAGGGCTAGGGTTTGGGTTAGGTCTAGGGTTAGGGCTAGGGCTTGGGTTAGGGTTAGGGATAGGGCTAGGGTTGGGGCTAAGGTTAGAGCTAGGATTAGGGCTAGGGTCAGGGCTAGGGATAGGGCTAGGGTTAGGGCTAGGGTTAGAGCTAGGGTTAGGGCTGGGGTTAGGGCTGGGGTTAGGGCTGAGGTTAGGGTTGGGGCTAGGGTTAGGGTTGGGGCTGGGTTAGGGTTGGGGCTGGATTAGGGTTGGGGCAAGGGTTAGGGCTACAGTTAGGGTTGGGGCTAAAGTTATGATTAGGGCTGGGGCTAATGTTAGGGTTAGGGTTGGGGCTAAAGTTAGGGTTAGGGTTGGGGCTAAAGTTAGGGTTAGGGTTTGGATTACATTTATGGTTGGGATTAGGGTTAGGGGTGTGTCAGGGTTAGGGGTGTGGTTAGAGTTGGGATTAGGGTTAGGGGTGTGTTGGGGTTAGGGGTGTGTTTGGGTTAGGGTTTCATATGAACAACAGAGTATAGGCAGGCACCGCCGCCAGGGATCACCTTCAACATGCTACAAGAACATAGTATAACAAACAAGAAAAGAATAGCATGCACAAAAGAAGGGATCACCATGCAAATAGTAGCAAAATATAACAATTTTATTGTAACACCACACAAAAACACTACAAAAATAGTAAAAACAATTAAAATTGCACTACAAAGTACAAAAATAAAGACAAGACCCAGAATAAGGTCAACCTCGGTGCCCCCCTGTATGCAAAAAGCTGCCTGGTCAATCTATATATACAAGGGATCCACTAAGGAATAGTAATTCCTTCATACAAAAAGACCCCTATAGAGCCCTATAGAGAACAGCCTGAACAAGGTGAGATAACCTATACAACCTGATAGAATGAGACAGGTGTCCAAGGCAGCATTCCTGGCAATAGTAACAGGATGAAAATGGCAGATGGCAATAGAAGGGGAGTAGACACCGGGCACAGAAGCCCAACGCGTGTCGCCAGTAAACTGGCTTCTTCAGGGGCAGTACCACTAGTGTGTATAGCGTGTGGTTAAATACCTTAATGTTAATGAGCAGAGTCATGTCAGCTGGAGACAGGGGGTGTTCAGGGGATCCACATGTGCCACCTGGCCGGAAGTAACACGGACGCCGGCGGCTGCGCAGTGCGGGGACTCCAACAGCGATGCGCCAGGCAGGTGCGTGCACTGCAAACAAGGCGGGCCCAGCACAGCAGGAGACACCCCGCACAAAGCCCAGCCTACCGCCACCTACGTAGTGAGTTCTATGAAGAAAGATCCTCCCGTCCCAAGAAGACCGCCCGTGGCCCAACGCGCATGCTCAAGCCGGCGCCATGAGCCAGGGGCGGACGCCGAGAAGACAGGAGAGACCATGTAAGATAAATACATACAGGAGGAAGCTAGGTACTCTAAGGATGGGGGGACTACACACGGGACCATACTAAAGTGCGTTTACTAGGGAAAGAGGAAAATGGCCAGAGATATAAAATACAATGGTTACATATACTAAAAGATGTCACTGCCGCCAAGACAAAGGGATAAAGGACACGATGATGTCCAAGTGCCACAAAGACTGATTACACTTAGTCAAATATCGGTCACGGCAAAGTTATCATAAGATCCGAGGCAGGTATAGATGAAAAGGAGCATATGCATAACAAATATATAAATAAACAATGAGTAGTATCACATAGGGTCAGCATAGAAAAAATATATATTTTTTCTCAATATATGAAGAGAACCAGACCATATGAACTTCATGGAATCAAGGTCTGGATACTTGAATACATCAATACAAAAAAAATATACATGAACACAAAAGAACCAATCTTCAAAACATGGTGCAACCCCCTATACAATATTTGTTAAATATGGACCTATCATTGTATGAAGAAAAACCATGGTTTTCCACGGATAGAAACTAGTTCATCCGTATACTACATCTAAAACCAATAGATATTTATTCCTAGACCGGAAAGGAAGGGATGATCACATGAACACAGAACATGCAAAACAATATGCAAAACATGAAACATGCAAAAAAATATGCAAGAAGTCGTTACGTGCATATTAGTCAACAACAAAGTTATTAAAGTTGTTTATAGTATCCGGTTTCCACTGTTTAGGCACATCAGGGGCTCTCCAAACGCAACATGGTGTCCCATTTCAATTCCAGTCAATTTTGCATTGAAAAGTCAAATGGCGCTCCTTCCCTTCCGAGCTTTGCCATGTGCCCAAACAGTGGTTTACCCCCACATATGGGGTATCAGCGTACTCAGGACAAATTGCACAACAACTTTTGGGGTCCAATTTCTTCAAAATAAAAAATTGGGGGCAAAAATACTGGACAGACATCTGGGACACTGGCGTGGCAGCCCAGGTCATCAGCTGTGACACTGGCGTGGCAGCCCAGGTAATCAGGTTGAATCAGGACATCAGGGATACCAGACAGACATCTGAGACACTGACGTGGCAGCTCAGGTCGTCGGCTGGGACTCTTGCGTGGCAGCCCAGGGCATCAGTTACATCAGGATATCAGACACAGGGAGGACATCAGGACATCAGGGAACAGACAGGATATCAGGACATCAGGGTCCATGAGGTCATCAAGACACAGGCAGGACATCAGGGTACAGACAGGATATCAGGACATCTGGACCCAGGGTCACCGGCAGACATCAGACAGGAGTCGTTTGGTTCCGGACATCCGACACGACCTACAGGCACCACCAGAGTCATCAGGCTCCAAGCTCCAGACAGCAGTCATCAGGTTCCAGACTGCGGTCGTCAGGCGCCGGGCATCGGACCTAGGAAGGAACTCAAGCGTGATGGTGCAAACACCATCGTACTGGACATAAGCCAGACTGGGTTAACACCGCATGGTAGTCAGAGCACAGATTAGTAGATGCTCAGCAGAAACACCGGTTTCAAGAGACTCAAAGTCACAGGGAGTGAGGCTCCAGATGCAGAGGGATTCCAGATACATAATCACAACAGACACAGTTCAGACAGGTTCAGGTAAAGAACAGGTACAGGATCAAGGATTTGGGCCTGGATATACTGCCTCCAGGACAGGCGCCAGAACAGGACAAAACAGGAATCAAGGCAAGGACTTTGTACCAAAACATAGACAGGAGAGGTGCAGGAACACAAACACACACACAAAGTTCAGGAGGTTTGTGAGTAGCTCAGGCCCCACCCTTAGGGCAGGGGAACTTTATATATGAGCTGCCCCTCAGCAATTGGCTGGGGACAGCATTTGAAGTACACACCCTCATCCTGATAAAAGCAGGGGAGGCGTGGCTGCGCACGCCCAAAGCACAAACAGAAACCATTAAAGCACAAACAGTGCAGGATCTGAGGCTCAGAGCACCTGACTGAAACTGCATGCACTGATCCCTGTGGAAAGTCATGCACCAGCTGCAAATGACCTCACAACCCACGAACAGCTTCAAAGCAGCAACCAGGGACAGCACATGAGGAAGGTATGCAGCAAGGCAAATACCTAAAAACCCATGTACGACTGCGCAGCAGAGCAGGGAACAGAGAAGGCTCCATTCAGGTAACAGCCAACAGTGTCCCAGCTCAAATTAGGGGGGAAAGAGTAAAGGGTTAAAGCAAACATATGTATTGTCACGCCGAAAACCAGAAACAGACAGAACGGCATGACAGAAAAGTTCCTTAGGGGGTCTACTTTCCAAAATGGTGTCACTTGTGGGGGTTTCAATGTTTAGGCACATCAGTGGCTCTCCAAACGCAACATGGCATCCCATCTCAATTCCAGTCAATTTTGCATTGAATAGTCAAATAGCGCTCCTTCCCTTCGGAGCTCTCCCATGCGCCCAAACAGTATTTTACCCCCACATATGGGGTATCAGCGTACTCAGGACAAATTCCACAACAACTTTTGGGGTCCAATTTCTTCTCTTACCCTTGGAAAAATAAAAAATTGGGGGGCGAAAATATCATTTTTGTGAAAAAATATGATTTTATATTTTTACGGCTCTGCATTATAAACTGTGAAACACTTGGTTGGTCAATGTGCTCACCACACATCTAGATAAGTTCCTTAGGTGGTCTACTTTCCAAAATGGTGTCACTTGTGGGGGGTTTCAATGTTTAGGCACATCAGGGGCTCTCCAAATGCGACATGGCGTCCCTTCTCAATTCCAGTCAATTTTGCATTGAAAAGTCAAATGGCGCTCCTTCCCTTCCGAGCTCTGCCATGCGCCCAAACAGTGGTTTACCCCCACATATGGGGTATCTGCGTACTCAGGATAAATTGGACAACAAGTTTTGGGGTCCATTTTCTCCTGTTACCCTTGGTAAAATAAAACATATTGAAGCTGAATACATTTTTTGTGAAAAAAAGTTAAATGTTCTTTTTTTAAACATTCCAAAAATTCCTGTGAAACACCTGAAGGGTTAATAAACTTCGTGAATGTCAATTTGAGAACCTTGAGGGGTGCAGTTTTTAGAATGGCGTCACACTTGGTTATTTTCTGTCATACAGACCCCTCAAAATGACTTCAAATGTGATGTAAAAAAAATGGTGTTGTAAAAATTAGAAATTGCTGGTCAACTTTTAACCCTTATAACTCCCTAACAAAAAAAAAATTGGTTCCAAAATTGTGCTGATGTAAAGTAGACAAGTGGGAAATGTTACTTATTAAGTATTTTGTGTGACATATCTCTGTGATTTAAGGGCATACAAAATCAAATTTGGAAAATTGTGAAATTTTCACAATTTTTGCCAAATTTCCGTTTTGTCCACAAATAAATTTTACCAGTATCATGAAGCCCAATATGTCAGGAGAAAACAGTGTCAGAATCACTGGGATCCATTGAAGTGTTCCAGAGTTATAACCTCATAAAGGGACAGTGGTCGGAATTGTAAAAATTGGCCCAGTCATTAACGTGCAAACCACCCTTGGGGCTTAAGGGTTAAGGTAACATCTTCACCTGTGACCTGTTTACTTGTAATCAGTGTGTGTGCATACAAGCTGACCACATAGCTTACTGTACATGTATTTAATTAATAAAAGATTATTTTTCTGAACAAAATGGCGTGGGCTCCGATGTAATTTTCTTAACCAACAGAAGGAAAGCCGATGGCTGGGGCCAATGTTTATAGCCTGGAAGAATGGCATAAGATCTCCCTGTAATTAAAAGCCAGCAAAGGCTATGCAGACAGCTGTGGGCTGATGTTAATAGCCTAGGAAGGGGCCATGGATACTGCCCCCCAAAGCTAAAATCATCAGCTGCCGCAGAAAACGTGCATCTCTAAAATGTGCCAATGCTAGCACTTAGCTTCACTCTTCCCTCCTGCCCTGTTGCGGTGGCAAGTGCTGTGATGGTTGGGGGGTTGATGTCACCTTTGTATTGTCAGGTGACATCAAGCCCCGAGGTTAGTAATGGAGAGGCATCAATAAGACACCCCCATTAGTAACCCCATAGTCATATTGTATAAAAACACACACACACACACACACACAAAGTTGTTTAATTGAAAGAATGACGCAGTCTACTTTAATAAATCTTAAGTAAACCATACTTACGACTTCGCGCATTACACCGACAGCATTGTCGTATGCAAAAAAGTTTAAAAAAACAAACAACAATATTACTCACCTTTCCACAGAGATGATGATTATCCATTTGTCCCACGATGGATCTAGCTCTGATACATCTAAATGGCAGGCTGCATGGTTGAATGATGTGACCATACAGCCTGATATCCAGCAAAGACAGTGAGCAGCGTGGGGGGGACCAGTATCCATGGCCCCTTCCTAGGCTTTTAATATCAGCCCACCGCTGTCTGCATAGCCTTTGCTGGTTATTAATTATAGGGGGCCCTACATAATTTTTTCAGTGTCCCCCATTTTAATAGCCAGTAAAGGCTAAGTATACAGTTGTGAGCTGATATTAATAGCCTGGGAAGATCCATGGGTATTACCCCTTTTACGACCCACAAGGGTCGGTCCAACGGATGGAACAAAAAACACCAACAACCTGATGGGTAAAGGGGGACGAAGGCTCTAACTGTAGGTAACGGGGAAGGGGCACCTCCTATCACAGCCTGTACCTATCCCCAAGCTCCCGAAGCAGCCTGTGCCTATCCCTCACCGCCGTCACTTGCCTGGTCCCTAGCTGTCACCTCACTAAACTCTTGCTAGTGCACTGGCCTGCAAGGACGCTAGCCTCATCACTGCAGATGGTACAAACACATAGGATAGTGACAAGCGCTAGACAAGCAAGGTTAATAAACAAGCAACTTAACTCCAGGCTCTGTTGCCAATTTCCACACTGCAGAGGATATGGAATCAGGATCTCAAACTCCACAGAAGTAGCAGATTCAGAGCTGACACCAGAGAGCTGCAAGTGCAAGGCTGGTCTACATAGAAAACTCTATTACTAACAGACAACTGATGCATCTTGTGGCTATTTAAAGGATGGTGGAAGTGGTCACCACCCACATCAGCTGACCAGCAACACAGCAGTTGCCAGCTAGGAAACTGACATTAACCCTTGCTGGCATGAAAGCAAAAAACAATGTTTAAATTAAAGCAGAGCCAGAGCTGTCACAAATCAAAAAATGAATCTTGACAGTACCCCTTTTCAATGAGGAGCCTCTGGACCCTTAACACCGGACCTCACCAGAAATTACGTACGTATGATTCACCTCAGCAGTCACCTGATCCTTAGGTTTCCAGCAAACGCAGCCTGATGATGAAGAAAATAACGTAGGGTCCTGAGGCGCAACAAATCTCCAGAGTGACAACATGTGGAATACGTTTCATACCTGCATTACTGGGGGTAACTCCAATTGGAATGCCCTAGGGCTGAGAATGGCTGACATCTGATACGGCCCAATCACCCTAGAACTCCAGGTCCCAGATGCGTATTTCCACTTGAATGGGACTTGCTAGCATCCTACCAATCAGACGTGGGTCTGAACAAAGCAAGACTCCACCAGCCTGACTTCCCAAAAATACAGTTGACTTCACAAAAAAGTCAATATTTTTTTAGTCTAGAAACATGTTTTAGGACCCGCTGTAGCGTTTAGCACCCCAACTTTTATATGGGGCTCAATTTCACAAAAGGGCCATTCCTCGGGTTCCAAATATGTTGAAATCTCATAACGCAAATCTGCGGGCATCGAATCTGCTACAGTACTTACTTCGGCCTTTGACAACCTACCATTTTGCACAAAACATCAAGCAATTTTCATGTCGAAAAAGCATCACGATTGTGATTTACGACAAAAATCGAATTTAGCGTTGAATTGTCCACAAATGTCGAATCCTGAACCGTTGCTGCCTTTTTGACACCCAATATGTCAAATTGTTCGTCTCGTCGAGACGATCGATTGGATACCAAACTTTTCAATTTGCCAAGAGAGCAAACCCCTCTAGCCCCTCAAAAATAGCATCTTTTTTTTACATTTTTCGCGTATTTTGGTGCTTTTGTTGCTGAAAAATAATCTTTATATAAAGACCAACATTGATATTACCGCCATATGTCAGTGGTAGATACCAGTCCTACACAGAAGAAGTTAGAGATTATGGCACAGTTATAGATTGTGACTTACAGAGGACGTCTTTCTGATGAATTTGTTCACTTTTCAAGTCTTTTCCATCTGGCCCAGACCAACATGACAACTTCTTCCAGCCAGGACTCAAAGACACATTTTACCTCTCATATATTCAGCACCATCTCCATCTATCCCCAAGCTGCACAAACGTCTCATCCTGCTGATACCCAAATTCTGAGCTGCTGCAGCCGTATGTGTCCCCGTTACTGCACCTGCTCTGTGGAACAGTGTGCCTCTAGATGGTAAAACAAACCTCTAGAATATAGTAATGTAGTGTGTAAGTGCCCTAGAACACAGTACCCACATTTTACCTCTAAAAAGTAATAATGCCCTCTGTGCAGGGGCAGACACAGACAGCTTGGGGCCCCTGTGCGGGAAATGTGTCTGGGCCCCCCTCCTTTTAAGGCGACAAAGATATATATGTATATATATATATATATATATATATATATATACATACAGTATATATATATATATATATATATATATATATAGGACTGTGCTATACATAAGTGAGTACACTGTATAAGGGAATGTGTTAAGCATAATAATCGATAACGTCTTCCTCCACCTCCCCGTTCCAAAATCCATTATAAATCCCCTTTTCTCTTGTCCCAATCCCCCACACCCCTCATTGTCCAACTCCCCTGCATCCCATTATTGCCCTCTCCCCCACCCCCATGATTGCCCTCTTCACCACCTCCATTATTGCCCATTCACCACCTCCATCATTTCCTCCTCCCCCACCACACCTATCATTGCCCTCTCCATCAACCTAATCATTCCCTTCGGCCCCATCACCCCCATCATTGCCCTCTCCTCCACCTACACACACAGAGACACACACAGCATTATTCACCTCTCTGCATACACACACACTCACCTTTGCACACGGTATCCTGAAGCCCCACCATCACTGGCAGCTTCCTGTCTCGTACAGCCGTGTCGCTGAATGATGATGTCATTCAGCCACTGCTGTGTGAGACTGGAAGCAGGACAGATCCATTCCCTGCATCTCCGCTCCCATTTTCTCCTGCAGGCAGTGGAGCTGCAGGGATTGCTCTCTGTCTGCTGCACATGAGGGCAATCTGGCCAGGGGCCCCACGGAGCCGGATAAACTGGCCAGATTGCCCTCAATATTAGCCGCCCTGCAGGCAGGGCTGGTTTTAGTCAAAATGGGGCCCTAGGCAAAGTTTAAAATGGGGCCCCAAATGCTAACATATTGCACATCACACAGAAGAATTTCGGTTGTATTTACATTCGTTGAGTTCAGGCTGCTAAATGAGTGTGATTGACAATACTGAAATCGTTCAACGCTTGTTTCCCGGCCATTTTACACCAACTGAGAAAGAATGATGGGGACAGAATGATCACTAATAGATCACTAGCAGATCACAATACAGTATCACATTATCAGCAGCACATCTACAGTTTAGACAGGCAATGTGCTGCTGAGAACAATGATTTCTGTTTTGGCATAAACATTCCAATCACTGAATGAATATGCAGCATTTTGCTTGTTTAGTGTAATACACCCCATAGTCCTCCATGTGTTATAATGTGCACTACAGTTCTCCATATTGTAAAATGCACACCCCATAGTCCTCCATATAATATAATGTGCCCCATAGTCCTCCATATGTTATAATACACTCCCCATAGTCCTCCATATAGTATTATACACTTCCCATAGTCCTCCACATAGTATGATACACTCCTCATAGTGCTCCATATAGTATAATGCATCGCCATAGTCCTCCATGTAGTACAATTCACTTCCCATAGTATAATGCACCCCATAGTTCTCCATATATTATAATGCAACCACCCCTAGGTGTATAATGTAACCCCCCATAGAATATAATGCAGCCCCACTCATATAGTATAATGTAGCCCTCTCATAGAGTATGATGCAATCACCCCTCATAGAATATAAATAAAATACAGCCCCCATAGAATATAATGTTGCCCCGATAGAATATAATACAGCCCACCTCCCCATAGTATATGCAACCCCCCATAGTATATAACACAGCCTCCCCCATAGAATATAATGCATAATGTACCACCCATAGTGTATAACACAGCCACATAGTATATAACACAGCCTCCCCATAGAACATAACATACCCCCATAATATATAACACAGCCTCTCCCACAGAATATAATATACCCCCCATAATATATAACACAGCCTCCCCATAGAATATAATATACCCCCATAGTATGTAGCACAGTCCGCATAGTATATAGCACAGCCCACATAGTATATAACACAGCCATAGTATATAACACAGCCTCCCCATAGAATAGAATATAACCCCCATAGTATATAATACAGCCCAAGTAGTATATAGCAAAGCCACATAGTATATAGCACAGCCACGTAGTAGATAGCACAGCCACGTAGTATATAGCACAGCCCATGTAGTATATAACACGGCCAACATAGCATTTAACACAGCCCACGTAGTATATAGCACAGTTCACGTAGTATATAGCACAGCCCACGTAGTATATAGAACGGCCCACATAGTATATAGCACAGCCCACGTAGCATTTAACACAGCCCACAGAGTATATAGCACAGCCATGTAGATATAGCACAGCTACGTAGTATATAGCACAGCCACATAGTATAACACAGCCCACGTAGTATATAACACAGCCACCTAGTATATAGCACAGCTCACATAGTATAACACAGCCCACGTAGTATAACACAGCCACATAGTATATAGCACAGCCACTTAGTATATAACACAGCCCACGTAGTATATACAGTGCCTACAAGTAGTATTCAACCCCCTGCAGATTTAGCAGGTTTAATAAGATGCAAATAAGTTAGAGCCTTCAAACTTCAAACAAGAGCAGGATTTATTAACAGATGCATAAATCTTACAAACCAAAAAGTTTTGTTGCTCAGTTAAATTTTTATAAATTTTAAACATAAAAGTGTGGGTCAATTATTATTCAACCCCTAGGTTTAATATTTTGCGGAATAACCTTTGTTTGCAATTACAGCTAATAATCGTCTTTTATAAGACCTGATCAGGCCGGCACAGGTCTCTGGAGTTATCTTGGCCCACTCCTCCATGCAGCTCTTCTCCAAGCTATCTAGGTTCTTTGGGTGTCTCATGTGGACTTTAAACTTGAGCTCCTTCCACAAGTTTTCAATTGGGTTAAGGTCAGGAGACTGACTAGGCCACTGCAACACCTTGAATTTTTGCCTCTTGAACCAGGCCTTGGTTTTCTTGGCTGTGTGCTTTGGGTCGTTGTCTTGTTGGAAGATGAAATGACGACCCATCTTAAGATCCTTGATGGAGGAGCGGAGGTTCTTGGCCAAAATCTCCAGGTAGGCCGTGCTATCCATCTTTCCATGGATGCGGAGCAGATGGCCAGGCCCCTTGGCTGAGAAACAGCCCCACAGCATGATGCTGCCACCACCATGCTTGACTGTAGGGATGGTATTCTTGGGGTTGTATGCAGTGCCATCCAATCTCCAAACGTCACGTGTGTGGTTGGCACCAAAGATCTCGATCTTGGTCTCATCAGACCAGAGAACCTTGAACCAGTCAGTCTCAGAGTCCTCCAAGTGATCATGAGCAAACTGTAGACGAGCCTTGACATGACGCTTTGAAAGTAAAGGTACCTTACGGGCTCGTCTGGAACGGAGACCATTGCGGTGAAATACGTTACTTATGGTATTGACTGAAACCAATGTCCCCACTGCCATGAGATCTTCCCGGAGCTCCTTCCTTGTTGTCCTTGGGTTAGCCTTGACTCTTCGGACAAGCCTGGCCTCGGCACGGGAGGAAACTTTCAAAGGCTGTCCAGGCCGTGGAAGGCTAACAGTAGTTCCATAAGCCTTCCACTTCCGGATGATGCTCCCAACAGTGGAGACAGGTAGGCCCAACTCCTTGGAAAGGGTTTTGTACCCCTTGCCAGCCTTGTGACCCTCCACGATCTTGTCTCTGATGGCCTTGGAATGCTCCTTTGTCTTTCCCATGTTGACCATGTATGAGTGCTGTTCACATGTTTGGGGAGGGTCTTAAATAGTCAGAAAAGGCTGGAAAAAGAAATAATTAATCCAAACATGTGAAGCTCATTGTTCTTTGTGCCTGAACTACTTCTTAATACTTTAGGGGAACCAAACAGAATTCTGGTGGGTTGAGGGGTTGAATAATAAATGACCCTCTGAAAAGACTTTTCACAATTTAAAAAAAAAATAAACAAAGAAATAACATTCTTTTTTGCTGCAGTGCATTTCACACTTCCAGGCTGATCTACAGTCCAAATGTCACAATGCCAAGTTAATTCCAAATGTGTAAACCTGCTAAATCTGCAGGGGGTTGAATACTACTTGTAGGCACTGTAGCAGTCACGTAAATAGCACAGCTCACATAGTATAACACAGCCAACGTAGTATATAACACAGCCCACGTAGTACATAACACAGCCCACATAGTATATAACACAGCCCACATAGTATATAATACAGCCCACATAATATATAGCACAGTCACATAGTATAACACAGCCTACATAGTATATAACACAGTCCACATAGTATATAACACAGTTCACATAGTATATAGCACAGCCATGTAGTATAACACAACCCATGTAGTATATAACACAGCCCACGTAGTATATAGCACAGTCACGTAGTATATAGCACAGTCACGTAGTATATAGCACAGCTCACGTAGTATAACACAGCCAATGTAGTATATAAAACAGCCCACATAGTATATAACACAGCCCACGTTGTATATAGCACAGTCACATAGTATAACACAGCCTACGTAGTATATAACACAGTTCACATAGTATATAGCACAGCCATGTAGTATAAAACAACCCATGTAGTATATAACACAGCCCACATAGTATATAGCACAGTCACATAGTATAACACAGCCTACGTAGTAAATAACACAGTTCACATAGTATATAGCACAACCATGTAGTATAACACAACCCATATAGTATATAACACAGCCCACGTAGTATATAGCACAGCCAGGTAGTATATAGTACAGTCACATAGTATAACACAGCCCACTGTTGTGAATTCCGCTCTTGGGCTCCCTCTTGTGGTTTCAAGTGGTATGGCTGCTCCTTGGAGTTAGCTGTCATCAGCTGCCTCCACTTATCGTCTCTTCTGCTCTGCTATTTAGGCCTGGCTCTTTCCTTCAGCCAATGCCACTTGTAAATGGTTCCTGGTTGGATTCACATCTCTTTGGATTTCCCTGTTATCCTGACCAGTTCAGCAAAGCTAAGTTTTTGCTTGCGCTTTTCTGTTCACAGATTGTGGACTTATCCGTTCAGTGCTTTCTATGTTTGTCCAGCGTTATCAGTATGAATTAATTCTGTCTTGCTGGAAGCTCTGGGAAGCAGATTTACCCTCCACACCTTTAGTCAGGTGTGGAGATTTTTTTTGTAAACTCTGCGTGGATTTTTGTAGTGTTTTATACTGACCGCACAGTATTCCATCCTGTCCTATCTATCAAGCTAGACTGGCCTCCTGGGCTCATCCTGGTTTCATTCTGTGTATGTCTTTTCCCTCTCCACTCACAGTCATTATTTGTGGGGGGCTAATCTATCCTTTGGGGATTTTCTCTGAGGCAAGATAGTTTTCATGCTTCTGTCTTTAGGGGTAGTTACCTCTTAGGCTGTGACGAGATGCCTAGGGAGAGTTAGGAGCATTCCACGGCTACTTCTAGTGTTGTGTTGAGCTTAGGGACTGCGGTCAGTACAGTTACCACTTCCTTCAGAGCCCGTTCCATGTTGCTCCTAGACCACCGCATCATAACAGTACAAGTGGCCAAAAATGAATTAAATGCATCTCAAAAGAAGGAAAAGAAAGTTCTGAACCATTTTTTTTTCTGTGCTCTGGTTTGTCTTTTTTTCCCTCTTGATATCTGGGTGGTTCAGGATATATGCTTTGGCATGTTTGTTCAGGGTTTGTTTTCTCGTATGGATCAACTTGCTGCAAGAGTACAGAGTATTCAGGACTATGTTGTCCAAACTCCAGCTTTAGAGCCTAGAATTCCTGCTCCTGATTTGTTTTTTGGGGACAGATCCAAGTTTTTGAACTTTAAAAATAACTGCAGATTGTTTTTTGCTTTGAAACCCCGTTCTTCTGGTGATCCCATTCAGCAAGTAAGAATCATCATATCCTTGCTGCGTGGTGACCCTCAAGACTGGGCTTTTTCTCTTGAAACAGGGGATCCGGCATTATTGAATGTTGATGCATTTTTTCAAGCGCTCAGATTATTGTATGACGAACCTAATTCTGTGGATCATGCAGAAAAAACCCTGTTGGCCTTGTGTCAAGGTCAGGAAGCGGCAGAGTTATACTGCCAGAAATTTAGAAAATGGTCTGTGCTCACTAAATGGAATTAAGAGGCTCTGGCTGCTATTTTCAGAAAAGGTCTTTCTGAAGCCCTTAAAGATGTTATGGTGGGCTTTCCCACGCCTGCCAGTTTGAGCGAATCTATGTCGGTAGCCATTCAGATTGATCGGCGTCTGCGCGAGCGCAAAGCTGTGCACCATATGGCAGTATCCTCTGAGCAGAGTCCTGAACCTATGCAATGTGATAGGATTTTGACTAGAATAGAACGGCAGGAATTCAGACGTCAGAATAGGCTGTGTTTTTACTGTGGTGATTCTGCTCATGTTATCTCTGATTGCCCTAAGCGTGCTAAGAGAGTCGCTAGGTCTGTTACCATTAGTACTATACAGCCTAAATTTCTCTTATCTGTGACCCTGATTTGCTCATTGTCGTCCTTTTCTGTCATGGCATTTGTGGATTCAGGCGCTGCCCTGAACTTAATGGACTTAGAATTCGCCAGGCGCTGTGGTTTTTCCTTGCAGCCTTTGCAGAGCCCTATTCCCTTGAGGGGTATTGATGCTACACCATTGGCCAAGAATAAACCTCAGTACTGGACACAGATGACTATGTACATGGCTCCTGCACATCAGGAAGATTGCCGTTTTCTGGTGTTGCATAACCTGCATGATGTTGTTGTACTGGGTTTTCCATGGTTACAGGAACATAATCCGGTGCTGGATTGGAAAACTATGTCGGTGACTAATTGGGGTTGTCAAGGGGTACATAGTAAAAGGGTTTTGGTATGCACTCAGCCTAATACAAGGCGAGGTGCTGGTGTAATGGACCCGTGGCCCAAATAGTAGTATAAATAGTAATTCACCGCACTCTCTTATGAATAAGTGATGAAGATATAGTGTCAATTTATTAAATAAGGACTGGGAGCGTAACAGAATATTACAGCATATGCGATACAATCGCATATGCTGTAATATTCTGCTATGCTCCCAGTCCTTATTTAATAAATTGACACTATATCTTCATCACTTATTCATAAGAGAGTGCGGTGAATTACTATTTATACTAAGGGGTACATAGTGACGTTCCTTTGATGTCAATTTCCTCTTCCCCCTCTTCTGAGGTCCCTGAGTTTTTGTCGGATTTCCAGGATGTATTTGATGAGCCCAAGTCCAGTTCCCTTCCTCCACATAGGGACTGTGATTGTGCTATTAACTTGATTCCTGGTTGCAAGTTCCCTAAGGGCCGACTTTTCAATCTGTCTGTGCCAGACCATGCCGCCATGTGGAGTTATGTTAAGGAGTCTTTGGAGAAGGGGCATATTCGGCCCTCTTCATCACCATTGGGAGCGGGTTTCTTTTTTGTTGCTAAGAAGGATGGCTCCTTGAGACCCTGTATTGATTATCGTCTTCTTAATAAGATCACGGTCAAATTCCAATACCCCTTGCCTTTGCTTACTGATTTGTTTGCTCAGATTAAGGGGGCTAGTTGGTTTACTAAGATTGACCTCCGAGGGGCATATAATCTTGTTCGTATTAAACAGGGTGACGAATGGAAAACTGCATTTAATACGCCCGAAGGCCATTTTGAATACCTTGTGATGCCATTTGGGCTCTCTAATGCTCCATCTGTGTTCCAGTCTTTCATGCATGATATTTTCCGCAATTATCTTGGTAAATTCATGGTCGTATATTTGGATGATATTTTGATTTTTTCCGATGATTGGGAGTCTCATGTGAAGCAGGTCAGGATGGTGTTCCAGATCCTTCGTGATAATGCTTTGTTTGTGAAGGGGTCTAAGTGCCTATTTGGAGTTCAGAAGGTCTCTTTTTTGGGTTTTATTTTTTCTCCCTCGTCTATAGAAATGGATCCTGTTAAGGTCCAAGCTATTGATGACTGGATCCAACCCACATCTGTGAATGGCCTTCAAAAATTTTAGGGCTTTGCTAATTTCTATCACCGTTTCATTGCCAACTTTTCCAGTGTGGTTAAGCCCCTTACTGATTTGACGAAAAAAGGCGCTGATGTGACGAATTGGTCCCCTGAGACTGTTGAGGCCTTTCGGGAGCTTAAACGCCGATTTACTTCTGCCCCTGTGTTGCATCAGCCGGATGTTTCTCTTCCATTTCAGGTTGAGGTTGACGCGTCTGAGATTGGGGCAGGGGCCGTTTTGTCTCAGAGGGAGTCTGATGGTTCTTTGATGAAACCGTGTGCTTTTTTTTCCAGAAAGTTTTCGCCTGCGGAACGCAATTATGATGTCAGCAATCGGGAGTTGTTGGCTATGAAGTGGGCGTTTGAGGAGTGGCGACATTGGCTTGAGGGAGCTAATCACCGCGTTGTGGTCCTGACCGATCATAAGAATCTGATTTACCCCAAGTCGGCCAAGCGGCTGAATCCTAGACAGGCTCGATGGTCACTGTTTTTCTCCCGTTTTGATTTTGTGGTCTCGTATCTTCCGGGATCTAAGAATGTTAAGGCTGATGCCCTCTCTAGGAGTTTTTCGCCTGATTCTCCTGGAGTCCTTGAGCCGGTTGGCATTCTTAAGGAGGGGGTGATTCTTTCTGCTATCTCCCCTGATTTGCTGCGGGTACTTCAGGAATTTCAGGCTGATAGGCCTGACCGCTGTCCAGTGGGGAAGCTGTTTGTTCCTGATAGATGGAAAAGTAAGGTAATTTCTGAGGTTCATTGTTCAGTGTTGGCTGGTCATCCTGGGATTTTTGGTACCAGAGATTTGGATACCAGGTCCTTTTGGTGGCCTTCCTTGCTTTTGTGCAGTCCTGTGGGACTTGCGCCCGGGCCAAGCCTTGCTGTTCCCGCGCTAGTGGGTTGCTTTTGCCTTTGCCAGTTCCTGAGAGGCCCTGGACGCATATTTCCTTGGATTTTATTTCGGATCTTCCTGTTTCCCAGAAGATGTCTGTTATCTGGGTTGTTTGTGACCGGTTCTCTAAAATGGTCCATCTGGTGCCTTTGCCTAAGTTGCCTTCCTCCTCAGATCTGGTTCCATTATTTTTTCAGCATGTGGTTCATTTGCATGGCATTCCGGAGAATATTGTGTCTGACAGAGGTTCTCA
Source organism: Ranitomeya imitator (assembly GCF_032444005.1). Lineage (NCBI taxonomy): Eukaryota > Metazoa > Chordata > Amphibia > Anura > Dendrobatidae > Ranitomeya > Ranitomeya imitator. Next base: position 718,691,304 of record NC_091283.1, on the reverse strand, counting down.
TTTTGTCTCTAGATTTTGGCGGGCCTTTTGTGCTAGGATGGGCATTGATTTGTCTTTTTCTTCGGCGTTTCTGTTGTGAATTCTGTGGCAGAGCTCCCTCCTGTGGTCACAAGTGGTACTTCGGCTGATTCTCTCTGGGAGCTTCCGTTTGTGGAGGAAAGTGGTACTGCGGCTTCTGAGTTTCCTCCCTCAGGTGATCTTGTGAGGTCGTTAGGTGCTTCTCTACTTAACTCCACCTAGTGCTTTGATCCTGGCTTCCTGTCAATGTTCCAGTGTTGGACTTGTTTTTCCCTGGATCATTCCTGTGGCCTGCTGCTCTGCATAGCTAAGTGCTTCTTTGCTATTTGTTTGCTATTTTTTCTGTCCAGCTTGTCTATTTGTTTTGCTGGAAGCTCTGGGACGCAAAGGGTGTACCTCCGTGCCGTTAGTTCGGTACGGAGGGTCTTTTTGCCCCCTTTTGCGTGGTTTTCTTTAGGGTTTTGTGTAGACCGCAAAGTTGTCTTTCCTATCCTCGCTCTGTTTAGAAAGTCGGGCCTCACTTTGCTGAATCTATTTCATCCCTACGTTTGTCTTTTCATCTTACTCACAGTCATTATATGTGGGGGGCTGCCTTTTCCTTTGGGGTATTTCTCTGAGGCAAGGTAGGCTTATTTTCTATCTTCAGGCTAGTTAGTTTTTCAGGCTGTGCCGAGTTGCATAGGCAGAGTTAGGCGCAATCCACGGCTGCCTCTAGTGTTGTTTGGAGAGGATTAGGGATTGCGGTCTGCAGAGTTCCCACATCTCAGAGCTCGTTCTATGATTTTGGGTTATTGTCAGATCACTGTATGTGCTCTGACCGCTATGTCCACTGTGGTACTGAATTGCCTTTCATAACAGTACAGGAAGCCCAAAGTACTAATGATTCTCAATAGAGGGAAAAAAGAACTTCTGAGACCATTTTTTTTTTCTTTGCACTGTGTTTTGCCTTTTTTTTCCCCTAGACATTTGGGTGGTTCAGGACACAGGTGTGGACATGGAGATTCAGGGTCTGTGCTCTTCAATGGATAATCTCGTTATAAATGTACAAAAGATTCAAGATTTGGTGGTTCAGAAGCCTATGTTTGAACCAAGAATTCCTATTCCTGATTTGTTTTATGGTGATAGAGTCAAGTTTGTGAATTTCAAAAATAATTGCAAACTGTTTCTGGCCTTGAAACCTCACTCCTCTGGTGACCCAGCTCAACAAGTGAGAATTATTATTTCTTTTTTGCGTGGCGACTCTCAAGACTGGGCATTTTCCCTTGCGCCAGGAGATCCTGCATTAAGTAATATTGATGAGTTTTTCCTGGCGCTCGGATTGCTGTACGATGAGCCTAATTCAGTATATCAGGCAGAGAAAAATTTGCTGGCTTTGTGTCAGGGTCAGGATGAGATATAGGTATATTGTCAGAAATTTAGAAAGTGGTCTGTACTCACTCAATGGAATGAAGCTGCGCTCGCAGCGATTTTCAGAAAGGGTCTCTCTGAAGCCCTTAAAGATGTCATGGTGGGATTTCCTATGCCTGATGGTCTGAATGAATCTATGTCTTTGGCCATTCAGATCGGTCGACGCTTGCGTGAGCGTAAAGCTGTGCACCATTTGGCGGTATTACCTGAGATTAAACCTAAGCCTATGCAGTGCGATAGGACTTTGTCCAGAGTTGAACGGCAAGAACACAGACGTCTGAATGGTCTGTGTTTCTACTGTGGTGATTCCACTCATGCCATCTCTGATTGTCCTAAGCGCTCTAAGCGGTTCGCTAGGTCTGCCACCATTGGTACGGTACAGTCAAAATTTCTTCTGTCCGTTACCTTGATCTGCTCTTTGTCATCGTATTCTGTCATGGCATTTTTGGATTCAGGCGCTGCCCTGAATTTGATGGACTTAGAGTATGCTAAGCGTTGTGGGTTTTTCTTGGAGCCCTTGCAGTGTCCTATTCCATTGAGAGGAATTGATGCTACACCTTTGGCCAAGAATAAGCCTCAGTACTGGACCCAGCTGACCATGTCCATGGCTCCAGCACATCAGGAGGATATTCGCTTTCTGGTGTTGCATAATCTGCATGATGTGGTCGTGTTGGGGTTGCCATGGCTACAAGTCCATAATCCAGTATTAGATTGGAAATCCATGTCGGTGTCCAGCTGGGGTTGTCAGGGGGTACATGGTGATGTTCCATTTCTGTCTATTTCGTCATCCACTAGTGTTGAGCGATACCGTCCGATACTTGAAAGTATCGGTATCGGATAGTATCGGCCGATACCCAAAAAATATCGGATATCGCCGATACCGATATCCGATACCAATACAAGTCAATGGGACATCAAGTATCGGAAGGTATTCTCATGGTTCCCAGGGTCTGAAGGAGAGGAAACTCTCCTTCAGGCCCTGGGATCCATAGGGATGTGTAAAATAAAGAATTAAAATAAAAAATATTGATATGCTCACCTCTCCGGCGGCCCCTGGACTTCACACTGCTAACCGGGAGGCTTCTTTGTTTAAAAAGCGCGCCTTTCGGACCTGTGAATGACGTCCCGGCTTCTGATTGGTCGCGTGCCGCCCATGTGACCGGCACGCGACCAATCAGAGGCCGCGACGTCATTCGCAGGTCCTCAATTCCTAGAATTAGCAGTTTTGTGAATGAGAATGACGTCGCGGCTTCTGATTGGCCGCGTGCTGGTCACATGGGCGGCACGCGGCCAATCAGAAGCCGCGACGTCATTCTCATTCACAAAACTGCTAATTCTAGGAATTGAGGACCTGCGAATGACGTCGCGGCCTCTGATTGGTCGCGTGCCGGTCACATGGGCGGCACGCGACCAATCAGAAGCCGGGACGTCATTCACCGGTCCGAAAGGCGCGCTTTTTAAACAAAGAAGCCTCCCGGATAGCAGCGTGAAGTCCAGGGGCCGCCGGAGAGGTGAGCATATCAATATTTTTTATTTAATTCTTTATTTTCCACATCCCTATTGATTCGATACCGATACCCGATATCACAAAAATATCGGATCTCGGTATCGGAATTCCGATACCGCAAATATCGGCCGATACCCGATACTTGCGGTATCGGAATGCTCAACACTATCATCCACCCCTTCTGAGGTCCCAGAGTTCTTGTCTGATTACCGGGATGTATTTGATGAGCCCAAGTCCGATACCCTACCTCCGCATAGGGATTGTGATTGTACTATCAATTTGATTCCTGGTAGTAAATTCCCAAAAGGTTGATTGTTTAATTTATCCGTGCCTGAGCACACCGCTATGCGCAGTTATGTGAAGGAATCCCTGGAGAAGGGGCATATTCGCCCGTCATCGTCGCCATTAGGAGCAGGGTTCTTTTTTGTAGCCAAGAAGGATGGTTCGCTGAGACCTTGTATAGATTACCGCCTTCTTAATAAGATCACGGTTAAATTTCAGTACCCCTTGCCATTGTTATCTGATCTGTTTGCTCGGATTAAGGGGGCTAGTTGGTTCACAAAGATAGATCTTCGTGGTGCGTATAATCTGGTGCGAATTAAGCAAGGCGATGAATGGAAAACTGCATTTAATACGCCCAAGGGTCATTTTGAGTATCTAGTGATGCCGTTCGGACTTGCCAATGCCCCATCAGTGTTTCAATCCTTTATGCATGACATCTTCCGAGAGTACCTGGATAAATTCCTGATTGTGTACGTCGATGACATTTTGATCTTCTCGGATGATTGGGTGTCTCATGTGAAACAGGTCAGAACGGTTTTTCAGGTCCTGCGTGCTAATTCTTTGTTTGTGAAGGGATCAAAGTGTCTCTTTGGTGTGCAGAAGGTTTCATTTTTGGGGTTCATCTTTTCCCCTTCTACTATCGAGATGGATCCTGTTAAGGTCCAAGCCATCCATGATTGGACTCAGCCGACATCTCTGAAAAGTCTGCAAAAGTTCCTGGGCTTTGCTAACTTTTATCGTCGCTTCATCTGCAATTTTTCTAGTATTGCTAAACCATTGACCGATTTGACCAAGAAGGGTGCTGATGTGGTCAATTGGTCTTCTGCTGTTGTGGAAGCCTTTCAAGAGTTGAAGCGTCGTTTTTCTTCTGCCCCTGTGTTGTGTCAACCAGATGTTTCTCTTCCGTTCCAGGTCGAGGTTGATGCTTCTGAGATTGGAGCAGGGGCTGTTTTGTCGCAGAGAGGTTCTGATTGCTCAGTAATGAAACCATGCGCTTTCTTTTCCAGGAAGTTTTCGCCTGCTGAGCGAAATTATGATGTGGGCAACCAAGAGTTGCTGGCCATGAAGTGGGCGTTCGAGGAGTGGCGTCATTGGCTTGAAGGAGCTAAGCATTGCGTGGTGGTATTGACTGATCATAAGAACTTGACTTATCTCGAGTCTGCCAAGCGGTTGAATCCTAGACAGGCTCGTTGGTCGCTGTTTTTTGCCCGTTTTGACTTTGTGATTTCGTACCTTCCGGGCTCTAAAAATGTGAAGGCGGATGCTCTGTCTAGGAGTTTTGTGCCCGACTCTCCGGGTTTGTCTGAGCCGGCGGGTATCCTCAAGGAAGGAGTAATTGTGTCTGCCATCTCCCCTGATTTGCGGCGGGTGTTGCAAAAATTTCAGGCTAATAAACCTGATCGTTGTCCAGCGGACAGACTGTTTGTCCCTGATAGGTGGATGAATAAAGTTATCTCTGGGGTTCATTGTTCGGTGTTGGCTGGTCATCCTGGAATCTTTGGTACCAGAGAGTTAGTGGCTAGATCCTTTTGATGGCCATCTCTGTCGCGGGATGTGCGTACTTTTGTGCAGTCCTGTGGGATTTGTGCTCGGGCTAAGCCCTGCTGTTCTCGTGCCAGTGGGTTGCTTTTGCCCTTGCCGGTCCCGAAGAGGCCTTGGACACATATCTCTATGGATTTTATTTCAGATCTTCCCGTTTCTCAAAAGATGTCAGTCATTTGGGTGGTCTGTGATCGCTTTTCTAAGATGGTCCATCTGGTACCCTTGTCTAAATTGCCTTCCTCCTCTGATTTGGTGCCATTGTCCTTCCAGCATGTGGTTCGTTTACATGGCATTCCAGAGAATATCGTTTCTGACAGAGGTTCCCAGTTTGTTTCGAGGTTTTGGCGAGCCTTTTGTGGTAGGATGGGCATTGACTTGTCTTTTTCCTCGGCTTTCCATCCTCAGACTAATGGCCAGACCGAACGAACCAATCAGACCTTGGAAACATATCTGAGATGTTTTGTTTCTGCTGATCAGGATGACTGGGTGTCCTTTTTGCCTTTGGCTGAGTTCGCCCTTAATAACCGGGCCAGCTTGGCTACCTTGGTTTCGCCATTTTTCTGCAACTCTGGGTTCCATCCTCGTTTCTCTTCAGGACAGGTTGAGTCTTCGGACTGTCCTGGTGTGGATACTGTGGTGGACAGGTTGCAGCAGATTTGGACTCATGTAGTGGACAATTTGACCTTGTCCCAGGAGAGGGCTCAACGTTTTGCTAATCGCAGACGCTGTGTCGGTCCCCGACTTCATGTTGGGGATCTGGTTTGGTTATCTTCTCGTCATATTTCTATGAAGGTGTCCTCTCCTAAGTTTAAACCTCGCTTCATTGGTCCATATAGGATTCCTGAGGTTCTTAATCCTGTGTCTTTTCGTCTGACCCTTCCAGATTCTTTTTCCATACATAACGTATTCCATAGGTCATTGGTGCGGAGATACGTGACACCTATGGTTCCATCTGTTGACCCTCCTGCCCCGGTTTTGGTGGAGGGGGAGTTGGAGTATATTGTGGAGAAGATTTTGGATTCTCGTGTTTCAAGACGGAAACTCCAGTATCTGGTTAAATGGAAGGGTTGTGCTCAGGAAGATAATTCCTGGGTTTTTGCCTCTGATGTCCATGCTCCCGATCTTGTTCGTGCCTTTCATGTGGCTCATCCTGGTCGGCCTGGGGGCTCTGGTGAGGGTTCGGTGACCCCTTCTCAAGGGGGGGTACTGTTGTGAATTCTGTGGCAGAGCTCCCTCCTGTGGTCACAAGTGGTACTTCGGCTGATTCTCTCTGGGAGCTTCCGTTTGTGGAGGAAAGTGGTACTGCGGCTTCTGAGTTTCCTCCCTCAGGTGATCTTGTGAGGTCGTTAGGTGCTTCTCTACTTAACTCCACCTAGTGCTTTGATCCTGGCTTCCTGTCAATGTTCCAGTGTTGGACTTGTTTTTCCCTGGATCATTCCTGTGGCCTGCTGCTCTGCATAGCTAAGTGCTTCTTTGCTATTTGTTTGCTATTTTTTCTGTCCAGCTTGTCTATTTGTTTTGCTGGAAGCTCTGGGACGCAAAGGGTGTACCTCCGTGCCGTTAGTTCGGTACGGAGGGTCTTTTTGCCCCCTTTTGCGTGGTTTTCTTTAGGGTTTTGTGTAGACCGCAAAGTTATCTTTCCTATCCTCGCTCTGTTTAGAAAGTCGGGCCTCACTTTGCTGAATCTATTTCATCCCTACGTTTGTCTTTTCATCTTACTCACAGTCATTATATGTGGGGGCTGCCTTTTCCTTTGCTGTATTTCTCTGAGGCAAGGTAGGCTTATTTTCTATCTTCAGGCTAGTTAGTTTCTCAGGCTGTGCCGAGTTGCATAGGCAGAGTTAGGCGCAATCCACGGCTGCCTCTAGTGTTATTTGGAGAGGATTAGGGATTGCGGTCTGCAGAGTTCCCACGTCTCAGAGCTCGTTCTATGATTTTGGGTTATTGTCAGATCACTGTATGTGCTCTGACCGCTATGTCCATTGTGGTACTGAATTGCCTTTCATAACACGTTTCATCCTCAGACTAATGGCCAAACTGAGCGAACTTATCAGACCTTGGAGACCTATTTGAGATGCTTTGTGTCTGCTGATCCGGATGATTGGGTGTCTTTTTTGCCGTTGGCCGAGTTTGCCCTTAATATTCGGGCTAGTTCGGCTACTTTGGTTTCACCTTTCTTTTGTAATTTTGGTTTTCATCCTCATTTTTCTTCTGGGCAGGTTGAGCCTTCTGATTGTCCTGGTGTTGATTCTGTGGTGGAAAGGCTGCAGCAGATTTGGACTCATGTGGTGGACAATTTGACGTTGTCTCAGGAAAGGGCTCAACGTTTTGCTAACCGCCGTCGGTGTGTTGGTCCCCGGCTTCGTGTGGGGGATTTGGTTTGGTTGTCTTCTCGTCATGTTCCTATGAAGGTTTCTTCCCCTAAGTTTAAACCTCGGTTTATTGGCCCTTATAAAATTTCTGAAATTATTAATCCGGTGTCTTTTCATTTGGCTCTTCCAGCCTCTTTTGCCATTCATAATGTTTTCCATAGATCTTTGTTGCGGAGATATGTGGTGCCCGTTGTTCCCTCTGTTGACCCTCCTGCCCCGGTGTTGGTTGAAGGAGAGTTGGAATATGAGGTTGAGAAGATTTTGGATTCTCGTTTTTCGAGGCAGAGGCTTCAGTATCTTGTCAAGTGGAAGGGTTATGGCCAGGAGGATAATTCTTGGGTTGTTGCCTCTGATGTCCATGCCACCGATTTGGTTCGTGCTTTTCATTTGGCTCGTCCTGATTGGCCTGGGGGCTCTGGTGAGGGTTCGGTGACCCCTCCTCAAAGGGGGGGTACTGTTGTGAATTCCGCTCTTGGGCTCCCTCCGGTGGTTTCAAGTGGTATGGCTGCTCCTTGGAGTTAGCTGTCATCAGCTGCCTCCACTTATCGTCTCTTCTGCTCTGCTATTTAGGCCTGGCTCTTTCCTTCAGCCAGTGCCACTTGTAAATGGTTCCTGGTTGGATTCACATCTCTTTGGATTTCCCTGTTATCCTGACCAGTTCAGCAAAGCTAAGTTTTTGCTTGAGCTTTTCTGTTCACAGATTGTGGACTTATCCGTTCAGTGCTTTCTATGTTTGTCCAGCGTTATCAGTATGAATTAATTCTGTCTTGCTGGAAGCTCTGGGAAGCAGATTTACCCTCCACACCTTTAGTCAGGTGTGGAGATTTTTTTTGTAAACTCTGCATGGATTTTTGTAGTGTTTTATACTGACCGCACAGTATTCCATCCTGTCCTATCTATCAAGCTAGACTGGCCTCCTGTGCTCATCCTGGTTTCATTCTGTGTATGTCTTTTCCCGCTCCACTCACAGTCATTATTTGTTGGGGGCTAATCTATCCTTTGGGGATTTTCTCTGAGGCAAGATAGTTTTCCTGCTTCTGTCTTTAGGGGTATCTAGCTCTTAGGCTGTGACGAGATGCCTAGGGAGAGTTAGGAGCATTCCATGGCTACTTCTAGTGTTGTGTTGAGCTTAGGGACTGCGGTCAGTACAGTTACCACTTCCTTCAGAGCTCGTTCCATGTTGCTCCTAGACCACCGCATCATAACAGCCCACATAGTATAACACAGCCCACATAGTATAACACAACCCACGTAGTATATAGCACAGCAACGTAGTATAACACAGCCCACGTAGTATATAGCAGAGCTACTTAGTATAATACAGCCCACGTAGTGTATAGCAAAGCCATGTAGTATATAGCACAGCCACTTAGTATATAGCACAGCCACTTAATATATAACACAGCCCACGTACTAGTATATAGCACAGCCCACATCTTCCTGATATAGTAAAAAAAAAACACTCCTCGCCTCTCCTCGTGCCCGCGCTGCTCCCTGTTCCTGTCTCGGCAGCTGCCGCTGCACTGCCTGGCACACAGTGAGTGTTTGATTATGTCATCGTGCACCCACAGTGTCAGAGGCACTGGAGTGGGCAATGATGGGAGAGGGAGCGTCATCTGACGCTCTCTCCTCCATCATTGCTTTGAACTGTACCGGCAGACGCCGGTATAGTTCAATGCGGCGGGAGAGTCTGTGCTGGCGGCAGGCGGGCCCCCCTGCCTCACAGGGGTCCCATAGCAGCTGCATGATGTGCCGCTAGCTGGGGGCCCCTGGGGAAGCGGGGCCCTAGGCAGCAGCCTGCCCCTAACGCTGGCCCTGCCTGCAAGGGCCCCAGAGCAGCTTCACCTATTGAACCGGCGATAAGGCCACCCATGCCTCTGTGTGCCCCTGTGACAGTCACAGTAACCTGAGTTCACCAATAACAATAAGTGTCCACTTCACATTTAATAATGTCCTGAGTCTTCCCCTGTACAGATCTCCTATACACAGTGTAATGCCCCCTCACTATATAGTACCACCCACACAGTATACTGACCGCTTTGAAGCCCCCAAACTGTTTAAAGGCTCCAACACTGTATGATGCCCCCTCACTGTAATTTCCACACTGTGTTATGGCCCCCTAGATTGCCTCCATATAGTATAATGCACCAGATAGTCCTCCATATAGTATAATGTACTCCCCATGGGCAGACTCTATATTGTATAATGCACCCCCCATAGGCAGATTCTACAGTGGCTTGCAAAAGTATTCAAGACAATAAACATGGAAGAGCGCAGCATGAGAAGCACCAGGTGGTTTGATTGGGATGTTGCAATGGAGGGTGGGGGGATTAGCCTCTCATCTGGAAAGGTTGTGCACCTCTGCACAACTCTGGTAGCAGACCTCTCCGTGCAATCCTGCTCTGTTGCTCTGAGACTGCTCCTGTGCTGTGCTTCCTGGTCTGGTCACGTGGGCCCAAGATCCAGTCACGTGATGCAACTTCACAAGATGTGACTCCACTTCAGGTCCTGTTGCCTGGAGATGAACTCTATGGCCCCAAGCTACTCCAGCCACAATCCCTGAAGGGGAATGTAAATTTTTTTGGGGGAAAAAATGTGATCAATTTAAGGAGCACTATGGCTATAGAGCACACTGCAATAAATTAGTGGTGAACATAAAAGGTTTGTTCACCAAAAATCTATTGCAGTGTGCTCCATAGCGCTCCCTAAATTGACCACATTTTTGCAAAAGTATTTTGCCCCCTGGAACTTTTCAATCTTTTCCCACATATCATGCTTCAAACATAAAGATAACAAATGTAAATTTTTGATAAAGAATCAACAAGTGGAACACGATTGTCATTGTCATTAGCTGCTTTAACCTCTTAGTGACAGAGCCAATTTGGTACTTAATGACCGAGCCAATTTTTACAATTCTGACCACTGTCACTTTATGAGGTTATAACTCTGGAACGCTTCAACGGATCTCACTGATTCTGAGATTGTTTTTTCGTGACATATTGTACTTCATGAAAGTGGTAACATTTCTTTGATATTAATTGCGATTATTTATGAAAAAAACGGAAATATGGCGAAAATTTTTTAAATTTTGCAATTTTCAAACTTTGTATTTTTATGCCCTTAAATCACAGAGATATGTCACAAAAAATAGTTAATAAATAACATTTCCCACATGTCTACTTTACATCAGCACAATTTTGGAAACAAAATTTTTTTTTGTTAGTGAGTTATAAGGGTTAAAAGTTGACCAGCAATTTCTCATTTTTACAACACCATTTTTTTTTAGGGACCACATCACATTTGAAGTCATTTTGAGGGGTCTATATGATAGAAAATAAAGAAGTGTGACACCATTCTAAAAACTACACCCCTCAAGATTCTCAAAACCACATTCAAGAAGTTTATTAACCCTTTACGTGCTTCACAGGAACTGAAACAATGTGGAAGGAAAAAATGAACATTTAACTTTTTTTTTGCAAACATCTTAATTCAGAACCATTTTTTTTATTTTCACATGTGTAAAAACAGAAATGTAACCATAAATTTTGTTATGCAATTTCTCCTGAATACGCCAATACCCCATATGTGTTTCACAGAAGTTTATAACGTAGAGCCGTGAAAATAAAAAATCGCTTTTGTTTACACAAAAATGATCTTTTCGCCCACAAATTCTTATTTTCACAAGGGTAACAGGAGAAATTAGACCACAAAAGTTGTTATGCAATTTCTCCTGAGTACGTCGATACCCAATATGTGGGGGTAAACCACTGTTTGGGCGCACCGCAGAGCTTGGAAGAGTGCCGTTTTACTTTTTCAATGTAGAATTGTCTGGAATTGAAATCGGACGCCATGTCGCGTTTGGAGAGCCCCTAATGTGCCTAAACAGTAGAAACCCCCCACAAGTGACCCCATTTTGGAAACTAGACCCCCCATGGAACTTATCTAGATGTGTGGTGAGAACTTTGAATGCCCAAGTGCTTCACAGAAGTTTAGAATGCAGAGTCGTGAAAATAAAAAAAAAAATTTTTTCCACAAAAAAGATAGTTTAGCCCCAAGTTTTTATTTTCACAAGGGTAACAAGAGAAATTGGACCCCAAAAGTTGTTGTCCAATTTGTCCTGAGTATGCTGGTACCCCATATGTGGGGGTAAACCACTGTTTGGGTGCACAGCAGAGCTCGGAAGGAAGGAGCGCCGTTTTGGAATGCAGACTTTGATAGAATGGTCTGCGGACGTTATGTTGCGTTTGCAGAGCCGCTGATGTACCTAACCAGTAGAAACCCTCCACAAGTGACCCCATTTTGGCAACTAGACCCCCCAAGGAACTTATCTAGATGTGTGGTGAGAACTTTGAATGCCCAAGTGCTTCACAGAAGTTTAGAATGCAGAGTCATGAAAATAAAAAATATTTTTTTTTCCACAAAAAGATATTGTAGCCCCCAAGTTTTTATTTTCACAAGGGTAACAGGATAAATTGGACTGCAATAGTTGTTGTCCAATTTATCCCGAGTACACTGATGCACGATATGTGGGGGTAAACCACTGTTTGGGCGCACTTCAGAGCTCGGAAGGGAAGGAGCGCCATTTTGGAATGCAGACTTTGATAGAATGGTCTGTGGGAGTTATGTTGCGATTGCAGAGCCTCTGATGTACCTAAACAGTAGTAACCCCCACAAGTGACCCCATTTTGGAAACTAGACCCCCCAAGGAACTTAGCTAGATGTGTGGTGAGAACTTTGAATGCCCAAGTGCTTCACAGAAGTTTAGAATGCAGAGTCGTGAAAATAAAAAATATTTTTTTTTCCACAAAAAAGATATTGTAGCCCCCAAGTTTTTATTTTCACAAGGGTAACAGGAGAAATTGGACCACTAAAGTTGTTGTTCAATTTATCCTGAGTACGCTGATGCCCCATATGTGGGGGTAACCCACTGTTTGGGCGCACGGCAGAGCTCAGAAGGGAGGGAGCACCATTTGACTTTTTGAGCGCAAAATTGGCTGTCGTGTTTGGAGACCCCCTGATGTACCTAAACAGTGGAAACCCCCCAATTCTAGCTCCAACCCTAACCCCAACACACCCCTAACCCTAATCCCAACCTGATCCATAATCCTAATCACTAACCCTAACGATAAACACAACCCTTACCCAAAACAACCCTAATGTCAACCCTAACCATAACCCTAATCAAAACCCTAAATCCAACACACCCCTAATCCTAATCTCAACCCTAACCTCAAACCTAACCCTAATCCCAATACACCCCTAATCACAACCCTAACCTATACCCTAATCCCAAACCTAACCCTAATCCCAAGCGTAACCCTAATGCCAACCCTAATCCTAATACCAACCCTAATCCAAACCCTAACCCTAATCCCAACTCTAACCTTAACTTTAGCCCCATCCCTAGCCCTAGCTTTAGCCCCAACCCTAACCCTAGCCCTAAGGCTACTTTCACACTTGCGTCGTTTGGCATCCGTCGCAATCCGTCGTTTTGGACAAGAAACGGATCCTGCAAATGTGCCCGCAGGATGCGTTTTTTGCCCATAGACTTGTATTGCCGATGGATCGTGACGGATGGCCACACGTCGCGTCCGTCGTGCACTGGATCAGTTATGTTTTGGCGGACCGTCAGCACAAAAAACGTTCAATGTAACGATTTTTTGTACGTCGCATCCGCCATTTCTGACCGCGCATGCGTGGCCGTAACTCCGCCCCCTCCTCCCCAGGACTTAGATTGGGCAGCGGATGCGTTGAAAAACTACATCCGCTGCCCACGTTGTGCACAATTTTCACAACGTGCGTCGGTATGTCGGGCCGACGCATTAAGACGGCCCCGTACCGACGTAAGCGTGAAAGAAGCCTAACCCTAAATTTAGCACCAACCCTAACCCTAAATTTAGCCCCAACCCTAACCCTAAATTTAGCCCCAACCCTAACCCTAAATTTAGCCCCAACCCTAACCCTAGCCCTAACCCTAACCCTAGCCCTAACCCTAGCCCTAACCCTAACTCTAACCCTAGCCCTAACCCTAGCCCTAACCCTAGCCCTAACCCTAGCCCTAACCCTAACCCTAACCCTAACCCTAGCCCTAACCCTAGCCCTAACCCTAGCCCTAGCCCTAACCCTAGCCCTAGCCCTAACCCTAGCCCTAACCCTAACCCTAATTTTAGCCCCAACTGCTGTTCTCCTGCCGGCCAGCAGATGGAGACAGATGGTGGGCGCACTGCGCATGCGCCCGCCATTTTCTTTTCCCCAGAAGACGCCGGCGGCCAGAAGGAGCAGCAGGAGGACCCAGGGACACCGGTAAGTATGATAGGGTCCCCGAATCCCCCTATTTCTCTGTCCTCTGATGTGCGATCACATCAGAGGACAGAGAATTATACTTTGCTTTTTTTTTTTTTTTTGCGGTCGCCGGTAAACAGTTAATTACCGGCGATCGCAAAACAGGGGTCGGTAAAACCGACCCCGATCATGCTCTTTGGGGTCTCGGCTACCCCCGGCAGCCGAGACCCCAAAGATTCTCCCGGGGCCGGCCGGCGGGCGCACTGCGCATGCGCCCGCCATTTTGAAGATGACGGCACCCACCGGGAGCCACGAGGAGCACTGGGGGAGACAGGTGAGTATCGGGGGGCGATCGGGGACCCCTTTTCTCTGTCCTCTGATGTGCGATCACATCGGAGGACAGAGAAATTAAAAAGAAATCGCTTTTTTTTTTTTTTTGCGATCGCCGGTAAACGGTTAATTAACGGCGATCGCAAAAGCGGGGTCGATAAAAAAAACCCCGAATCATGTTCTCTGGGGTCTCGGCTACCCCTGGCAGCCGAGACCCCGGAGAAAATCCGACTCTGGGGGGCGCTATTTACTTTTTCCACAGCGCCGTTAATTAACGGTGCTGTGGTTTAAGTACCCTTAGCGGCCGCCGTTAAAAGGCGTATCGGCGGTCGCTAAGGGGTTAAAATCCGCTAACTATTTCTCCACCTTAGATCTCAGTAGTGGGTGTTGGCAGGTACCCGTAGCAGAGGCGGATAAAGAAAAGACCGCCTTCACGACACCGATGGGCCTCTCCGAATTCAACTACATGCCATTCGGACTGTGCAATGCACCAGGAACATTCCAGAGGATGATGGAGTGGTGTCTTGGGCACAAAAAGTTTGAGACCGTCCTGTTGTACCTGGATGATGTCATCGTCTTCTCCAAGACTTATGAAGACCACCTGAAGCACCTGGCCGAGGTGTTTGAAGCTCTGTCTATCTTTGGCCTGAACGTAAAGCATCCAAGTGTCCCCTTTAAAGCCCAAAGTACAGTACCTGGGCCATGTGCAAGATCTGTTAGTTATCCAATCCAAGAAGACCTAGAGCAAGGGTCCTCCGTTTGAGTGGAATGACAAGCTGGAAGGATTCTACACTCGGTTGAAGTTGACTCTCACAGGAGATGAGGTACTGGCTTACCCTGATTATGACCAACCGTTTGTGCTCTACACAGACGCCAGCAATGTGGGATTGGGAGCAGTGCTGTCCCAGGTGCAGAAATGCAAAGAAAGAGTAATTGTCTACACCATCAGTAAGCTTCGTCCCACTGATAGGAACCCCGAAAACTACAGTTCCTTCAAGCTTGAGTTCTTCGCCATAGTCTGGGCAGTAACACAGCAGTTCAAACACTACCTGGCTTCAGCAAGATTCACCATTTTCATGGACAACAATCCGCTGACCCACCTGGAAACTGCAAAACTAGGTGCATTGGAGCAGCGATGGATGGCCCGGTTGGCCAACTAGGAATTCATCATCAAGTACCATGCAGGGCACAAGAACGCAAATGCTGATGCACTGTCTAGGATGCCCCATTTACCAGAAGTGGGAGAAGAACCAGAAGCACTTGAAGAGATTGAGTTACCAGCTTTTCATCACCCCGGGGCGACTCAGTATTCACATCATGTGAGGAGCAAGCGTAATGACAAGCGAGTAGCCAAGCTGAACCCATTGCCCCACCATGGATGGGCAGAGATGCAGGATAATGACCCAGCAGTCCGTCTGAGAAAAGAGCTGCTGACGCAAGCCAATTCACAACCTGGTCCAGATATTCCACAAGAGACTCAACAGCTGTTGAAGGAGAAGGGCACATTGTTTATCTACGATGGTATGCGATGTCGGAGGAATATCGACCCAAGCACTCACGAGATGGTTTTGCAGGTGGTAGTCCCGAGATAAGATGCGCCAATGGTCTTGGAAGCGTATCACGATGGAGCAGGACACTTCGGATGGAAGAAGTTAGAGATCCTACTTCGTGGAAGGTTCTACTGGATTGGCATGAGAAAAGCCATTGAAAAATGGTGCTCAGAGTGTGGCCCATGCAACCTGCTCAGAAAGGACCGTGACAGCCAAAGGGCTCCCCTACAGCCCATAGTCACCAAGCAGCCACTTGAACTGGTAGCCTTGGATAACGTGAAGCTAACCCCAAGCCGGTCAGGCTATGTCTTTTCTTTGACCATAGTGGACCATTACTCCAGATTCCTGGTAGTCATGCCTGTTAAGGACCAGACAGCGAAGATGGCAGCCAAGGCATTCCAACAATACTTTTGCAGACCACATGGTTACCCTGAGAAGGTACTTACCGACCAAGACCCAGCCTTTGAAGCGGAAGTATTCCAGGAGTTCTGCAACATGTGCATGAAGAAAAAGACAGCATCGTACCACCCACAAACACATGGTATGTGTGAGAAGATGAATCAAGTGGTAATCGACTTGTTGAAAACCTTGCCTTTTGAAGAGAGAAATGTATGGCCAGAGGAGTTGCCAGACTTGGTAGATCTGTGCAGTCACATCCCAGTGAATTCCACCAACTGTACTCCAGCTTACCTGATGAGAGAAAGATCTAGCAAATTACCTGTTGGTCTTGAAATGGGAGTCTTCACACCAGAAGCAACCTCACGAGATGCAGATTGGGATTCTGAGTGACAACAGAAGTACCGACAAGTAGAAGAGTGTGTAGAAAGAAGCTTGTCCAGGCAAGACTAAAACAAAAGAGAAGCTACAATCAACGTGCCCCTGCAATTCCCTTGTCACCATGTGAACAAGTGCTAAAGCTTAAAAGAAGAATACTTGATGACCAGTGGGAAGCAGAACCATATGCCATTTTACCATCAAACTTTGATAATAGTAAAGTCTGTCTCATAAGCAAAGATGGAGGAGAAACCTCAACTGCAGCATCTAGAGATCACCTTAAAGTGTGCTGACAAACTGAGAGAAAAAGAGAAAAACTCAGGTACATCTCAAACCATGGAAGAAGAAGAAAAGAGAATCCATACCGTCCTTGGAAATTTTCCCCAGTCATGGACTCCGGTGAATCAAACGACAGTGGTGCCTGTTTTGACATTTCCCCAGTTGTAGACACCAGAACAAGATGTGACTCAAAATCGTCCTGAAATAAAAGAGACTTCACACCAGCAGGCTCAAGCAACAGACGTCACACCTGCAGTGGAACCAGAGAATCCACCCCCTGCTATAGGTGAATCTGTTATGAACACAGTACCTCCCGTAAGGGAAGAAAAAGTTTGTAACTGTTTAACCTGTTGAAAAGTTTTCCAAAATGTTTGCATCTTTCCTAACCTGTTTATGTTTTCTTTTCCCAGTCCGGGAGTACTGGATTTAACAGGGGGGAATGTGGCACCCAGGAGTTCGGGTACCACAGTGGTGCTGCCTTCCTCTCGGGGAGGGTAGTGCCATGCCTAGAGACAGGAGGAATTCCTTTGGCAGGTAACCTTACATGCAACATATTCTGACTCCAGGCCAGAAGGGGGAGCTCTAAACTCGGTTTAAGGGGAACTTCCCAATTTACATCCTAGTCTGGAGGAGGAGTCAGTTAGTCTGGTGCAGACAATCGGAGAGTTGACAGTTGGGAGCAGACACTGAGGGAGCACAGAAGGACTTAGGAGCTAGAGAAGGGCTATGACTGGGCCTCTCTAAGCTAGAGCGCAGAATCCGGGCAACGGGAGCCTGCAGTCGTGGGGAACTACAGGTCCCACGGCAGAACCAGAGGGCAAGAAGCTAACAGTGACTTGCCCACACAACACCTGAGGTACAGCAGCAGTTAGAGCCTGGAGTCACCATGTAAACAGACTCCAAGGAGATGGCTCAAGTTGCCTACCGTGCAGGTACTGTCCCTGGACAGGGGAAGAAAGAGGACCTTGTTAGACAGCTACAGGCAGTAAGGGACTACAGACCAGCGCATAGTGGAATGCTCCCAAACTGACCTGTCAAGGGGATTTCCACTTGTCTTCAGGCTGCCTGGACTCCATCTTCACCTGTTGCCGGTACCCTGGACTGAGGCTGCTTAACACCAGTAAACCAGGTAAAGACTGTAACGCTATGTCCTCAATTTATTTGCCGGCATTCGCCATCCCTGCCAAATACAACAGGAGCCCTGGGGACACGGCTTTACCTGTGGGAAGCGATATCATCTTTGCGGCAGCACCATCGCTCCCAGAGGACCCCTTTAAGTAGCGTCGGTCAACTCTGACCGAGAACCACAGGTGGCGTCACAAACTTTCTTTATTTCCACAATCCCTTTAAAGACCGTCCCTTTTACTTGGGCTTCAGGGCCACAGACCGGGTCGCTGCCACCGTGACCACCCCTTTAATTGCAACCGGAGTCGGTACCGAGTACCCCACTGCCCTGACGGTCAACTCACAATGACCCCGCTGCCACCTCACCAGTACTAGAGCTACTGAAACCCACAAACCTACTGTCTCCTTCTCCATTATCCTTTAGAATGTAAGGCCACAAGAGTAGGGTACTCACCCCTCTGTACTTGTCTGTCACTATTAGTTTTTTCATTGTAGTTTCTATTTGTGTTTTGAATGTAACCCCCTCCTCATGTACAGCACCATGGAATCAATGGTGCTCTGAAAAGAAATAATAATAATAATAATAATTTTATTCCTTTAGCAAGAACATATTCCGCAGCACTTTACATTTTAGAGGGGTTTGTACAGACAATATACATTACAGCATAACAGTAAACACATAGATCAACAGATACCAAGAGAAATGAGGGTCCTGCTCGAAAGCTTGCAATCTAGGAAATAATAATATTAATCTTCCACATTATGTTCCACCCAGTCATCACACCTGCCCTCCTTGCCCTTGTATACACAGCACAAGACTGCAACAGGTGGCACCTGCGTTTTGTCATCTGCATCATCAGAGATATGCTGCGGTGGTCCACTGACCGTTTACAATACTCCTCCCACATACTCATATTCCAATAGAGTAAGTGGTTGGACATCAATGCACTCAATCACTTCGATTTATGGGCAAGGCCAGGTAGGTGGCCCACAGAATTCCAGCCAGAAGAGTCAACAAAAAGCAGAAGTGACAGCTGTATGACTTGGGGCTCAGACTGCTTGCTTGATTTTCAAGGTGGTGAGGTGAAAGACAGATGCCCATGCCCCACCGGTACCAAATGTGTGTTTTCAGCAGGGGAACCAGTGGAAGATATAGCAAAGGGACTGAAGGCACTCTCAGCCAGCCAAGCTAAAATGACCTCTACTTGTTCTGGTTTCACCATTCATCCAACGGTACTTGAGACCACAAAATAACACAGAACTTCCTGTTGCCTGCATATGGATCGCCCCCACGTAAGGGCAATGGGGTACTCGGTACCGGGTCCTTCAGTTCCCTTAGCTGGGATGTCACGGTGGCCCAACCCGGACCGTGGCCCTATGAGGGGCACCCAATAAAAGGGGGTAGAGTTTGTAGATAATGGTAGTGTTCGTGACGCCACCTGTGGTATTCGGTCAGGGTGACTGACGCTGCTTAGGGGTCCGGTGGGGTGATGGAATGGCAGCTAGATGGTATACCTTCCCACAGGTGAAGTATATCCCCAGGGCTTCCCAGAAGTGTAGATGGTGATGGTGGATGGTGCAAGGCGCGGTGAATAACGAGGACACAATGGGTGCAGTCTCTTTACCTTTACTGAAGGCTTCAGCATCCACAGCCCAGGGTGCCGGATCACAGGGTAGGCAGAGTCCGGCCGGTCAGATGGCAATTCCAGAGTCCCCTTATCCAGGTGGAAATCAGTAGCCTTCCCCTTGCGCACAGTAACGTAGTAGGTCCCTATGTGCATTAGCTCCCATAGGGTCCTCACTCTTGTTACTCTTCTCTCTGTCCCCCAGATGGATAGGACAAACCCGTATGACGGTGGTGGCCTGAGGCTATTTTATAGGGACCCTAGCGTCACCCCTCCTCCGTGTTGCCACCTTGTCTGCTAAGGTTCTTAGGTCAGGCAGCCAACTTGGAATCGACTGTCCTGCCAGTCTCTGAAGTAAAGCGTAGAGTTTATTACTCCCTCGGTGTTCCGGCTACCGTATCTGCGCTCAGTGGGAGGCAGCCTGCTTCTAGCTCCTCTCCCACTGGTGTTTTAATCCTGTTGCTACGACTTCGGTGCTCACTCACTATGGCACACTTCCTTTCTTGTCCTTTCTTAGGAGTCTGCCGCATGGGTTGCAGGTGCAGCTCCGTGTCCTCCTTTCCTTCCCTGGGTCGAGCCCAGGCTGCTTCTCTCCTCTCCTCCTGACTATCTCCTTCTCCCTCCAGTCAGCTTCTCCTCCAACTCCAACTGAACTCACTTCCTAACCAAACCCCCAGTTTTACCCAAGTGTGAGGAGTGGCCTAATAGATAGAACCTTTTGCTCCCCCTGGTGGCCGGCATGTGAAGTGTGTGTATGGCTGTGATACCTGGCAGGGAGAACTCCTTTGGTGCCATCAGATGTAACATCGCTCCCCCAGGTGGAAGAACAACATTACTGCAATGACCAGGACTCTGGGGCGCTGCATATACAGCAGAGGAAAGTGTTTCATTTGGACACATAGCAGATACAGATTGACCATTACCTTTTATCCCTGCAGCAGTTACATCACCACCACCAGCAACACCTATTTGAAGCTCTCCTTATTGTTTTCAAACAAAATAACTGCAGAATATTACACAGCCTGTATACAGAGAGTGGTCATTATATTATTACACTGACTGTTTTTTAAGTAACCCCCCAAAAAACTATAAAAAAACACAAAAACAGTGTTTGCTACCTCCTCTTTCTCCACCTCTTCCACCTACAGTGCCATATCCACTTTCTCCTCAACCTCCTCTTCCACTTGGACCCTCACCTACTGATTCAAAATTATGATTTTTTCATTTTTGTTGTTCTGTGTTATTTTAAGTCATTTCCCTTTCCCATTTGTGTGCAGTGCAATTGTCTTGCTCTTATCCCCATTTAGCTTCCTTTTGCAGCCCTTAGCTCTTACTACGGGTCTCCATTGACTGGAATGGGGTTCAGATTTTGGGGTCAATTTCGGGACAAGTTTGAGCTCCAAACTGGGTTTTTGTAAAAAAAACTTGCCCGAACCTGACGAACCAGAACATCCACGGGTTCACTCATCATTGCTCTGCAGCTGTCTGTTTGCCATTTGTAGACCTAAGGCTGGTTTCACATTTGCGTTTTTTTGGGTGCGTTTTTGCGGTAAAAAACGCAAAAAAATGCATGGTGAAAAAACGCATGTAAACGCGTGCAAACGCTGCGTTTTTTTGACGCATGCGTTTTTGCATGTGGTGAAAAAAACGCGGCGTTTTGACGCGTTTACATGCGTTTTTTCATGCGTTTGCATTTTTTAAACGCATGCTGAGAAATGTGTGACAGCTGCCAATCATCACAATAAAGTAAAAAACCCACTATAAACAGAAATAATTAGGGTTAGGGTTAGGGGTAGGGGGAGGGTTAGGGGTAGGGATCATAACCCTAACCCTAAAGGGATCCTAACCCTAACCATAACCCTACCCCTAACCCTAACCCTACCCCTAACCCTAACCCTAAGGGATCCTAACCCTAACCTTAACCCTACCCCTAACCCTAACCCTACCCCTAACCCTAACCCTACCCCTAACCCTACCCCTAACCCTAACCCTAAGGGATCCTAACCCTAACCCTACCCCTAACCCTAACCCTACCCCTACCCCTAACCCTACCCCTAACCCTAACCCTACCCCTAACCCTAAGCCTAACCCTACCCCTAACCCTAACCCTACCTCTAACCCTAACCCTACCCCTACCCCTAACCCTAACCCTACCCCTAACCCTAACCCTAAGGGATCCTAACCCTAACCTTAACCCTACCCCTAACCCTAACCCTACCCCTAACCCTAACCCTACCCCTAACCCTACCCCTAACCCTAACCCTAAGGGATCCTAACCCTAACCCTACCCCTAACCCTAACCCTACCCCTAACCCTAACCCTACCCCTACCCCTAACCCTAACCCTACCCCTAACTCTAACCCTACCCCTAACCCTAACCCTACCCCTAACCCTAACCCTAAGGGATCCTAACCCTAACCCTACCCCTAACCCTAACCATAAAGGGATTAGGGTTAGGGGTAGGGTTAGGATTAGGGTTAGGATCCCTTAGGGTTAGGGTTAGGGGTAGGGTTAGGGGTAGGGTTAGGGGTAGGATTAGGGTTAGGGTTAGGATCCCTTAGGGTTGGGGTTAGGGGTAGGGTTAGGGTTAGGGGTAGGGTTAGGGGTAGGGTTAGGGTTAGGGTT
Organism: Ranitomeya imitator; assembly: GCF_032444005.1. NCBI lineage: Eukaryota > Metazoa > Chordata > Amphibia > Anura > Dendrobatidae > Ranitomeya > Ranitomeya imitator. Next base: position 718,669,586 of record NC_091283.1, on the reverse strand, counting down.
AGGATCCCTTAGGGTTAGGGTTAGGGGTAGGGTTAGGGGTAGGGTTAGGATCCCTTTATCACCTTTATGTTGGGGGGTGGCATATTAGTGTGTTTTCTGGTTTTTTAATAAAAAAAGCATGCGTTTTTTAATGCAAAAAACGCATACACCAAAAAACGCAAGCGTCCCCATTGACTCCAATGTACTTTTTGACCCAAAAAAAACGCATGAAAACGCATGCGTTTTTTTTGGGTCCAAAAAACGCTTCTAAAAATACTACAAGTAGCATTTAAAAAAATTAACGCATGCAGTAAAAAAATGCATGCGTTACAAAACGCGACCAAACGCGTACACAAAAAAACGCATGCGTTTTCAATGTTAAATATAGAAAAAAAAACGCATGCGTTTTTTTGAAAAAAAACGCTGCAGACAAAAACGCAAATGTGAAACCACCCTAACAAATAATTTTACTGCACTGCTGTGTCTTTATGAGTAGTGTGGCAAAAGTTGAGCTTTTGCTATTTTTAGTACAAAAAAGTTATTGTACTCTGCAGCTGATTCTTCTTCATTTGACAAACAATATAAATCTAATTTGCTGCAATCTGTGTGATTAGTGTACCGAAAAACAACTTGAAAAAAATGAAGAGAACATCAAATAGGGGACGTGGCCATGGTTGAGGTGGTGTAGGTGTTGCTGCTGCTGCTGCTGGTGGGTGGTGGTGTGACTACTGCAGGGAGAGAATATGGTCGTTATGTGCCTGATATGTGCCCAAATATAACACATTCCTCTGGTCCATGCATGTGACAGGATGATATGCATCCTTTCATAAATTATGTTCCAAATTTTTATGCAATGACATTTTTCTCGGATTTTCCTAAGTATTCGGTGCAAATGACAGTCAGTCTAATAAAAGTCATCACCCGTTTTTGGAGAGTTTCTGCTCTTATTTCTTTGCATGAAGTCATAATAGCCTCCCAGAGCTGCTGTTTTGATGTGAACTGCCTCCCACCCTCACAGATCTTTTGCTTGATGATACTCCAAAGGTTTTCTATAGGGTTGAGGTCAGGGGAACATGGTGGCCACACCATGAGTTTATCTCCTTTTATGCCCATAGCAGCCAATGACTCAGAGGTATTCTTTGCAGCATGAGATGATGCATTGTCATGCATGAAGATGATTTTGCTCCTGAAGGCACGTTACTGCTTTTTATACCATGGAAGAAAGTTGTCAGTCAGAAACTCTATATACTTTGCAGAGGTCATTTTCACTCCTTCAGGGTGTGGGACCTTAAACGGCCTTACCAGCTGTTTCTACATGATTCCGGCCCAAAACATGACTCCTCCACCTCCTTACTGACGTTGCAGCCTTGTTGGGACATGGTGGCCATCCACTACTCCATCCATCTGGACCATCCAGGGTTGCTCGACACTCATCAGTAAACAAGACTATTTGAAAATTAGTCTTCATGTATGTCTGGGCCCACTGCAACTGTTTCTGCTTGTGAACACTGTTTAGGGGTGGCCAATTAGTAGGTTTATGAAGCACAGCAAGCCTTTGAAGGATCCTACAACTTGAGGTTCGAGGGACTCCAGAGGCACCAGCAGCTTCAAATATCTGTTTGCTGTTTGGTAATGGTATTTTGGCAGCTGTTCTCTTAATCCAATGAATTTGTCTGGCAGAAACCTTCCTCATTATGCCTTTATATGCCTGAACTCTGTCTGTGCTCTCTTTCAGTCACAAATCTCTTCACAGTTTGATGATCACTCTTAAGTTTTCGTGAAATATCTAATGTTTTCAAACCTTGTCCAAGGCATTGCACTATTTAACGCTTTTCAGCAGCAGAGAAATGCTTTTTATTTCCCATATTGCTTGAAACCTGTGGCCTGCTTAATAATGTGGAACATCATTTTTAAGTAGTTTTCCTTTAATTAGAATCACCTGGAAAACTAATTATCACACGTGTTTAAGATTGATTTCAGTGATTCATTGAGCCCTGAGACACAATGCCATCCACGAGTTTATTTGAAAAACAAAACAATTACTGGTAAATCTTTATGACACTTAAATCCAATTTGCATAATAATTTGGAACACAGTGTAGGGCTGAATACTTCAACATCAATGGTGAGGCCAGAACATGTTGAGGCGATGTTACTTTGGATGGCTGACAGTGGCTCCAGTAATTATGATAAACCTTGGACAACTGGTTCCCTTATAAATCCGTACCCAAATAATTCCTGAATTATGGATAGTGTAACAATGGCTTCTATCTTATCGATAAGATAAGACCTCTCAAAACAGGAATCTGACATAGCTATTATGGCAAATTATTTTTTGTTGCTGTTAAAAATAAATCAATAATTTTCATTTATATTGTCAAAATGTATTGCTCAGAACTTTACTATTCAGAGGAAACATACAATCTCAGACATCACAGAGTAATACATCAGTCAGAGATACAATATGTATATTTATATGTCATTTAATATACCAAGCTCATTGAAATGAGTACGACTTCTAATTCTATTTACTAAGTTACCAGTAGTTATCACATTTTCCACTGAAAGAGTTTTACATGTAATGTTGCATCAGCATTTCTCTAAGAGGAAACTGTTGTTCTGCATGACTGCATGCAACCTATTCCATACCTGATTTTCCTGTTTAATTTTATTTGACTCTTTCTACATATGATAACATTTCCTAGGTCAGGAATTTTGTTAGGATGAAAACATAAGCATATTTTTATATCCTACATAGATGTATATGCATTTTAGATTTTGTCACCGAAAAGTCAATTCATCATACATATCTCTGTTTTATAATTACTTCAGCTTTCTTAGGGAAAATTATGAGCTTTGCAGTTTTCACTTCTCTGGGTCAGAAAGAATGTGTTCATCTTCCTTCCTGAATTTATAGTTAAAAGCTCTGTCTTTAAACCAAGATTATCTGGAGTTAACTGGTTTTGTAGCTTATTGGAAATATGAAAGTTGGCTTTACTTTCTACGTTATAGTGATTACTCACACTTAAACTTTTCGTAATGGGTTGTCCATACATTTCAGGTATTTGCAGAGTATTTCATGAACATATGATATACAGTCGGTACGGAAAGTATTCAGGCCCCTTACATTTTTCACTCTGTTTCATTGCAGCCATTGAATAAATTCAAAAAAGATCATTTTTTTCTCTTTAATGTACACTCTGTACCCTGTCTTGACTAAAAAAAAAACAGAAATGTAGAAATTTTTGCTAATTTATTATAAAAGAAAAACTAAAATATCTCATGGTCATAAGTATTTAGACCCTTTGCTCAGTATTGCATAGAAGCACCCTTTTTAGCTAGTACAGCTATGAGTCTTTTTGGGAAAGAAGTATTTCACAACTGGATTTGAGGATCCTCCGCCTTTCTTCTTTGCAGATCCTCTCCAGTTCCATCAGGTTGGATGGTGAACATTGGTAGACAGCCATTTTCAGGTCTCTCAAGAGATTCTCAATTGGGTTTAGGTCAGAGCTCTGGCAGGGCCAGTCAAGAATGGTCACAGAGTTGTTCTGAAGCCACTCCTTTGTTATTTTAGCTGTGTGCTTAGGGTCTCTTTCTTGTTGGAAGGTGAACCTTCGGCCAAGTCTGAGGTCCAGTGCACTCTGGAAGAGGTTTTCATCCAGGATACCTCTGTGCTTGGCCCCATTCATGCTTTCTTCAATGACAACCATTTGTTCTATCTCTGCAGCTGAAAAACACCCCCATAGCATGATGCTGCCATCACCATGTTTCACTGTTGGGATTGTATTGTGCAGGTGATGAGCAGTGCCTGGTTTTCTCAACATATACCACTTAGAATTATCACCAAAAAGGTCTATGTTCATCTCATCAGACCAGAGAATCTTATTTCTCTTAGTCTGGGAGTCCTTCATGTGTTTTTTAGCAAACTCTATGTGGGATTTCATATATCTTGCACTACAGAAAGGCTTCCATCGGGCGATTCTGCCATAAAGGCTCGACTGGTGGAGGGCCGCAGTGAGAATTGACTTTGTGGAATTTTCTCCCATCTCCCTACTGCATCTCTGGAGCTCAGCCACAGTGATCTTGGGGTTCTTCTTTACCTCTCTCACCAAGGCTCTTGTCCCTCGATTGCTCAGTTTTGCTGGACGGCCAGGTCTAGGAGGACTTTTGGTGGTCCCAAACTTCTTCCATTTAAGGATTATGGAGGCCACTGTGCTCTTAGGAACCTTGAGTACTGCAGAAATTCTTTTGTAACTTTGGCCAGATCTGTGCCTTGCCACAATTCTGTCTCTGAGCTCCTTGGTCAGTTCATTTGACCTCATGATTCTCATTTGATCTGACATGCACTGTGAGCTGTAAGGTCTTATATAGACAGGTGTGTGCCTTTCCAAATCAAGTCCTATGAGTTTAATTAAACACAGTTGGACTCCAATGAATGAGTAGAACTATCTCAAGGAGGATCACAAGGAAATGGACAGCATGTGACTTAAATATGAGTGTTTGATCAAAGGGTCTGAATACTTATGACCATGTGATATTTCAGTTTTTCTTTTTTAATAAATTTGCTAAAAATTCTACATTACTGTTTTTTTCAGTCAAGATGGGGTGCAGAGTGTACATTAATGTGAAAAAAAATAAACTTTTTTGAATTTACCAAATGGCTGCAATGAAAGAAAGAGTGGAACATTTAAAGGCGTCTGAATACTTTCCATACCCACTGTATGTGTCCCATCATTGGAACCCACTTCAACAATATCTCTAGAATGAGCCCATTGTGCAGCGCCACATGTGAATATGCCATAAATGTGGAATGGGGATAGCCCTTAAATGAAACTTGATATCACAGAACTATACAACTACATAAAACTATATAGGCTTAGTTGGGTTTTTATGCGTGTTTTTGTTGTAGTTTTAGAATCCACAAATGAACATGATTGAGTTGTTTGCTCATGTGATACTATAAAACCACAATTTCCTGGCACTATTCGTATTTTGCTCTGGTAGTGGCCAGATAAAAGTGTCAAGCTGTAACTGTACATAAATAGGGAAATAGGGCCTACACTGTCCCTAGGGCTGCGACCTTAATTAATCCTGCTCCCAAAGGTACCTCTAATGGCGAGGAGTAGAGTTGAGCGACTTTTACTTTTTTAGGATCGAGTCGGGTTTCGTGAAACCCGACTTTCTCAAAAGTCGAGTCGGGTGAAATCGGACGATTATTGCGAAAAGTCGGGGGCCGACCGAAACACGAAACCCAATGCAGGTCAATGGGGAATCAAAGTCAGCAGTGAGTGGAGGACAGGAAAACACCTACAGTGCCCATTTTAATGCCAAAAACATCAATTCATATTTCTTAAGCTTGTCAATATTAATTTACTTTATAATAATAGTTAGGCATTGAAAACAGGGGCTCATTTGGCTAAAGTTGTGGGGGGGGGGGTAGGGCTGGCTCAAGATTTTCGTGGGCCAAGGAAACACGGAATACATCACGGCGGTGGAGCAGGGAGGGGTAAATATTTCAACTGTGCTGTGATTCTGAGCAAGCAGGGGGGGCACTAGTTGGCACTGGCACAGGGCCCCTCATAGTACGGTGGTGTGTTTGATTGCAGGCGGCGCCTCCCACTGCCAGAGACACTTTTGCGTACTATGAAGGGCCCTGTGCCAGTGTCAACGAGTATGCCCCCCCACCTGATGAAGGAACCTGCACTTTCATCTGCACCTTCCTCTTTGTCCCCGTGTAAGGTGGTATAGTATGCGGGAAGGGGAACCTGACTTTCAGCAGGGTCAGATTCTGGCTGTGTAGAGTGCAAGGGCAATGTAGTGGTCTGGGTCAATGTACCAGCAGACTCATCTAGCAGTGGCTGGGCAATGGGCAGGATGAGGAAGAGACACAGATATAGGCCCAAATAATAAAGTAGGCTAAATGCAATTCAAAATTGGTAACAGGACTAAACAGGCAGCATAGCTTTGTTCAGTGGAGGACAACTGTAATGAGTGGCGCAGACACAGTTAGTAGGCCCAAAATAGAAAAGTAGGCTAAATGCAGTTCAAAATTGGTAAGAGGAATACACAGGCGGCATAGCTTTGTTCAGCGGAGGAGGACAACTGTAACGAGAGGCTGACACAGTTACTAGGCCCAAGTAAGTAAGTAAGTAGGCTAAATGCAGTTCAAAATTGGTAAGAGGAGTACACAGGCAGCATAGCTTTGTTCAGCGGAGGAGGACAACTGTAATGAGAGGCTCACGCAGACTTAGTAGGCCTAAAATAAAAAAGTAGGCTAAATGCAGTTCAAAATTGGTAAGAGTTGTACACAGGCGGCATAGCTTTGTTCAGCGGAGGAGGACAACTGTTATGAGAGGCTCACACAGACTTAGTAGGCCTAAAATATAAAAGTAGGCTAAATGCAGTTCTAAATTGGTAAGAGGAGTACACAGGCGGCATAGCTTTGTTCAGCGGAGGAGGACAACTGTAATGAGAGGCTGACACAGTTACTAGGCCCAAGTAAGTAAGTAAGTAGGCTAAATGCAGTTCAAAATTGGTAAGAGGAGTACACAGGCAGCATAGCTTTGTTCAGCGGAGGAGGACAACTGTAATGAGAGGCTCACGCAGACTTAGTAGGCCTAAAATAAAAAAGTAGGCTAAATGCAGTTCAAAATTGGTAAGAGTTGTACACAGGCGGCATAGCTTTGTTCAGGGGAGGAGGACAACTGTTATGAGAGGCTCACACAGACTTAGTAGGCCTAAAATATAAAAGTAGGCTAAATGCAGTTCTAAATTGGTAAGAGGAGTACACAGGCGGCATAGCTTTGTTCAGCAGAGGAGGACAACTGTTATGAGAAGCTCACAAAGACTTAGTAGGCCAAAAATAAAAAAGTATGTTGAAAAGCCGTGGAGACACCATCACGTGTTTCTCAATGCAAGCAATAAATAGCCAAATCTTTCACTGGGAAGGAAGAACCACGGGAGGGGCAGCATCCAAAAAGGAAAAGCACCTATGCCAAAACATGGTATCCATCCACAGACAGCTGTTTCAGGGTATTTGCCGCTCATCAGTGTGGAGTAAGAAACTGGCTATTAGGAGCAATGCCTAGTAAAAGGACTATAAACATAAGGATGAATGAAGGAAGGAACAACCACGGGAGGGGCAGCATCCAAAAAGGAAAACCACCTATGCCAAAACATGGTATCCATCCACAGACAGCTGGATGCTGCCCTTCCCGTGGTTGTTCTTTCCCGGTGAAAGACCTGGCTATTTATTGCTTGCGTTGAGAAACACGTGATGGTGTCTCCGCAGCTTTTCTACATGAGTTTGCATATTTCCCATAAGGGATAGGAGCAGTGTTCTGGATCACTGCGTTGAGAAACACGTGATGGTGTCTCCGCAGTGTTGGATGTTTTGATCTCCCCGAGGTCATTCATCCTAATGTTTATAGTCCTTTTACTAGGCACTGCTCCTAATAGCCAGTTTCCCACTCCACACTGATGAGGGGCAAATACCCCAAAACAGCTGTCTGTGGATGGATACCATGTTTTGGCATAGGTGGTTTTCCTTTTTGGATGCTGCCCTTCCCTTAGTTGTTCCTTCCTTAAAATGAATCATGAACCTGAGATTATGTTTTTAATGTGAAATGACAAAGGGGATTATTGTAATGGGACTTTGCCAATGACCGCTTGACAGCTCTGAAATAGCTACTACAGAAAGGTTAAGCGCAAGCCTCTCCCCTTAGCAAATCCCAGGGGTTTCCCTGGCCTTCACCTTTTAACCTCTGTACAGACATCTGGACTTAAGCAGGTGCTCCTGGGCTAGGGCCATGGAATAAGCTGCTTTTCAGTTTTGTAGGATGACATGAGTGGTTAGGAAGCCAAGCCAGAATCAAAAGGGCAGGAAAAAGTACAAGATCAGCAGACTCAAAAATAGTCAGTAAAACAAGTGAAAGTCAAAACTGGATACAAATGTACCACACAGGGGCTAAACAAACAACACTGAACCAGAAAAGCACAAGGCTGTATCTAGCAGCTTCCAGCAGTAAGCTGAAAGCTTAAGTAGGATGTGGTGCTTTCAAGGTATCGGCCACCCTAACCTTAGTGGCTGGACATAGACAAACCTTTTACTGCTCCCAGATTATTACTTCTTTTTAGGAAACTTTTCCTTCACAGCTCAGACATTTATATTGCAGCCCTCTCTTTTTTTGCTAGCATTTTTTGCTATATTAGATATAGTGGAGCTTAAGGTAAGTCATTGTTTACTGGGCAACTAGTTTGAAATTCACATTCCAATTCCCCTGTTATGGTACTTTCATACTGCATTCTGGCACCCATTCATTGGTCCCATCGAGGCTTATGGTCGTATTCCCTGCTAAACAGGATTCGTGTCTATGTACCGACGGGGCCATTAGACTACAATGGTGCACACAGAGCGAGTGTGTGCTCTGCTGTGCATCATTTTTGGGCATGTACACCTACTGGAGATGGACACCCAGATGCAGTCTACTATCTCTGAGTGTCCACCTATAGTAGGCATTCACGCCCAAAAATGATGCACTGTCAGGACCATTATAGTGTATGGCCCTATTGGCACATACACCCGTGAGTCAGAATAGTCAAGGAGTCCAAGGTCAGAAGCCAGGAGCGTACTTCATAAACAGAAGGAAGAGACAAAATTGTGGTCAGGTAACGTTCCGAGGTCAGAATACCAGGAGGATAAAGGATCAGAGCTGAAGATGGTCAGAGTGAAGTCAAGGTCAGGCAAAAAAAGATCAAGCATACAGCACTAAAGGCACAGGGTGCAAAAACCTCACTAGCTGAATGTAGGTCTGGCAGAGGTCTGGGAGAGTTAAGTAGCATGGAAATCACCTGGGATAGTGAACACCTGGAGACAGCCGACACCTACCAGTGTCAGATTGGATAGTCAAGCTGTCAATCAACACACAGCTCAGCACGCCCCTGTACCAGATAGGATAGCTGAGCTGTCTTTTAAAGTACTGACAGCCTCAACCTGCCCCTGTACAAGATTGGCCGGCCGAGCTGTCAGTAACTGCATCCCAGACAGAGGTGGAACCGTGACAGTCCCCCCTCTTCCAGGGGGACCACAAGACCCAGTATGCATGCATTCTATAACCTGGACTAGTTTGTATAAATTGGTTATATCTCTAGTTGTTGTATACTGTTTCAAGTGCAATTAGACACTGAATGTACTTATTATACTAAGCATCATGGCATGCAGTAGTGTTTCGAGTATAATACTCACCATTGTATGACCCATACTTTCTTTGATTACTGTCCAAGTTGGGAGTTTTAAATGTTTTTAAATTGATTTATATGTGGTGATTCCCAATAAAAGATTTTTTTTTGTATTGTACTTTACTCTGGTGATCCCTGTTTTTTCATGCATATGCTTTTTCTTCAATTCTCCAAAGCATTCACCTCTAGAATGAACAGCTCTTGGAGATCAGGCTGGATCAGAATTGTGCAGACATAAAACACTCTTTTAATTTTTTCAAAAGCCCTGATAGCACCCGGCGACCAAACCTTGAGATTCGCCCCCTTACGCGTAAGGTCAGTAAGTGGTTTAGCAATCTGCGAAAACCCCTTGATAAATTTCCTATAATAGTTGGCAAATCCCAGAAAATGCTGCAAAGCCTTAAGATCAGCTGAATGATTTATAGCTACTAGCCAGCCTGAGTACATGTGGGGGTTGCCTGGTTGCTAGGGAATCCCCATATGTGTTCAAGCTGTGTAGTAGCTGTAAATCATTCAGCTGCGGTGATGAAAACTAAATCTCTGAGCACTTACAAATACTCGGAGATCACCCGAGTGTGCTTGGGGAAAACCCGAGCAACGAGTATACTCGCTTATCACTAATCTTAAACCCTTCTGCTGACAAGATAAACCCTAAGAAAGAGATTTCCTGAACAGAATAAAACATTTCTCTAATTTAGCAAACACAGAGTTATCCCTCAATCTCTGTAACACAACACCAACATGTTTCTGGTGAGTGTCCAAATCTGGTGAAAAAGAAAATTAGAATGTCATTTCGGTAAATTACAACATATCTTCCAATGCCATCAGAGAAAATATAATTCATAAAATTTTGAAACACAGAAGGCACATTAGATAATCCAAAAGGCATACCAAGGTTTGTAAAAAGACCATCAGATATTAAAAACATTGTTTTCCAAACATCACCCTTCCGGATGCGTATCAAATTGTAAGCCCCTCTAAGATCAAGTTTAGAAACACACTCTCTCCCAGAAGCTGATTATATAGGTCGGGGATGAGTGGAATTGGGTTAGTATTTTTAACCGTGATCTTGTTTAGTTCTCGGAAATCATGGCAATTACAAAGACTCCCATTTTTCTCTTTAACATAGAAAAATCCAACAGCTATAGGGGAGGAGGAAGGACAGATATAACCCTTCCGTAAACTTTCGCTAACATATTTTTTCATGGTAGTCCGTTCATGTCTGACAAATTGTAAAATAAGCTTTTGGCAATTGGTGCTAGGAATAAGATCAATAGCACAATCATAAGGACGATGGTGAGATAGTATCTCCGCCTCTTTTTCCAAGAACACATCTCAGAAGTCCTTCAGGTACCTGGGAAGATCCTTCAGACTAGTGGAGCATATTTGTACATTTTTTAGACATTTCTTGTAACAATTGGGACTCCATTTCCCAATCTCCTTTCGACGCCAATCAATAACAGGATTGTAAGTCTGCAACCATGGAAACCCCAGTACCAATCAAGCAGGTAAATTATTCAACACAAAACAGAAGATGAATTCAGAGGGGAGCTCTCCAACATGGACAGTGAAATCCACCGTTGCTGTCTTGACCAAATTGTAAGCTAACAGTGCCTTGTCAAGGGCAGCGACTTGAATGGGTCTTTCTAAACTAACTGTCCCTAACTTCAGAAACAGTCCCGAATCAATAAAGTTAGCAGCAGACCCACAGTCAATGAATGCCAATGTTGATAACATCTGGATAAAGTATTTATCATTACTTTATCAAAGGAGGAAAAGGTACCTGGAGTCTGGGTGAACTCCTCCACGTCACTCAGACTCAGACGTTCCCCCCGATGGTTAGATAGCTTGAGGTCGAGTTGGGTTATTCTTAAGAAAATGTCCAGAGTAACTACAGTATAGACAGAGTCCGAGAGTCTTCTCTCAGCAACACGATGACTAGCAACTCTAACCTTGGGTAAATGGACCTGCTCGAGGGAAGTATAATGAGCAGCCTGCTGTTCACCACGTCTCTCATGGATTCTGAGGTAGATTAGCATGGCCTGAGTCATGGCCTCCGTAAAAGAACAAGGGACGTCATGAAGGACCAGAGCATCCTTGAGGGTTTCAGAAAGGCCTTTTTGGAACTTGCACCTGAGAGCAGCATCATTCCATAGAACGTCAGTTGCTCACTGCCGTAACTCAGTACAATAGTCCTCATCTGTGTGACCCTCTTGTGCCAGGTTCATAATTTTAACTTCAGCGACCTAAATTCTGTCAGTTTCATCATGTATCAGAACTAAGCTCTCAAAAAAGGCATCAACAGAAAACTGGTTTTCGGCTTGTGGTTATAAAGAAAATGTCCAGGTATGGGGACCCCCTCGCAGTAGGGACATGGTTATTCCCACCCGCTAGAAACCCCTGGGGTGCAGGGTAACAATTATCCTACAGCTCTCCCTGAATAACATAAAATGGTCTTTCTCTCCTGAAAATGAATCAGGGAGGGATATCACAGGTTTGGGAGGGACTAACTGTATATAGGAGGGTACTGATGTCACAGCCACTGCTGGATTGGGCTGGCAATGGCATGGTATTCTTCAATTTATTTATCTAACCCTGAAACTGATATTGCTATGACTCCAGACACTGGCAATCCTTACCTAGATCTTGACCATCTGTGTCAAATTTGCCACCTGGTCACAAAGCGTGTGAACAGGCTCCATACTGGTGAAAATGAAAAACGTATTGGCCAGACGTAATGTGTCGCTAGTCAGTTGTCATGGCCAAGCCAGAATAGACAAGGAGTCCAAAGTCAGAAGCCAGAATGGAATGTCATAAAGAAAGGAGAGCCAAAAGCATGGTCAGGTAATGTTCCGTGGTCAAAATAGCAGGAGGATAAAGGATCAGAACAGAAGAGGTTAAACAGACGGATGGTCAGAACGAAGTCAAAGATCAGGCAACAAAAGATTAAGCATACAGAACTCAAAGCACAAGGAGCACAAAACTCACTAGCTGAATGTACGTCTGGAAGAGGTCTGGGAGAAACAGCTCAGTTAAGTAGCATGGCAATCAACTTGGATAATGAACATTTGGAGACAGCCGATGCTTCCCAGTCTCAGAATGGATAGTCGAGATGTAAATCAACAGACTAACAGCTCAGCATACCCCTGTATCAGATAGGATTGCTTAGTTGTCAATCAAAGTACCGACAGCTTCAGCACGCTCCTGTACCAGATTAGACAGCCAAGCTGTCAGTAACTGCATCCCAGACACACTGAGGGGTGGAACCGTGACACCTGTTTTGTGGGGGTTCAGACGTATATCCTGACGCGACCAACGAATGGGATTCAGAATGTAATGTGAAAGCACCCTTAGTGTACACCTATGCACTGCTTGAATTAGTGGTAATGCTGCTGTAATCACACAACTTCTAATACTTAGCAAGATACCCAAACACCTGTTAATCCCATGTTTACATAATAGATTCACATTATTTGGACTATATTTTTATCTTTCTACTTTTGCTACTCCTATCAGCAGGAAAGAAATAAAGGGCTCCAGTCAAGTCGCTGCTTACTCTGCTTCCAATTGAAAAAAATAGAATGCACAGCCTGCAAATGAATAAAACTGACATACTGTGTAGAGAATTCACTGTCATTTCTATGTTGGAAATTTGAGTAAAAATGCAGTGTTTACCCTTTCAGGATTAGTGGATCACTTGTGTATATTCACCATTTTTCTGCAATTTTAGGCTATACATTTTTGTTGACTCTTATTGTATCTAGATGAGAAGCTTTCTATTATAGGGTGAGTCAGGGCTTGTTATCCAGTTTAAGATCAAGTCACATCAAGCTATCAGCTACCACTTTTACGTCTGTTGAAATTGTGAAGCAATTATTTATTGCCAGTTAATATTCTGCCATGAAACAATCATTTAACATAACCTGTTACCTAGATTGCCTTACAGTTTTGCAATAAGTAGATTTTTTTGTTTGATGCAAACATCAAATGATTACTCGACTCCAACTAGGGAAAAGAGTATCAACTATCTTTTTTTTAAGGAGACAAAGGCAGATAGTTCAGTCGTGGCCATCAGAGAACATAACGCATGGAGTACAGTGATTGGATTGCAGAGGACTGGGATAAAGTTATTTTGATGAATGTCCTTTCACACTATTTCAGACATTAGGAAGAATGATTGTCTGAGAAGAACCGATGATCCGTATGTCATGGGTCTTGTGTCTGCTAACAGTAAAGCATTCCAAGGCCATTCATATGTGGTGGCATTATGTCCATGAGTGATAATTTTTATTTAGTGCTAACCTATTCCGTAGCACTTTATATTTCAATAGAGATGGCTCAATTACAAGTTTATCCAATAGCACTGCCATGAATTAAGAAAAGAATCTAAACCTGCTCCAAGAACAACTTCTCCCAACCATCTTGGAACAATTTGGTGATGACCAATGCCTTTTCCACCATGATGGCGAACCAAGTCACAAGGCCAATCTGATAACTAAGTCGTCCTGAGACCAAAATGTAGATATTTTGTATCAATGGTCAGGAAAGTTCCCAATCACAATACCTGCGGTCAATCCTTAAATAACGGGTGGAAAATAAAACCACAAAAATTGTGATTAACTCCAAAGCACTGATTAGGCCAGAAGGAGTTACCAACATTCATATTTGATCCAGAAGCTGATTACTAACTGTCATGGCGAATTGCAGAAGTATTGAAAAATAAAGGTCAACACTTTAAATATGGAGGTTTTTTTCAGAAACCTGATGTATTTGTCTAAACTTATGAGACACTTTTTATTGTACCTCAGTAGTGATGGGTGAGCACTAGTGTTGAGCATTCCGATACCGCAAGTATCGGGTATCGGCCGATACTTGCGGTATCGGAATTCCGATACCGAGATCCGATACTTTTGTGGTATCGGGTATCGGTATCGGATACATAGAGATGTGTAAAATAAAGAATTAAAATAAAAAATATTGATATATTTACCTCTCCGGCGGCCCCTGGACTCAGCGCGGGTAACCGGCAGGCTTCGTTGTTCAAAATCAGCGCTTTTAGGACCTGAGAATCACGTCCCGGCTTCTGATTGGTCGCGGGCCGCCCATGTGACCGCCACGCGACCAATCACAAGCCGCGACGTCATTCGCAGGTCCTTAACGCGCTCATTTTTTAAAAATGAGCGCGTTAATGACTTTCAAAGACGTAGCGGATTGTGATTGGTCGCGGCCACGCAAGCTATTAACGCGCTCATTTTTAAAAATGAGCGCGTTAATGGCTTTCAAAGACGTAGCGGCTTGTGATTGGTCGCGGCCATTTTTAAAAATGAGCGCGTTAATGGCTTTCAAAGACTTAGCGGCTTGTGATTGGTCGCGTGGCCGCGACCAATCACAAGCCGCGACGTCACCGCAAGCTATTAACGCGCTCATTTTTAAAAATGAGCGCGTTAATGGCTTTCAAAGACGTAGCGGCTTGTGATTGGTCGCGGCCACGCAGCATAGCATTTCAGTGGTGAGCATGAAGAACAGTCATTGGAGAATTGCAGTGTTGAGGATGAAGACCCAGCAGAGGAGAATGCCAGTGTTGATTTTGGAAAACCTGAAGTGGAGAATTACAGTGTTGAGTCAGAAGAAATTGCAGTGGAGAATTGCAGTGCTGGGGCTGAAAAACTTGCATTGGAGACTGTCAGTGTTGAGGATGAACAACCGGCAGTGGAGCATTTACGTGTTGAGCCTGAAGAACCAGCAGTGGAGAATTGCTGTGTTGAGGCTGAAGAACCTGCATTGGACAATTGCAGTGTTAAGGCTGAAGAAATTGCAGTGTTGAGGCTGAAGAAACTGCAGTGGAAAATTGCAGTGTTGAGGATGAAGACCCAGCAGTGTAGCATTGCAGTATTGAGGCAGACCACCTGGCAGTGAAGAATTGCAGTGTTGAGCCCGAAGAACCAGCAGTGGAGAATTGCAGTGTTGAGGCTGAAGAACCTGCATTGGTGAATTGCAGTGGTGAGCCTGAAGAAGAACCAGCAGTGGAGAATTGCAGTGTTGAGGCTGAAGAACCTGCAGTGGACGATTGCAGTGTTGAGGCTGAATAAACTGCAGGGGACAATTGCAGTGTTGAGGCTGAAGAAACTGGATTTGAAAATTGCAGTGTTGAGGCTGGACAACCGACAGTGGAGCATTTCAGTGTTGAGCCTAAAGAAGAACCAGCAGTGGAGAATTGCAGTGTTGCGCCTGAAGAACCAGCAGTGGAGAATTGCAGTGTTGAGGATGAAGACCCAGCAGTGGAGCATTAAAGTGTTGAGCCCGAAGAACCTTCATTGTAGCATTGCAGTGTTGAGGCTGAACACCTGGCAATGGAGCATTTAAGTGATGAGCCTGAAGAACCAGCAGTGGATAATTGCAGTGTTGAGGATGAAGAACTGGCAGTGGAGAATTGCATTGTCAAAGCTGACCAATCAGCAAAGTTCACATCATTAGGAAGTGGGTTTCTCATACTGTTTGACTATGCAGTGAATGCAATGCCTGCAACAAATTTGTACGCACCCCAATACCTCTTGGAAGAGACATGGAGGAGGGAAACATGGAGGATGGCTTACTAAAAAACTCTGACCATTACAATGGAGCGTGTCTCCTATACTTATAATGCACATGCAGTAAGTGTATGGGCTGACAAACATTTCCCCCTGGGGGGTATACTGCAACATACTGTCAAAAAATTTGGTTTGCGGGCATCATAAACACCCTTAAAAGCATTAACCTGAGTGTTGCATCACGGACCACGGTCACCCTGGTGATCTAGTGGTGGTGGATGAAGAAACGTGGAGGATGGCTTACTGAAAATCTCTTGTCATTACACAGAAGTGGGTCTCCTATACTTGTAATGCCCATGCAGTAAGTGTATGGGCTGACAAACATTTCCCCCGGGGGGTATACAGCAACATACTGTCAAAAATTTTGCTTACGGGCATCATAAACACCCTTAAAAATGATAATGTGGGTGTTGCATCACAGACCATGTGTCACCATGGTGATCTAATGGTGGTGGATGATGAGGATGAGGAGAAGGATGGCAACAGAAAATCAGCCAAATCAGGAAGCGTATACCCATGTGTGGGTGTGAAGAGGTGCATGGGAATATCATTCAGTGGTACAGAGAAGTCTGGCCAATCCAGCCCTTGTTCAGTTTTATAAAAGTCAGCCTATCAGCATTTTCAGTTGACAGGCGGATGTGCTTATCAGTTATAATTCCACCAACGGCACTAAATACCCGCTTTGACAAAACACTAGCGGCAAGGCAGGCCAGGACTTCCAAGGCGTAGAGAGCCAGTTCATGCCACGTGTCCAGCTTGGATACCCAATAATTATAAGGCACAGAGAAATCACGGAGGACGTTTGTACGGTCAGCAAGATACTCTCTCAGCATCTTCCAAAACTCTGCACTCCTTGTGAGAGTACCCCTCAGGGCCAGTGCGATGGGAGGGTCTGAGAAAACTCTCCCAGAACTTTGCCAGTGTTCCCCTGCCTCTGCTGGATTGGAGTTGTGTCTCTCTCACCTGTACTCCTTGGTTGTCCAACGAACTGTGACCTCTGCCGCCAGCGTTTTCAGATGGGAATTTTTTTAATGATGTTTAATGTTTTGTGGGAATGACGCTTGTGTGTTTGCATTTGTATATGGCATTGGATACACTAAATTAGATGATGGCAGATAATTTACATGTACACTTAGTGGCACGTTGTTTGCCAGTTTCCGGCTCCCCTCATTGTAGCATCCCATAACTGTTAATCTTCCTAGGTATTGCATGATGTCCCTGTTTTTGTATTATTGACTAGTAATGAGCAAGCATACTCAGTAATGCTCGTTACTCTCCCAAGCATCGCTGTACTCGTGATACTTGGCGAGCACTGAGCATTTCCGGGTTTGCTTGGCGGGAGCTCGGGTCTCCGGCATGCATGATTGGCGCTCTTTACAGAGCCAATCAACATGCATTGTCTGCCATGCACTATAATGTAGTGTAGAGGTGTGTGGGACGGGGGTGTGAGGAAAAACACAGCAGAAAAAGGGCAGCTGTACCAGAGTGTTGCTATTTTTTTGGGGGGGGCTGCATTACATTCTATGGGGCTGTGCTGCATTACATTCTATGGGGGCTGGCTGCAATACATTCTATGGGGGCTGTGCTGCATTACATTCTATGGGGGCTGGCTGCAATACATTCTATGGGGGCTGTGCTGCATTACATTCTATGGGGCTGTGCTGCATTACATTCTATGGGGGCTGGCTGCAATACATTCTATGGGGCTGTGCTGCATTACATTCTATGGGGGCTGGCTGCAATACATTCTATGGGGGCTGTGCTGCATTACATTCTATGGAGCTGTGCTGCATTACATTCTATGGGGGCTGTGCTGCATTACATTCTATGGGGCTGTGCAGCATTAAATTCTATGGGGGCTGGTTGCAATACATTCTATGGGGGCTGTGCTGCATTACATTCTATGGGGCTGTGCTGCATTACATTCTATGGGAGCTGTGCTGCATTACATTCTATGGGGGCTGTGCTGTATTACATTCTATGGGGGCTGTGCTCTATTACATTCTATGTGGACTGAGCTGTAATGCTGGATACAGCTGTAATTATGTTATATAGTTATGTTACACTCCCCTCACTTCTTGTAACCTACAAAGATATTATACAGTCACCATGCGACAAGTGGGCCTGTGTAACTTCAAATGCCAGGGCTGAATTTTAGTCCCAGTCCGGCCCTGGTCGGAAGGGATAGTTAAATGCCACTGTCAGCATTTGACAATTTGACAGCGGTATTTAACTAGTTAATAGCGGTGGGTGAATCACGATTCCACCTGTCGCTATTGCGCACACATGTCAGCTGTACAAAACAAAAAAAAAAGCTGGGAAAAGTACATGGACATGCTTGTTGATGATGCTAGTTGAGTTTGTGTGCAACTACAGATACAGGGAAAGATGCATCTTTGCATCTACCATGGACAAGGGATTTTCTTGCATGAACAACAGCAGAAGATGCAGTGGTATCACCCGCAGACACTGTTCCAGGAGCCTGGTATTCGGCCCACAAAGTCGGGTGCTTTGCTGCCATGTGCCTGATCATGCTGGTAGTGGTCAGGCTGATAGTTTTGCAACCCCTACTGATGCAGGCATGACCGGTGGTGCAAATGGCCTGTTTGGGGTTAACGGCATAATCTTTAAAAAACAACCAGACTTGGGAACACCTAACAGTTGTACTGGCAGCTTCCATTGTGTTGGTGTTACGGGGACATTCAGTGTCCCCCTCTCCCACACTACCTCCTCACTTCGCCCCATGTCTTGTGGTGTTTCCCAAGGCTCAGTTGTAGGCCACGCCTACTCTTCTTCATCTACATTTTCTAGCTGGGACAGCTCATAGAATCCCATGGTTTGCAATATCATCTGTACATCAATGACACGCAGATCTACCTATCTGGACCTGACATCACCTCCTCAATTACCAAAATCTCACAATGTCAGTACGCTATTTCATCCTTCTTTTCTTCTACCCCTCCACCAGACCTATCCATCAATGTTAATGGCTGCTCACTTTCCCCAGTCCCGCATGCTTGGTGCCTCTTCGATTCTGCTCTAACTTTCAAGCCACATATTTAAGCCCTTGCCTCCTCCTGCTGACTCCAACTCAAAAACATTTCCCAGATCCTTACATTACTTGATCAAGAAACTGCAAAAATGATTTTGCACTCCCTCATCATCTTCCGCATCGACTATTGCAACCTTCTACTCTCTGGCCTCCCCTCTAGCAGTCTTGCACCACTCCAATATATCCTAAACTCTGCTTCCCGACTAATCCACCTGTCTCCCTGTTATTCCCCAGCCTCTCCTGTCTAAACCCTAAAACTATGACATACAAAGCCATCCACAACCTGTCTCCTCCATAAATCTGTGACTTGGTCTCCCTGGAGTTACCTACACGCAACTTTCGATCCTCTCAACATTTCCTTCTCTACTCCCCTCTTATCTCTTCTTCCCCAACCACATACAAGAATTCTACCGTGCTTCACCCATACTCTGCAACTCTCTACCACAAAACATCAGACTACAAGCTACCACGAAAACATTCAAAATGAACCTGAAGAACAACCTCTTCCAATAAGCCTACAACCTGCAGTGATCCTCAGTTTACTGAACCGCCACACAACCAGCTCTACTCTCCACTAGGGTTGAGCGAAACGGGTCGGTCATTTTCATAAGTCGCCGACTTTTGGCAAAGTCGGGTTTCATGAAACCCGACCCGATCCCTGTGTGGGGTCGGCCATGCGGTACGTGACTTTCGCGCCAAAGTCGCGTTTCAATGACGCGAAAAGCACCATTTCTCAGCCAATGAAGGTGGACGCAGAGTGTGGGGGGCATGATGACATAGGTCTCAGTCCCCACCATCATAGAGAAGGGCATTACAGTGATTGGCTTGCTTTCTGCGGCGTCACAGGGGCTATAAAGGGGTGTTCCCGCCGACCTCCATCTTACTGCTGCTGATCTGAGCATAGGGAGAGGTTGCTGCCGCTTCGTCAGAAGCAGGGATAGCGTTAGGCAGGGTACATTATCCCCCAAGCCGCTTGTGCTGTAGCGATTTCCACTGTCCAACACCACCTTTTGTTTGCAGGGACAGTGGAGGCTACATTTTTTTTTCCTCAGCGCTGTAGCTCATTGGGCTGCCCTAGAAGGCTCCCTGATAGCTGCATTGCTGTTTGTACGCCGCTGTGCAAACCAACTGCTTTTTTCAAAGCACAAATCCTGTTGCTCCTTCCTTTCTGCACAGCTATCTTGTTTGTCCACACTTTTGACTTTTTTGTGCAGCAGTCCACTCCTTGTTATTACTGCCTGCCATACTTTGCTGAGATTACTGCAGGGAGATAGTAATTGTAGGACAGTCCCTTTTTTTTTTTTTGTTATATCTATTCAAGCCACTTTCTGCCACAGAAAATATACTCTAATACAGTGGCCCGGATTTATTCAATAGACTCCCTGAAGAAAAAAAAAAAAAAAAAAGGGTGCAGATTAAAATTGGTAAATCTGTATCAGTGGCAGTCCTGTGTGTGGCATCTGTGTCTCATTTTCTGGCACAGAAAACATGCTGTCTAACAGTGGGCCTGATTTCTTGCCAATTCTCCCTTAAATAAAAAAAATAGTGGGATATTAAGATTGGCAATTTTGCCTCAGTGCCAGTGCTGTGTGTGGCATCTGTCTCAAATTTTGGGCCACATTAAACCTAGTGTGTAATACTGGGCCAGATTTCTTTTAAATTCTCCCTGAATAAAAAAATAGTGGGAGATTAAGATTGGTATTTCTGCTTCAGTGCCACTCCTGTGTGTGCCACCTGTCTCAAATTTTGGGCCACATTAAACGTAGTGTGTAATACTGGGCCAGATTTCTTTTAAATTCTCCCTGAAAAAATAAAAATAGTGGGAGATTAAGATTGGCATTTCTGCTTCAGTGCCACTCCTATGTGTGCCACCTGTTTCAAATTTTGTGCCACATTAAACCTAGTGTGTAATACTGGGCCAGATTTCTTTTAAATTCTCCCTGAAAAAAAAAATCGTGGGAGATTAAGATTGGCATTTCTGCTTCAGTGCCACTCCTGTGTGTGCCACCTGTCTCAAATTTTGGGCCACATTAAACCTAGTGTGTAATACTGGGCCAGATTTCTTTAAATTCTCCCTGAAAAAATAAAAATAGTGGGAGATTAAGATTGGCATTTCTGCTTCAGTGCCACTCCTGTGTGTGCCACCTGTCTCAAATTTTGTGCCACATTAAACCTAGTGTGTAATACTGGGCCAGATTTCTTTTAAATTCTCCCTGAAAAAAAAAATAGTGGGAGATTAAGATTGGCATTTCTGCTTCAGTGCCACTCCTGTGTGTGCCACCTGTCTCAAATTTTGTGCCACATTAAACCTAGTGTGTAATACTGGGCCAGATTTCTTTTAAATTCTCCCTTAAAAAATAAAAATAGTGGGAGATTAAGATTGGCATTTCTGCTTCAGTGCCACTCCTGTGTGTGCCACCTGTCTCAAATTTTGTGCCACATTAAACCTAGTGTGTAATACTGGGCCAGATTTCTTTTAAATTCTCCCTGAAAAAATAAAAATAGTGGGAGATTAAGATTGGCATTTCTGCTTCAGTGCCACTCCTGTGTGTGCCACCTGTCTCAAATTTTGGGCCACATTAAACCTAGTGTGTAATACTGGGCCAGATTTCTTTTAAATTCTCCCTGAAAAAATAAAAATAGTGGGAGATTAAGATTGGCATTTCTGCTTCAGTGCCACTCCTGTGTGTGCCACCTGTCTCAAATTTTGTGCCACATTAAACCTAGTGTGTAATACTGGGCCAGATTTCTTTTAAATCCTCCCTGAAAAAAAGTGGGAGATTAAGATTGGCATTTCTGCTTCAGTGCCACTCCTGTGTGTGCCACCTGTCTCAAATGTTGTGCCACATTAAACCTAGTGTGTAATACTTTGCCAGATTTCTTTTAAATTCTCCCTGAAAAAATAAAAATAGTGGGAGATTAAGATTGGCATTTCTGCTTCAGTGCCACTCCTGTGTGTGCCACCTGTCTCAAATTTTGTGCCACATTAAACCTAGTGTGTAATACTGGGCCAGATTTCTTTAAATTCTCCCTGAAAAAATAAAAATAGTGGGAGATTAAGATTGGCATTTCTGCTTCAGTGCCACTCCTGTGTGTGCCACCTGTCTCAAATTTTGTGCCACATTAAACCTAGTGTGTAATTCTGGGCCAGATTTCTTTTAAATTCTCCCTGAAAAAAAAAAGTAGTGGGAGATTAAGATTGGCATTTCTGCTTCAGTGCCACTCCTGTGTGTGCCACCTGTCTCAAATTTTGTGCCACATTAAACCTAGTGTGTAATACTGGGCCAGATTTCTTTTAAATTCTCCTTGAAAAAATAAAAATAGTGGGGGATTAAGATTGGCATTTCTGCTTCAGTGCCACTCCTGTGTGTGCCACCTGTTTCAAATTTTGTGCCACATTACACCTAGTGTGTAATACTGGGCCAGATTTCTTTTAAATTCTTCCTGAAAAAAAAAAATAGTGGGAGATTAAGATTGGCATTTCTGCTTCAGTGCCACTCCTGTGTGTGCCACTCCTGTGTGTGCCACCTGTCTCAAATTTTGGGCCACATTAAACCTAGTGTGTAATACTGGGCCAGATTTCTTTTAAATTCTCCCTGAAAAAATAAAAATAGTGGGGGATTAAGATTGGCATTTCTGCTTCAGTGCCACTCCTGTGTGTGTCACCTGTCTCAAATTTTGTGCCACATTAAACCTAGTGTGTAATACTGGGCCAGATTTCTTTTAAATTCTCCCTGAAAAAATAATAATAGTGGGAGATTAAGATTGGCATTTCTGCTTCAGTGCCACTCCTGTGTGTGCCACCTGTCTCAAATTTTGTGCCACATTAAACCTAGTGTGTAATACTGGGCCAAATTTCTTTTAAATTCTCCCTGAAAAAAAGTGGGAGATTAATATTGGCATTTCTGCTTCAGTGCCACTCCTGTGTGTGCCACCTGTCTCAAATTTTGTGCCACATTAAACCTAGTGTGTAATACTGGGCCAGTTTTTTTTTTAAATTAACCCAGAAAAAAAAAATAGTGGGAGATTACGATTGGCAATTCTGCCTCATTGCGAGTCCTGTGTGTGGCATCTGTCTTTCATTTTATGCCACAGAACATATACTGTATAAGAGTGGGCACATTTCTTCAATATTCTCCCAGAAAAAATAAAAATGGGGAGATTTTTATTGGTAGTGTCTGCATCAGCGTCAGTCCTGTTAGTGGCATATCTGTCTGCCACTGAAGCTGTGTACTGTTATACATTGGGCCTGATTTTCCCTGCAGTCTCACCCCCCTATAAGGGGATATATAAATCCAACAGAAGTTAGAGTTCACCTTGTAACTGGTTTTACAGTAAGCAATACCGTTACTTTGGTTACATTTTTCAAACAATGAGGAAGTCTGGTGGAAGAGGTCTTGGCCGTGGGCGGTCATTGCCAGCTGGTAATGATGGTAGTGGTGGTGGAGCATCAGGTGGTAGTGGGAAAAGCAATATAGCATCTAAGTCTCGAGTTGTTGAGCCAGCTTCGTCGTCTGGCTACACAAGGCCTCGAATGCTCCCTTTTCTGGGAGTAGGAAAACCGCTTTTAAAGCCGGAGCAGCAAGAACAAGTTTTGGCTTTCCTTGCTGACTCTGCCTCTAGCTCTTTGGCCTCCTCTTCTGAAACTGCTAAATATAGGTCAGGGTCAAGTCGCTTCCTTGTCTTCTTCACAAAGAGCAACAGAGAAGGATGCGTCAGGCAACACAATGGGTTACTCCATGGAGCTCTTTATACCTACCGTTCCTGGGTTAGAAAGTGAAATAGTTAACAGGCCATGCCCATTACAAGTTGAATCGGACATGGAGTGCTAGATGCACAGCCACAACCAGATTACTATGCTGTTCCTTTCACTCAGACCAGAACATTGCCCTCGCAGTGTACTGATCCAGAATCTGACCCTGATGAGACTATGGTGCCCCGTCACGAACGCTATACCACCGGCTTACACGGTGACACTGACGAAGTTGCACACGAGATGGAAGAGGAAGTCATAGATGACCCAGTTGTTGACCCCGATTGGCAGCCATTGGGGGAACAGGGTGCAGGCGGCAGTAGCTCTGAAGCGGAGGAGGAGGGGCCGCAGCAGGCATCAACCTCGCAACAGGTTCCATCTGCCAGGCCCGTATCTGGCCAAAAAAGCGTGGCAAAGCCAAAACCAGTGGTAGTGCAGCATGGCCATCCGGTTAAAGAAGCTCAGTCTGCAATGCCTGAAAAGGTATCCGATAGTAGAAAGAGTGCAGTCTGGCATTTTTTTAATCAACATCCAAATGATCAGCGCAAAGTCATCTGACAAAAATGTTCAACTACCTTAATCAGAGGTCAGAATCTTAAAAGTCTAAATACAAGTTGCATGCGTAGACATTTAAGCACCATGCATTTGCAAGCCTGGACTAACTACCAAACGTCCCTTAAGGTTGTAGCACCCTCGGACAAAGAAGCTAGTCAGCAACGCTACATCCCTTCCCTCACTGTAAGGCCACCATTTCCCGCACCACCTGCAGTAAATGTGCAGGTTTCGTCGCCAGGCCAAAGCAGTCAGGGAATCACCAGGTTCGTGGTAGGAAACACTGCATGTAGGGCACCAGCAAGAATACCATCTCCAACCCTCTCTCAGTCTGCCATGTCCACCGGCACCCCCGCTAGTTCCACGATCTGCAGCTCTCCAGTCCAGCTCACCCTACATGACACTCTCGTTAGGAAAAGGAAGTACTCATCCTCGCATTCGCTTACACAGGGTTTGAACGCCCACATTGCTAGACTAATCTCGTTAGAGATGATGCCCTACCGGTTAGTTGAAAGCGAAGCTTTCAAAGCCCTGATGGACTACGCTGTACCACGCTATGAGCTACCCAGTCGACACTTCTTTTCGAGAAAAGCCATCCCAGCTCTCCACCAGCATGTAAAAGACCGCATCGTCCATGCACTCAGGCAATCTGTGAGTACAAAGGTGCACCTGACAACAAATGCATGGACCAGTAGGCATGGCCAGGGACGTTAATTGTCCATCACGGCACACTGGGTTAATGTGGTGGATGCTTAGCCCACGGTCTAGGAATCAGTTGGCTGTAGGCGTTCGCCCCTCCTCCTCCTCGTCCTCCTGCAGAAGCGAGAGCTCATCCACAGACCGCAGTCGCACGAGCACTCCATCCGCAGCTGCCACTGTTGCACACGAGGTGTCCCATTATGGGACAGCTAGTGGCAAGCGTCAGCAGGCTGTATTGGCAATGAAGTGTTTGGGCAACAACAGACACACCGCGGAAGTTCTGTCCGAGTTCTTGCAGCAAGAAACTCAGTCATCGCTGGTCACTGTACATCTTGAGGCAGGCAAGGTAGTCAGTGATAACGGAAGGAATTTTATGGCTGCCATAGCCCTTTCAGAACTGAAACACATTCCTTGCCTGGCTTACACCTTAAACCTGGTGGTGCAGTGCTTCCTGAAAAGTTATCTGGGGTTACCCGACCTGCTCCTCAAAGTGCGCAGACTTTGCTTGCATATCGGCCATTCGCCCGTGCACTCCAGCCGTATGCAGAACCATCAGCGGTATTTGAACCTTCCACAGCATCACCTAATCATTGACGTTGCAACAAGGTGGAACTCCACACTGCACATGCTTCAGAGACTGTGCGAACAGAGGCATGCTGTTATTTATTTGTGGGAGGATACACATACACGGGCAGGCAGTTGGATGGCAGACATGGAGTTGTCAGGTGTGCAGTGGTCGAAGCTACAAGACCTCTGTCAAGTCTTTCAGTGTTTTGAGGAATGCACATGGCTGGTTAGTGCAGACAACGCCATAATAAGCATGAGCATCCCCCTAATGCATCTGCTGATGCAAAGTTTGACGCACATAAAGGAGCAGGCGTCTGCAGCCGAGGAAGAGGGAAGCCTTGATGACAGTCAGCCATTGTCAGGGTCAGGGCAGTCTACAGGATGAGGTAGCGGGCGAAGAGGAGGAGGATGAGGAGGATGATGGGGATGAGTATTTTTTGAATGAGGAAGCTTCTCCGGGGCCAATAGAAACTGGTGGCGTTGCAAGGCCGGGTTCAGGCTTTTTGAGGGAGACAAGTGACGTAGATTTGCCAGAAACTGCCCCTCAACCAAGCAGAAGCGCACAATTGACAACTGGAACTTTGGCCCACATGGCGGGTTATGCCTTACGGATCCTCAAAAGGGACCCACGCATTATTAAAATGATGACCGATGACGATTACTGGTTGGCCTGCCTCCTTGATCCTCGCTATAAAGGCAAATTACAAAATATCATGCCACATGAGAACTGTTGTGATAGGCAATTCAGTATCACAATGGACATAGCAGTCAGAGCACATACAGTGATCTGACAATAACCCAAAATAATAGAACGAGCTCTGAGACGTGGGAACTCTGCAGACCGCAATCCCTAATCCTCTCCAAACAACACTAGAGGCAGCCGTGGATTGCGCCTAACTCTGCCTATGCAACTCGGCACAGCCTGAGAAACTAACTAGCCTGAAGATAGAAAATAAGCCTACCTTGCCTCAGAGAAATACCCCAAAGGAAAAGGCAGCCCCCCACATATAATGACTGTGAGTTAAGATGAAAAGACAAACGTAGGGATGAAATAGATTCAGCAAAGTGAGGCCCGACTTTCTTAACAGAGCGAGGATAGGAAAGATAACTTTGCGGTCTACACAAAACTCTAAATAAACCCACGCAAAGGGGGCAAAAAGACCCTCCGTACCGAACTAACGGCACGGAGGTACACCCTTTGCGTCCCAGATATTCCAGCAAAACAATTAGACATGCTGGACAGAAAAAATAGCAAACAAATAGCAAAGAAGAATTTAGCTATGCAGAGCAGCAGGCCACAGGAATGATCCAGGGAAAAACAAGTCCAACACTGGAACATTGACAGGAAGCATGGATCAAAGCATTAGGTGGAGTTAAGTAGAGAAGCACCTAACGACCTCACCAGATCACCTGAGGGAGGAAACTCAGAAGCCGCAGTACCACTTTCCTCCACAAACGGAAGCTCCCAGAGAGAATCAGCCGAAGTACCACTTGTGACCACAGGAGGGAGCTCTGCCACAGAATTCACAACAGTACCCCCCCTTGAGGAGGGGTCACCAAACCCTCACCAGAGCCCCCAGGCCGACCAGGATGAGCCACATGAAAGGCACAAACAAGATCGGGAGCATGGACATCAGAGGCAAAAACCCAGGAATTATCTTCCTGAGCATAACCCTTCCATTTAACCAGATACTGGAGTTTCCGTCTAGAAACACGAGAATCCAAAATCTTCTCCACAATATACTCCAATTCCCCCTCCACCAAAACCGGGGCAGGAGGGTCAACAGATGGAACCATAGGTGCCACGTATCTCCGCAACAATGACCTATGGAATACGTTATGTATGGAAAAAGAATATGGGAGGGTCAGACGAAAAGACACAGGATTAAGAACCTCAGAAATCCTATACGGACCAATGAAACGAGGTTTAAACTTAGGAGAGGAAACCTTCATAGGAATATGACGAGAAGATAACCAAACCAGATCCCCAACATGAAGTCGGGGACCCACACGGCGTCTGCGATTAGCGAAACGTTGAGCCTTCTCCTGGGACAAGGTCAAATTGTCCACTACATGAGTCCAAATCTGCTGCAACCTGTCCACCACAGTATCCACACCAGGACAGTCCGAAGACTCAACCTGTCCTGAAGAGAAACGAGGATGGAACCCAGAATTGCAGAAAAATGGCGAAACCAAGGTAGCCGAGCTGGCCCGATTATTAAGGGCGAACTCAGCCAAAGGCAAAAAGGACACCCAGTCATCCTGATCGGTAGAAACAAAGCATCTCAGATAGGTTTCCAAGGTCTGATTGGTTCGTTCGGTCTGGCATTAGTCTGAGGATGGAAAGCCGAGGAAAAAGACAAGTCAATGCCCATCCTACCACAAAAGGCTCGCCAAAACCTCGAAACAAACTGGGAACCTCTGTCAGAAATGATATTCTCTGGAATGCCATGCAAACGAACCACATGCTGGAAGAACAATGGCACCAAATCAGAGGAGGAAGGCAATTTAGACAAGGGTACCAGATGGACCATCTTAGAAAAGCGATCACAGACCACCCAAATGACTGACATCTTTTGAGAAACGGGAAGATCTGAAATAAAATCCATAGAGATATGTGTCCAAGGCCTCTTCGGGACCGGCAAGGGCAAAAGCAACCCACTGGCACGAGAACAGCAGGGCTTAGCCCGAGCACAAATCCCACAGGACTGCACAAAAGTACGCACATCCCGCGACAGAGATGGCCACCAAAAGGATCTAGCCACTAACTCTCTGGTACCAAAGATTCCAGGATGACCAGCCAACACCGAACAATGAACCTCAGAGATAACTTTATTCGTCCACCTATCAGGGACAAACAGTTTCTCCGCTGGACAACGATCAGGTTTATTAGCCTGAAATTTTTGCAGCACCCGCCGCAAATCAGAGGAGATGGCAGACACAATTACTCCTTCCTTGAGGATACCCGCCGGCTCAGATAAACCCGGAGAGTCGGGCACAAAACTCCTAGACAGAGCATCTGCCTTCACATTTTTAGAGCCCGGAAGGTACGAAATCACAAAGTCAAAACGGGCAAAAAACAGCGACCAACGAGCCTGTCTAGGATTCAAACGCTTAGCAGACTCGAGATAAGTCAAGTTCTTATGATCAGTCAATACCACCATGCGATGCTTAGCTCCTTCAAGCCAATGACGCCACTCCTCGAATGCCCACTTCATGGCCAGCAACTCTCGGTTGCCCACATCATAATTTCGCTCAGCAGGCGAAAACTTCGGAAAAAAAAGCGCATGGTTTCATCACTGAGCAATCAGAACCTCTCTGCGACAAAACAGCCCCTGCTCCAATCTCAGAAGCATCAACCTCGACCTGGAACGGAAGAGAAACATCTGGTTGACACAACACAGGGGCAGAAGAAAAACGACGCTTCAACTCTTGAAAAGCTTCCACAGCAGCAGAAGACCAATTGACCAAATCAGCACCCTTCTTGGTCAAATCGGTCAATGGTTTGGCAATACTAGAAAAATTGCAGATGAAGCGACGATAAAAATTAGCAAAGCCCAGGAACTTTTGCAGACTTTTCAGAGATGTCGGCTGAGTCCAATCATGAATGGCTTGGACCTTAACAGGATCAATCTCGATAGTAGAAGGGGAAAAGATGAACCCCAAAAATGAAACCTTCTGCACACCAAAGAGACACTTTGATCCCTTCACAAACAAAGAATTAGCACGCAGGACCTGAAAAACCGTTCTGACCTGCTTCACATGAGACTCCCAATCATCCGAGAAGATCAAAATGTCATCCAAGTATACAATCAGGAATTTATCCAGGTATTCTCGGAAGATGTCATGCATAAAGGACTGAAACACTGATGGAGCATTGGCAAGTCCGAAAGGCATCACTAGATACTCAAAATGACCCTCGGGCGTATTAAATGCAGTTTTCCATTCATCGCCTCGCCTAATTCGCACCAGATTATACGCACCACGAAGATCTATCTTGGTGAACCAACTAGCCCCCTTAATCCGAGCAAACAAATCAGATAACAATGGCAAGGGGTACTGAAATTTAACAGTGATCTTATTAAGAAGGCGGTAATCTATACAAGGTCTCAGCGAACCATCCTTCTTGGCTACAAAAAAGAACCCTGCTCCTAATGGCGACGATGACGGGCGAATATGCCCCTTCTCCAGGGATTCCTTCACATAACTGCGCACAGCGGTGTGCTCAGGCACGGATAAATTAAACAGTCGACCTTTTGGGAATTTACTACCAGGAATCAAATTGATAGCACAATCACAATTCCTATGCGGAGGTAGGGCATCGGACTTGGGCTCATCAAATACATCCTGGTAATCAGACAAGAACTCTGGAACCTCAGAAGGGGTGGATGACGAAATTGACAGAAATGGAACATCACCATGTACCCCCTGACAACCCCAGCTGGACACCGACATGGATTTCCAATCCAATACTGGATTATGGGCTTGTAGCCATGGCAACCCCAACACGACCACATCATGCAGATTATGCAACACCAGAAAGCGAATAACCTCCTGATGTGCAGGAGCCATGCACATGGTCAGCTGGGTCCAGTATTGAGGCTTATTCTTGGCCAAAGGCGTAGCATCAATTCCTCTCAATGGAATAGGACACTGCAAGGGCTCCAAGAAAAACCCACAACGCTTAGCATACTCCAAGTCCATCAAATTCAGGGCAGCGCCTGAATCCACAAATGCCATGACAGAATACGATGACAAAGAGCAGATCAAGGTAACGGACAGAAGAAATTTTGACTGTACTGTACCAATGGTGGCAGACCTAGCAAACCGCTTAGTGCACTTAGGACAATCAGAGATAGCATGAGTGGAATCACCACAGTAGATACACAGCCCATTCAGACGTCTGTGTTCTTGCTGTTCAACTCTGGTCATAGTCCTATCGCACTGCATAGGCTCAGGTTTAATCTCAGGTAATACCGCCAAATGGTGCACAGATTTACGCTCACGCAAGCGTCGACCGATCTGAATGGCCAAAGACAGAGACTCATTCAAACCAGCAGGCATAGGAAATCCCACCATGACATCCTTAAGGGCTTCAGAGAGACCCTTTCTGAATATAGCTGCCAGCGCAGATTCATTCCATTGAGTGAGCACGGACCACTTTCTAAATTTCTGGCAATATACCTCTATCTCATCCTGAGCCTGACAAAGAGCCAGCAAATTTTTTTCTGCCTGATCCACTGAATTAGGCTCATCGTACAGCAATCCAAGCGCCAGGAAAAACGCATCGATATTACTTAATATAGGATCTCCTGACGCAAGAGAAAATGCCCAGTCCTGAGGGTCGCCACGCAAAAAATAAAAATGACGATCCTAACCTGTTGAACTGGGTCACCAGAGGAGCGAGGTTTCAAAGCCAGAAATAGTTTACAATTATTTTTGAAACTCAGAAATTTAGTTCTATCTCCAAAAAACAAATCTGGAATAGGAATTCTCGGTTCTAACAAAGAATTCTGAACCACAAAATCTTGAATATTTTGAACTCTTGCCGTGAGCTGATCCACACATGAAGACAGACCTTTAATGTCCATTGCTACACCTGTGTCCTGAACCACCCAAATGTCTAGGGGAAAAAAAGGCAAAACACAGTGCAAAGAAAAAAAATGGTCTCAGAACTTCTTTTTTCCCTCTATTGAGAATCATTAGCACTTTTGGCTTCCTGTACTGTTGTGATAGGCAATTCAGTATCACAATGGACATAGCGGTCAGAGCATATACAGTGATCTGACAATAACCCAAAATAATAGAACGAGCTCTGAGACGTGGGAACTCTGCAGACCGCAATCCCTAATCCTCTCCAAACAACACTAGAGGCAGCCGTGGATTGCGCCTAACTCTGCCTATGCAACTCGGCACAGCCTGAGAAACTAACTAGCCTGAAGATAGAAAATAAGCCTACCTTACCTCAGAGAAATACCCCAAAGGAAAAGGCAGCCCCCCACATATAATGACTGTGAGTTAAGATGAAAAGACAAACGTAGGGATGAAATAGATTCAGCAAAGTGAGGCCCGACTTTCTTAACAGAGCGAGGATAGGAAAGATAACTTTGCGGTCTACACAAAACCCTAAATAAAACCACGCAAAGGGGGCAAAAAGACCCTCCGTACCGAACTAACGGCACGGA
The DNA here is from genome assembly GCF_032444005.1 of Ranitomeya imitator. Taxonomy (NCBI): domain Eukaryota; kingdom Metazoa; phylum Chordata; class Amphibia; order Anura; family Dendrobatidae; genus Ranitomeya; species Ranitomeya imitator. Next base: position 718,637,976 of record NC_091283.1, on the reverse strand, counting down.
GGTACACCCTTTGCGTCCCAGATATTCCAGCAAAACAATTAGACAAGCTGGACAGAAAAAATAGCAAACAAATAGCAAAGAAGAACTTAGCTTTGCAGAGCAGCAGGCCACAGGAATGATCCAGGGAAAAACAAGTCCAACACTGGAACATTGACAGGAAGCATGGATCAAAGCATTAGGTGGAGTTAAGTAGAGAAGCACCTAACGACCTCACCAGATCACCTGAGGGAGGAAACTCAGAAGCCGCAGTACCACTTTCCTCCACAAACGGAAGCTCCCAGAGAGAATCAGCCGAAGTACCACTTATGACCACAGGAGGGAGCTCTGCCACAGAATTCACAACAGAGAACCTCGAACAAATATTAGCAACCAAACAAGCAACTCTTGTAGACCATTTGATTCAGGCATTCCCAGCACACATCGCCGGTGATGGATCTCACACGAGCTGCAGGGGGCAACAGGGCAGAGGTGTTAGAGGTGCACAAATCAGAAGTGGCGTTGGACAGAGGGGTTTTCTGACCAGGTTGTGGAGTGATTTCGCAATGACCGCAGACAGGACAGGTACTGCAGCATCAATTCAAAGTGACAGGAGACAACATTTGTCCAGTATGGTTACTAACTATTTTTCATCCCTTATCGATGTTCTCCCTCAACCGTCATTCCCATTTGATTACTGGGCATCCAAAATAGACACCTGGCCTGAATTGGCCGAATATGCTTTGCAGGAGCTTGCTTACCCAGCAGCTAGTGTGCTATCAGAAAGAGTATTCAGTGCTGCTGGTTCAATATTGACCGAAAAAAGGACTCGTCTGGCTACCCAAAATGTTGATGATCTAACCTTCATTAAAATGAACCACTCATGGGTTTCGAATTATTTTGCCCCACCTTTCCCGGCTGACACCTAGCTTTCCTATAAAAAGGTCTTGCTTGTGGACTGGTCTTACTGACTGTTCCAATCTCTTAATTTCGAGCAGCTGTTTGTCCAGAATACAACATGTTTACACCTCCCTAAATGGGCTAACTCCCCCCACGGGGCCGTGGTCTCGCCACTTGACGCAAGCACCCGTGAGAGTGCCGTTTGTCTGAAGAGGTGGGTGTGCCCGCTTTTGGTCGACGGCACTGCAACTGGGTCCCTCATAGTACAATAAAGTGTCTCTGGCGATGGTGGTGAGCACCCAACGTCAGACACACCGTTGTAACATGAGGGGCCCTGGGCCTGTACCGCCGGCCACAAGAGAGTTCACCCCCAGCTCAAACAGTGCTCTACCACTTGCAAAATTATCTCTCACAGCTCCACCAATGTTTAGTCTATGTGTTGACATCCTTCAATGCCTGCACTGACAATACCAATTTGTTGACATGTATGATGCTAGTTAAAATAGTCAGGGTCAGTGTCCTATATTGACACCAGTAAATACTTAGCGCCAAATTACTATGTCTGAAACTCAGCAGAGGAGCCCACCCCTGTACCTAAGTATGCCACCCTTTTTGGGGGGTTTTGTTGTTTTGCGAGACATTAACATCTATTTCTTTTTTGGGAGTACTAACTGTGTCAGACACTCCTTCCAATCGTCCTCCGCTGACCACACCAATGCTGCCTGTGTACCCCTGCCACATAATCGAAGGTGCTTTGAGACTATTTTTTTTAATTTTAGGTCTACTAAGTCTGTCTGCGGTCCATCCTTCCAATTGTCCTCCGCTGGCCACACCAATGCTGCCTGTGTACCCCTGGAACCTATTTAAAAGTGCATAGAGCCACCTTTTTTTATGTTAGGCCTACTAAGTTTGTCTGCGGTCCCTCCTTCAAATTGTCCTCCGCTGACCACACCAATCCTTCCTGTGTACCCCTGGAACCTATTTAAAAGTGCATAGAGCCACCTTTTTTATGTTAGGTCTACTAAGTCTGTCTGTGGTCCCTCCTTCAAATTGTCCTCCGCTGACCCCACCAATGCTGCCTGTGTACCCCTGCAAGATAATTCAAGCTGCATTGAGCCTATTTTTTTAAAATTTTAGGCCTACTAAGTCTGTCTGCCGTCCCTCCTTCAAATTGTCCTCCGCTGACCACACCAATGCTGCCTGTGTACCCCTGGAACCTATTTAAAAGTGCATAGAGCCACCTTTTTTATGCTAGGCCTACTAAGTCTGTCTGCGGTCCCTCCTTCAAATTGTCCTCCGCTGACCACACCAATGCTGCCTGTGTACCCCTGGAACCTATTTAAAAGTGCATAGAGCCACCTTTGTTTATGTTAGGTCTACTAAGTCTGTCTGCGGTCCCTCCTTCAAATTGCCCTCCGCTGACCACACCAATGCTGCCTATGTACCCCTGGAAACTATTTAAAAGTGCATAGAGCCACCTTTTTTTATGTTAGGCCTACTAAGTCTGTCTGCGGTCCCTCCTTCAAATTGTCCTCCGCTGACCACACTAATGCTGCCTGTGTACCCCTGGAACCTATTTAAAAGTGCATAGAGCCACCTTTTTTTATGTTAGGCCTACTAAGTCTGTCTGCGGTCCCTCCTTCAAATTGCCCTCCGCTGACCACACCAATGCTGCCGGGGTACCCCTGGAACCTATTTATAAGTGCATAGAGCCACCTTTTTTATGTTATGCCTACTAAGTCTGTCTGCGGTCCCTCCTTCAAATTGTCCTCCACTGACCACACCAATGCTGCCAGTGTACCCATGTAACCTTTTTTAAACCTGCAGCGAGCCAACTTTGTGTTGTAAGGCCTACTAGCAGTGTCTGTCTACGCCACTCAATACAGCTGTCCTCCTTATATTTAAAAAAAAATGAGCTGCAATTGTCTGGTTTTCAGCCTGTCGGAATTTTAAAACTGCATTGGGGCCACAAGTTTCTTGGGGTCTACAATCTGTGTCTGCCGCTCCAAGGTGTTCTCCAGGTTGCCTCTCCCTAGCTTTTATCTTCATGCTCTTGTTAAGTAGTTGTTGAAACAACACTGCATTAGGCCTACAAGTTGGGTCTGGGTTGTAGAGACGGCGTCTGCCGCTCCAAGGTGTTCTCCAGGTTGCCTCTCCCTAGCTTCTATCTTCAAGCTCTCGTTAAGTAGTTGTTGAAACAACACTGCATTAGGCCTACAAGTTGGGTCTGGGTTGTAGAGACGGTGTCTCCCGCTCCAAGGTGTTCTCCAGGTTGCCTCTCCATAGCTTCTATCTTCATGCTCTTGTTAAGTAGTTGTTGAAACAACACTGCATTACGCCTACAAGTTGGGTCTGGATTGTAGAGACGGTGTCTCCCGCTCCAAGGTGTTCTCCAGGTTGCCTCTCCCCAGCTTCTATCTTCATGCTCTTGTTAAGTAGTTGTTGAAACAACACTGCATTAGGTCTACAAGTTGGGTCTGGGTTGTAGAGACTGTGTCTCCCGCTCCAAGGTGTTCTCCAGCTTGCCTCTCCATAGCTTCTATCTTCATGCTCTTGTTAAGTAGCTGTTGAAACAACACTGCATTAGGCCTACAAGTTGGGTCTGGGTTGTAGAGACGGTGTCTGCCGCTCCAAGGTTTTCTCCAGGGTGCCTCTCCCTAGCTTCTATCTTCAAGCTCTCGTTAAGTAGTTGTTGAAACAACACTGCATTATGCCTACAAGTTGGGTCTGGGTTGTAGAGACGGTGTCTGCTGCTCCAAGGTGTTCTCCAGGGTGCCTCTCCCTAGCTTCTATCTTCATGCTCTTGTTAAGTAGTTGTTGAAACAACACTGCATTTGGTCTACAAGTTGGGTCTGGGTTGTAGGGACAGTGTCTGCCGCTCCAAGGTGTTCTCCAGGTTGCCTCTCCCTAGCTTCTATCTTTGAAGCTCTCGTTAAGTAGTTGTTGAAACAACACTGCATTAGGCCTACAAGTTGGGTCTGGGTTCTACAAACGGTGTCTTCCGCTCCAAGGTGTTCTCCAGGTTGCCTTTCCCTAGCTTCTATCTTCAGGCTCTCGTTAAATTGTTTTTAATATAACACTGCATTTGGCCTACTTGTTTTGTTGGCCCTACTAACGGTGTCTGCCGCTCCTTGATGTTCTCCTCCACTGAACAAACCAGTGCCGCCTGTTTACTTCTGTTACCAATTTTGAACTGCATTTAGCCTACTTACTGATTTGGGCCTACTCACTGTGTCAGCCTCTCACTACAGTTGTCCTCCACTGAACAAAGCAATGCCCCCTGGTTAGTCCTGTTAACAATTTTGAACTGCATTTAGCCCAGTTTATTCTTTGGACCTATATCTGTGTTTCCTCCTCATCCTGCCCATTGCCCAGCCAGTGATAGATGAGTCTGCTGGTACATTGACCCATAACGCAACATTTCCCTTGCACGCTACACAGCAAGATTGTCCTCCACTGAGCACACCAATGCAGACCGTGTACCCATGTAACCTTTTTTAAACCTGCATCGAGCCAACTTTGTGGTGTAAGGCCTACTTGTAGTGTCTGGCTGCGCCACTCAATACAGCTGTCCTCTTTACAAAAAATGACCTACAATTATCTGGTTTTCAGCCTATCGGAATTTTAAAACAGCAGTGGGCCTACTAGTTGGGTTGGGGCCTTCTATCGGTGTCTGTCGCTCCTTGCTTTTCTCCTCCAGTGAACAAAGCTGTGCCGCCTGTTTACTACTGTTGCCAATTTTGAACTGCATTTAGACTACTTACTGATTTGGGCCTACTCTCTGTGTCAGCCTCTCATTCCAGTTGTCCTCCACTGAACAAAGCAATGCCCCCTGGTTAGTCCTGTTACCAATTTTGAACTGCATTTAGCCCACTTTATTCTTTGGGCCCATATCTGTTTCCCCCTCACCCTGCCCATTGCCCAGCCAGTGATAGATGAGTCTGCTGGTACATTGACCCATAACGCAACATTCCCCGTGCACGCTACACTGCAAGATTGTGACCCTGCTGAAAGTCAGGTTCCCCTTCCCGCATACCATACCACCTAACACGGGGACAAAGAGGAAGGTGCAGATGAAAGTGCAGGTTCCTTCATCAGGTGGGGGGAGGAATACTCGTTGGTGACGTCACTGGCACAGGGCCCCTCATAGTACGCAAAAGTGTCGCTGCTGGTGGGAGGCGCCTCCGCCGTGCAAACACACCGCCGTACTTTGAGGGGCCCTGTGCCAGTGCCAATGCCAACGAGTGGGCCCCCCCTGCTTGCTCAGGATCACAGCACTTGCAAAGTTGAAATACTTACCTCTCCCTGCTCCTCTGCCATGACGTGGTCCAGATTTCCTGGGCCCACTAAATACTTTAACCAGCCCTACCCCCCACAACTTTAGCCAAATGACCCCCAATTTCCAATGCCTTACTATTATTATAAGGTAAATTAAGATTGACAAGCTTCAGTAACAAGAATGGATGTTTTTGCCATTAAAATGGGCACTGTAGGTGTTTTCCTGGCCTCAACTCACTGCCGACTATGCTCCCCCATTGACTTGCATTGGGTTTCGTGTTTCGGTCGATCCCCGACTTTTCGCGAAAATCGGCCGATTCCACTTGACTCGACTTTTGAGATAGTCGGGTTTTGCGAAACCCGCCTCGACCCTAAAAAACTAAAAGTCGCTCAACCCTACTCTCCACTAATCTATTCTCACTCATCCCCTGTAAACTGTGAGCCCTCATGGGAAGGGTCCTCCTCTCTCCTTCTGTACTTGCATGTGACTTGTATTGCTCATGTTTAGTGTAGTTGTCTATGTATGCCCCTTTTTCACATGTAAAGCGCCATAAAATAAATGGCGCTATAAAAATGACTAATAATAATATCATCCACCACCTCATCTTCCACTTCCGCACCCTGGTCCTCCTACTTAGTTTCTGGCAATTGTGTCTCATCATCGTCCACCTTTTGTGACATGTTTCCACCGTCACCTTCGTGTGACCATGGCTACTCAATTATTTGGGCACTGCTACATACGATATCATCTTGCCCCACTTCAAGTGTATTAGGCAAGAGAGTATAGCAAAAAAGAGGTTATAAACCACTCAAAATGAAAAATGGGTGCCCAAAAAATTATAAATACAAAAATAGCAAAGGGAAACCTAAAATATAACGTTTAATAAATACTAATTAAAAAACTGTACAACACAACACATAATAACAAACTCGTGCATTGACCACATGGGTCAATCGGACAAGGAACTGATAAACAGTCCAAAGAGAAGAGGTCAGTAGTCAACTTGGTGCCCTACACAGCCTTCAGGGCTTATTATCACAATGTACACCCTGTCAAGTAAAGCAGAGTAACCAAAATTACAAATGTATGCTACTGGTAAAGAAGTATTACTTAAGGTTCTCTATAAGGTGAAAAGACAGCACCGCTATTTATCACCAATAAGAAACCTCAAATACACGGGGACACACATAGAGCTATTGGAACAATCTCACCCAAATGTGATGCTGCAGCATACTGAAATGTGTTCCCCATGTCAGGATAAGAGTCCTGTGGATCAAATTCTGTCCATCTGGGATCCGTTGGACTCCAAGACCACCTCTTCAACCGAGACAAAAAATCTCCATGAGAGGCTCCCTGGAGATTTTTTGTCTCGGTTGAGCACTCCTTCAGATCCTGACCAGGCACTGAATACCTTGTCCCCTGATGATTCTTCCCTGAGATGAAACGCGTAGGGAGGTGGTCTTTAACACAGGAGGTGGTCTTGGGGAACACATTTCAGTATGCTGCAGCATCACATTTGGGTGAGATTGTTCCAATAGCTCTATGTGTGTCCCCGTGTATTTGAGGTTTCTTATTGGTGATAAATAGCGGTGCTGTCTTTTCACGTTATAGAGAACCTTAAGTAATACTTCTTTACCAGTAGCATACATTTGAAATTTTGGTTACTCTGCTTTACTTGACAGGGTGTACATTGTGATAATAAGCCCTGAAGGCTGTGTAGGGCACCAAGTTGACTACTGACTAGGGTTGAGCGAAACGGGTCGAACATTTTCAAAAGTCGCCGACTTTTGACAAAGTCGGGTTTCATGAAACCCGATCCGACCCCTGTGCGGGGTCGGCCATGCGGTACGCGACTTTCGCGCCAAAGTCGCGTTTCAATGACGCGAAAAGCGCCATTTCTCAGCCAATGAAGGTAAACGCAGAGTGTGGGCAGCGTGATGACATAGGTCCTGGTCCCCACCATCTTAGAGAAGGGCATTGCAGTGATTGGCTTGCTGTCCGCGGCGTCACAGGGGCTATAAAGGGGCGTTCCCGCCGACCGCCATGTTACTGCTGCTGATCTGAGCTTAGGGAGAGGTTGCTGCCGCTTCGTCAGAAGCAGGGATAGCGTTAGGCAGGGTCCATTAACCACCAAACCGCTTGTGCTGTAGCGATTTCCACTGCCCAACACCACCTTCGGTGTGCAGGGACAGTGGAAGCTACATTTTTTTTTTTTCCCTCAGCGCTGTAGCTCATTGGGCTGCCCTAGAAGGCTCCCTGATAGCTGCATTGCTGTGTGTACGCCGCTGTGCAAGCCAACTGCTTTTTTCAAAGCACAAATCCTCTTGTTCCTTCCTTTCTGCACAGCTATCTTGTTTGTTTGTCCACACTTTTTATTTAATTTGTGCATCAGTCCACTCCTTATTGCTGCCTGCCATACCTGGCTGAGATTACTGCAGGGAGATAGTAATTGAAGGACAGTTCCTTTTTTTTTTTTTTGTGGGAGATTAAGATTGGCATTTCTGCTAGAGTGCCATCCCTGTCTCTCACTCAGTGGGCCATAGAAAGCCTATTTATTTTTTTGCTTGATTTGGGTTCTAAATTCTACCTGAAAAAATCAATAAATCAATCAGTGGGAGATAAATATTGGCCTCAGGGCTTGTGTGCCACTCCTTACTCCTGTGTGTGCCATCTCTCACTCAGTGGGCCATAGAAAGCCTATTTATTTTTTTGCTTGATTTGGGATCTAAAATCTACCTGAAAAAAATCACTACATCAATCAGTGGGAGAAAAATATTGGCCTCAGGGCTTGTGTGCCACTCCTTACTCCTGTGTGTGCCATCTCTCACTCAGTGGGCCATAGAAAGCCTATTTATTTTTTTGCTTGATTTGGGTTCCAAAATCTACCTGAAAAAATCACAACATCAATCAGTGGGAGAAAAATATTGGCCTCAGGGCTTGTGTGCCACTCCTGACTCCTGTGTGTGCCATCTCTCACTCAGTGGGCCATAGAAAGCCTATTAATTTTTTTGCTTGATTTGGGTTCTAAATTCTACCTGAAAAAATCAATAAATCAATCAGTGGGAGATTAATATTGGCCTTTGGGCTTGTGTGCCAGTCCTAAGCGTGCCATCTCTCTCTCTCAGATAGTGGGCCATAGAAAGCCTATTTATTAGTTTTTTTATTGGGTTTATAAATTTTCCCTGGAAAAAAAAAAAAAAAGTGGGAGATTAATATTGGCCTCTGGGCTTGTGTGCCAGTCCTGAGCGTGCCATCTCTCTCACAAATAGTGGGCCATAGAAAGCCTATTTATTTTTTTGGTTGATTTGGGTTCAAAATTCTACCTGAAAAAATCAATAAATCAATCAGTGGGAGATAAATATTGGCCTCTGGGCTTGTGTGCCACTCCTGACTCCTGTGTGCGTCATCTCTCACTCAGTGGGCCCTAGAAAGCCTATTTTTTGTTTTATTTGTTTTCTAAATTCTCCCTGAAAAAATCATTTTATTTTATTTGGTTTCTAAATTATTCCTGAAAAAATCATTTTTTTTGTATTTTTTTTTTCTAAAGTCTCCCTGAAAAAAAAAAAAAATCAAATCAGTGGGAGATTAATATTGCCCTTTCTGCTTGTGTGCCAGTCTTGACTCCTGGGTGTGCCATCTCTCTCTCTCCAATTGTGGGCCATAGAAAGCCTATTAATTTTTTTGCTTGATTTGGGTTCCAAAATCTACCTGAAAAAATCACTAAATCAATCAGTGGGAGATAAATATTGGCCTCTGGGCTTGTGTGCCACTCCTGACTCCTGTGTGCGTCCTCTCTCACTCAGTGGACCCTACAAAGCCTATTTTTTTTTATTTGTTTTCTAAATTCTCCCTGAAACAATCATTTTATTTTATTTTGTTTCTAAATTCTTCCTGAAAAATTCATTTTTTTGTATTTTTTTTTTCTAAAGTCTCCCTGAAAAAAAAAAATAAATCAAATTAGTGGGAGATTAATATTGCCCTTTCTGCTTGTGTGCCAGTCTTGACTCCTGGGTGTGCCATCTCTCTCTCTCTCTCCAATTGTGGGCCATAGAAAGCCTATTTATTTTTTTGCTTGATTTGAGTTCCAAAATCTACCTGAAAAAATCACTAAATCAGTGGGAGATAAATATTGGCCTCTGGGCTTGTGTGCCACTCCTGACTCCTGTGTGCGTCATCTCTCACTCAGTGGGCCCTAGAAAGCCTATTTTTTGTTTTATTTGTTTTCTAAATTCTCCCTGAAAAAATCATTTTATTTTATTTGGTTTCTAAATTATTCCGGAAAAAATCATTTTTTTTGTATTTTTTTGTTCTAAAGTCTCCCTGAAAAAACAAAAAAAAAAAAAATCAAATCAGTGGGAGATTAATATTGCCCTTTCTGCTTGTGTGCCAGTCTTGACTCCTGGGTGTGCCATCTCTCTCTCTCCAATTGTGGGCCATAGAAAGCCTATTAATTTTTTTGCTTGATTTGGGTTCCAAAATCTACCTGAAAAAATCACTAAATCAATCAGTGGGAGATAAATATTGGCCTCTGGGCTTGTGTGCCACTCCTGACTCCTGTGTGCGTCCTCTCTCACTCAGTGGGCCATAGAAAGCCTATTTTTTTTATTTGTTTTCTAAATTCTCCCTGAAACATTCATTTCATTTTATTTGGTTTATAAATTCTTCCTTAACCCCTTCCCGACCCATGATGCCACGTAGGCGTCATGAAAGTCGGTGCCATTCCGACCCATGACGCCTATGCGGCGTCATGGAAAGATCGCGTCCCTGCAGATCGGGTGAAAGGGTTAACTCCCATTTCACCCGATCTGCAGGGACAGGGGGAGTGGTAGTTTAGCCCAGGGGGGGTGGCTTCACCCCCTCGTGGCTACGATCGCTCTGATTGGCTGTTGAAAGTGAAACTGCCAATCAGAGCGATTTGTAATATTTCACCCATTATAACGGGTGAAATATTACAATCCAGCCATGGCCGATGCTGAAATATCATCGGCCATGGCTGGAAATACTAGTGTGCCCCCACCCCACCCCTCCGATCGCCCCCCCACCCCCCCGATCTGGCCGGTACACTGCTCCGGCTCCCCTCCGTCCAGTGCTCCGCTCCCCCCCGTGCTCGTGCCCGCTCCCCCCGTGCTCCAATCACCCCCCCGTGCTCCAATCACCCCCCCTGCACTCCGATCCACACCCCCCCGTGCTCCGTTCCACCCCCCCGTGCTCCATTCCAGCCCCCCCGTGCTCCGTTCCACGCCCCCCGCGCTCCGTTCCACCCCTCCCGCGCTCCGATTCCCCCCCCCCCCGTGCTCCGATCCCCCCCCCCGTGGTCCCCCCCACCCTATCATACTTACCGATCCAGCCGTGGTCCCGTCCGTCTTCTCCCGGGCGCCGCCATCTTCCAAAATGGCGGGCGCATGCGCAGTGCGCCCGCCGAATCTGCCGGCCGGCAGATTCGTTCCAAAGTGCATTTTGATCACTGAGATATAATCTATCTCAGTGATCAAAATAAAAAAAATAATAAATGACCCCCCCCCTTTGTCACCCCCATAGGTAGGGACAATAAAAAAATAAAGAAATTTTTTTTTTTCCACTGTTAGAATAGGGTTAGGGTTAGGGGTAGGGTTAGGGTTAGGGGTAGGGTTAGGGTTAGGGGTAGGGTTAGGGTTAGGGGTAGGGGTAGGGTTAGGGGTAGGGTTAGGGGTAGGGCTAGGGGTAGGGTTAGGGGTAGGGGTAGGGTTAGGGCTAGGGTTAGGGTTAGGAATGTGCACACGTATTCTGGTCCTCTGCGGATTTTTCCGCTGCGGATTTGATAAATCCGCAGTGCTAAACCGCTGCGGATTTATGGCGGATTTACCGCGTTTTTTTCTGCGCATTTCACTGCGGTTTTACAATTGCGATTTTCTATTGGAGCAGTTGTAAAACCGCTGCGGAATCCGCACAAAGAAGTGACATGCTGCGGAATGTAAACCGCTGCATTTCCGTGCAGTTTTTCCGCAGCATGTGTACAGCGATTTTTGTTTCCCATAGGTTTACATTGAACTGTACACTCATGGGAAACTGCTGCGGATCCGCAGCGTTTTCCGCAGCGTGTGCACATACCTTTAGAATTAGACTATGTGCACACGGTGCGGATTTGGCTGCGGATTCGCAGCAGTGTTCCATCAGGTTTACAGTACCATGTAAACATATGAAAAACCAAATCCGCTGTACCCATGGTGCGGAAAATACCGCGCGGGAACGCTGCGTTGTATTTTCCGCAGCATGTCAATTCTTTGTGCGGATTCCGCAGCGTTTTACACCTGTTCCTCAATAGGAATCCGCAGGTGAAATCCGCACAAAAAACACTGGAAATCCGCGGAAAATCCGCAGGTAAAACACAGTGCCTTTTACCCGCAGATTTTTCAAAAATGGTGCGGAAATATCTCACACGAATCCGCAACGTGGGCACATAGCCTTAGGGTTAGGGTTGGAATTAGGGTTGTGGTTAGGGTTAGGGGTGTGTTGGGGTTAGTGTTGTGGTTAGGGGTGTGTTGGGGTTAGGGTTGTGATTAGGATTATGGCTACAGTTGGGATTAGGGTTAGGGGTGTGTTGGGGTTAGTGTTGGAGGTAGAATTGAGGGGTTACCACTGTTTAGGCACATCAGGGGTCTACAAACGCAACATGGCGCCACCATTGATTCCAGCCAATCTCGTATTCAAAAAGTCAAATGGTGCTCCCTCACTTCCGAGCCCTGACGTGTGCCCAAACAATGGTTTACCCCCACATATGGGGTACCAGCATACTCAGGACAAACTGCGCAACAATTACTGGGGTCCAATTTCTCCTGTTACCCTTGTGAATCTAAAAAAATGCTTGCTAAAACATAATTTTTGAGGAAAGAAAAATGATTTTTTATTTTCACGGCTCTGCGTTGTAAACGTCTGTGAAGCACTTGGGGGTTCAAAGTGCTCACCACATATCTAGATAAGTTCCTTGGGGGGTCTAGTTTCTAAAATGGGGTCACTTGTGGGGGGTTTCTACTGTTTAGGCACACCAGGGGCTCTGCAAACGCAACGTGACACCCGCAGACCATTCCATCAAAGTCTGCATTTCAAAAGTCACTACTTCCCTTCTGAGCCCCGACGTGTGCCCAAACAGTGGTTTACCCCCACATATGGGGTATCAGCGTACTCAGGAGAAACTGGACAACAACTTTTGGGGTCCAATTTCTCCTGTAACCCTTGGGAAAATAAAAAATTCTGGGCTAAATAATTATTTTTGAGGAAAGAAAACGTATTTATTATTTTCACGGCTCTGCATTATAAACTTCTATGAAGCACTTGGGGGTTCAAAGTGCTCACCACACATCTAGATAAGTTCCTTTCAGGGTCTAGTTTCCAAAATGGGGTCACTTGTGGGGGGTTTCTACTGTTTAGGCACATCAGGGGCTCTGCAAACGCAACGTGACGCCCGCAGAGCATTCCATCAAAGTCTGCATTTCAAAACGTCACTACTTCAATTCCAAGCCCCGGCATGTGCCCAAACAGTAGTTTACCCCCACATATGGGGTATCACCGTACTCAGGAGAAACTGGACAACAAATATTGGGGTCAAATTTCTCCTGTTACCCTTGGGAAAATTAAAAAATTCTGGGCTAAATAATTATTTTTGAGGAAAGAAAATGTATTTATTATTTTCACGGCTCTGCATTATAAACTTCTATGAAGCACTTGGGGGTTCAAAGTGCTCACCACACATCTAGATAAGTTCCTTTGGGGGTCTAGTTTCCAAAATGGGGTCACTTGTGGGGGGTTTCTACTGTTAAGCCACATCAGGGGCTCTGCAAACGCAACGTGACGCCCACAGAGCATTCCATCAAAGTCTGCATTTCAAAACGTCACTACTTCACTTCCGAGCCCCGGCATGTGCCCAAACAGTGATTTACCCCCACATATGGGGTATCAGCGTACTCAGGAGAAACTGGACAACAACTTTTGGGGTCAAATTTCTCCTGTTACCCTTGGGAAAATAAAAAATTGCAGGCTAAAAGATCATTTTTGAGAAAATAATTTTTTTTTTTATTTTCATGGCTCTGCGTTATAAACTTCTGTGAAGCACTTGGGGGTTCAAAGTCCTCACCACACATCTAGATTAGTTCCTTTGGGGGTCTAGTTTCTAAATGGTGTCATTTCTGGGGGATCTCCAATGTTTAGGCACACAGGGGCTCTCCAAACGTGACATGGTGTCCGCTAATGATTGGAGCTAATTTTCCATTTAAAAAGCCAAATGGCGTGCCATCCCTTCCGAGCCCTGCCGTGCGCCCAAACAGTGGTTTACCCCCACATATGGGGTATCAGCGTACTCAGGACAAACTGGACAACAATATTTGGGGTCCAATTTCTCCTATTATCCTTGGCAAAATAGGAAATTCCAGGCTAAAAAATCATTTTTGAGGAAAGAAAAATTATTTTTTATTTTCATGGCTCTGCGTTATAAACTTCTGTGAAGCACCTGGGGGTTTAAAGTGCTCAATATGCATCTAGATAAGTTCCTTGGGGGGTCTAGTTTCCAAAATGGGGTCACTTGTGGGGGAGCTCCAATGTTTAGGCACACAGGGGCTCTCCAAACGCGACATGGTGTCCGCTAACAATTGGAGCTAATTTTCCATTCAAAAAGTCAAATGGCACGCCTTCTCTTCCGAGCCCTGCCGAGTGCCCAAACAGTGGTTTACCCCCACATATGAGGTATCGGCGTACTCGGGAGAAATTGCCCAACAAATTTTATGATCCATTTTATCCTACTGCCCATGTGAAAATGAGAAAATTGAGGCGAAAAGAATTTTTTTGTGAAAAAAAATTACTTTTTCATTTTTACAGATCAATTTGTGAAGCACCTGAGGGTTTAAAGTGCTCACTAGGCATCTAAATTAGTTCCTTGGGGGGTCTAGTTTCCAAAATGGGGTCACTTGTGGGGGAGCGCCAATGTTTAGGCACACAGGAGCTATCCAAACGCGACATGGTGTCCGCTAACGATGGAAATAATTTTTCATTCAAAAAGTCAAATGGCGCTCCTTCCCTTCCGAGCCTTACCATGTGCCCAAACAGTGGTTTACCTCCACATGTGAGGTATTGGTGTACTCAGGAGAAATTGCCCAACACATTTTAGGATCCATTTTATCCTGTTGCCCATGTGAAAATGAAAAAATTGAGGCTAAAATAATTTTTTTGTGAAAAAAAAGTACTTTTTCATTTTTACGGATCAATTTGTGAAGCACCTGGGGGTTCAAAGTGCTCACTATGCATCTAGATAAGTTCCTTGGGGCGTCTAGTTTCCAAAATGGGGTCACTTGTGGGGGAGCTCCAATTTTTAGGCACACGGGGGCTCTCCAAACGTGACATGGTGTCCGCTAAAGAGTGGAGCCAATTTTTGATTCAAAAAGTCAAATGGCGCTCCTTCCCTTCCAAGCCCTGCCGTGCGCCAAAACAGTGGTTTACCCCCACATATGAGGTATCAGCGTACTCAGGACAAATTGGACAACAACGTTCGTGGTTCAGTTTCTCCTTTTACCATTGGGAAAATAAAAAAATTGTTGCTAAAAGATAATTTTTGTGACTAAAAAGTTAAATGTTCATTTTTTCCTTCCATGTTGCTTCTGCTGCTGTGAAGCACCTGAAGGGTTAATAAACTTCTTGAATGTAGTTTTGAGTACCTTGAGGGGTGCAGTTTTTAGAATGGTGTCACTTTTGGGTATTTTCAGCCATATAGACCCCTCAAACTGACTTCAAATGTGAGGTGGTCCCTAAAAAAAATGGTTTTGTAAATTTCGTTGTAAAAATGACAAATCGCTGGTCGAATTTTAACCCTTATAACTTCCTAACAAAAAAAAATTTTGTTTCCAAAATTGTGCTGATGTAAAGTAAACATGTGGGAAATGTTATTTATTAACTATTTTGTGTCACATATCTCTCTGGTTTAACAGAATAAAAATTCAAAATGTGAAAATTGCGAAATTTTCAAAATTTTCGCCAAATTTCCGTGTTTATCACAAATAAATGCAGAATTTATTGACCTAAATTTACCACTAACATGAAGCCCAATATGTCACGAAAAAACAATCTCAGAACCGCTGGGATCCGTTGAAGTGTTCCTGAGTTATTACCTCATAAAGGGACACTGGTCAGAATTGCAAAAAACGGCAAGGTCTTTAAGGTCAAAATAGGCTGGGTCTTGAAGGGGTTAAAAAATCATTTTTTTTTATTATTTTTTTTTTCTAAAGTCTCCCTTTTAAAAAAAAAACCACAAATCAGTGGGAGATTAATATTTACATTTGCGCTTCAGTGACAGTCCTGCGTGTGTGGCATCTCTCTCATTTGTTGCCACCAACAACAGAGTGTGTAACATTGTGCCTGATTTTCGTTGTGGTCTCACCCACCTGTAAAGGGGTAGCTAAATCATACTGAAGTTATAGCTCACCGTGTAAGTTGTGTGACAGCAACAAATACCGTTAGTTTGGTAACGTTTTTAAAACAATGAGGAAGTCTGGTGGAAGAGGTCGTGGCCGGGGGCGTTCACTGTAAGCTGGTAATGAGGGTAGTGGTAGTGGTGGAGCATCAGGTGGTCGTGGGAAAAAAAATATTGCACCTAAGTCTGGAGCTGTGGAGCCAGGTTCGTCGTCTGGCTACACAAGGCCTCGAACGCTCCCTTTTCTGGGAGTAGGAAAACCGCTTTTAAAGCCGGAGCAGTAAGAGCAAGTTTTGGCTTATCTTGCTGACTCAGCCTCTAGCTCTTTTGCCTCCTCTCGTAAAACTGGTAAAAGTAAAAGCAGCGCGTCGTTAGTGGATGTTCACGGTCAGGGACAAGTCACTTCCTTGTCCTCTTCAGCAAAAACAACAACAGAGAAGAATGCAGCAGGCGACACAACGGGTTACTCCATGGAGCTCTTTACACATACCGTCCCTGGCTTAGAAAGTGAAGCAGTTAACAGTCCATGCCCATTACAAGTTGAATCTGACATGGAGTGCACTGATGCACAGCCACAGCCAGACTACTATGCTGGTCCTTTGACTCAGACCACAACATTGCCCTCGCAGGGTGCTGATCAAGAATCAGACCCTGATGAGACTATGTTGCCCCATCACGAACGCTATACCACCAACCGACACGGTGACACAGACGAAGTTGCACACGAGCTACAAGAAGAGGTAATAGATGACCCAGTTCTTGACCCCGATTGGCAGCCATTGGGGGAACAGGGTGCAGGCGGCAGCAGTTCTGAAGCGGAGGAGGAGGGGCCGCAGCAGGCATCAACATCGCAACAGGTTCCATCTGCCGGGCCCGTATCTTGCCCAAAACGCGTGGCAAAGTCAAAACCTGTTGGAGGACAGCGTGGCCATCCGGTTAAAGCTCAGTCTGCAATGCCTGAAAAGGTATCCGATGCTAGAAAGAGTGCAGTCTGGCATTTTTTTAAACAACATCCAATTGATCAGCGCAAAGTCATCTGTCAAAAATGTTCAACTACCTTAAGCAGAGGTATCTCAGCAAGGACAAAAAATTACCACTAACCAATATTTACTATATCCAACAGCAGGTTAGAAATTACACGTTAAAACTTAACTTTTACTTATATTTGTTAAAATCACGAACGTGACCGTGAGCGAACAAGGTGCCAGTGTTTTTAAAAACCAAAAAATCATAACAAAGACCACAACACGACGAACAGGTAAGAGTTCAAATGGAACAGTATTTGTGGAGCATATGTTTCAAAATCTATCATACATATGACACTATACCACAATGAGCAAGCTCAAAAACCATATAGGGTGGGTCAATCTCCAACCTATTAAATTTATACCACCAATAGCACTAGAATACATATATGCCTCACCACATTAATAATGCACACCAGCATATGTTCGGTAAGTGTCTATGCGTGGATTCATCTAGCAACAGCGTTTATAATTTATACTCATCCTTCTGGGACCGATGCTGCCAGCGGTGCCTCCTTAGAGTTTCTGGGGCTTAGGGGCGGATCATGCCGCACTAGCCATAGTTCCCCGTTATATCCAGTGTCTCCCGACGCGTTTCTTCTTTTAATTCATCAGGGGGGTAGTGACAAAAGATGCTGTCAAATCCACGAGCATTGCTAAACCATGCGCCCCCTCAACTGACTTAAATAGACTACATGTGTTCCTTCACGCGGCGCGTACCCGGCCGCCGGTGACTCATTTCCGGCTGCTCTCGCCCGCGCGCTGGCATAGTTAGTATTGACGCGCCCACCTTGTGCATCCTGAGGCCGCGCACTTCCGGCCACCGGAGAGCTCCTTCCGGCCCCTCATGCACGTGCTGCATACCGCGCACCTCATAGTGCCGTGTGATGCTGCAGAGCCTGTGCGGGGGCAGACAAATAGGGATGCACCCGTCATTTCCAGTAGGGAATAAAAGACGGCGCATTAGCCCGTAAGCGTCACATCCGGCTTACGATCAAATGACCGAGGCCGAGGTGTAAATAAAGCATGTAAACCCCCGATTGGTCGGGCCAGCCCACTATGCTAAACATCCACCGAGGTGCATACCAGTGCACACACGTGGATGCTGTCCATTCAATAAAGGTAATGTGCCATTTTGTACAACCCACATCCTTCCATACCACACACGGAATATAGGTCATTTCAGTGTCTCCTTATCCATACGGTACACATACGCAGATATGGGTCTAGAAATAAGATTAAAAATTCCACTAAAAATAGATGAACCCCCACTAATGCGATAGAGTCATCAAAAATAAGTGGTAAACCCAGCACAATAGAAAAAATTCCACAAAAGGAATACAGGTCATTTCAGTGTCTCTTTATCCATACGGTACAAATATGCAAATACGGGTCTAGAAATAAGATTCAAAATTCCACTAATGATAGATGAACCCCCACTAATGCGAGAATCATCAAAGAAAGGGGGGGAAACCCCAGAACAATAGAAAAAAATATAATAATTTTTTGAAAAAAATAATTTTTGAAAAAAATCGAGATCAACACGGAAAAAACAAAAGACAAAAACCAAAAATAGGCCGGGACACGATGGACTTCCTCCCCACACACCAGGCCCAAGGGAAAGGACAGCAAAGGGTGACCCTACGGGCTTCCCCTATTATCCTCTAACTAGAACGGACCCTGCCTAACGCGGAGGTTGGCACCCTAGAAACCTGCGCAGAGGCGCCCCCACTCGACGGCGGCTATCCCTGTTCTAGATTCCCTGTTGTGCTGCTACACTTACAAGAAGGAAGAAAAATTAAGTTGCTCATTAAGGCCCATTGGGCTTTGAGTTTGTAGACGAAAAATCCACATACACTCCTTCTGCAGAATGCGCTTATCCCAGTCCCCACCCCTCTGTGGTTGAGCAATTCTTTCAATCCCCATAAATTCCACTCCTTTCAGATCACCATTGTGGAACCTGTTGATATGATTTGCTACCGGAGTGTCTTTCCTATTAATGGTGTCCCTATGATGCTCTCCAACCCTTCTTCTCAGTTCTCTGCTCGTCTTTCCTATATATTCGATACCGCATATGCACGTGATTTTATATACAACGCCCCTAGTCTTACAATTGATGATTTGACGTATAGTAAAACTCTTCCCTGTGACGTTGCTCTTAAAATCTTTCCCTTGACAGATAGAGCTACAATATTTGCAGTTTCCACATCTATAACAGCCCTTGGTGCGACCACCTAGCCAGGTGGGCTCATGGGCACGTACAGCTGGGGGGATGGTAAAATGGCTGTGGACCACCCTGTCCTTGATTGAGCGACCCTTCTTGTAGGTAATTTGTGGTGATGCAGTGACCATCCTACTCAAATCCTTATCCATAAGCAGGATAGACCAGTGTCGCTGCAGAATGTCCCTTAGGTCATTTGCTCCATTGCTATATTTAGTGATGAATCTAGTTAGATTCTCATCCTCCCGTTTCTCGGCCGGGATCAGTAGATCCCTTCTGTCCCTTGATGAAGCTGAGACATATGCCTCTCTCAAAACGTTATCGGGATATCCCCGTTCACCAGGATGAGAATCTAACTAGATTCATCACTAAATATAGCAATGGAGCAAATGACCTAAGGGACATTCTGCAGCGACACTGGTCTATCCTGCTTATGGATAAGGATTTGAGTAGGATGGTCACTGCATCACCACAAATTACCTACAAGAAGGGTCGCTCAATCAAGGACAGGGTGGTCCACAGCCATTTTACCATCCCCCCAGCTGTACGTGCCCATGAGCCCACCTGGCTAGGTGGTCGCACCAAGGGCTGTTATAGATGTGGAAACTGCAAATATTGTAGCTCTATCTGTCAAGGGAAAGATTTTAAGAGCAACGTCACAGGGAAGAGTTTTACTATACGTCAATTCATCAATTGTAAGACTAGGGGCGTTGTATATAAAATCACGTGCATATGCGGTATCGAATATATAGGAAAGACGAGCAGAGAACTGAGAAGAAGGGTTGGAGAGCATCATAGGGACACCATTAATAGGAAAGACACTCCGGTAGCAAATCATATCAACAGGTTCCACAATGGTGATCTGAAAGGAGTGGAATTTATGGGGATTGAAAGAATTGCTCAACCACAGAGGGGTGGGGACTGGGATAAGCGCATTCTGCAGAAGGAGTGTATGTGGATTTTTCATCTACAAACTCAAAGCCCAATGGGCCTTAATGAACAACTTAATTTTTCTTCCTTCTTGTAAGTGTAGCAGCACAACAGGGAATCTAGAACAGGGATAGCCGCCGTCGAGTGGGGGCGCCTCTGCGCAGGTTTCTAGGGTGCCAACCTCCGCGTTAGGCAGGGTCCGTTCTAGTTAGGGGATAATAGGGGAAGCCCGTAGGGTCACCCTTTGCTGTCCTTTCCCTTGGGCCTGGTGTGTGGGGAGGAAGTCCATCGTGTCCCGGCCTATTTTTGGTTTTTGTCTTTTGTTTTTTCCGTGTTGATCTCGATTTTTTTCAAAAATTATTTTTTTCAAAAAATTATTATATTTTTTTCTATTGTTCTGGGGTTTCCCCCCCTTTCTTTGATGATTCTCGCATTAGTGGGGGTTCATCTATCATTAGTGGAATTTTGAATCTTATTTCTAGACCCGTATTTGCATATTTGTACCGTATGGATAAAGAGACACTGAAATGACCTGTATTCCTTTTGTGGAATTTTTTCTATTGTGCTGGGTTTACCACTTATTTTTGATGACTCTATCGCATTAGTGGGGGTTCATCTATTTTTAGTGGAATTTTTAATCTTATTTCTAGACCCATATCTGCGTATGTGTACCGTATGGATAAGGAGACACTGAAATGACCTATATTCCGTGTGTGGTATGAAAGGATGTGGGTTGTACAAAATGGCACATTACCTTTATTGAATGGACAGCATCCACGTGTGTGCACTGGTATGCACCTCGGTGGATGTTTAGCATAGTGGGCTGGCCCGACCAATCGGGGGTTTACATGCTTTATTTACACCTCGGCCTCGGTCATTTGATCGTAAGCCGGATGTGACGCTTACGGGCTAATGCGCCGTCTTTGATTCCCTACTGGAAATGACGGGTGCATCCCTATTTGTCTGCCCCCGCACAGGCTCTGCAGCATCACACGGCACTATGAGGTGCGCGGTATGCAGCACGTGCATGAGGGGCCGGAAGGAGCTCTCCGGTGGCCGGAAGTGCGCGGCCTCAGGATGCACAAGGTGGGCGCGTCAATACTAACTATGCCAGCGCGCGGGCGAGAGCAGCCGGAAATGAGTCACCGGCGGCCGGGTACGCGCCGCGTGAAGGAACACATGTAGTCTATTTAAGTCAGGTGAGGGGGCGCATGGTTTAGCAATGCTCGTGGATTTGACAGCATCTTTTGTCACTACCCCCCTGATGAATTAAAAGAAGAAACGAGTCGGGAGACACTGGATATAACGGGGAACTATGGCTAGTGCGGCATGATCCGCCCCTAAGCCCCAGAAACTCTAAGGAGGCACCGCTGGCAGCATCGGTCCCAGAAGGATGAGTATAAATTATAAACGCTGTTGCTAGATGAATCCACGCATAGACACTTACCGAACATATGCTGGTGTGCATTATTAATGTGGTGAGGCATATATGTATTCTAGTGCTATTGGTGGTATAAATTTAATAGGTTGGAGATTGACCCACCCTATATGGTTTTTGAGCTTGCTCATTGTGGTATAGTGTCATATGTATGATAGATTTTGAAACATATGCTCCACAAATACTGTTCCATTTGAACTCTTACCTGTTCGTCGTGTTGTGGTCTTTTTTATGATTTTTTGGTTTTTAAAAACACTGGCACCTTGTTCGCTCACGGTCACGTTCGTGATTTTAACAAATATAAGTAAAAGTTAAGTTTTAACGTGTAATTTCTAACCTGCTGTTGGATATAGTAAATATTGGTTAGTGGTAATTTTTTGTCCTTGCTGAGATACTATTAATTCAGGGTATGGCCGGTTTTCTATCCACTGGGTTAGATACCAACGTTTGGATGAATGAGGCCAAAAGTGTCTTCTCTGACGGAGTCTTTACGCAGAAAAAATACGTACCATCGTTTAACGCAGCTTTTAAGGAACTAACAAAGATTTATAAGGATCAGGTCACTTCATGGTGGGAGGTCCAAAGCCTTGAGAGTTACATCAAGGCGGGAATTGTCCCTAGACATTTGAGAATTCCTGTAACCCCCGGCTTTAGATATAAGAGCACCAACTTGTTAAGCAGGTGGGAAAAGGAAGCAACGGATAGTTCTCTAAGGTTGATGAAATTGCTCCTTGAGGAAGAGAAATTGATGCTTAGTAATCTCAGTGAAAACTTGAAGGAACAGATTGAGGTCACTAAAAAATTCTCGGCAGAACCAGAGTTTGCGGCCAAGGAGATTGGATTGCAAAATACGATAGATAATTTTCAATACCATCTTAAGGAGAGGAAGCATAGATTCTTTATTAGGGACTTGCAGGAGTTCCGGGATAATAAGGCATATCTGGTATCAAACCCCAAACCCTTCAGGCCTCAGGAGACAGATATCTCGTCATCAGAGGCAGAGGTCTCTGACACGGAAGTAAGATTTAAGAACACACGGGGAAAGCCTAGGGGGAGGGGAACTGGACGTGGAGGTAGAGGAGCGGGTAGGGGTTCACCAGGAGGGGAGCGTTTTTTAGATTCAGGCTACCCGCTCAGGAACAGGTTCAATCCCCGAAACCCCATTTGAGAAGTGAGGTCATAAATTTGTCATCTAGACCGCTGAGTGAGGAGCAAATGGCGGTTTTAAGCAAAGGCATGTCATTCGTCCCAACCACGGATTTTGATAGTTTCGAAGCAATAAAAGATCTTAATTTGTTTGCTCGTCGGCTGAAGTGGAAAAAACACTTTGCCAATGAGGATAAAAAATGCTGTAATGAGCTGGGTATCGATGAGAATTTGTTGGGAGATGTAAGATTTCTGTTCCACTTGAGTGACCCTAACCCAAATGATGCAGGGGAAGGGCCTTTTACTGATTTGAAAAAAAGAAGCATACGGATGCCACCTCCAACTAATGATTTGAATGCAATCGATGTTTTTGTCAATTTGGTCACGAGTGAAATCATGCAACTCGATATGACAAAAAAGAGATGTGCATATAATCTTACAAAGGCAGAAATGACAGGTCTATGCGAACTTGAGAAAGATCACAATAGAATTATAAAGCCCTCAGATAAAGGGGGTAACGTGGTGGTGATGGACGTCCCCCAGTACAAAGGGATGTGTTATGCACTGTTGAATGCAGACATGGGTTATGAGAGGCTTGAGAGGAATCCTACTGATGTCTACCATAAGGAACTGAAAGAACTGGTGATGGAAGCTTATTGTAGGAAGCTGTTGGACAAAAGTGAAAAGGAATTTTTAATATCATCACATCCGGTAGTGGCCACGTTTTATTGCTTGCCCAAGATCCATAAAGGTATTAACCCTTTGAAAGGGAGACCGATTGTCTCCGGAATCGGGAGTTTGACACAAAATCTGGGCCTGTATGTGGACAAAATTCTGAGACCATTTGTCACCGCCCTGAGTTCATACACACGGGACACGATGGATCTCCTCCTCAAACTTGACCAGATTGTTCTGGATGACGATATGTGGTTGTGTTCAATCGATGTGGAGGCTCTGTATTCCTCAATTCCCCATGACAAGGGCATTATGGCTGTGGACCACTACCTGAGAACGAGAGGGTGCCAATTTAGTGACCATAATATGTTTGTTATACAAGCACTCAAATTTTGCCTGACCAGGAACTATTTCCTCTTTGACGGGAAGTACTTCCACCAGCTCAGGGGCACAGCTATGGGGAGCCCCTGTGCCCCCTCGTATGCTAATTTGCTCCTGGGCTGGTGGGAGGAGAACATCGTCTGTGGTGACACTATGGACGCGGCCGAGAGTAACATCATTTTGTGGCTGCGTTACATAGATGACGTGTTCTTGATTTGGAGAGGGACCGAAGAAGGTTTCCGCAGCTTTGTTATGGGTCTAAATGTAAACGATCTGGGCTTACGTTTCACCTTCGAGCTTAATCTCCAAAGTTTACCTTTCCTGGATGTCTTGATTGAGAGGGGGAGAGACGGCCAGATAGTCACGAGTACGTATAGGAAGCCGACTGCCTCCAATGCCCTCCTGAGATGGGAATCAAATCACCCACCCCCTCTTAGAAGGGGTATCCCCAAGGGCCAGTACCTGCGGACACGTAGGAACTGCTCAGACCCATTGATTTACAAAAAGCAAGCGGATGATCTCCGTAGACGATTTGGTGAACGGGGATATCCCGATAACGTTTTGAGAGAGGCATATGTCTCAGCTTCATCAAGGGACAGAAGGGATCTACTGATCCCGGCCGAGAAACGGGAGGATGAGAATCTAACTAGATTCATCACTAAATATAGCAATGGAGCAAATGACCTAAGGACCATTCTGCAGCGACACTGGTCTATCCTGCTTATGGATAAGGATTTGAGTAGGATGGTCACTGCATCACCACAAATTACCTACAAGAAGGGTCGCTCAATCAAGGACAGGGTGGTCCACAGCCATTTTACCATCCCCCCAGCTGTACGTGCCCATGAGCCCACCTGGCTAGGTGGTCGCACCAAGGGCTGTTATAGATGTGGAAACTGCAAATATTGTAGCTCTATCTGTCAAGGGAAAGATTTTAAGAGCAACGTCACAGGGAAGAGTTTTACTATACGTCAATTCATCAATTGTAAGACTAGGGGCGTTGTATATAAAATCACGTGCATATGCGGTATCGAATATATAGGAAAGACAAGCAGAGAACTGAGAAGAAGGGTTGGAGAGCATCATAGGGACACCATTAATAGGAAAGACACTCCGGTAGCAAATCATATCAACAGGTTCCACAATGGTGATCTGAAAGGAGTGGAATTTATGAGGATTGAAAGAATTGCTCAACCACAGAGGGGTGGGGACTGGGATAAGCGCATTCTGCAGAAGGAGTGTATGTGGATTTTTCGTCTACAAACTCAAAGCCCAATGGGCCTTAATGAGCAACTTAATTTTTCTTCCTTCTTGTAAGTGTAGCAGCACAACAGGGAATCTAGAACAGGGATAGCCGCCGTCGAGTGGGGGCGCCTCTGCGCAGGTTTCTAGGGTGCCAACCTCCGCGTTAGGCAGGGTCCGTTCTAGTTAGAGGATAATAGGGGAAGCCCGTAGGGTCACCCTTTGCTGTCCTTTCCCTTGGGCCTGGTGTGTGGGGAGGAAGTCCATCGTGTCCCGGCCTATTTTTGGTTTTTGTCTTTTGTTTTTTCCGTGTTGATCTCGATTTTTTTCAAAAATTATTTTTTTCAAAAATTATTTTTTTCAAAAAATTATTATATTTTTTTCTATTGTTCTGGGGTTTCCCCCCCTTTCTTTGATGATTCTCGCATTAGTGGGGGTTCATCTATCATTAGTGGAATTTTGAATCTTATTTCTAGACCCGTATTTGCATATTTGTACCGTATGGATAAAGAGACACTGAAATGACCTGTATTCCTTTTGTGGAATTTTTTCTATTGTGCTGGGTTTACCACTAATTTTTGATGACTCTATCGCATTAGTGGGGGTTCATCTATTTTTAGTGGAATTTTTAATCTTATTTCTAGACCCATATCTGCGTATGTGTACCGTATGGATAAGGAGACACTGAAATGACCTATATTCCGTGTGTGGTATGGAAGGATGTGGGTTGTACAAAATGGCACATTACCTTTATTGAATGGACAGCATCCACGTGTGTGCACTGGTATGCACCTCGGTGGATGTTTAGCATAGTGGGCTGGCCCGACCAATCGGGGGTTTACATGCTTTATTTACACCTCGGCCTCGGTCATTTGATCGTAAGCCGGATGTGACGCTTACGGGCTAATGCGCCGTCTTTGATTCCCTACTGGAAATGACGGGTGCATCCCTATTTGTCTGCCCCCGCACAGGCTCTGCAGCATCACACGGCACTATGAGGTGCGCGGTATGCAGCACGTGCATGAGGGGCCGGAAGGAGCTCTCCGGTGGCCGGAAGTGCGCGGCCTCAGGATGCACAAGGTGGGCGCGTCAATACTAACTATGCCAGCGCGCGGGCGAGAGCAGCCGGAAATGAGTCACCGGCGGCCGGGTACGCGCCGCGTGAAGGAACACATGTAGTCTATTTAAGTCAGGTGAGGGGGCGCATGGTTTAGCAATGCTCGTGGATTTGACAGCATCTTTTGTCACTACCCCCCTGATGAATTAAAAGAAGAAACGCGTCGGGAGACACTGGATATAACGGGGAACTATGGCTAGTGCGGCATGATCCGCCCCTAAGCCCCAGAAACTCTAAGGAGGCACCGCTGGCAGCATTGGTCCCAGAAGGATGAGTATAAATTATAAACGCTGTTGCTAGATGAATCCACGCATAGACACTTACCGAACATATGCTGGTGTGCATTATTAATGTGGTGAGGCATATATGTATTCTAGTGCTATTGGTGGTATAAATTTAATAGGTTGGAGATTGACCCACCCTATATGGTTTTTGAGCTTGCTCATTGTGGTATAGTGTCATATGTATGATAGATTTTGAAACATATGCTCCACAAATACTGTTCCATTTGAACTCTTACCTGTTCGTCGTGTTGTGGTCTTTGTTATGATTTTTTGGTTTTTAAAAACACTGGCACCTTGTTCGCTCACGGTCACGTTCGTGATTTTAACAAATATAAGTAAAAGTTAAGTTTTAACGTGTAATTTCTAACCTGCTGTTGGATATAGTAAATATTGGTTAGTGGTAATTTTTTGTCCTTGCTGAGATACTATTAATTCAGGGTATGGCCGGTTTTCTATCCACTGGGTTAGATACCAACGTTTGGATGAATGAGGCCAAAAGTGTCTTCTCTGACGGAGTCTTTACGCAGAAAAAATACGTACCATCGTTTAACGCAGCTTTTAAGGAACTAACAAAGATTTATAAGGATCAGGTCACTTCATGGTGGGAGGTCCAAAGCCTTGAGAGTTACATCAAGGCGGGAATTGTCCCTAGACATTTGAGAATTCCTGTAACCCCCGGCTTTAGATATAAGAGCACCAACTTGTTAAGCAGGTGGGAAAAGGAAGCAACGGATAGTTCTCTAAGGTTGATGAAATTGCTCCTTGAGGAAGAGAAATTGATGCTTAGTAATCTCAGTGAGAACTTGAAGGAACAGATTGAGGTCACTAAAAAATTCTCGGCAGAACCAGAGTTTGCGGCCAAGGAGATTGGATTGCAAAATACGATAGATAATTTTCAATACCATCTTAAGGAGAGGAAACATAGATTCTTTATTAGGGACTTGCAGGAGTTCCGGGATAATAAGGCATATCTGGTATCAAACCCCAAACCCTTCAGGCCTCAGGAGACAGATATCTCGTCATCAGAGGCAGAGGTCTCTGACACGGAAGTAAGATTTAAGAACACACGGGGAAAGCCTAGGGGGAGGGGAACTGGACGTGGAGGTAGAGGAGCGGGTAGGGGTTCACCAGGAGGGGAGCGTTTTTTAGATTCAGGCTACCCGCTCAGGAACAGGTTCAATCCCCGAAACCCCATTTGAGAAGTGAGGTCATAAATTTGTCATCTAGACCGCTGAGTGAGGAGCAAATGGCGGTTTTAAGCAAAGGCATGTCATTCGTCCCAACCACGGATTTTGATAGTTTCGAAGCAATAAAAGATCTTAATTTGTTTGCTTGTCGGCTGAAGTGGAAAAAACACTTTGCCAATGAGGATAAAAAATGCTGTAATGAGCTGGGTATCGATGAGAATTTGTTGGGAGATGTAAGATTTCTGTTCCACTTGAGTGACCCTAACCCGAATGATGCAGGGGAAGGGCCTTTTACCGATTTGAAAAAAAGAAGCATACGGATGCCACCTCCAACTAATGATTTGAATGCAATCGATGTTTTTGTCAATTTGGTCACGAGTGAAATCATGCAACTCGATATGACAAAAAAGAGATGTGCATATAATCTTACAAAGGCAGAAATGACAGGTCTATGCGAACTTGAGAAAGATCACAATAGAATTATAAAGCCCTCAGATAAAGGGGGTAACGTGGTGGTGATGGACGTCCCCCAGTACAAAGGGATGTGTTATGCACTGTTGAATGCAGACATGGGTTATGAGAGGCTTGAGAGGAATCCTACTGATGTCTACCATAAGGAACTGAAAGAACTGGTGATGGAAGCTTATTGTAGGAAGCTGTTGGACAAAAGTGAAAAGGAATTTTTAATACCATCACATCCGGTAGTGGCCACGTTTTATTGCTTGCCCAAGATCCATAAAGGTATTAACCCTTTGAAAGGGAGACCGATTGTCTCCGGAATCGGGAGTTTGACACAAAATCTGGGCCTGTATGTGGACAAAATTCTGAGACCATTTGTCACCGCCCTGAGTTCATACACACGGGACACGATGGATCTCCTCCTCAAACTTGACCAGATTGTTCTGGATGACGATATGTGGTTGTGTTCAATCGATGTGGAGGCTCTGTATTCCTCAATTCCCCATGACAAGGGCATTATGGCTGTGGACCACTACCTGAGAACGCGAGGGTGCCAATTTAGTGACCATAATATGTTTGTTATACAAGCACTCAAATTTTGCCTGACCAGGAACTATTTCCTCTTTGACGGGAAGTACTTCCACCAGCTCAGGGGCACAGCTATGGGGAGCCCCTGTGCCCCCTCGTATGCTAATTTGCTCCTGGGCTGGTGGGAGGAGAACATCATCTTTGGTGACACTATGGACGCGGCCGAGAGTAACATCATTTTGTGGCTGCGTTACATAGATGACGTGTTCTTGATTTGGAGAGGGACCGAAGAAGGTTTCCGCAGCTTTGTTATGGGTCTAAATGTAAACGATCTGGGCTTACGTTTCACCTTCGAGCTTAATCTCCAAAGTTTACCTTTCCTGGATGTCTTGATTGAGAGGGGGAGGGACGGCCAGATAGTCACGAGTACGTATAGGAAGCCGACTGCCTCCAATGCCCTCCTGAGATGGGAATCAAATCACCCACCCCCTCTCAGAAGGGGTATCCCCAAGGGCCAGTACCTGCGGACACGTAGGAACTGCTCAGACCCATTGATTTACAAAAAGCAAGCGGATGATCTCCGTAGACGATTTGGTGAACGGGGATATCCCGATAACGTTTTGAGAGAGGCATATGTCTCAGCTTCATCAAGGGACAGAAGGGATCTACTGATCCCGGCCGAGAAACGGGAGGATGAGAATCTAACTAGATTCATCACTAAATATAGCAATGGAGCAAATGACCTAAGGGACATTCTGCAGCGACACTGGTCTATCCTGCTTATGGATAAGGATTTGAGTAGGATGGTCACTGCATCACCACAAATTACCTACAAGAAGGGTCGCTCAATCAAGGACAGGGTGGTCCACAGCCATTTTACCATCCCCCCAGCTGTACGTGCCCATGAGCCCACCTGGCTAGGTGGTCGCACCAAGGGCTGTTATAGATGTGGAAACTGCAAATATTGTAGCTCTATCTGTCAAGGGAAAGATTTTAAGAGCAATGTCACAGGGAAGAGTTTTACTATACGTCAATTCATCAATTGTAAGACTAGGGGCGTTGTATATAAAATCACGTGCATATGCGGTATCGAATATATAGGAAAGACGAGCAGAGAACTGAGAAGAAGGGTTGGAGAGCATCATAGGGACACCATTAATAGGAAAGACACTCCGGTAGCAAATCATATCAACAGGTTCCACAATGGTGATCTGAAAGGAGTGGAATTTATGGGGATTGAAAGAATTGCTCAACCACAGAGGGGTGGGGACTGGGATAAGCGCATTCTGCAGAAGGAGTGTATGTGGATTTTTCGTCTACAAACTCAAAGCCCAATGGGCCTTAATGAGCAACTTAATTTTTCTTCCTTCTTGTAAGTGTAGCAGCACAACAGGGAATCTAGAACAGGGATAGCCGCCGTCGAGTGGGGGCGCCTCTGCGCAGGTTTCTAGGGTGCCAACCTCCGCGTTAGGCAGGGTCCGTTCTAGTTAGAGGATAATAGGGGAAGCCCGTAGGGTCACCCTTTGCTGTCCTTTCCCTTGGGCCTGGTGTGTGGGGAGGAAGTCCATCGTGTCCCGGCCTATTTTTGGTTTTTGTCTTTTGTTTTTTCCGTGTTGATCTCGATTTTTTTCAAAAATTATTTTTTTCAAAAAATTATTATATTTTTTTCTATTGTTCTGGGGTTTCCCCCCCTTTCTTTGATGATTCTCGCATTAGTGGGGGTTCATCTATCATTAGTGGAATTTTGAATCTTATTTCTAGACCCGTATTTGCATATTTGTACCGTATGGATAAAGAGACACTGAAATGACCTGTATTCCTTTTGTGGAATTTTTTCTATTGTGCTGGGTTTACCACTTATTTTTGATGACTCTATCGCATTAGTGGGGGTTCATCTATTTTTAGTGGAATTTTTAATCTTATTTCTAGACCCATATCTGCGTATGTGTACCGTATGGATAAGGAGACACTGAAATGACCTATATTCCGTGTGTGGTATGGAAGGATGTGGGTTGTACAAAATGGCACATTACCTTTATTGAATGGACAGCATCCACGTGTGTGCACTGGTATGCACCTCGGTGGATGTTTAGCATAGTGGGCTGGCCCGACCAATCGGGGGTTTACATGCTTTATTTACACCTCGGCCTCGGTCATTTGATCGTAAGCCGGATGTGACGCTTACGGGCTAATGCGCCGTCTTTGATTCCCTACTGGAAATGACGGGTGCATCCCTATTTGTCTGCCCCCGCACAGGCTCTGCAGCATCACACGGCACTATGAGGTGCGCGGTATGCAGCACGTGCATGAGGGGCCGGAAGGAGCTCTCCGGTGGCCGGAAGTGCGCGGCCTCAGGATGCACAAGGTGGGCGCGTCAATACTAACTATGCCAGCGCGCGGGCGAGAGCAGCCGGAAATGAGTCACCGGCGGCCGGGTACGCGCCGCGTGAAGGAACACATGTAGTCTATTTAAGTCAGGTGAGGGGGCGCATGGTTTAGCAATGCTCGTGGATTTGACAGCATCTTTTGTCACTACCCCCCTGATGAATTAAAAGAAGAAACGCGTCGGGAGACACTGGATATAACGGGGAACTATGGCTAGTGCGGCATGATCCGCCCCTAAGCCCCAGAAACTCTAAGGAGGCACCGCTGGCAGCATCGGTCCCAGAAGGATGAGTATAAATTATAAACGCTGTTGCTAGATGAATCCACGCATAGACACTTACCGAACATATGCTGGTGTTCATTATTAATGTGGTGAGGCATATATGTATTCTAGTGCTATTGGTGGTATAAATTTAATAGGTTGGAGATTGACCCACCCTATATGGTTTTTGAGCTTGCTCATTGTGGTATAGTGTCATATGTATGATAGATTTTGAAACATATGCTCCACAAATACTGTTCCATTTGAACTCTTACCTGTTCGTCGTGTTGTGGTCTTTGTTATGATTTTTTGGTTTTTAAAAACACTGGCACCTTGTTCGCTCACGGTCACGTTCGTGATTTTAACAAATATAAGTAAAAGTTAAGTTTTAACGTGTAATTTCTAACCTGCTGTTGGATATACCTTAAGCAGAGGGCAGAATCTGAAAAGTCTCAATACAAGTTGCATGCATAGACATTTAACCACCATGAATTTGCAAGCTTGGACTAACTATCAAACGTCCCTTAAGGTTGTAGCACCCTCGGCCAATGAAGCTAGTCATCAACGCAACATCCCTTCCGGCAGTGTAGGGCCACCATTTTCTGCACCACCTGCAGTATCTGTGCAGGTTTCTTTGCCAGGCCAAAGAAGTCAGGGTCAGGGAATCACCAGTTTCCTAGTTGGAAACACTGCATCTAGGGCACCGGCGGCAACAATACCATCTCCCACCGTCTCTCAGTCTGCCATGTCCACCGGCACCCCCGCTAGTTCCACGATCTCCAGCTCTCCAGTCCAGCTCACCCTACATGAGACTATGGTTAGAAAAAGGAAGTACTTAGCCTCGCATCCGCGTACACAGGGTTTGAACGCCCACATAGCTAGACTAATCTCGTTAGAGATGATGCCCTACCGGTTAGTTGAAAGCGAAGCTTTCAAAGCCCTGATGGACTACGCTGTACCACGCTACGAGCTACCCAGTCGACACTTTTTTTCCAGAAAAGCCATCCCAGCCCTCCACCAGCATGTTAAAGAGCGCATCGTCCATGCACTCAGGCAATCTGTGAGCACAAAGGTGCACCTGACAACAGATGCATGGACCAGTAGGCATGGCCAGGGACGTTACGTGTCCATCACGGCACACTGGGTAAATGTGGTGGATGCAGGGTCCACAGGGGACAGCAAGTTTGGGACAATTCTGCCTAGCCCACGGTCTAGGAAACAGTTGGCTGTAGCCGTTCGCACCCCCTCCTCCTCCTCCTCGTCCTCCTGCAGAAGCGAGACCTCGTCCACAGACCGCAGTCGCACAACCACTCCATCCGCAGCTGCCACTGTTGCACACCAGGTCTCCCATTATGGGGCAGCTACTGGCAAACGTCAGCAGGCTGTATTGGCTATGAAGTGTTTGGGCGACAACAGACACACCGCTGAAGTTCTGTCCGAGTTCTTGCAGAAAGAAACGCAGTCGTGGCTGGGCACTGTAGATCTTGAGGCAGGCAAGGTAGTGAGTGATAACGGAAGGAATTTCATGGCTGCCATCTCCCTTTCCCAACTGAAACACATTCCTTGCCTGGCTCACACCTTAAACCTGGTGGTGCAGTGCTTCCTGAAAAGTTATCCGGGGTTATCCGACCTGCTCCTCAAAGTGCGTGGACTTTGCTCACATATCCGCCGTTCGCCCGTACACTCCAGCCGTATGCAGACCTATCAGCGTTCTTTGAACCTTCCCCAGCATCGCCTAATCATAGATGTTGCAACAAGGTGGAACTCAACACTGCACATGCTTCAGAGACTGTGTGAACAGAGGCGGGCTGTTATGTTTTTGTGGGAGGATACACATACACGGGCAGGCAGTAGGATGGCAGACATGGAGTTTTCAGGTGTGCAGTGGTCGAAGATTCAAGACATGTGTCAAGTCCTTCAGTGTTTTGAGGAATGCACACGGCTGGTTAGTGCAGACAACGCCATAATAAGCATGAGCATCCCCCTAATGCGTCTGCTGATGCAAAGTTTGACGCACATAAAGGATCAGGCGTCTGCAGCTGAGGAAGAGGAAAGCCTTGATGACAGTCAGCCATTGTCTGGCCAGGGCAGTGTACAGGACGAGGTAGCGGGCGAAGAGGAGGAGGAGGACGAGGAGGATGATGGGGATGATTATATTTTTAATGAGGAAGCTTTTCCGGGGCCAGTGGAAATTGTTGGCGCGGCAAGGCCGGGTTCTGGTTTTTGGAGGGACACAAGTGACGTGGATTTGCCTGAAACTGCCCCTCAACCAAGCACAACCACAGATTTGAGAACTGGAACTTTGGCCCACATGGCGGATTATGCCTTACGTATCCTCAAAAGGGACACACGCATAACAAAAATGATGAACGATGACGATTACTGGTTGGCCTGCCTCCTTGATCCTCGCTATAAAGGCAAATTGCAAAATATAATGCCACATGAGAACTTGGAACTAATATTAGCAACCAAACAATCAACTCTTGTTGACCGTTTGCTTCTGGCATTCCCTGCACACAGCGCCCGTGATCGTTCTAACACGAGCTGCAGGGGCCAGCAGACCAGAGGTGTTAGAGGGGCAGAAATCAGAAGTGGCGTTGGCCAGAGGGGTTTTCTGACCAGGTTGTGGAGTGATTTTGCTATGACCGCAGACAGGACAGGTACTGCAGCATCAATTCAAAGTGACAGGAGACAACATTTGTCCAGTATGGTTACTAACTATTTTTCAGCCCTTATCGACGTTCTCCCTCAACCGTCATTCCCATTTGATTACTGGGCATCAAAATTAGACACCTGGCCAGAATTGGCAGAATATGCATTGCAGGAGCTTGCTTGCCCGGCAGCTAGTGTCCTATCAGAAAGAGTATTCAGTGCTGCAGGTTCAATACTAACAGAAAAAAGGACTCGTCTGGCTACCCAAAATGTAGATGATCTAATCTTCATTAAAATGAACCACAACTGGATTTCGAAATCTTTTGCCCCACCTTGCCCGGCTGACACCTAGCTTTCCTATGTAAAGGTCTTGCCTGTGGACTATTCTGAACGACTTTTCCAATCTCGTAATTTGCAGCACCTGATTGTCCAGCATCCGACATGTTAACACCTCCCTAAATGGCCAAAGTCCCCACACGGGGCCGTGGTATCGCCACTTGGCGCCAGCACCCGTGAGAGTACTGTTTGTCTGAAGAGGTGGGTGTGCCCGCTTTTGGTCGATGGCACTGCCACTAGGTCCCTCATAGTACAATAAAGTGTCTGGCGGTGGTGGTGCGCACCCAACGTCAGACACACCGTTGTAATATGAGGGGCCCTGGGCCTGTATCGCCGGCCACAAGACAGTCCCCCCCCCCAGCTCAAACAGTGCTCTACCACTTGCAAAATTTTCTCTCACAGCTCCACCAATGTTTAGTCTATGCGCTGACATCCTTCAATGCCTGGCACTGTCAATACCATTGTATTGACATTTTTCTTATGTTAGGCCTTCGAAGCCTGTCTGCGGCCCGTTCTTTCCACTACTACTACACTGACCAGGCCACTGCTGCCCGTGTTCCCCTGGAACCAATTTTAAATTGCCTACAGCCAGCCCAATTTATTATGTTAGGGCTTCGAAGCCTGTCTGCGGTCCCTCCTTCCACTAGGCCTCCACTGACCTGTCTACTGCTGCCCGTGTTCCCCTGGAACCAATTTTAGATTGCCTACAGCCAGCCCAATTTATTATGTTAGGGCTTCGAAGCCTGTCTGCGGTCCCTCCTTCCACTAGGCCTCCACTGACCTGTCTACTGCTGCCCGTGTTCCCCTGGAACCAATTTTAAATTGCCTACAGCCCAATTTTTGTTATGTTAGGCCTTCGAAGCCTGTCTGCGGTCCGTTCTTTCCACTACTACTACACTGACCAGGCCACTGCTGCCCGTGTTCCCCTGGAACCAATTTTAAATTGCCTACAGCCAGCCCAATTTATTATGTTAGGGCTTCGAAGCCTGTCTGCGGTCCCTCCTTCCACTAGGCCGCCACTGACCTGTCTACTGCTGCCCGTGTTCCCCTGGAACCAATTTTAAATTGCCTACAGCCCAATTTTTGTTATGTTAGGCCTTCGGAGCCTGTCTGCGGCCCGTTCTTTCCACTACTACTACACTGACCAGGCCACTGCTGCCCGTGTTCCCCTGGAACTAATTTTAAATTGCCTACAGCCAGCCCAATTTATTATGTTAGGCCTTCGAAGCCTGTCTGCGGTCCCTCCTTCCACTAGGCCTCCACTGACCTGTCTACTGCTGCCCGTGTACCCCTTGAACCAACATCAGAAAATATAAAAATAAGTATTTTGCTTATAAAAAAGAAAATACTGGAGAGATATCAAATGCAGACATTTTAACATTAAAAACAAACACATACAACAAAAATCTGGTACAGTACTAAAAATGGCCACCAGCTACAATAACTTTCTCTTGCAAGTAGTTAACTGAAAGTTTTTTTCAATTTAAAACACAGATATGGCATCCACCGAGTGTTGTCCTGTCGCGTCTTCTTTATATTATTGCCAAGAAGATGCAAAACAATGAAAATAATAAAATCATTATTTACCAAAAAAATAGAGAAAGTCAAAACCACATTGCAAATAAACATTCATTACAAATAAAGAAGCAGGGCGCGTCCGAGGGTGAGTATATACCTAATAAGAATATAATCACCCTCGGACGCGCCCTGCTTCTTTCTGACAGCCTTCCTTCCTAAGAATCAGCCCTTCCGTGGTGTAGAGAGAGGGTGTGTTACACTCCAAGGTGTTCCCCAGGTTGCCTTTCCTGAGCTTCGATCTTTATGCTCTCGTTTAGTAGTTGTCGGAAAGTAGGCTGCATTAGGCCTACAAATTGGGTATGGGGTGGAGAGAGATGGTGTGTTACACTCCAAGGTGTTCCCCAGGTTTCCTTGCCATTGCTTCGGTCTTCCGACTCTCGTTTAGTAGTTGTAGAAAACTACACTGCATTAGGCCTACAAAATGGGTATCGGGTGGAGAGAGATGGTGTGTTACACTCCAAGGTGTTCCCCAGGTTTCCTTGCCATTGCTTCGGTCTTCAGACTCTCGTTTAGTAGTTGTAGAAAACTACACTGCATTAGGCCTACAAAATGGGTATCGGGTGGAGAGAGATGGTGTGTTACACTCCAAGGTGTTCCCCAGGTTTCCTTGCCATTGCTTCGGTCTTCAGACTCTCGTTTAGTAGTTGTAGAAAACTACACTGCATTAGGCCTACAAAATGGGTATAGGGTGGAGAGAGATGGTGTGTTCCACTCCAAGGTGTTCTCCAGATTGCCTTTCCAGAGCTTCGATCTTAATGCTCTCGTTTAGTAGTTGTTGGAAACTACACTGCATTAGGCCTCCAAATTGGCTATGGGGTGGAGAGAGATGGTGTGTTACACTCCAAGGTGTTCTCCAGGTTTCCTCGCCATTGCTTCGATCTTCCGACTCTCGTTTAGTAGTTGTACAAAAACTACACTGCATTAGGCCTACAAAATGGGTATCGGGTGGAGAGAGATGGTGTGTTACACTCCAAGGTGTTCCCCAGGTTTCCTTGCCATTGCTTCGGTCTTCAGACTCTCGTTTAGTAGTTGTAGAAAACTACACTGCATTAGGCCTACAAAATGGGTATCGGGTGGAGAGAGATGGTGTGTTACACTCCAAGGTGTTCCCCAGGTTTCCTTGCCATTGCTTCGGTCTTCAGACTCTCGTTTAGTAGTTGTAGAAAACTACACTGCATTAGGCCTACAAAATGGGTATCGGGTGGAGAGAGATGGTGTGTTACACTCCAAGGTGTTCCCCAGGTTTCCTTGCCATTGGTTCGGTCTTGAGACTCTCGTTTAGTAGTTGTAGAAAACTACACTGCATTAGGCCTACAAAATGGGTGTCGGGTGGAGAGAGATGGTGTGTTACACTCCAAGGTGTTCCCCAGGTTTCCTTGCCATTGCTTCGGTCTTCAGACTCTCGTTTAGTAGTTGTAGAAAACTACACTGCATTAGGCCTACAAAATGGGTATAGGGTGGAGAGAGATGGTGTGTTCCACTCCAAGGTGTTCTCCAGGTTGCCTTTCCAGAGCTTCGATCTTAATGCTCTCGTTTAGTAGTTGTTGGAAACTACACTGCATTAGGCCTCCAAATTGGCTATGGGGTGGAGAGAGATGGTGTGTTACACTCCAAGGTGTTCTCCAGGTTTCCTCGCCATTGCTTCGATCTTCCGACTCTCGTTTAGTAGTTGTAGAAAACTACACTGCATTAGGCCTACAAAATGGGTATCGGGTGGAGAGAGATGGTGTGTTCCACTCCAAGGTGTTCTCCAGGTTGCCTTTCCAGAGCTTCTATCTTCAGGCTCTCGTTAAATTGTGGTTAAATGGAACAACTGCATTTGGCGTACTAGTTGGTTTGGGGCCTACTAACAGTGTCTGCCGCTCCTTGCTGTTCTCCTGGTTTCCTGTCCTGAAATTCCGTTTTCAGGCGCTCGTTAAGTAGTTGTTAATGTTAGACTGCATTTGGCCTACTAGTTGGGTTGGGGCCTACTATCGGTGTCTGCCACTCCTTGCTGTTCTCCTCCACTGAACAAAGCTGTGCCGCCTGTTTACTACGGTTGCCAATTTTGAACTGCATTTCGACTACTTACTGATTTGGGCCTACTCTCTGTGTCAGCCTCTCATTCCAGTTGTCCTCCACTGCAATGCCCCCTGGTTATTCCTGTGTTACCAATTTTGAACTGCATTTAGCCCACTTTATTATTTGGGCCTATATCTGTGTTTCCTCCTCATCCTGCCCATTGCCCAGCCAGTGATAGATGAGTCTGCTGGTACATTGACCCATAACGCAACATTCCCCGTGCACGCTACACAACAACATTGTGACCCTGCTGAAAGTCAGGTTGCTCTTCCCGCATACCATACCACCTTACACGGGGACAAAGAGGAAGGTGCAGATGAAAGTGCAGGTTCCTTCATCAGGTGGGGGGAGGAATACTAGTTGGCGACGTCACTGGCACAGGGCCTCTCATAGTACGCAAAAGTGTTGCTGCCGGTGGGAGGCGCCCCCGCCGTGCAAACACACCGCTGTACTTTGAGGGGCCCTGTGCCAGTGCCAATGCCAACGAGTGGGCCCCCCCTGCTTGCTCAGGTTCACAGCACTTGCAAAGTTGAAATACTTACCTCTCCCTGCTCCACTGCCGTGACGTGGTCCAGATTTCCTGGGCCCACTAATTACTTGAACCAGCCCTACCCACCACAACTTTAGCCAAATGACCCCCAATTTCAAATGCCTTCCAATTATTATAAGGTAAATTACGCTTGACAAGCTTCATTAAGAAGAATGGATGGTTTTGACATTAAAATGGGCACTCTAGGTGTTTTCCTGGCCCCCACTCACTGCCGACTATGCTGCCCCATTGACTTGCATTGGTTTTCGTGTTTCGGTCGATCCCGACTTTACGTCATAATCGGCCGATTTCACTCGACCCGACTTTTGAGATAGTCGGGTTTCGCGAAACCCGGCTCGACTCTAAAAAGGTCAAGGTCGCTCAACTCTACTACTGACCTCTTCTCTTTGGACTGTTTATCAGTTCCTTGTCCGATTGACCCATGTGGTCAATGCACGAGTTTGTTATTATGTGTTGTGTTGTACGGTTTTTTAATTAGTATTTATTAAACATTATATTTTAGGTTTCCCTTTGCTATTTTTGTTCTAGGCAAGAGGCCTGAATCTATAAATGGGAAACTGAACAGCTCTTGGGAGTGTACTAGTGTGGGATCAGTTGTCTACAGGCAATCAGCATGGTGGGAGGAAGGAGGATCAGGGTGAAGAATGTGCGGTCCAGACTCACGGCTACTCAGACTTGACCGTGTGGAAGACAAGGTGCTGGTGGTGGTGGCAATGTGACTGGTGGTGGCAAAGTGACTGGAAGCATTATCCATTATCCAATCAATACCCTTTTGACACTGCTGTGGGTTCAATACGTGGTGTGCTGATGCGGTCACCTAGTAATTGCACAGGAAGGTCAAGCAAGAAAATATGGGTGTTTGGTGTGGCCCAATTTCAGCTTGCCAATAGCCTCAGTCTCTGCATGCACCATCACCATCACATCCACTTCCCTGTCCCTTGCCACACGCCATGCCCATTTTAAGTGTACTACATTATTTTCCACGTTCATTATAATTGGCTGAATTTGGAGCGAACTTATATGTTATCCGTGTGTGGGAACCCACATTTTAAAATATCTGGCCAGTAGGTAAAAAAAATTTTTTTCATCAAGCTAGTGTCAATAACTTTAGTAAGAAACATGAAAAACAATTCAATGGAGGACTCAAATGCCACAATTTGTAGCCCACAGATAGATGAGGCATCTGACAGACAGGCGACTCAAATATCTTGCCTGTTTTTTTTTTTTTGTTTTTTTGTTTTTTTTTGGGGGGGGGCAGAAAAATTGTGTGAATAAGTAGGTTAAGCCACAACCCAAAAAAATGATGGAGGTCTGATACCTTTTGCATATTAAAGCTGAGCTGGGTCACCTGATCAAGCTTGGGAGGAGAAGATTAACCCTTTTTTTGCTGCCTGTCAGTAGGTCTCACAATATATTAAAAATGGCCAGTCCACATAAAAATGGCGAACATTTATTTGAAAACGCCCAATATATACAATATCCCCTAGAAATGGCTTCTTAGTGGGAAACCACACATCCTCCACATCTCTTCAGACACCACCACTAGAACACCCGGGTGATTGTGTTCCATGATGCAACAGCCACGTTATTGTTTGCAAAGGGATGTTTGTGGTCTCAGCAGAGTTCACCTATCGTTTCTTGTGTCTCCCCCAACTCCCAATGAGGAGTACAAATAAATATACATTTTTTAAAAATTAAAGGGTTGTACAGGAAGAGCAAATAGATAGTGGTGGTATGGCTCTGTGCCCTGTCAACACTAGAGTACCTTTTTTTAATTACCAGCATTGCATAAAATTTTTTAAATGCAGATGAAGTTGATAGAAAACCACAATCTATGTCCTCCCAGCATTCCTCTGTACACATCTCAGTATTTAGATCACTATTAGGCCATGTTCAGACCTTCAGTATTTGGTCAGTATTTTACATCAGTATTTGTAAGCGAAAACCAGGAGTGGGGGAAATATTCAGAAGTGGTGATGTGCTTCTATTACACTTTTCCTCTGATTGTTCCACTCCTGATTTTGGCTCACAAATACTATTGTAAAATACTGACCAAATACTGAGGGTGTGAACGTGGCCTTAGCGTGATCTATTTGCCTTTAACATTTCTCTGTCTTCAGATCACAGATATCATAACATGCTTCAGCCGCAGGGCAAAGAGTATGGCCTACGTTAGAACAGTTCTGTATGACATTTGTACAGTGTGAAACATTAGTCATAAAAAAATTATTTCTCTAGAACACAGTTTGTGGACACTTAGTAATTTCACCCCCCCATTTGGTGGAATATGAAGGTCTTGAGATCCATTTGTAGGAATCTGGATATTAAAGGGACTCTGTCACCCCCTCCAGCCGTTAGAAACTAAAAGAGCCACCTTGTGCAGCAGTAATGCAGCATTCTGACAAGGTGGCTCTTTTAGTTATTGGTGCAGTTAAAGCCAAAATAAAGCATTTTATAATTTCTCCAAAATACCTGTCTTTAGACAGGGAGGCAGGTCTTAACCTCCCTGTTGGAAACGCCACACTTCAGTCACTCAAATCTTCTTCAGCGCCGGGTGGCGCCCCCTCCGCGCTGTTTTCCAATCAAATCCGGGGCCTGCGCTGTTTAGTACTGGCTGGGGCAGGTGCAGTGAGCTCTGGCCATCTGACCTCACATGCAGTCTTGCAGACTGCGCCTGTGCGGCCGCCCTGCCTATGAATCCCAGCCCCGCACTGTGCATAATGCATAACATACTGCGGGGCCATCC
The DNA here is from genome assembly GCF_032444005.1 of Ranitomeya imitator. NCBI lineage: Eukaryota > Metazoa > Chordata > Amphibia > Anura > Dendrobatidae > Ranitomeya > Ranitomeya imitator. Next base: position 718,597,189 of record NC_091283.1, on the reverse strand, counting down.
AGTACGTGGGCTTCAAAGGTTATTGGGGTGCTTGTAAATTTGGGGAAGGGCAGGCCTTGCATTCAATGCATAGGAAAACTCTATGGGAGACCTACTTTCTAATAATAGGAATATTTTTTCCGGAGGCACTCTTGTACGTCTCGTGAAAGGGGTATTGGGGTGCGTCCTAATTTTTGTCAGCCCAGCCACTCACTGCATAGGCAATAACAGTATAGGAGACACACTTTAATAATGGCCCTTTAAGAATATGTTACAATGACATTTCCCAGTGAATGCATTTGCATTTGTTGAAAGCAATGTTAAAGTTGAAAAACGCATAAAAAATGCTGAGTGTGAACATAGCCAAAGTGTTGCAGGAACATTTTGGTCTGGGGTTAGTTTTTTTGCCTTATATACAAGTCATTACCCTGGAAAGGATGTACCTTAACATATTTCCCAGCAAAATCCATTTTGGTTTCGTTTTTGTATGTTTTGGGTGCGCCTGTAAAGATGGCATAAGACTCTGACAACATTGCTCAAAGCTGTAACCTGGGAGTCAGAAATGCTTTCAAGGGGGATCCCCATGATGTTCCTATGTCATTTGAGCAGTGTTTCCATCATTGTCAGATGTTTTTAGACCTTAAAAGGACCCGCGGGGGGAATCGCGGTAAAAATACTCGAGTCTCCCATAGACTTACATTGGGCTCATTGTTCTGCCCGAGTACCCAAGTATTAAAAATTGCTCGACACGAGCAATGAGCACCCGAGTATTTTAGTGCTCCCTCATCACTATTATCGACCACTCTCTGAAACAAACTGCTGCTCTTAAAAAATTTCAAAAGCATATTAAGTTAATGACGTTTCTAGTCTCCAATCTTTGTGGATGTTTACACTGTATCATAGATTAGAAAGTGAAGTATCCAAAAGTGAACCACAAGCCCGATTACAAATGACTGCTTCAGAATTGAAATAATAAATAGTACCGATGAATATACAGTAACCTACATTTTATTCTTTAACCCCACAAAAACAAATTGCTTCATTTAAAAAAAGAGAACTATAACTCCATAAATATAAAGTTTTCCAAACTTCATAAACTTCAAAATTATACAAATATCTGCAGAAAATATTTTAAAGTTACCCTATCAAAACCCCATTTAGAGCAGCATGGTCATATTGTAAGGTCAAACAATAGTATAAGATGAAATCTATCACAGTAATTATAACAATTTTTGGCAAAGGTAGCTGCCAGCAGCGGATCTTCATTATTTGCCCAGGGACATTCAGCTAAGCAGAGCATTCCTCAGAAAACAATTACTAACTTAAATTATAGTTGCCAAGGTGAGTAAGTACAGTATGAGGATTTCATCAGCTGCTGCTGCCGGCCTCCAGCAGCAGCAAAAATTCCTCCTGTTACCACACTCCACCGCAGATGCCGCCGAAGCTAAGCAACGGTCAAATTGGAATATAAGACGCACCATCACTTTATTTAAAAAAAATATGTTTTCATATTTTCTTTCCCAAAATTAGGGTGCATCTTATGGTCCAGCATCTTATGGTTATGCATCTTATAGTCTGCAAAATATAATAGTATGATACACTAGCGAAAAAGGGAGCATAGACACTTAAAAATTCATAGAAAAAATATATAGATATTTTATTAATCACAAATATCAAAGAAATAACATACAAATAATCAACATGACAGAATACATAAAAAATTCCAACATGTGGAGAGGAGGAAAACCAGCCAGTACACTAAAGGTAGGGCACACAACCATAGTATGACCTGGGTAAGTATCAGAAACAAGGTTTCCTAGGATATCAATGTTCCTACAATGAGGGGTCATCTTCCAGGCACCAAAAGCCCCATATTAAACTAAAAGTCATAAGATCTCCTGTTCAAACATGTCACTAAGGCAGTATGAACTTACCCATCATAAGTCAGAGTTCTTTGTGCGGCCTTCCCACAACCCCTGACGCGCGTTTCGCGTAATCGCTTTCTCAAAGTGTGAGGATTACTTGGACAACTTCTTCTCATACCCCTCCCTTGGCCCCCATAATATAATAAAGCTTATACTCACTTCCTGTGCTGGTGCCATTCCCGCGGTGTCGGCACGTGCTCTCCTGATGCTTTCATGCTGTTGTGACACGTGACCCGCCTCCTGTAGAATTGAACAAGAGGAAGCCTTGACGTCCTCTTCATGTTTAATTTGTCCAAAGATGGGGACAGTAACGCTTGGGCGCCAGTGTAACACGTCACATAAACCACATGTGAGCCCTGTGATCGTGAGTGTCGATGCCATGGTAATGGCATTGGCACGGGAGGTGAGTATAAGCATCAAGAAGCCCTTTCACTTACTACAAGTTATATGCTCATTTGGTCTAGTTTAGTTTTTGCAACTAGTTAACAGTAATAATAGGGCAACACTCAATATATTTTTAAAATCTTATTTTTATTGAATTGTGTCATTTTTAACACCTTGATACAGTGGTGAGATCTTGTTAGTGCATTCAGGTTCAATTCAGGGAACCAGGGAGATGAGAAATTTCCAAAGCAGTCCCCCATACGATCAATTACATACATGTTTTTGAGATGCAAATGCCATCAAATGGTTGCACGCTAAATTCCTTGGCTACCTGTATCACCACACTTCCACTCTGTTGCAGCCTGACCAGGCCTATAACATGAGCACAAACATCAGTGGTATAATATAATCAATGTTCCAAGTAAAAAAAAACAAAATATTTACTGGTCAGAGATATAAGATTTGTACTCACTGAACTTTTTTCTAAACATGACTGATTAATTTCTATTCTATAAATTTATGAGCCTCAGCAAACAATAAAACTGAATTGGGCAGATGCACGAACATGTTTGATGAATCCAAAACACACGTTTTAACCTTTTTACCTGTTTGCGAACATTACTAGATGTTGAAACCCTGAATTGACCTGACAGTGTGGGTCGTACAGCTGCAGTTAGAACCAGTCGGTAACTGGAGGAAAACAATGTGCAAACTGCAATAAGTCAGTTTCTCAAAAGACTTTGGATAATAATCTGAGCCACAATTTTAATAAATGTTTTCAAAGCGGGTCTGTTTGGTTTAGCAATAGTGGTTTACAAAATCATATTGTTGTATATATTGGCACTGTATATAATAATATGTGATTCTGTATACATTTGTACCTGCCAAATTTCATGCATTGAATTGTCAAGCATAGCTGTGTATGTAGTCAGTATAAATCTTACTATAAATTGATTGCTATATAGCATTTTGTATAATAATTACTGTTAATGTTTTACTTGATTTTTCAGATTTCTTTGGATTAATGGACTTAGCGATGAGTGCTATTTAGGTGCTTTTAAAAAATTGGACACCTGAGCACCGGAGGTCAATACATTCTCTTGCCATGGTGGTCATGGTGAATGGTTATCACTGGGTACAATGCAGTAACCCCTTCACGACATGTGCCGCACATGCCGAAGCATGCCAAAAGTCAAAAAAGTTTTAAAAAATATTTAAAAAGTAAAAATATATAAAAGTTCAAATCTCCCCCTTTCGCCTCATTCAAAATAAAACAATAAAAAAAGCTCAATCATGCAAATATTTGGTATCGCCGAGTTCAGAATCGCTCGATCTATCAATATAAAAAAAAAATTACCCGATCACTAAACAGCGTAACGAGAAAGAAAGTCAAAACACCAGAATTCTTTTTTTTTTTTTGTCGTGGCAACACTGCATTAAAATGCAATAATGGGCGATCAAAATATCATATCTGCACCAAAATGATATCAATAAAAACATCAGCTCAGCTTCCAAAATTAAGCTCTCACCCAACTCGAGATCATAAAAAATGGAGGTGCTACGGGTCTTGGAAAATTGCACAATTTTTACTTTTTAAATAAATTTGGAATTTTTTTTCACCGTTTAAATAAAAAAGAACCTAGACATATTTAGTGTCTATGAACTCGTAATGACCTGGAGAATCATCAAGGCAGGTTAGTTTTAGCATTTGGTGAACATGGTTAAAAAAATCCCCAAAAACTTTGTGGAATAGTAATTTTTTGGCTATTTCACCGCACTTGGAATTTTTTTCACATTTTTTAGTACACGATATGGTAAAACCAATGATGTCGTTCAAAAGTACATCTTATCCCACCTTCATATTAAACAATGTAAATTTCTTTTAACAGTGAGTACAGGGGTTAATCTGGTAAAAATAAGAAAAATGAAAATTATCAATAGCATAGTAGTAATCTCTGGGTAGATTGGTCTATCTATAATGGCCAGAGTCATCTAATGGTAGTATTTCCACTAAAGATTTTTAAAGGGTTATTCTGACAAGGCCCTAATGAAGCCCTCAAGTTGGTAAGAAGTGGATTTTGCCTATATGATTGGTGGTCATGGGCATATTTTTGGTCTGTGACCTATATATATTTTGTGATAAGATACTACTGTGGTACTGTTTGTTTCATGTGACACGCAGAACAAGTGCTAACTGCTGTTGCGTCAAAAGCATCCAGCAACTAGAGGCGCTAACACAGTCACTGGAGACAGGGAGTGGTTAGCAGAGCTCCAGGGATTTTTTGGGAAACTTGTTGACTGTTCTGGCAGCAGCCAAAGGGATGAGTGGTGTGTTTCTGTGATCTGTCTCAGAAGAGTTCAGTAAGTGAACAATAGGGACACAGGATTCCATTATAGAGTGGAGATGGGCTAACCCCCTGTACTGCTAGGTGAGGAAGTCTTTCAGTAGCAGGAAGATAGTTATTAGAAGAAATTGTGTCACCAAGATCATCTCCCTCAGCACACCCTCCTCCCTCCTCCATTACACTGTGCTAGAAGGAATGCTGTGTACTACTGTGCTTTTGTAAAGAGTCTTGATCTGTGCTGAACTGTGCTATCAAAAGAGTCTGTTAGTCAATGTGCCTCTAAGAAGCAGCAGTACTGTTTATGAAGCCTGTGCTTAAGAGACTTGAGTTGTACTGAATGTGTTTTGACATTAAACTACACTGTTCATCTATTTATGAGTAGGGATGGGCAAACCCAAACTGTAAAGTTTGGGACCATACCAAACACATAGTGTTTGGTCACATGGTCCCAAACACGGGTTTCCATGGGAAACCCGTGTTACAGTTTGGGTCCAGTTCAGGCTGTTAAAAAAACATAAAATTAATAATAAACATTACAATTATACTTACCTGTCCAGCGACATGTCCTCCCGTCCTGGTGTCTACCGGCCACATCTGCTTCCAGGGCCACTCGTTACCTTCTGCCGGTATTCAAGACGCTAGGCAGTCTTTGGCTTTTTCTGGCATTGTTTGTGCGGTGACATGGTGGCCCATATGGGGAATTCTGAGCGGGAATTGGCGAGTAGAGGAAAAAGAGGCAAAGTGACTGGAAAATCAAGCAGCACAGCACATTAACTCAACTCTGCTACAGCAGTTAAAGGGGACCAGCCCTAAAGAAAACTCACTAGCAACAATGGATGTGGAAATACAAATGGACAGGATTAGTGAACTGCTTCTTCAGTTAACATGTGAAGAATTGAGAACAGTTGCAGGACATAAAAGATGTCAGAAGAATATATCTCTAAAGCAACTTGTAGCTGCCATTAATACACAGATGGATGAGCTGGGGGAGAAAGAGGCTGAAGATGATTCTCCCGGAGCTAACACAGTTTCTAACCGGTCAGAAGTTTGAAGATGGAGAGGTGGCACCAATTATGAAGAGCAAGAATCTCCTTCCTCAGACAGAACTACAGGAATGGAAAGAATAATTCAAAGCCTTAACAACAGCCTTGCAGAAATTTACTCAACCCTCTGAACATGTAACATACTCTGACAGAACCTTTAACCTGCTTTGGTTTGATAAATCAGGAAAACAGTATTCTCCAACACCACAAATCACCAGGAAAGAGTTAAAGATCCTGGGAAAGATTGGAGAGTGTGAGCAGAAAGAGAAACTGTCTTACTCTAAGTTCACATTTGCGTTGTGCGCTGCAGCGTCGTCGCCGCAACGCACAACGCAAACAAAAACGCAGCAAAACGCATGCACATGCGGCGCCATGCGGCGCCAATATTAAAGATAGGGTCGCACGACGCATGCGTTTTTTAAAAGGTCGGCGCCGCCCAAAAAATGCAACATGTTGCGTTTGCCGCGCCCAGACAGGTGCGCCCTAACGCCGCATGCGGCGTAAAACGCAACAAAACGCAACACAACGCATGCACATGCGGCACCAATATTAAAGATAGGGTCGCACGACGCATGCGTTTTGTTGCGGCGGAGACGCTGCGGCGCAAACCGCAAATGTGAACGTACCCTTATATGAACTTGTTGCACCAGATCGATGCAGGACTATTGAAAGGCTGATCATTGAGGGGGTGGTGAAAGCGATCAATCCAGGACTGAACCTCCGCAGTATGCTAGAGATGAAAAGTCAATTGACCCTACCACATCTGAAGATGATTTTAAAAGGGCACTATAAAGGAGAGAGTACTTCAGAATTGTTCTGCCGGCTCATTAACATCTCACAGAACAAATGAATCACCCCAAAGTTTCTTGTTCAGAGCGATTGAACTTAAGGATAGACTGTTGTTTGCACCCAGAGATGTAGAGGTGTAGGAGATGTTTGATGATGGGCTAGTCCAGAAGAAGTTCTTGAGATAGTTGGGAACAGGCTTAATCAGCAAATATATTAAGTTACAGCTGAAACAGTACCTAGAAGATCCTGGCATTCTGGACAAAGTCCTAATTGAAAAAATGAATGAGGCAGCTAGTTTGGAGTCAGAGGGCAAACACAAGTTAAAGAAGGCCTCTGCTCCTAAAACCACCAAAATGAGTCAGATGAAGTTGGAGACCCCCGGTTGCAAGTCTGAAGATCATGATGAAGACCCTCCAGCACCACCACCAAGAGAGAACCTTATACCACCAACAAAAGGGAGGACAGCCAGAGCTGACTGGGAAGAAGTAATCGGAGAACTGCGAGCAGAGCTGATGGAGGTGAAAGAGTTGATTCATTCCAAGCCAAGATTGTATCTCTCAGACCGAGGAGTGGGTTCCAAAACAAAAGATACCCAGCTTGTGAAGAGTGCCATTCATCAAATCAGAGTGCAGTATGTGTCCACTGTTTAAGATGCGGTGAGGAAGAACATTATGCCAAAGAATGCCAATGGTCACGATTGTTTGGGTTAAAAGACAGAAGGTTGCCAGTGTGAGGCGACTGGTAACCGCGACACAGAGGTGGCCCCAGAATCAAATCCAAATCCCACCAACCCCCAGAACGGCACATGAGACAAAATGGCTACGTCAGCACTATCTCCAAGTAGGTTCCCAACTTCAACAGCTGCAAGAGACACAGGGGCATCAGCTACTTAATGCGCAGTGTGGAGGTCTAAAGGCATACTCCTTAGAGGAAGATTTCCTCGGTCAGTAAATATAGCCTCATCAGTGAATGAGAGGTGCTATATATAGTGCAAGCTAGATGGACTCCTGGTAAAGGCACTGTGGGACACAGGAGTCCAAACGATCCTTTAAAATGAAGAATGGAGAAGGCACCACCTGCCACATACCTGCCTTTGGTTGCTAAAGGAATTCTTAGGACCAGTGGAACTCCATGGCAAAGCTGTCAACCAGACCGAAATTCCTTTCATAGTTTGGGTGGAAATGAGTTTCTAACTCAGGGCCACAAAGAACAGCAATACCATCGAGCTTTTGGAACCTTTTCTTGTGACCAGTGATCAGAATGTGGCAGAGGATCCTATCCTGGGTTATAATGTAATTACTGAGGTCACAACAAAACACAAGTCAGGGCCACTGATGGTGGATGCAATTGCTACATCATTCGCCATACTCAACGCAGTGGCAGAAAACATGATTCATAGAGAAAAGAAAGCACAGAATACAATGGACCAGAAAGACGTCAAGGTAGGCCTGCGCTCAACCATAATCCTAGCAAACCAAATGGTGGGAGTGAGTTGTGGAGTCTGGGTGAAACCGGGAAGAAATTCCAGAAGAGACTGTTTGTGCTAAAGGACTTCTCTGAACTTCCATAATACCTAGTTCAAGGTGAGACTGTGCTTACAATTCTGTTATGACCTGGTGGTTAGGACAATAATGGACCTGGTGGTTAAGAGCACACGGAAAGACCTGATAGTTACAATAATACAGGACAAGCTCAGGGACGTGGGAACTCTGCTGACCGCAATCCCTAATCCTATCACACACACTAGAAATAGCCGTGGATTGCTCCTAACGCTCCCTATGCAACTCGTCACAGCCTAAGGAACTAGCTAGCCCTAAAGATAGAAAAATAAAGCCTACCTTGCCTCAGAGAAATTCCCCAAAGGAAAAGGCAGCCCCCCACATATAATGACTGTGAGTAAAGATGAAAATCACAAACACAGAGATGAAATAGATTTAGCAAAGAGAGGCCCAACTTCCTGAACAGACAGAGGATAGGAAAGGTAACTTTGCGGTCAGCACAAAACTACAAAAAACCACGCAGAGGCGCAAAAAGACCCTCCGCACCGACTCGCGGTGCGGAGGCGCCCCTCTGCATCCCAGAGCTTCCAGCAAGCAAGACAAAAATCAAAATAGCAAGCTGGACAGAAAAATAGCAAACAAGAGAAACACAAGCAGGAACTTAGCTTCTGTTGAAGAATACAGGTCACCAGAACGATCCAGGAGCTGACTAGACCAATACTAGAACATTGACAGGTGGCATGGAGCAATGATCTAAGTGGAGTTAAATAGAGCAGCCAGCTAACGAATTAACCTCGTCACCTGTGGAAGGAAACTCAGAAGCCGCAGCCCCACTCACAACCACCAGAGGAAGCCCATGGACAGAACCAGCCGAAGTACCATTCATGACCACAGGAGGGAGCTCGACAACAGAATTCACAACAGTACCCCCCCCTTGAGGAGGGGTCACCGAACCCTCACCAGAGCCCCCAGGCCAATCAGGATGAGCCAAATGAAAGGCACGAACCAGATCGGCAGCATGAACATCAAAGGCAAAAACCCAGGAATTATCTTCCTGACCATAACCCTTCCACTTGACCAGGTACTGGAGTTTCCATCTCGAAATACGAGAATCCAAAATCTTCTCCACCACATACTCCAACTCCCCCTCAACCAACACCGGGGCAGGAGGATCAACGGATGGAACCACAGGCGCCACGTATCTCCGCAACAACGACCTATGGAACACATTATGGATGGCAAAAGAAGCTGGAAGGTCCAAACGAAATGACACAGGATTAAGAACTTCAGAAATCTTATATGGCCCAATGAAACGAGGCTTAAACTTAGGAGAGGAAACCTTCATAGGAACATGATGAGATGACAAACAAACCAAATCCCCAACACGAAGTCGGGGACCAACACAGCGAAACGTTGAGCCTTCTCCTGGGACAATGTCAAATTGTCCACCACATGAGTCCAAATCTGCTGCAACCTATCCAGCACAGTATCTACACCAGGACAGTCCGAAGACTCAACCTGCCCTGAAGAGAAACGAGGATGGAAACCAGAATTGCAGAAAAACGGCAAAACCAAAGTAGCCGAGCTGGCCCGATTATTAAGGGCGAACTCAGCCAAAGGCAAAAAGGACACCCAATCATCCTGATCAGCAGAAACAAAGCATCTCAGATATGTTTCCAAAGTCTGATTAGTACGTTCGGTTTGGCCATTTGTCTGAGGATGGAAAGCCGAGGAAAAAGACAAATCAATGCCCATCCTAGCACAAAAGGATCGCCAAAACCTTGAAACAAACTAGGAACCTATGTTCGAAACGATGTTCTCCGGAATGCCATGTAAACGAACCACATGCTGGAAAAACAATGGCACCAAATCAGAGGAGGAAGGCAATTTAGACAAGGGTACCAAATGGACCATCTTAGAGAAGCGATCACAAACCACCCAAATGACCGACATCTTTTGAGAGACAGGGAGATCCAAAATAAAATCCATAGAAATATGCGTCCAGGGCCTCTTCGGGACCGGCAAGGGCAAAAGCAACCCACTGGCACGAGAACAGCAGGGCTTAGCCCGAGCACAAGTCCCACAGGACTGCACAAAAGAACGCACATCCCGTGACAAAGACAGCCACCAAAAGGATCTAGCCACCAAATCTCTGGTACCAAAGATTCCAGGATGACCAGCCAACACCGAACTATGAACCTCAGAGATAACTCTACTAGTCCATTTATCAGGGACAAACAGTTTCTCCGCTGGGCAACGGTCAGGTCTATCAGCCTGAAATTTTTGCAGCACCCGCCGCAAATCAGGGGAGATGGCAGACAAAATTACCCCCTCTTTGAGAATACCCGCCAGCTCAGGAACACCCAGAGAATCAGGCACAAAACTCCTTGACAGGGCATCAGCCTTCACACTCTTAGAGCCCGGAAGGTACAAAACCACAAAATCAAAACGGGAGAAAAATAGCGACCATCGAGCCTATCTAGGATTCAACTGTTTGGCAGACTCGAGATAAGTCAAATTCTTGTGATCCGTCAAGACCACCACGCGATGCTTGGCTCCTTCAAGCCAATGACGCCACTTCTCGAATGCCCACTTCATGGCCAACAACTCTTAATTGCCAACATCATAATTGCGCTCAGCAGGCGAAAACTTTCTAGAAAAGAAGGCACATGGTTTCGTCACCGAGCCATCAGAACTTCTTTGCGACAAAACAGCCCCTGCTCCAATCTCAGAAGCATCAACCTCAACCTGAAACGGGAGCGAAACATCTGGCTGGCACAACACAGGGGCAGAAGAAAAACGATGCTTCAACTTCTGAAAAGCTTCCACAGCCGCAGAAGACCAGTTGACCACATCAGCACCCTTCTTGGTCAAATCAGTCAACGGTTTAGCAACACTAGAAAAATTACTGATGAAGCGACGATAAAAATTAGCAAAGCCCAGGAACTTTTGCAGGCTCTTCACAGATGTCGGCTGAGTCCAATCATAAATGGCCTGGACTTTAACAGGGTCCATCTCGATAGTAGAAGGGGAAAAAATGAACCCCAAAAATGAAACCTTCTGAACTCCAAAGAGACACTTTGACCCCTTCACAAACAAAGAATTCGCACGAAGGACCTGGAACACCATTCTGACCTGCTTCACGTGAGACTCCCAATCATACGAAAAGACCAAAATATCATCCAAATATACAATCAGGAATTTATCCAGGTACTCTCGGAAGATGTCATGCATAAAGGACTGAAATACTGATGGAGCATTGGAAAGCCCGAATGGCATAACCAGGTACTCAAAATGGCCCTCGGGCGTATTAAATGCTGTTTTCCATTCATCGCCCTGTTTAATACGCACAAGATTATACGCCCCTCGAAGATCTATCTTGGTGAACCAACTAGCCCCTTTAATACGAGCAAACAAATCAGACAGCAGCGGCAAAGGATACTGAAACCTGACTGTAATTTTATTAAGAAGGCGGTAATCAATACAAGGTCTCAAAGAACCATCCTTCTTGGCCACAAAAAAGAACCCTGCTCCTAACAGTGATGACGACGGGCGAATATGACCTTTCTCCAAGGATTACTTTATATAACTCTGCATATCGGCGTGTTCTGGCACAGATAAACTGAACAGTCGGCCCTTAGGAAACTTACTACCAGGAATCAAATTAATAGCACAATCGCAATCCCTATGAGGAGGTAGGGCACTGGATTTGGGCTCATCAAATACATCCCGGTAATCCGAAAAAAACTCCGGGACTTCAGAAGGAGTGGACGACGAAATTGACAAAAATGGAACATCACCATGTACCCCCTGACAACCCCAGCTGGACACAGACATAGATTTCCAATCCAAGACTGGATTATGGACCTGTAGCCATGGTATCCCCAAAATGACCACATCATGCAGATTATGCAACACCAAAAAGCAAATATCCTCCTGATGTGCAGGAGCCATGCACATGGTCAATTGAGTTCAGTACTGAGGCTTATTCTTGGCCAAAGGCGTAGCATCAATTCCTCTCAATGGAATAGGATACTGCAAGGGCTCCAAGAAAAAACCACAGCGCCTGGCAAACTCCAAGTCCATCAAATTCAGGGCAGCGCCTGAATCCACAAATGCCATAACAGAATAGGACGACAGAGAGCAAATCAGAGTAACGGACAAAAGAAATTTCGACTGTACCGTACCAATGGTGGCAGACCTAGCGAACCGCTTAGTGCGCTTAGGACAATCGGAGATAGCATGAGTGGAATCACCACAGTAAAAACACAGCCCATTCCGACGTCTGTGTTCTTGCCGTTCAGCTCTGGTCAAAGTCCTATCACATTGCATAGGCTCAGGTCTATGCTCAGATAATACCGCCAAATGGTGCACAGCTTTAAGCTCACGCAAGCGTCGATCGATCTGAATGGCCAAAGACATAGACTCATTCAGACCAGCAGGCATGGGAAATCCCACCATGACATCCTTAAGGGCTTCAGAGAGACCCTTTCTGAAAATTGCTGCCAGGGCACATTTATTCCACTGAGTGAGTACAGACCACTTCCTAAACTTCTGACAATATATCTCTACCTCATCCTGACCCTGACACAGAGCCAGCAAGATTTTCTCTGCCTGATCCACTGAATTTGGTTCATCATAAAGCAATCCCAGCGCCAGAAAAAACGCATCAATATCACGCAATGCCGGATCTCCTGGCGCAAGGGAAAATGCCCAGTCTTGAGGGTCACCACGTAACGAAGAAATAATGATTTTCACTTGTTGAGCGGGGTCACCTGAGGAGCGAGGTTTCAAAGCAAGAAACAATTTACAATTATTTTTGAAATTCAGAAACTTAGATCTATCCCCAAAAAACAAATCAGGAATTGGAATCCTAGGCTCTGACATCGGATTCTGAACCACAAAATCTTGAATGTTCTGTACCCTTGCAGTGAGACTATCCATCCAAGAGGACAGACCTTGGATGTCCATATGTACACCTGTGTACTGAACCACCCAGAGGTAAAGGGGAAAAGAGAGACAAAACACAGTGCAAAGAAAAAAAAATGGTCTCAGAACTTCTCTTATCCCTCTATTGAGATGCATTAATACTTTGGGCCACCTGTACTGTTATGACCTGGTGGTTAGGACAATAATGGACCTGGTGGTTAAGAGCACACGGAAAGACCTGATAGTTACAATAATACAGGACAAGCTCAAGGACGTGGGAACTCTGCTGACCGCAATCCCTAATCCTATCACACACACTAGAAATAGCCGTGGATTGCTCCTAACGCTCCCTATGCAACTCGTCACAGCCTATGGAACTAGCTAGCCCTAAAGATAGAAAAATAAAGCCTACCTTGCCTCAGAGAAATTCCCCAAAGGAAAAGGCAGCCCCCCACATATAATGACTGTGAGTAAAGATGAAAATCACAAACACAGAGATGAAATAGATTTAGCAAAGAGAGGCCCGACTTACTGAACAGACAGAGGATAGGAAAGGTAACTTTGAGGTCAGCACAAAACTACAAAAAACCACGCAGAGGCGCAAAAAGACTCTCCGCACCGACTCACGGTGCGGAGGCGCCCCTCTGCATCCCAGAGCTTCCAGCAAGCAAGACAAAAATCAAAATAGCAAGCTGGACAGAAAAATAGCAAACAAGAGAAAAACAAGCAGGAACTTAGCTTCTGCTGAAGAATACAGGTCACCAGAACGATCCAGGAGCGGACTAGACCAATACTAGAACATTGACAGGTGGCATGGAGCAATGATCTAAGTGGAGGTAAATAGAGCAGCCAGCTAACGAATTAACCTCGTCACCTGTGGAAGGAAACTCAGAAGCCGCAGCCCCACTCACAACCACCAGAGGAAGCCCATGGATAGAACCAGCCGAAGTACCATTCATGACCACAGGAGGGAGCTCGACAACAGAATTCACAACACAATTCCCACTGGTGGGTTTGCTTGAGTGACAGTGCCGGTGATGAATACCACAAAGCATGAAATTAGACTGGATCCAAAGACTGTGTTAGATCACATTGAAATCGTCAAAGCAGTATATCCAGCCAGTATGAGACCCGCCCAGTGGTCTACCATGAATTCAGTCCCCTCACCAAGGAACAGGAGTTGCCCAGGGGAGGAAATTGCACTACCCACCTTGGGATCCTGGGATCCCTCTGTACCCCTGGGACACTAGAGTGCTGAAGATTTAATGGTAGCAAAACAGATGATGAGAGAAGAGTGTCATGCATTCTCTAAAGATGACTCTGATATAGGCTGTTTTCTGTCGTTGCAGTTGAAAATTAATTTGAAAGACACAACCCCAGTAACCAAAAGTTACATGTTGGTGCCAAAACCATTACACTGTGAAGTGAAAGACCATTTATTACAAGATCTAATCAACAGAGTTTGGGTTCAAAAGCCGAAGTCATCTTATTCCTCTCCTATTGTCTGTGTTAGGAAGAAGGACGATACATTGAGACTCTGCTGTGATTACCAGGAACTAAACCAAAAGTCAGTACCTGATCGACACCCGGTGCCAAAGATCCAAGATATGCTGGATAGCCTCTCAGGAAGTACAAGATATGCTGAATAGCTTAAGTACCTGGTTCTCTAGCCTCAATCAGGGTAAGGCATACCACCAAGGGTTTGTCGAGGAGTCCAGTAGACCCTTGACAGCATTCATCACACCATGGGGATTATATGAGTGGATCCGCATACCGTTTGGGCTCAGTTCAGCTCCAGCAGAATTAAACAGGAGCATGGAGACATGTTTAGAAGGATTCAGGGATGACATACTTGGATGACAATGTGGTACACAGCAAACCCTTCCGAGAGCATGTTGAACACATGAGGACAGTTCTTCAGCGGTATCAACAACACAGAATTAAGTTGATCCCAAAGAAGTGTGAACTGCTCAAAAGGCAAGTCCAATTTCTAGGGAAAATTGTGTCCGGAGAAGGATATACCATGGACTCAGCAGAAATCTCTCCGGTATTGGCCTGAAAGGACAAGTGGCCTTCTACTTCGGTGAGGTGAAGCAGATCATAGGATTCCTCTCCTACTATCGTACTTATATCCGGAAATTCTCCAGGATTGCTGCCCCACTATATCTCCTCTTGGACAACAGAGTCAACAATACTCATCAAGAAAAAGAGCGCGGGCAGGGCCGGACTTAAAAGAAACAATGCCGTTTCATCCCAGCAGCCCATTGTCTGGACTAGGGTTGCGCTAAACGGATCAGACCCGACCCGATCCTAGTGTGGGATCGGCCATGAGGTCAGCGATCTTCGCGCCAAAGTCACGTTTCGTATGACGCTTTCAGCGCCATTTTTCAGCCAATGAAGGAGGACGCAGAGTGTGGGCAGCGTGATGACATAGGTCTTGGTCTCCACCATCTTAGAGAAGGGCATGACAATGATTGGCTTGCCTTCTGCGGCGTCACAGGGGCTATAAAGGGGCATGCACGCTGACCGGATCTTACTTCTGCCGATCGTAGCATAGGGAGAGGTTGCCACAGCTGCAACAGAAGAAGGGATATAGTTAGGGAGGGAAGATTAAGCCCCGAAACTGCTTGTGCTGTAGCGATTTCCACTGTCCAACACCACCATTTGTTTGCAGGGACAGTGGAGTTTATATTTTTGTGCATCAGCTCTGTAGCTTATTAGGCTGCCTTATAAGGCTCCCTGATAGCTGCATTGCTGTTTGTACGCCGCTGTGTAAACCAACTGCTTTTTTAAAAGCAAAAATCCTGTTGCTCCTTTCTGCACAGTTATCTTGTTTATTTGTCCACACTTTTGTGTGCAGCAGTCCTTTTTATTGCTGCCATACTAGTCCTGAGATCATTGTAGGGTGATTGAAATTGTACTACAGTCCTTGTATTTTTTCATATATCTTCCAGCCACGTTCTGCCACTTACATTGTGTAGTGTTATACACTGGGCCTGAGTTTTGGTGCATTCTCCCCCCCAAAAAAAAGGAGATTCAAATTGTCACAAAGTGGATCTACGTCAGTTCTGTTAGTTTGTCGTATATCTTCCAGCCACGTTCTGCCACTTACATTGTGTAGTGTTATACATTGGGCTTGAGTTTTGGTGCAGTCTCCCCCCAAAAAAAGGAGATTTAAATTGTCACAAAGTGGATCTACGTCAGTTCTGTTAGTTTGTCGTATATCAGCCAGCCACGTTCTGCCACTTACATTGTGTAGTGTTATACGCTGGGCCTGAGTTTTGGTGCAGTCTCCCCCCCAAAAAAGGGAGATTTAAATTGTCATAAAGTGGATCTACGTCAGTTCTGCTAGTTTGTTGTACATCAGCCAGCCACGTTCTGCCACTTACATTGTCTAGTGTTATACACTGGGCCTGAGTTTTGGTGCATTCTCCCCCCCCAAAAAAGGGAGATTCAAATTGTCACAAAGTGGATCTACGTCAGTTCTGTTAGTTTGTCGTATATCAGACAGCCACGCTCTGCCACTTACATTGTGTAGTGTTATACACTGGGCCTGAGTTTTGGTGCAGTCTCCCCCCCAAAAAATGGAGATTTAAATTGTCACAAAGTGGATCTACGACAGTTCTGTTAGTTTGTCGTATATCAGCCAGCCACGTTCTGCCACTTACATTGTGTAGTGTTATATACAGGGCCTGAGTTTTGGTTCAGTCTCCCCCCAAAAAAAGGGAGATTTAAATTCTCAACAAGTTTATATACACCTTCTACCTAGTTTTACAATACTATATAATGGTTATTATTTTGGTTAGATTTTTCCAAAAATGAGGAAGTCTGATGGAAGAGGCCGTGGGCGGTCGTTGCCAGCTGGTACTGATGGTGGCGGTGGTGGTGGAGCATCTGGTGGTAGTGGGAAAAGCAAAATAGCACCTAAGGCTGGAGGTGTTGAGCCAGCGTCATCATCTGGCTACACAAGGCCTCGAAGGCTCCCTTATCTGGGAGTAGGAAAACGGCTTTTAAAGCCGGAGCAGCAGGAAAACGTTTTGGCTTTCCTTGCTGACTCAGCCTCTAGCTCTTTCGCCTCCTCTTCAGAAGGTTCGAAATCTAAAAGCAGCGAGTCGTCAGTGGATGCTCCCGGTCAGGAACAAGTCGCTTCCTTGTGTTCTTCACCCAAACCAAAAATGAAGGATACGGCAGGCGACACTACAGTTTACTCCATAGTGCTCTTTACACATACCGTGCCTGGATTAGAAAGGGAAATTGTTAACAGCCCTTTACAAGATGAATCGGACATGGAGTGCACTGATGCACAGCCACAGCTAGATTATTATGCTGTACCATTTACTCAGATCACTACATTGCCCTCGCAGTGTACTGAGCCAGAATCTGACCCTGATGAGACTGTGGTGCGCTGTCACGAACGCTATGGCACCTTACATGGTGACACAGAGGAAGGTGCACTTGACATTGAAGAGGAGGTGATAGATGACCCAATTGTTGACCCCGATTGGCAGCCATTGAGGGAAGAGGGTGCCGCTGCCAGTAGCTCAGAAGCGAAGGAGGCTTTCATCTGGCAGGTTCGTATCTGGCCAAAAACGTTTGTCAAAAACAAAAACAGTTTTAGGACAGCATGGCCATCCGGTGAAAATAGCACAGCATGCAATGCCTGAAAAGTTGTTCCATAGTAGGAAGAGTGTAGTGTGGCAATTATTTAACCAAGATCCGAATGATCAGTGCAAAGTTATCTGTAAGAAATACTCAAAGACCTTTAGCAAAGGGAAGAATCTCCAAAATTTAAATACAACGTGCATGCTTCGACATTTAACCAGCATGCACTTGCAAGCCTGGACTAACTACCAAATGTCCCGTACCGTTGGTGCACCAACTCAGAATGAAGGTAGTCAGCAACACTACATTGCTTTCCTCACTGTAAGCCCACCGGTTAGGATACCACCAGCAGCAAATGTGGAGGTATCGTCGCAAGGCCAAAGCAGTCAGGGAATCACAAGGTTCTTGGTAGGAAACACTGTATGTAGGCCAACATCAAGAATACCATCACCAACCCTCTCTCAATCTGCCATGTCCACCACCACCCCCGCTAGTTCCACCAAATGCAGCTCTCCAGTCCAGCTCACCCTACAAGAGACTCTCGTCAGGAAAAGAAAGTACTCATCCTCTCATCCGCGTACACAGGGTTTGAACGCCCACATTGCTAGACTAATCTCGTTAGAGATGATACCCTACCGGTTGGTTGAAAGCAAAGCTTTCAAAGCCCTGATGGCCTGCGCAGTACCACGCTATGACCTACCCAGTCGACACTTCTTTGCGCGAAAAGCCATCCCAGCCCTCCACCAGCATGTCAAAGACC
This sequence comes from Ranitomeya imitator, assembly GCF_032444005.1. Lineage (NCBI taxonomy): Eukaryota > Metazoa > Chordata > Amphibia > Anura > Dendrobatidae > Ranitomeya > Ranitomeya imitator. The sequence continues at coordinate 718,578,934 of NC_091283.1, read as the reverse complement.
GCATTGTCCATGCACTCAGGCAATCAGTAAGTAGAAAGGTGCACCTCACAACAAATGCATGGACCAGTAGGCATGGCCAGGGATGTTACGTGTCCATCACGGCACACTGGGTTAATGTGGTGGATGCAGGGTCCACAGGGGACAGCCATAGTGGGACAGTTCTGCCTAGCCCACGGTCTAGGAAACAGTTGGCTGTAGGCGTTCGCCACCCCTCCTCCTCCTCCTCCTCCAGAAGCGAAAGCTCGTCCACAGAGCACAGTCGCACGACCACTCCATCCCCAGCTGCCAGTGTTGCACACAAGGTGTCCCATTATGACACAGCTAGTGGTAAGCGTCAGCAGGCTGTGTTAGAAATGAAGTGTTTGGGCAACAACAGACACACCGCAGATGTACTGGCCGAGTACTTGCAGCAAGAAACTCAGTCATGGCTGGGCAGTGTACATCTTGAGGCAGGCAAGGTAGTCAGTGATAACAGAAGGAATTTTATGGCTGCCATAGCCCTTTCAGAACTGAAACACATACCTTGCCTGGCTCACACCTTGAACCTGGTGGTGCAGTGCTTCCTGAAAAATTATCTGGGGTTACCAGCCCTGCTCCTGAAGGTGCGAAGACTGTGCTCGCCCATCTGCCGGTCACCCATACAATCCAGCCGTATGCTGAACCATCAGCGATCGCTGAATATTCCCCAGCACCGCCTAATAATCTACGTTGCAACAAGGTGGAACTCCACACTGCACATGCTTCAGAGGCTGTGCGAACAGAGGCATGCTGTAATTTATTTGTGGGAGGATACACATACACGGGCAGGCAGTTGGATGGCAGACATGGAGTTGTCTGGTGTTCAGTGGTCGAAGCTACAAGATCTCTGTCAAGTCCTTCAGTGTTTTGAGGAATGCACACAGGTGGTAAGCATAAGCATGAGCATCCCACTAATGCGTCTGCTGATGCAAAGTTTGACGCACATTAAGGAGCTGGCGTCTGCAGCCGAGGAGGAGGGAAGCCTTGATGACCGTCAGTGATTGTCTGCTCAGGGAACTCTCCTGGACGAGGTGGCGGATGAAGAGGACGAGGAGGAGGAGGATGATGGGGATGAATATTTATGGGAGGAGGATACTTCTCAGGGGGCAATGGAAACTGGTGGCATTACAAGGTCAGGTACAGGGTTTTTGTGAGTCACAAGTGATGTTGATTTGCAAGAAAGTGCACCTCAACCCAGCACAAGCAGTGAATTGACACCTGGAACATTGGCCCACATGGCTAAGTATGCCTTGCGTATCCTAAAAACGGACCCCCGCATTATCAAAATGATGATCGATGACGATTACTGGTTGGCCTGCCGCCTGGATGCACGATATAAAGGAAAATTACAAAATATCATGCCACATGAGAACCTTGAGCAAATATTGGCTACCAAACAAGCAACTCTTGTAGACCGTTTGGTTCAGGCATTCCCATCACACAGCGGCGGTGATGGTTCTCACACGAGCTGTATGAGGCAACATGGCAGAGGTGTTAGAGGTGCACAAATCCGAAGTGGCGTTGGACAGAGGGGTTTTATGACCAGGTTGTGGAGTGATTTTGCAATGACCGCAGAAACGACAGGTACTGCTGCATCGATTCAAAGTGACAGGAGACAGCATTTGTCCAGTATGGTTACGAACTATTTTTCCTCCCTTATCGATGTTCTCCCTCACAGGTCATTCCCCTTTGATTACTGGGCATCTAAAATAGACACCTGGCCTGAATTGGCAGAATATGCATTACAGGAGCTTGCTTGTCCTGTTGCTAGTGTGCTATCAGAAAGAGTCTTCAGTGCTGCTGGTTCGATACTGACCGAAAAAAGGACACGTCTAGGTACCCAAAATGTTGATGATCTAACCTTCATTAAAATGAACCAATCATGGATTTCAAATTATTTTGCCCCACCTTCCCCTGCTGACACATAGCTTGGCTGAAAAAAGTCTTGCTTTTGGCCTCCTCTTATTGACTGCACCAATTCCTCCATTTGCAGCTGCTGAATGTCCACCATAGACCATTTTTATACCTCCCTAAATGGGCTGACTCCCCCACAAGGCCGTGGTCACCACTTGGCGCAAGCACCCGTGCCAGTGACGTTTGCCTGGACAGGTGGGTGTGCCCACTCTTGGGCGACGGCACTGGCACAGGGTCCCTCATAGTACAATGAAGTGTTTCTGACGGTGGTGGTGCACAACCAACGTCAGACACACCGTCGTAATATGAGGGACCCTGTGCCAGTACCGCTGCCCATGAGAGAGTGTTCCCCCCCAGCTCGAACAGTGCTCTACCACTTGCAATACTTACCTCTCCCTGCTCCACCACTGTGTAGTCTGTGCTGTTAAATCCTTCAATGGCACTGCCAATACAAATTTGTTGAAATGATAGATGATAGTTAAAATATACAGGGGCCCTGGCCTCCATTTAGACCAGTTAATACTTTGCGCCAACTACCACTGTCTGCTACTCAGCAGAGGAGCCCACCCCTGTACCTAGCTATGCCACCTGTTTATTTATGAACAATTTTTTGGCAGACATTTAGCCCACTTTATTATTTGGGCCTACTAACTGTGTCAGCCACTCATTACAGTTGTCCTACACTGAATAAAGCAATGCCGCCTGTTTAGTCCTGTTAGCAATTTTGAACTGTATTTAGCCTACTAACTTTTTTGGGCCTACTAACTGTGTCAGCCTCTCATTACAGTTGTCCTCCGCTGAACAAAGCAATGCCACCAGTTTGGTCCTGTTAGCAATTTTGAACTGCATTTAGCTGTTATGATCCGGTGACCTTGGAGCAGCATGAAAACTTTCACTGGAGTAGGTGGTCACTATACTGACTGCAAATCCTGATCTTAACACTGCAACTAGAAGTAGCCGTGGAGTGTACCTAACCAATCCTAGACACCTTGTCACAGCCGGAGGACTAAATACCCCTAAAGATGGAAATAGGAATACTATCTTGCCTCAGAGCAGAACCCCAAAGGATAGACAGCCCCCCACAAATATTGGCGGTGAGTTGGAGAGGAAAAAACATACACAGGCAGAAAAACAAGATTTAGCACAAGAGGCCACTCTAGCTAAAATAGGACAGGATAGGACAGAGGTCTGTGCGGTCAGTATTAAAACCCTTCAAAAATATCCACAGCAGAATATACAAAAACTTCCTCCATCTAACTAAAGATGTAGGAGCATATATCTGCAACTCCAGCGAATCCTACATTCAGAGCAGGAATACAATCAAAAACAAGCTCACAGCCTGTGTGCCACAGAAAAAGAAAGAGACACTTATCTTTGCTGAAATGGCAGCCAAGTAGGAGAAGCCAGACAGAGATCCATCATATCCCAAAAAACATTGACAACTGGCAAGGACTAATGAGTCCTGCAAGCCTAAATACCCCAGTCAGAACTTCAATTAGCAGATACACCTGTCCAAGACTGCAGCCCAGGAACAACTGCATTATCATCTACTACCACCAGAGGGAGCTCAAAAGCAGAATTCACAACAGTACCCCCCCTTGAGGAGGGGTCACCGAACCCTCACCAGACCCCCCAGGACGATCAGGATGAGCCAGATGAAAAGCACGAACCAAATCAGCAGCATGGACATCAGAGGCAAAAACCCAAGATTTTTCCTCCTGGCCATAACCCTTCCATTTGACAAGGTATTGAAGCTTCCGCCAGAAAAACAGGAATGCAAAATCTTCTCAACAACATATTCCAACTCCCCGGAGGATCAATAGAGGGAACAACGGGCACCACATATTTCCGCAACAAAGATCTATGGAAGACATTATGGATAGCAAAAGAGGCCGGAAGCGCCAGACGAAAAGACACCGGATTAATAATCTCAGAAATCCTATAAGGACCAATATACCGAGGCTTAAACTTAGGAGAAGAAACCTTCATAGGAACATGACGGGAAGACAACCAGACCAGATCCCCAACCCGAAGCCGGGAACCAACACACCGATGACGATTAGCAAAACGTTGAGCCTCCTCTTGAGACTACACCAAATTGTCCACCACATGAGCCCAGATCTGCTGCAACCTGTCCACCACAGAATCCACACCAGGACAGTCAGAAGGCTCAACCTGCCCAGAAGAAAAACGAGGATGAAAACCAAAATTACAAAAGAAAGGCGAAACCAAGGTAGTCGAACTAGCCCGATTATTAAGGGCAAACTCGGCCAATGGCAAGAAAGCCACCCAATCATCCTGATCAGCAGACACAAAGCATCTCAAATACGTCTCCAAGGTCTCCAAAGTCTGATTAGTACGCAGGGTCTGGCCGTTTGTCTGAGGATGGAACGCAGAAGAAAAAGACAAATCAATGCCCAGCTTGGCACAAAAGGCCCGCCAAAACCTAGAAACAAACTGGGAACCTCTGTCGTACACAATATTCTCCGGAATACCATGCAAACGGACCACATGCTGAAAGAACAACGGAACCAAATCAGAAGAAGAAGGCAATTTGGGCAAAGGCACCAAATGAACCATCTTAGAGAATCGGTCACAAACAACCCAGATAACCGACATCCTCTGGGAAACAGGAAGATCGGAAATAAAATCCATAGAAATATGCGTCCAGGGCCTCTCAGGGACCGGCAATGGCAAAAGCAACCTACTAGCACGGCAGCAACAAGGCTTGGCCCGCGCACAAGTCCCACAGGACTGCACAAAAAAACGCACATCACGCGACAATGAAGGCCACCAAAAGGACCTACCAACCAAATCTCTGGTACCAAAAATGCCAGGATGACCAGCCAACACGGAACAGTGAACCTCAGAAATCACTCTACTAGTCCATCTGTCAGGAACAAACAGTTTCCCCACAGGACAGCGGTCAGGTTTATCAGCTTGAAATTCCTGAAGAACCCTTCGTAAATCAGGGGAAATGGCAGAAAGGACCACCCCTTCTTTCAAAATACCGACCGGTTGCAAGACCTCAGGAGAATCAGGCAAAAAACTCCTAGAGAGGGCATCAGCCTTAATGTTCTTAGAACCCGAAAGGTACGAAACTACAAAATCAAAACGGGAAAAAAACAAGGACCATCGAGCCTGTCCAGGATTCAGCCGTTTAGCAGACTCGAGGTAAATCAAATTCTTATGATCAGTCAAGACCACAATACGGTGCTTAGCTCCCTCAAGCCAATGTCACCACTCCTCAAACGCCCACTTCATAGCCAACAACTCCCGATTGCCGACATCATAATTGCGTTCAGCAGGCGAAAGCTTAAGGGAAAAGAAGGCACACCGTTTCATAAAGGAACCAACAGGATCCCTCTGAGACAAAACGGCCCCTGCCCCAATCTCAGAGGCGTCAACCTCAACCTGAAACGGAAGAGAAACATCTGGCGCAACACTGGAGCAGAAGTAAATCGACGCTTAAGCTCCTGAAAGGCAGAGACAGCCGCAGAGGACCAATTCGCCACATCCGCGCCTTTCTTCATCAAATCGGTCAAGGGTTTAACCACGCTGGAAAAATTAGCAATGAAACGGCGATAAAAATTTGCAAAACCCAAAAATTTCTGAAGGCTCTTCACAGATGTCGGCTGAATCCAATCATGAATAGCCTGAACCTTAACCGGATCCATCTCTATAGATGAGGGAGAAAAAATAGAGCCCAAAAAAGAGACCTTCTGCACCCCAAAGAGACACTTAGACCCTTTCACAAACAGGGCATTGTCACGAAGGATCTGAAACACCATCCTGACCTGTTCCACATGACACTCCCAATCATCTGAAAAAATCAAAATATCGTCCAAATCCAAATATACAATCAAGATCTTATCAATATAAGTCCGGAAGATATCATGCATGAAGGACTGAAAAACAGATGGAGCATTAGTGAGCCCGAATGGCATCACAAGGTATTCAAAATGGCCTTCGGGCGTGTTAAATGCAGTTTTCCATTCATCACCCTGCTTAATACGAACAAGATTATATGCCCCCCGAAGGTCAATCTTAGTAAACCAACTAGCTCCCTTAATCCTAGCAAACAAATCGGTAAGCAAAGGCAAAGGATATTGAAACCTGACCGTGATTTTATTCAAGAGGCGATAATCAATACAGGGTCTCAAGGAACCATCTTTTTTAGCAACAAAAAAGAACCCCACTCCCAACGGTGAAGAAGATGGCCGAATACGCCCTTTCTCCAAAGACTCCTTAATATAGCTCCGCATGGTGGTATGTTCAGGCACAGACAGGTTGAAAAGTCGACCCTTAGGAAACTTACAGCCTGGAATCAAGTCAATAGCACAATCGCAGTCCCTGTGCGGTGGAAGGAAACTGGACTTGGGCTCATCGAATACATCCTGAAAATCAGACAAAAATTCTGGAATTTCAGAAGAGGAAGAAGAGGAGATTGACATCAAAGGAACATCATTATGAACCCCCTGACAATCCCAACTAGTCACAGACATGGACTTCCAATCCAAGACAGGATTATGTACCTGTAACCACGGAAAACCCAGCACGATAGCATCATGCAAATTATGCAACACCAGAAATCGACAATCTTCCCGATGGGCTGGTGCCATGTGCATGGTCACCTGTGTCCAAAACTGGGGCTTATTTTTAGCCAAGGGTGTAGCATCAATGCCCCTTAAAGGAATAGGGTTCTGCAAAGGCTGCAAGGAAAAACCACAACGCCTGGCAAACCCAAAGGCTATTAAGTTCAAGGCGGCGCCTGAATCCACAAACGCCATGACAGAAAATGATGACAATGAGCAGATCAAGGACACAGATTACAGAAATTTGGGTTGTACAGTACTGATGGTAAATGAATTAGCGATCCTTGTTGTCCGCTTAGGACAGACTGAAATGACATGAGAAGCATCGCCACAATAATAACACAACCCATTTTGACGTCTGAATCCTTGTCGTTCTGTTCTAGACAGAATCCTATCACACTGCATTGGCTCAGGAATCTGCTGTGAGGACAACGCCACAGCGCTCACAGTTCTGCGCTCCCGCAAGCGCCGGTCAATCTGAATGGCCAGAGACATAGAATCACTCAGACCAGAAGGCGTGGGAAACCCCACCATGACATCTTTAACGGATTCAGAATGACCCCCTCTGAAAATTGCCGCCAAAGCATCATTATTCCATTTAGTCAACACAGACCATTTTCTGAATTTCTGACAATACAATTCTGCTGCCTCTTCACCCTGAGACAGGGCCAACAAGGTCTTCTCAGCTTGATCCACAGAATTAGGTTCATCATATAATAATCCCAAAGCCTGAATAAAGGAGTCTATATTAAGCAAAGCTGGATTCCCAGATTCCAGGGAAAACGCCCTAGCCTGCGGGTCGCCACGCAGCAGGGAGATTACGATTTTTACCTGCTGAATGGAATCACCGGAGGATCGAGGTCTCAGAGCAAAAAACAGTTTACAGTTGTTTTTAAAACTCAAAAATTTGGACCTGTCACCAGAAAACAAATCAGGAGTAGGAATCTTTGGTTCTAAAGCAGGAGTCTGAACAATATAATCTGAAATACCCTGTACCCTAGCAGCAAGCTGGTCTACACGAGAAGCTATGTCCTGAACATTCATGCTAGCACAAAGCTCCTCAGCCACCCAGAGATTAAGAGGGAAGATAACAGAAAGCAGACTGAAGAAAAAAAAATGGCTCAACACCTTTCTTCCCTTCTTCTGAGAGGTATTTAACTCATTATGGGCTGTTGTGGATTCTGTTTTTGGGCTCCCTCTGGTGGTTACGGATGGTACTGGGTGACTTGTGTTTTCTGCGGTCTCTGGTGTCCACCTGTTCTATCAGGATATGGGAGTTTCCTATTTAACCTGGCTTTCTTGTCATTTCCTCGCCGGCTATCAATGTAATCAGTGTGTCTTGTTACCTCTGCTTCCCGCTTTTGTAATCTTCAGGACAAGCTAAGTTTTTGATTTTCTTGTTCCACGTTTTGCTTAATTTTTGTCTTAGTCCAGCTTGCAGATTTGTGATTCCTTTTTGCTGGTTGCTCTAGTGGGCTGATATTACTCCTCATGTTCCATGAGTTGGCACATGAGTTCAAGTAATTTCAGGATGGTTTTTTTGTAGGGTTTTTCGCTGACCGCGCAGTTCACTTTTGTATCCTCTGCTATCTAGCTTTAGAAGGGCCTCATTTTGCTGAATCTGTTTTCATAACTACGTATGTGCTTTCCTCTCATTTCACCGTCATTACATGTGGGGGGCTGCTATTTCTGTGGGGTGTTTCTCTGGAGGCAAGAGAGGTCTGTGTTTCTTCTAATAGGGGAAGTTAGTCCTTCGGCTGGCGCGAGACGTCTAGGAATCATCGTAGGCACGTTCCCCGGCTACAGCTAGTTGTGTGTTTAGGTTCAGGATCGCGGTCAGCTCAGTTTCCATCACCCTAGAGCTTGTTTTGTTTTTTGTGCTTGTCCTTTTGTGATCCCCTGCCACTGGGATCATGACAGTATAGCCGGCCTAAAAGTGGTAATCGTATTGGCTGAAGTAGGAGGAAAAGTAGTCTGAGGAAGTTTTTTTTTTTTTTTTTTTTTTTCCCCTCAGAGTTTGCTGCCTAGCCTTAATTGCAGCCTGGCTGCGTCTTACCTCCTCTTAATCCTTGAATGGCTCTGACCTCAGCTGTTTATCATGGACGTCCAGAGTTTGGCTTCCAGCCTGAATAATCTTGCTGCTAAGGTTCAAAATATACAAGATTTTGTTGTACATGCTCCTATGTCTGAACCTAGAATTCCTATCCCAGAGTTTTTTTCTGGAGATAGATCTAGTTTTCTGAATTTTAGGAACAATTGCAAGTTGTTTCTTTCTTTGAAATCTCGCTCCTCTGGAGACCCTGCTCAGCAAGTCAAAATTGTTATATCTTTCCTGCGGGGTGACCCTCAGAATTGGGCATTTGCATTGGCACCAGGGGATCCTGCGTTGCTCAATGTGGATGCGTTTTTTCTGGCATTGGGTTTGCTCTATGAGGAACCTAACCTAGTGATTCAGGCTGAAAAAGCTTTATTGGCTCTCTCAGGGGCAAGATGAAGCAGAAATATATTGTCAGAAATTTCGGAAATGGTCGGTGCTTACTCAGTGGAATGAGTGCGCCCTGGCTGCAAGATTCAGAGATGGCCTTTCTGAGGCCATTAAAGATGTTATGGTGGGGTTCCCTGCGCCTACAGGTCTGAATGAGTCTATGACTATGGCTATTCAGATTGATCGGCGTTTACGGGAGCGCAAACCTGTGCACCATTTGGCGGTGTCTTCTGAACAGGCACCTGAGACAATGCAATGTGATAGAATTCAGTCCAGAAGTGAACGGCAAAACTATAGGCGGAAAAATGGGTTGTGTTTTTATTGTGGTGATTCAGCTCATGTTATATCAGCATGCTCTAAACGCACAAAAAAGGTTGATAAGTCTGTTGCCATTAGTACTTTACAGTCTAAGTTCATTCTGTCTGTGACTCTGATTTGTTCATTATCAGCCATTTCCGTCGATGCCTATGTGGATTCAGGCGCTGCCCTGAGTCTTATGGATTGGTCATTTGCCAACCGCTGTGGGTTTAGTCTGGAGCCTCTTGAAGTCCCTATTCCTTTGAAAGGAATTGACTCTACACCTTTGGCTATGAACAAACCTCAGTACTGGACACAAGTGACCATGCGTATGACTCCCGTTCATCAGGAGGTGATTCGCTTCCTGGTACTGTATAATTTACATGATGTCTTAGTGCTTGGTCTGCCATGGTTACAAACTCATAACCCAGTCTTGGACTGGAAAACGATGTCTGTTAAGCTGGGGATGTCAGGGGGTTCATGATGATGCACCTCCGATTTCTATCGCTTCATCTACTCCTTCTGAGGTTCCTGTATTTTTGTCTGATTATCGGGATGTTTTTGAGGAGCCTAAGCTCAATTCGCTTCCTCCTCACAGGGATTGCGATTGTGCTATAGATTTGATTCCTGGCAGTAAATTTCCTAAAGGACGTTTGTTCAATCTGTCAGTGCCAGAGCATACTGTTATGCAGGATTATGTTAAGGAGTCCTAGGAAAAGGGACATATCCGTCCATCTTCGTCCCCTTTGGGAGCAGGTTTTTTTTTCGTGGCCAAAAAAGATGGTTCCTTGAGGCCTTGTATAGATTACCGTCTTTTGAATAAGATTACAGTCAAATATCAGTATCCTTTGCCATTGTTGACTGATTTGTTCGCTCGCATTAAGGGGGCTAAATGGTTCACTAAGATTGATCTTCGGGGTGCGTATAATCTTGTGCGGATAAAGCAGGGTGATGAGTGGAAAACCGCATTTAATACGCCTGAGGGCCATTTTGAGTATTTGGTGATGCCTTTTGGACTTTCTAATGCTCCTTCTGTCTTCCAGTCCTTTATGCACGATATTTTCCGTGAATATCTGGATAAATTTATGATTGTGTATTTGGATGATGTTTTGGTTTTTTCTGATGACTGGGAGTCCCATGTTCAGCAGGTCAGGAAGGTGTTTCAGGTCCTGCGGGCCAATTCTTTGTTTGTAAAAGGTTCAAAGTGTCTCTTTGGAGTCCAGAAGATTTCTTTTTTGGGGTATATTTTTTCCCCTTCTACTATTGAGATGGATCCCGTCAAGGTTCAGGCTATTTGTGACTGGACGCAGCCTACATCTCTTAAGAGTCTACAGAAGTTCTTGGGCTTTGCTAATTTTTATCGTCGTTTCATAACTAATTTTTCTAGTGTTGTTAAGCCTTTGACGGATTTGACTAAGAAGGGTGCTGATGTTGCTGATTGGTCTCCTGCGGCTGTGGAGGCCTTTCAGGAACTTAAGCGCCGGTTTTCTTCTGCTCCTGTGTTGGGTCAGCCAGATGTTTCGCTTCCTTTTCAGGTTGAGGTTGATGCTTCCGAGATTGGAGCGGGGGCGGTTTTGTCGCAGAGAAGCTCCGATTGCTCAGTGATGAAGCCATGTGCGTTCTTTTCTAGAAAGTTTTTGCCCACTGAGCGGAATTATGATGTTGGTAATCGGGAGCTTTTGGCCATGAAGTGGGCATTTGAGGAGTGGCGTCATTGGCTTGAGGGTGCTAGACATCGTGTGGTGGTCTTGACTGATCACAAAAATCTGATTTACCTTGAGTCTGCCAAGCGTCTGAATCCTAGACAGGCTCGTTGGTCACTGTTTTTGTCCCGTTTCGATTTTGTGGTTTCATACCTGCCAGGTTCAAAGAATGTGAAGGCGGATGCTCTTTCTAGGAGTTTTGTGCCTGACTCCCCTGGAAATTCTGAGCCCACTGGTATCCTTAGGGATGGGGTGATTTTGTCGGCTGTCTCCCCAGACTTGCGACGTGCTTTGCAGGAGTTTCAGGCGGATAAACCTGATCATTGTCCGCCTGAAAGACTGTTTGTTCCGGATAATTGGACCAGTAGAGTCATCTCCGAGGTCCATTCTTCTGCGTTGGCAGGTCATCCTGGAATATTTGGTACTAGAGACTTGGTGGCCAGGTCTTTTTGGTGGCCTTCCTTGTCGAGGGATGTGCGTTCTTTTGTGCAGTCTTGTGAAGTTTGCGCTCAGGCTAAGCCTTGCTGTTCTCGGGCCAGTGGATTGTTGTCACCTTTGCCTATCCCGAAGAGGCCTTGGACGCACATTTCCATGGACTTTATTTCGGATCTCCCTGTCTCTCAAAAAATGTCCGTCATCTGGGTTGTGTGTGACCGCTTTTCTAAGATGGTTCATCTGGTACCCTTGCATAAGTTACCTTCCTCCTCTGAGTTGGTCCCACTGTTTTTTCAGAACGTGGTTCGTTTGCATGGGATTCCGGAGAACATCGTTTCTGACAGGGGATCCCAGTTTGTGTCTAGATTTTGGCGGACGTTCTGTGCTAAGATGGGCATTGATTTGTCCTTTTCGTCTGCATTCCATCCTCAGACGAATGGCCAGACGGAACGAACTAATCAGACCTTGGAAACTTATTTAAGGTGTTTTGTTTCTGCTGATCAAGATGACTGGGTTACCTTTTTGCCGCTTGCCGAATTTGCCCTTAATAATCGGGCTAGTTCTGCGACCTTGGTTTCTCCTTTCTTTTGTAATTCGGGGTTTCATCCTCGTTTTTCCTCTGGTCAGGTGGAGCCTTCTGATTGTCCTGGAGTGGACATGGTGGTGGATAGGTTGCATCAGATTTGGAGTCATGTGGTGGACAATTTGAAGTTGTCCCAGGAGAGGGCTCAGCAGTTTGCTAATCGTCGTCGCCGCGTGGGTCCTCGACTTCGTGTTGGGGACTTGGTGTGGTTGTCTTCTCGTTTTGTTCCTATGAAGGTCTCTTCTCCTAAGTTCAAGCCTCGGTTCATCGGTCCCTATAGGATCTTGGAAATTCTTAACCCTGTGTCGTTTCGTTTGGATCTCCCGGCATCGTTTGCTATTCATAATGTGTTCCATCGGTCGTTGTTGCGGAAGTATGAGGTACCTGTTGTTCCTTCGCTTGAACCTCCTGCTCCGGTGCTGGTGGAGGGAGAATTGGAGTATGTTGTGGAGAAGATCTTGGATTCTCGTGTTTCCAGACGGAAACTCCAATATTTGGTCAAGTGGAAGGGTTATGGTCAGGAGGATAATTCTTGGGTGGTTGCCTCTGATGTTCATGCTGCTGATTTGGTCCGTGCATTTCATAGGGATCATCCTGGTCGCCCTGGTGGTTCTCGTGAGGGTTCGGTGACCCCTCCTCAAGGGGGGGGGGTACTGTTGTGGATTCTGTTTTTGGGCTCCCTCTGGTGGTTACGGATGGTACTGGGTGACTTGTGTTTTCTGCGGTCTCTGGTGTCCACCTGTTCTATGGGAGTTTCCTATTTAACCTGGCTTTCTTGTCATTTCCTCGCCGGCTATCAATGTAATCAGTGTGTCTTGTTACCTCTGCTTCCCGCTTTTGTAATCTTCAGGACAAGCTAAGTTTTTGATTTTCTTGTTCCACGTTTTGCTTAATTTTTGTCTTAGTCCAGCTTGCAGATTTGTGATTCCTTTTTGCTGGTTGCTCTAGTGGGCTGATATTACTCCTCATGTTCCATGAGTTGGCACATGAGTTCAAGTAATTTCAGGATGGTTTTTTTGTAGGGTTTTTCACTGACCGCGCAGTTCACTTTTGTATCCTCTGCTATCTAGCTTTAGCGGGCCTCATTTTGCTGAATCTATTTTCATAACTACGTATGTGCTTTCCTCTCATTTCACCGTCATTACATGTGGGGGGCTGCTATTTCTGTGGGGTGTTTCTCTGGAGGCAAGAGAGGTCTGTGTTTCTTCTAATAGGGGAAGTTAGTCCTTCGGCTGGCGCGAGACGTCTAGGAATCATCGTAGGCACGTTCCCCGGCTACAGCTAGTTGTGTGTTTAGGTTCAGGATCGCGGTCAGCTCAGTTTCCATCACCCTAGAGCTTGTTTTGTTTTTTGTGCTTGTCCTTTTGTGATCCCCTGCCATTGGGATCATGACAGTATAGCCGGCCTAAAAGTGGTAATCGTATTGGCTGAAGTAGGAGGAAAAGTAGTCTGAGGAAGTTTTTTTTTTTTTTTTTTTTTTCCCCTCAGAGTTTGCTGCCTAGCCTTAATTGCAGCCTGGCTGCGTCTTACCTCCTCTTAATCCTTGAATGGCTCTGACCTCAGCTGTTTATCATGGACGTCCAGAGTTTGGCTTCCAGCCTGAATAATCTTGCTGCTAAGGTTCAAAATATACAAGATTTTGTTGTACATGCTCCTATGTCTGAACCTAGAATTCCTATCCCAGAGTTTTTTTCTGGAGATAGATCTAGTTTTCTGAATTTTAGGAACAATTGCAAGTTGTTTCTTTCTTTGAAATCTCGCTCCTCTGGAGACCCTGCTCAGCAAGTCAAAATTGTTATATCTTTCCTGCGGGGTGACCCTCAGAATTGGGCATTTGCATTGGCACCAGGGGATCCTGCGTTGCTCAATGTGGATGCGTTTTTTCTGGCATTGGGTTTGCTCTATGAGGAACCTAACCTAGTGATTCAGGCTGAAAAAGCTTTATTGGCTCTCTCAGGGGCAAGATGAAGCAGAAATATATTGTCAGAAATTTCGGAAATGGTCGGTGCTTACTCAGTGGAATGAGTGCGCCCTGGCTGCAAGATTCAGAGATGGCCTTTCTGAGGCCATTAAAGATGTTATGGTGGGGTTCCCTGCGCCTACAGGTCTGAATGAGTCTATGACTATGGCTATTCAGATTGATCGGCGTTTACGGGAGCGCAAACCTGTGCACCATTTGGCGGTGTCTTCTGAACAGGCACCTGAGACAATGCAATGTGATAGAATTCAGTCCAGAAGTGAACGGCAAAACTATAGGCGGAAAAATGGGTTGTGTTTTTATTGTGGTGATTCAGCTCATGTTATATCAGCATGCTCTAAACGCACAAAAAAGGTTGATAAGTCTGTTGCCATTAGTACTTTACAGTCTAAGTTCATTCTGTCTGTGACTCTGATTTGTTCATTATCAGCCATTTCCGTCGATGCCTATGTGGATTCAGGCGCTGCCCTGAGTCTTATGGATTGGTCATTTGCCAACCGCTGTGGGTTTAGTCTGGAGCCTCTTGAAGTCCCTATTCCTTTGAAAGGAATTGACTCTACACCTTTGGCTATGAACAAACCTCAGTACTGGACACAAGTGACCATGCGTATGACTCCCGTTCATCAGGAGGTGATTCGCTTCCTGGTACTGTATAATTTACATGATGTCTTAGTGCTTGGTCTGCCATGGTTACAAACTCATAACCCAGTCTTGGACTGGAAAACGATGTCTGTTAAGCTGGGGATGTCAGGGGGTTCATGATGATGCACCTCCGATTTCTATCGCTTCATCTACTCCTTCTGAGGTTCCTGTATTTTTGTCTGATTATCGGGATGTTTTTGAGGAGCCTAAGCTCAATTCGCTTCCTCCTCACAGGGATTGCGATTGTGCTATAGATTTGATTCCTGGCAGTAAATTTCCTAAAGGACGTTTGTTCAATCTGTCAGTGCCAGAGCATACTGTTATGCGGGATTATGTTAAGGAGTCCTAGGAAAAGGGACATATCCGTCCATCTTCGTCCCCTTTGGGAGCAGGTTTTTTTTTCGTGGCCAAAAAAGATGGTTCCTTGAGGCCTTGTATAGATTACCGTCTTTTGAATAAGATTACAGTCAAATATCAGTATCCTTTGCCATTGTTGACTGATTTGTTCGCTCGCATTAAGGGGGCTAAATGGTTCACTAAGATTGATCTTCGGGGTGCGTATAATCTTGTGCGGATAAAGCAGGGTGATGAGTGGAAAACCGCATTTAATACGCCTGAGGGCCATTTTGAGTATTTGGTGATGCCTTTTGGACTTTCTAATGCTCCTTCTGTCTTCCAGTCCTTTATGCACGATATTTTCCGTGAATATCTGGATAAATTTATGATTGTGTATTTGGATGATGTTTTGGTTTTTTCTGATGACTGGGAGTCCCATGTTCAGCAGGTCAGGAAGGTGTTTCAGGTCCTGCGGGCCAATTCTTTGTTTGTAAAAGGTTCAAAGTGTCTCTTTGGAGTCCAGAAGATTTCTTTTTTGGGGTATATTTTTTCCCCTTCTACTATTGAGATGGATCCCGTCAAGGTTCAGGCTATTTGTGACTGGACGCAGCCTACATCTCTTAAGAGTCTACAGAAGTTCTTGGGCTTTGCTAATTTTTATCGTCGTTTCATAACTAATTTTTCTAGTGTTGTTAAGCCTTTGACGGATTTGACTAAGAAGGGTGCTGATGTTGCTGATTGGTCTCCTGCGGCTGTGGAGGCCTTTCAGGAACTTAAGCGCCGGTTTTCTTCTGCTCCTGTGTTGGGTCAGCCAGATGTTTCGCTTCCTTTTCAGGTTGAGGTTGATGCTTCCGAGATTGGAGCGGGGGCGGTTTTGTCGCAGAGAAGCTCCGATTGCTCAGTGATGAAGCCATGTGCGTTCTTTTCTAGAAAGTTTTTGCCCACTGAGCGGAATTATGATGTTGGTAATCGGGAGCTTTTGGCCATGAAGTGGGCATTTGAGGAGTGGCGTCATTGGCTTGAGGGTGCTAGACATCGTGTGGTGGTCTTGACTGATCACAAAAATCTGATTTACCTTGAGTCTGCCAAGCGTCTGAATCCTAGACAGGCTCGTTGGTCACTGTTTTTGTCCCGTTTCGATTTTGTGGTTTCATACCTGCCAGGTTCAAAGAATGTGAAGGCGGATGCTCTTTCTAGGAGTTTTGTGCCTGACTCCCCTGGAAATTCTGAGCCCACTGGTATCCTTAGGGATGGGGTGATTTTGTCGGCTGTCTCCCCAGACTTGCGACGTGCTTTGCAGGAGTTTCAGGCGGATAAACCTGATCATTGTCCGCCTGAAAGACTGTTTGTTCCGGATAATTGGACCAGTAGAGTCATCTCCGAGGTCCATTCTTCTGCGTTGGCAGGTCATCCTGGAATATTTGGTACTAGAGACTTGGTGGCCAGGTCTTTTTGGTGGCCTTCCTTGTCGAGGGATGTGCGTTCTTTTGTGCAGTCTTGTGAAGTTTGCGCTCAGGCTAAGCCTTGCTGTTCTCGGGCCAGTGGATTGTTGTCACCTTTGCCTATCCCGAAGAGGCCTTGGACGCACATTTCCATGGACTTTATTTCGGATCTCCCTGTCTCTCAAAAAATGTCCGTCATCTGGGTTGTGTGTGACCGCTTTTCTAAGATGGTTCATCTGGTACCCTTGCATAAGTTACCTT
Source organism: Ranitomeya imitator (assembly GCF_032444005.1). NCBI lineage: Eukaryota > Metazoa > Chordata > Amphibia > Anura > Dendrobatidae > Ranitomeya > Ranitomeya imitator. Next base: position 718,562,245 of record NC_091283.1, on the reverse strand, counting down.
CCTCCTCTGAGTTGGTCCCACTGTTTTTTCAGAACGTGGTTCGTTTGCATGGGATTCCGGAGAACATCGTTTCTGACAGGGGATCCCAGTTTGTGTCTAGATTTTGGCGGACGTTCTGTGCTAAGATGGGCATTGATTTGTCCTTTTCGTCTGCATTCCATCCTCAGACGAATGGCCAGACGGAACGAACTAATCAGACCTTGGAAACTTATTTAAGGTGTTTTGTTTCTGCTGATCAAGATGACTGGGTTACCTTTTTGCCGCTTGCCGAATTTGCCCTTAATAATCGGGCTAGTTCTGCGACCTTGGTTTCTCCTTTCTTTTGTAATTCGGGGTTTCATCCTCGTTTTTCCTCTGGTCAGGTGGAGCCTTCTGATTGTCCTGGAGTGGACATGGTGGTGGATAGGTTGCATCAGATTTGGAGTCATGTGGTGGACAATTTGAAGTTGTCCCAGGAGAGGGCTCAGCAGTTTGCTAATCGTCGTCGCCGCGTGGGTCCTCGACTTCGTGTTGGGGACTTGGTGTGGTTGTCTTCTTGTTTTGTTCCTATGAAGGTCTCTTCTCCTAAGTTCAAGCCTCGGTTCATCGGTCCCTATAGGATCTTGGAAATTCTTAACCCTGTGTCGTTTCGTTTGGATCTCCCGGCATCGTTTGCTATTCATAATGTGTTCCATCGGTCGTTGTTGCGGAAGTATGAGGTACCTGTTGTTCCTTCGCTTGAACCTCCTGCTCCGGTGCTGGTGGAGGGAGAATTGGAGTATGTTGTGGAGAAGATCTTGGATTCTCGTGTTTCCAGACGGAAACTCCAATATTTGGTCAAGTGGAAGGGTTATGGTCAGGAGGATAATTCTTGGGTGGTTGCCTCTGATGTTCATGCTGCTGATTTGGTCCGTGCATTTCATAGGGATCATCCTGGTCGCCCTGGTGGTTCTCGTGAGGGTTCGGTGACCCCTCCTCAAGGGGGGGGGGTACTGTTGTGGATTCTGTTTTTGGGCTCCCTCTGGTGGTTACGGATGGTACTGGGTGACTTGTGTTTTCTGCGGTCTCTGGTGTCCACCTGTTCTATGGGAGTTTCCTATTTAACCTGGCTTTCTTGTCATTTCCTCGCCGGCTATCAATGTAATCAGTGTGTCTTGTTACCTCTGCTTCCCGCTTTTGTAATCTTCAGGACAAGCTAAGTTTTTGATTTTCTTGTTCCACGTTTTGCTTAATTTTTGTCTTAGTCCAGCTTGCAGATTTGTGATTCCTTTTTGCTGGTTGCTCTAGTGGGCTGATATTACTCCTCATGTTCCATGAGTTGGCACATGAGTTCAAGTAATTTCAGGATGGTTTTTTTGTAGGGTTTTTCACTGACCGCGCAGTTCACTTTTGTATCCTCTGCTATCTAGCTTTAGCGGGCCTCATTTTGCTGAATCTATTTTCATAACTACGTATGTGCTTTCCTCTCATTTCACCGTCATTACATGTGGGGGGCTGCTATTTCTGTGGGGTGTTTCTCTGGAGGCAAGAGAGGTCTGTGTTTCTTCTAATAGGGGAAGTTAGTCCTTCGGCTGGCGCGAGACGTCTAGGAATCATCGTAGGCACGTTCCCCGGCTACAGCTAGTTGTGTGTTTAGGTTCAGGATCGCGGTCAGCTCAGTTTCCATCCCCCTAGAGCTTGTTTTGTTTTTTGTGCTTGTCCTTTTGTGATCCCCTGCCATTGGGATCATGACAATGGGCCAGTTGTACTGTTATGATCCGGTGACCTTGGAGCACCATGAAAACTTTCAATGGAGTAGGTGGTCACTATACTGACCGCAAATCCTGATCTTAACACCGCAACTAGAAGTAGCCGTGGAGTGTACCTAACCAATCCTAGACACCTCGTCACAGCCGGAGGACTAAATACCCCTAAAGATGGAAATAGGAATACTATCTTGCCTCAGAGCATAACCCCAAAGGATAGACAGCCCCCCTCAAATATTGGCGGTGAGTCGGAGAGGAAAAAACATGCACAGGCAGAAAAACAGGATTTAGCACAAGAGGCCACTCTAGCTAAAATAGGACAGGATAGGACAGAGTTCTGTGCGGTCAGTATTAAAACCCTTCAAAAATATCCACAGCAGAATATACAAAAACTTCCTCCATCTAACTAAAGACGTAGGAGCGTATATCTGCAACTCCAGCAAATCTTACATTCATAGCAGGAATACAATCAAAAACAAGCACACAGCCTGTGTGCCACAGAAAAAGAAACAGACACTTATCTTTGCTGAAATGGCAGCCAAGTAGGAGAAGCCAGACAGAGATCCATCATATCCCAAAAAACATTGACAACTGGCAAGGACTAATGAGTCCTGCAAGCCTAAATACTCCAGATAGAAATGCAATTAGCAGATACACCTGTCCAAGACTGCAGCCCAGGAACAACTGCATTATCATCTACTACCACCAGAGGGAGCTCAAAAGCAGAATTCACAACATTTAGCCTACTTACTTTTTTGGGCCTACTAACTGTATCAGCCTCTCATTACAGTTGTCCTCTGCTGAACTAAGCAATGCCGCCTTTTTAGTCCTGTTACCAATTTTGAACTGCATTTAGCCTACTTACTTTTTTGGGCCTACTAACTGTGTCAGCCTCTCATTACAGTTGTCCTCCGCTGAACTAAGGAATGCCGCCTTTTTAGTCCTGTTACCAATTTTGAACTGCATTTAGCCTACTTTATCATTTGGGCCTACTACCTGTGTCTGGCTGTCAGCCACTCATTACAGTTGTCCTCCTCCACTGAACAAAGCAATGCCGCCTGTCTACTCCTGTTACCAATTTTGAATTGCATTTAGCCTACTTTATCATTTGGACCTACTACCTGTGTCTGGCTGTCAGCCACTAATTACAGTTGTCCTCCACCACAGAACAAAGCAATGCCGCCTGTGTACTCCTGTTACCAATTTTGAACTGCATTTAGCCTACTTTTTATTTTGGGCCTACTAACTGTGTCTGCCCCACTCGTTACAATTGTCCTCCACTGAACAAAGCAATGCTGCCTGTTTAGTCCTGTTACCAATTTTGAACTGCTTTTAGCCTACTTTTTTATTTTGGGCCTATATCTGTGTTTCCTCCTCATCCTGTCCATTGCCCAGCCACTGCTAGATGAGTCTGCTGGTACATTGACCCAGACCACTACATTCCCCTTGCACTCTACACAGCCAGAATCGGACCCTGCTGAAAGTCAGGTTCCCCTTCCCGCTTACTATATCACCTTACACGGGGACAAAGAGGAAGGTGCAGATGAAAGTGCAGGTTCCTTCATCAGGTGGGGGGCATACTCGTTGGCACTGGCACAGGGCCCGTCATAGTACGCAAAAGTGTCTCTGGCAGTGGGAGGCGCCACCCGCCGTCAAACACACCGCCGTACTATGAGGGGCCCTGTGCCAGTGCCAACTAGTGGCCCCCCTTTGCTTGCTCAGTATCACAGCATTTGCAAAGTTGAAATACTTACCTCTCCCTGCTCCACTGCCGTATTCTTCATTTCCTCGATCCACGAAAATCTTGACCCAGCCCTACCCCCCACAACTTTAGCCAAATGACCCCCTGTTTTCAATGCCTAACTATTAATATTAAGTCAATTAAGATTGACAAGGTTAAGAAATAAGAATTGATGTTTTTGGCATTAAAATGGGCACTGTAGGTGTTTTGCTGTCCTCCACTCACTGCCGACTTTGATTCCCCATTGCCTTGCATTGGGTTTCGTGTTGCGGTCGGCCCCCGACTTTTCGCAATAATCGGCCGATTTCACCCAACCCGACTTTTGACAAAGTCGGGTTTTGCGAAACCCGACTCGATCCTAAAAAAGTAAAATTCACTCAACTCTAGTCTGGACATCAGACGAGGTATTGGAAGAACTAGTGGATAACCTGATAAAACCACCCATATTGGGATATCCTGATTTCAACTTATAATTTTGTTCTTCATTGTGTGATGCTTCTCAAGTTGGACTGGGAGCTGCCTTGTATCAGCATCAGGATTGCATATTGAGAGTCATCATTTATGGTTCCAGAAAATTGACAAACGGCAAGAGAAATTATCATCTACTTTCTAGCAAATTGGAGTTCCTGGCATTGAAATGAGCTATCAGCGAACAATTTAGAGATTATCTCTATTATAGCAAAGAATTTGAGGTTTACATGGAAAATAACCCATTGACTTACGTTCTCACTACAGCCAAACTGAATGCAGTGGGTCAGAGATGGTTAGCTGAATGAGCTGACTTTCTGTATTAAGTACAGACCAGGGAAATGCAATGCGGATGCTGACGGATTGATAGAGCCTGAGGAGTTCATACAAGAATGCTCAGAGGAAGTCAGTCTGGAAGCTATTGAGAGCACTACCCAAGCAGCACAAGTTCATCAAGAGGAAGACACACCATTGTGGTGTCTGTTGATGGTGGAAACCAACGTAAACGGGGCCCCTCCTTCCACGCACGGTAGCAGGTTGGTTCGTCTTCTTATTTGTCCTCCCCATATTTCTCTTGTCTCATGCTACTATGCATGTGTAGCCCTGACTCTAGTTATCAACACGTGTGGGACTTCCCATGACAACAGTGGCAATGCATTTTTCTTAAAGAGCTACATTGGGTATTTTGTGACATTAGGATTGCATTAAGCATTTTATTATATTTATTCATATATTTTTCTATTGGAACCTTCCTATATCCGGATATTACTGTGGAGCTTACCTGGTGTGGTTACCGTCTTATAAAGCTATTTTCTTTATATAACAGCCTTCCATTTTTTGCTTGTATATACTGTTACCACTCTACATATATATATATATATATATATATATATATATATATATTCTCTGTATTACTTAGTTATGATTTGCTCCCCCAGATAGTTTGGAATAGAATTTTACATATTTGTACTTTCGTATTATCTTTGGTCATAGCATCCGTGCGTGGCACTAGTGTTGCCTCTCTTTTTTCATTGTGTCTTTTTTATTCTATGCTCTCATTGTTGTATATTTATACATTTTTTAGTCTCTTTAATAAAGTCTTATTTTTAGCTCAAGTGTCCATCTTCTTTTGGTTTTCTATATTCATATTATGGCGGAGCATTTATTTTGGTTGCCCTCCCTGTTGGTTTACCCCTGTACTGCTAGTTGATGAAGTCTATCAGGAGCATGAAGATTACACTGTGCTAGAAGGAATTCTGTGTACTACTGTGCTCTTGTAAAGAGTCTTGATCTGTGCTGAACTGTGCTATCAAAAGAGACTGTTAGTCAATGTGCTTCTAAGAAGTAGCTGTACTGTTTATGAAACCTGTGCTTAAGAGACTTGAATTGTACTGAATGTGCTGTGACATTAAACTACACTGTTCATCTGTTTATAAGGACTTTATCAATTGTATCTGTGTGAGCAAGTGGATCCATCTTTTGCCTGAGGAAGCTGCAGTGCATGGTCACCCTGAGTAACAGTTCCCCCAGAGTTGCAAAGAATTCATGAGACCTCTCAAACCCCTACCTGAACTTAGCGGCGTACACGTAAGGCCGCCGTCACACATGCGAGTTTTACGGACGTAAGAGCGCAGAATCTACGTCCGTAAAACTCGCAAAAAATACGGCACAATTATTCTCTATGCCCCTGCTCCTATTTGCCGTATTTTACTGATCAGTATTATACGGCTTTCTACGGCCGTACAAAATCGCAGCATGCTGCGTTTGTCACCGTACTGCGCAAGAAATACGCCAATGAAAGTCTATGGAAGCGTGAAAAATACGGATTACACACGGACAAGCAGTGTGACTTGCGAGAAATACGCAGCGCTGTTAGAGAGAAAAGCCGGTAATTCAGTGCGGTGTACAGTAAAATCACACTGACAGCTTACAGTAGAATAGGTAGAATAAATGTGTACACATAGAATAGGTATATATATATATATGTCAGTGAGACACATATATGTATATATATTAATATTTATTCCAGCGCTAGACAGCTTGAAAGCCGGTAATTCAATTACCGGCTTTTTCCTTCTCCTTCCTAAAACCCGACATGATTTGAGACATGGTTTACATACAGTAAACCATGTCTTCTCTCCATTTTTTTTGCAGATTCCACACTACTAATGTCAGTAGTGTGTATCTGCAAAATTTGGCCGTTCTAGCTCTTAAAATAAAGGGTTAAATGGCGGAAAAAATTGGCGTGGGCTCCCGCGCAATTTTCTCCGCCAGAGTAGTAAAGCCAGTGACTGAGGGCAGATATTAATAGCCTGGAGAGGGTCCACGGTTATTGGCCCCCCCCTGGCTAAAAATATCTGCCCCCAGCCACCCCAGAAAAGGCACATCTGGAAGATGCGCCTATTCTGGCACTTGGCCACTCTCTTCCCATTCCCGTGTAGCGGTGGGATATGGGGTAATGAAGGGTTAATGCCACCTTGCTATTGTAAGGTGACATTAAGCCTAATTAATAATGGAGAGGCGTCAATTATGACACCTATCCATTATTAATCCAATTGTAGTGAAGGGTTAAATAAAACACAAACACATTATTTAAAATTATTTTAATGAAATAAAAACAATGGTTGTTGCAGTATTTTATTCAACGCCCAATCCAGTCACTGAAGACCCTCGTTCTGTGAGTAAAAAAACATAATAAACCAACAATATACTTACCCTCCGCAGATCTGTAACGTCCAACGATGTAAATCCTTCTGAAGGGGTTAAAACATTTTGCAGCAAGGAGCTGTGCTAATGCAGGCTGCTCCTCGCTGCAAAACCCCAGGGAATGAGGCTAAAAATAGATCAATGATCTATATTTAGCTTTATTTGCGGTGAGGCGCCCTCTGCTGGCTGTTCATAGATCGTGGGAAATTACCTAGAAAGCCAGGGAGCTATATAGACAGTATATATATATTTTCTTTTCTTTTTGGGACACATGGATCACTTCTATAGCGATATGTTGGTTTTGCTAGCCTGCGAGAAAACCACGCAGTACGGATGCCATACGGATTACATACGGAGGATGCCATGCGCAAAAAACGCTGACACACCCTGCCTACGGAGGAGCTACGGACCACTTTTTTCGGGACTTTTCAGCGTATTACGGCCGTAATATACGGACCGTATTGTTTTACGCTGTGTGTGACGCCGGCCTAACATACAGACATTTGGTAATTAGGGATGAGCGAGTAGTGAAATATTCAGACTCTCTATACTCATAACGAGTAGGTCCTAATACTCGGGTATTCGTAACAAGTACCTAATCCAATGCAAGTCAGTGGGTGTGAGAAAAAATCATACAGCACTCGCACCTTGTGAGTGCTGTCTGATTTTTACACACCAGTGTTCTTTGAAAAGCCAGCAATTCATATGGGGCTATAGTAAAATCACATTAACAGGTTAAAATAGAATAGATAGAATACATATATACACATAGAATAGGTGTATACAGTGGGTACGGAAGGTATTCAGACCCCTTTAACTTTTTCACTCTTTGTTGCATTGCAGCCATTTGGTAATTATATATATATATATATATATATATATATATATATATATATATTTTTTTTTTTTTTTTTTTTTCTTGTATTGCATAGAGATATAGATAGAAGATTAGCCGGGTTCTGTAAAATCAATGCAGGAGCCGACAGGATAGGAGACATGGCTTACATACAGTAAATCCATGCAGAATAGTTTGACACATAGATTTGTGTGACCAATACAATTAGTATAGTGTGTGTGCAATTTATGGGACTTGTATGTATTTAATAAAAAAAATTTTCTGGGGAAAAAATTGTGTGGGCTCCCGCACAATTTTCTGTGCCAGAGAGGGAAAACCAGCGACTGGGGGCCAATGTTTATAGCATAGGAAGGGGATAATACCCATGGATCTTCCCAAGCTATGAATCTCAGCCCGCAGCTTTATATTTAGCCTTTACTGACTATTAAAATAGGAGGACCCCCCTAAAAATGCTATGCAGACGGCTGCAGGCTGATATTCATAGCTTAGGAAGGGACCATGGTTATTGCCCCTGCCTGGCTGCAAACACCAGTTCAATGCCACCCCAGAAATGGTGCATCTGTAAGATGCGCCAATTTTGGCACTTCTTCCCACTGCCCTGTAGCGGGGTCATTTGGGGTAATAAGGGGTTGATGTCTCCTTTGTATTGTAAGGTGACATCAAGCTGGCTTAGTAATGGACAGGTGTCAATAAGGCATCTATCCATTACTAATCCTATAGTTGTTAATGGGTTAAAAAAGATACATCCAGAAAAAAGTCTTTTAATTTAATAAAAGAATAAACACAGTTTGCCATCTTTATTGTTCTCCTTGTCAATGCAACACCCTCGATCTTCTGTAAAAAGAAAAAAGAAAAAAAAAACAATATACCCATACCTGTCCAGTGTTCAGTCCCACAAAGTGATCCATAGCTGGTGGATATACGGTTTATAACCAGGAACGGTGCTAATGCGTTCGTCCTGGCTGTAAACCACTGATGAATGAATGAGAAGCTGCTGGCGCAGCATCAGTGACTAGCGCTGACATCACTGATGCTGCGCTGATTCACAGCCTGACCTGCGGTAAACTCTTGAGTGTGGGAAAATTAACTCAAATTTTCCCACGATCCAGACATCATCCCAGTTCAGCACGGCTGCAAGCAGCAGCTTCAGTGATTTTCTTTTTTTCATTTTGTTTCTTTGTCATCTTATGGTACATAATAAGAAATGTTAAAGTATATCTCATAAAGGATTGTTTTTAAGGATATACCTATATTTCTATGAATTCTTGACTAAGGTATATATACTTACAATATAATTTATTTTGTAAATGTATAGCTTGTGGCAGAGCAGCTCACTTGGCTGGACACAGAGGTAGAAGTGGAACACTGTCTCTTTAAGAATGTGATTGGTTTTATTGAAGGCAACGTAAGCCAAACTGGGAAAAATAAGCATGGCCCTCTGGGAAAAACAGTGTAACAAAACAAAACACAGTCCTTCTACTGGTGGGCATCAGCCCGCTCACGGTTAGCAACGTCCATGGTTCAGGTCCTTTTAAAACAGGCACAAACACCTTCCTGAAGTGCTTTCTATCCAGGCACACTGAACACTGCTGTCTTGGAAAGCCAGCCATTTAAACTATAGACTATGTGAATCCTCCATCATGTGACTGATCACATGATTGTGACATCACACAAGTCCTGCCAGCACATGGCAGTGCCAGCTCTGCAGGTGGAGATAAAGTCGACATTCTCCGACCCGCTCTATGAATGTCCACATAAAACGAACCCATTTATGCATCTTTAGTTTAAGCCTCACAACACTTTAGAGTGCTGGAGGAAAATTCTCTGGCTGTATATCACTGACAACATTAAGTGTAGTGACTAACAATGAGTGAATACATTCGGCACCATTTGTTACTCGCACAAATAGTAGACTATTTGCACTATTTGTTACTCAGTGAGCAATTTGCTTTTTGTCCCTGTATATTCCAGTGACCCGCCTAGCATGTTTGGTGCCTTATTTGCAGCCAATCAACATGCTGGGCTTGCTTGCCAATCACAGTAATGCCGGCGTCATCTTTGGTGTGGCATTACTGTGATTGGTTGACCTTACAGCATCATAGGGGATATTTAATCCCTGCCGGTGCTATCTTGTGCACATTGCAGCCGGAAAGAGAATAGTCAGAGCGTAGTGTGAGCGTAGGGAGAGTGAAATCAGCGTATAGGGAGAGTTTGTGATACCAAAAAGCTCTTTTAAGAGCTACTGAGGGTGAAGACAAGTTTTTTGTTAGGTGGAAATAGCGTAGGGATTAGGGAGAAATTTAATACAAAGAAGAGGTAAAGGCAGGCTCTTGGTTGCTTATTAGTGAAGAGCGAGTATACTCGTTGCTCGGGTTTTCCCGAGCGCGCTCGGGTGGTCTCCGAATATTTGTTAGTGTTCGGAGATTAAGATTTCATTACTGCAGCTGAATGATTTACAGCTATTAGCCAGCTTGATTACATGTGGGGTGTCCATTGTGACCAGGCAACCCCCACATGTACTGAGCCTTGCTAATAGCTGTAAATCATTCAGCTGCCGCGATGAAACCTAAATCTCTGAACACTAATAAATACTCGGAGATCACCCGAGCGCGCTCGGGAAAACCCGAGCAACGAGTATGCTCGCTCATCACTAGTGTTTATCAACATTGCAAGTACATGGTGGAGATCTCTGCTAGTTTGCATTGTGCTGTATAGTTTAGGAACAGACTGTGGGATTAGGGAGAGATAGGCAGGGTTTATCCAATACCATAATATACAAAACAGCTCTGTTTAGAGCCAAATAATATTAATTACCAGCATATACTAAACAATTTTTTTAGAGCTACATAATATTCCTGTGTACCAGCATATATTTTTTTTTAAATATATTATATAGGTATAACCAAAGGACTGCAAAATATATTATATAATAATATTTGTCAGTGCCAGCATATAGTGCACATCTTTTTTAAAAGCTAATTGCCAAATAATATTACTCGCCTATAGCTTATATTTATCTAGCAGTTTTGCAACTTCTGCGAAGCCTGCTGAGATACTCAAACGTCAAAATTTACCAGTGGCAATCATTTTCCTTAATCTGCTATTGGTGTGTGTCATAAAGGCAATGTAAAAAAAAATGAATTTTCTATTGGTTAAATAAATAGCGTATCTTTATCTAGCAGTTGTGCGACTGGCGCAAATCTTGCAGAGATACGCAAACGTCACAATTTACCAGTGACAATAATTTTCCTGAGCCTGCTGTTACACCAACACCGTGTCATAAAGGCGATATAAAAAAATCTTTGGTTAAATAAATAGCCTATATATTTATCTAGCAGTTGTGCAACTAGCGCAAAGCATGCAGAGATAAGCAAGCGTCACCATTTGTGTGAACATATAATCCCTTAAAACAATTTTATTTTGATTAAATATTAAAAGTCACCTACCCAGCGTAAACAATTGGTTAAAAAAACAAATCAATGTGAGGGTAGACTAAAATGAAAACAAGTATCTAAGAAACCCTACAGTAGTCCTAGTTGACTCCTGCCTAGCAGTGGAGGTTGGCACTCTAAGAGCACAATTTATTGGCACCCCCACTCAATAAGGACTATCCCTTACTCCCCTAGATATCCCTACTACTAGACAGGTGGGAAAACATATAGATACAAGATAAGAGATGAAAATAATGAAAAAATTCCCAAGAAAAATTAGCTAATATAAACATAGATTCAATCCCCTATAGCAGGGGTGTCAAACTGCATTCCCCGAGGGCCGCAAACCATGCGTGTTTTCAAGATTTCCTTAGCTTTGCACAAGGTGCTGGAATCATTATGTGTGTAGGTGATTAAATTATCACCTGTGCAGTACAAGGAAATCCTGAAAACATGACCTGTCTGCCGCCCTTGAGGAATGCAGTTTGACAGCTCTGCCCTATAAGTACTTTGTGGGTTATATAGATACAACAATGATAACTAACCTGAATATAAATGAAACATCTGTCCATATGACAACTCCTCTGGGCCAAAAAAAAGAATCTCTTAATTGATATTACTTTTCCCTGGCCTAAAACATGATGGTATGCTCAGGGATGAGATTCACCATATACAGTTATTATTAAACAGATTCAACATGGCACAAAGTCATATAATGATTCAGGAGATTTATCATATAGAAGATGCCCATGCCAAAATTCAAACGAGCATGTTTTAGCTGGCATTGTAAAGTGAATATCTACTCCACTATCTAGCTTACAATTTGGAATGAGGGAGGGACCTCCCAAATGTGATTGCTCTCACAAATGTTAAAGGAAAAACTAAATATAAAAAGTTACGTGTGAACATATGCTAAAGGGGAGGTATTTTGTATTTTTTTTTATTTTGTGTGACATACATATAATTATGAAGAAAAAAAAAGTTTCTTTGCATTTTTCTCTTTAAAAATACATTTAGGTTTGGCTTGGTAGGTCTTTTTATAAATCCGTAAAACCGGGCAATAGTCTGACAACATTATTCCCAGATACCATATGTGAGTCAGAAAGGCATGTGGGCATCTTCTCCATGCTGTTCCCACTTAGTTTGAGCTCTTCCCCATGTGAAGTACTGCACATCTCACCACGCCCGCTGCTCTGAGACGTCAGACGCTAAGCAAGAATTATGGGCAAGAAATGCCAGCTCCCTCCCCCATCATTGTTCGTAATACAGAGTATTTAGTTCACAAAGATTTATGAATAGCGGCACCAGTGTTCAATTTGTGCAGTTCGTTTGTACGGAGGTGTGTGGCCAGATTTTAGAGCTTGGATCAAACTGTAAATGCACTCACCATGGCAAGTTGAAGAAAAAGTCCTTTATTGCGCAACTTTCATCTTAGATGGCCGGGTGCAAAGGCATGCTGAGGTGTGCAAGGAGAGAAAGGAGAGAATGATGGCAATTTCACATTTCCATGCTTCAACGGGTTCAGGACCCGCAATAAAATACTTTTTCTTCAACTTGCCATGGTGAGTGCCGCTTACTTTTTCTTGGTCATTCATTCAAAGAGCATGTTTCCACATTTTCCCCACAGAGCTGATAACAAATTTCACCCAAAGAGCCTGGGACACAGTACCTCCACAGGTGGGGTTGCAGAGTACACACGGGTAAATGAGAATCATGATTCTATTCCAGAGAGGCAGCCTTATAAGCGGGTACCACATCCAAGGAAGGCACCAGTCAAGGAAATTAACCACTTCTCAACTGAGTCAGCAATTGATGTAGTGAGACAAAATAACCATCTATGACAATTTAGAGTGTCTTTAATTGGAATGAGTGGTTAAATCCTTTAATGAGCATTAGGCACGGCCGCAAAGGTAGAGTGAGATTGTTTTAGACCCACTATTTGTACAGACAAGGCTGCAGACAGAGGCTTTTTGGCACAGAAGCTGATAACAAATTTAACCTCCAGAGTATGGGGCACAGTACCCCCACAGAACCTAATAACAAATTTCACCCACAGAACAAGTTTTCAAGGAAAAAAAGGAGAGGTTTGTGAAATGATTTCCATGCTTGCTGATCAATAATGAGAAGTATATCCCAGATAGGCAAATGGATAGTGGTTTATTCTACACGTTTCAAAGTATAAAAGACCTCTTCATCAGGTAAGACCACAGAGGACTTTCACAGTCAGGGAGATCTCAGTGGGTCCAAGAGCTATGGTCGGGTAGCAATCTGCCCACCTCAGAAAAGTGAGATGCTAAATTTGAGTGGATAGGACAGGCTATTTCTTATCTATACAGCATACCATCTGCATGCTAATGCATAGCCATATTAGTCAGATAAATTAAAAAGCTATTATTGTTTTCTGACCCAGTTTATATAAAGTATTATATAGTCAAGAGTATTAGTGGTCAAGAGTGATTGAGCTTATGCAAATGCATTGGATTCATTTGGATCTTTTTGCATCTATCTTATTTCTGTATTTTCTTTTATAGATTAAGGGATTAAAGGGATTGAAGGGACAGCCATCGGGGAGCGGGGGGGGGGGGGGGGGCCACATCGCAAAATAAGGATGCCAACTTCTGCTATTTGGTAGGCCTTCAGATTCTAGAGTCTACTAGGGGGAGTGTTAGGTTGTTAGGTTTATTGTACCACCTCCCAGAGACTGCTGCCTTGATTCCCTTTATATCCCTATAGTGGTATTTTATATATTCATTTTGTAATCTTTTGGCATATTTTTTTTATTATAATAAATGTTTACTTTTTAAGGGCTATTCTTTTTCTGGTTTTTGGTTGGTACATGCTACCCCCTCCTTGAATCCATTCGCATTGGCTTCACAGTAGTTTATAACATTGAGCAGTGAAAGTTTAAAAAAAATCACATTTTTCCGACAAAAATGTATTTTAGCCCCAAATTTTGCATTTTCAAAAGGGTAACAGTACAAATTGAACAGTTCAGCTTGTGCAATTTCTCCTGAGTATGGCAATACCCAAAATGTGGGCAAAAATTACTTTTTGAGCACACAGCAGGGCTTGGAAGGAAAATAGTGCCATTTGACTCCGTCTCGCGTTTGGAGTGCCCCTCATGTGCCTAAACAGTAGAAACCCCCCACACAGGCCACCATTTTGGAAATTAGAACCCTCAGGGAAGTTATCTAGATGTATGGTGAGCATCTTGAACCCCCAGGTGCTTCAAAGAAGTTTATAATGTAAAGTCATGAAATTTAAAAAATCTAATTTTTCCACAAAAATGTTCTTTCAGTCCAATTTTTTTTTCAAGGAACCAGCAGAAAATGGACACAAGAAGCGCCATACTGAAGTTCAGATTTTGCTGGACTGGTTTGAGGGTGCCACATTGACAGAGACCCTGAGGTGCCAGAATAGAACCACCAAAACAATTTTATAAATTACATACCGTATATACTCGAGTATAAGCCGAGACCCCTAATTTTGCCACAAAAAACTGGCAAAACTTAATGACTCAAGTATAAGCCTAGGGTGGAAAATGCAGCAGCTACTGGTAAATGTCAAAAATAAAAATAGATACCAATAAAAGTAAAATTAATTGAGACATCAGTAGGTTAAGTGTTTTTGAATATCCATATTGAATCAGGAACTCCATAAGATGCTCCATAAAGTTTGATGGGCCCCATAAGATGCTCCATATTAAAATATGCCCCATATAATGCTGCACAAATGTGGATTATGGCCCCATAAGATGCTCCATACCGACATTTGCCCCATATAATGCTGCACAAAAGCAGATTATGGCCACATAAGATTGTCCATACAGTCATTTGCCCCATATAATGCTGCACAAACGTTGATTATGGCCCCATAAGATGCTCCATAACGATATTTGCCCCATGTAAAGCTGCACAAACATTGATTATGACCGCATAAGATGCTCCATGTAGACATTTGTCCCATATAAAGCTGCACAGACATTGATTATGCCCCATAAGATGCTCCATGTAGACATTTGCCCCATATAAAGCTGCACAAACATTGATTATGACCTCATAAGATGCTCCATGTAGACATTTGTCCCATATATAGCTGCACAAACATTGAATATCCCCCATAAGATGTTCCATGTAGACATTTGCCCCATATAAAGCTGCACAAACATTGATTATGCCCCATAAGATGCTCCATGTAGACATTTGCCCCATATAAAGCTGCACAAACATTGATTATGACCCCATAAGGTGCTCCATGTAGACATTTGCCCCATATAAAGCTGCACAAACATTGACTATGCCCCATAAGATGCTCCATGTAGACATTTGCCCCATATAAAGTTGCACAAACATTGATTATGCCCCATAAGATGCTCCATGTAGATATTTGCCCCATATGCTGTTGCTGCGATAAAAAAATTACATACTCACCTCTCATCGCTCAGGCCCCTAGCACTTGCTACACTCACCTGCTCCCTGTTCCACCATCGCCGGCCGACGCTCCATCTTCCCCGTCCTCTGCACTGACTGTTCAGGCAGAGGGCAGTGTGCACACTAATTGCGTCATCGCGCCCTCTGACCTGAGCGTCAGTTCAGAGGATGGAGAAGACGCAGCGGCGGCCGTGGAACGGGGAGCAGGTGAATATCGCGCCCTGCGTTATATTCACCTGCTCCTGGTGCAGTCCCTGGTTTCCCGGCGCCGGCAGCTTCTTCCTTTAGTGAGCGGTCACATGGTGCCGCTCATTACAGTAATGAATATGCGGCTCCATCCCTATGGAAGTGGAGTGGGGTCCATATTCATTACTGTAATGAGCGGTACCATATGACCGCTCACTACAGGAAGAAGCTGCCGGCGCCGGGGAACCAGGGACTGCACCAATAACAGGTGAGTATGATTACACAGCTGCTGCTCCACCTCCCCTGCCAACTCCTGGGTATGACTTGAGTGTAAGCCGAGGAGGGCAATTTCAGCCTAAAAAAATGGGCTGAAATTCTCGGCTTATACTTGAGTATATACGGTATGTCAATTCATCTAGGGATGAAGTGATCATATTGAGACCACAGTGGGCAGTGAAGAAAATAATCATTTCATTTTTACCACCAAAAGTTTGAATTAGCAATAGATTTTACTTTTTCACACTGGAAAATGGGTAAAAATGGCACAAAAATTTGTCCGGCAATTTCTGCTGAATATGAAAATACCCTATATGGCTGAAGAGCACTGCTTAGCTACATGGAGAGATTTTGGAGGGACGGAGAGCTATTTGAACCCTGGAGAGCAGATTTTCCTAGAATAGTTTGTGGACTACATATATAGAGAGCCTAAGTGCTAGATGAGCAGGATCTCCCTCAAGTGATCCCATATTGGAAATTATACCCCTTTGGGAATGTATCTACATGGGGAATGACATTTTGACTTCATGGGTGTTTTTCAGAAACAAGTTGGAGTGGATGTTTCTAAGTGAAAATTGAAAACTGCTGTTTTAGTGACCAGTACATTATAGTGACTAGTGATGAGCGTAAGTGTTCGCCACTACTCGGTACTCGCCCGAGGATCACTGTGCTCGGTGTACTCGGCAAGCACCGAGTATTTCCGGGATTATTTGGCGGGAGCTTGGGTCTCCGCCCTGCAATTCTGGCGCTCTTTAGAGTGCCAATGACAATGCAGGGATTGTCTGCCATGCACTGTAATGCCACAGCCATCTTTGTTGTAATACAGTGATTGGCTGGCAGCACAGCCAATAAGAGACCTTACGCCACCCTGCTTGTCGCATTCTGCTCCGGACATAGCGAGTGTAGGGAGAGCTGCTGCTGAGATAGGGTCAGAATCGTCCTTTTAACAGTTAGTGTAGGTCTGCAACTGTTCAGTCCACAACTCCCAAGAAACCAACAGTCCTTTTTACGGCTAATTCGGGGGTCCAGAGATTGCAGGGCTAGGTAAGCAGGGGAGTCTATGTGGACATATCCACATCAGTGCAAGGCCCACAGGCACTGTATGTTAGTACATAGCACTCACTGCATACCTCCAAAAGCTCCAATCCTGTCTGCTGCTGCAGCTTTTTTAATATATACCTAGCTGCAGTTTTCTGTGGCAATTTTTTTTCTCACCTTATACCTGCTCCTTTTATTCTAAAGCAATCCATAGTCCCCTTATTTCAACATTTATTTGCTTGGTCACACTGCAGATTACAGCCAGGTTATTGTAATCGAAGAGCGTGCAAATCTAAGAATTTTTTTGTTTAGTACCAGGCATCAGATGTGAGTGCACCAAAAAATATTTTTTTTGTGTCATAGCCAACTTGTTGACAAAATTTAGTTGTGCCCAAAAAGATCAAGGCCACATTTAGATCAGTCTGTTATCTCAGGCTGACGGCTGCTGTATCTGTGGTGGAAAAATCACAGCTTCGCAGGCATAAGTTGTATAGTTCTGTGTGCTTGCCTTGTTCTACTCTTTTTTTTTTCAAAAAATTCACAAAAAACAAGAAAATTATTTATACAGTCTGTCATGTCAGGCTGAGACCTGGTGTATCTGTGGTGGAAAAATCGTAGTTTCCCAGGCATAAATTTCCAAGTTCTGTCTGCTAGCCTTTTTCCACTCAGTTTTTTTTTCAAAAATCACCAAAAACTAAAAAAAAATATACAGTCTGTTTTGTCAGGCTGATGCCTGGTGTATCTGTGGTGGAAAAATCGTAGTTTTGCATGCAAACGTAGCCATAGTTCTATGTGCTAGCCTTATTCTACTCCTTTTTTTTCCCAAAAGTTCACAAAAAAAATGTATACAGTCCGTTATGTTAGGCTGAGGCCTAGTGTGTCTGTGTTGGAAAAATCGTAGGTTCACAGGCATGCGTAGCATAGTTCTATGTGCTAGCCTTGTGCTACTCTTTTTTTTTCAAAAATTCACCAAAAACCAAAAAATAATTTAGGCAGTCTGTTATGTCAGGCTGAGGCCTGGTATATCTGTGGGGGGAAAATCGTAGCTTAACAGGAAAAAAATTATACAGTCTGTTATCTATGGTTGCGGTCTGCGGTATCTGTGGTGAAAAAATCATATCTTCGCAGGCATAAGTTGCATAGTTCTGTCGGCTAGCCTTGTTCCACTCATATTTTTTTTCCAAAAATTCACCAAAAACAAAAAAAAATTATACAGTCTGTTATGTCAGGCTAAGGCCTGGTGTATCTGTTTTGGAAAAATTGTAGTTTCGCAGGCATGCATATCATAGTTCTGTGGGCTAACCTTGTTCTACTCTTTTTTTTCTTTTCAAAAATTCACAAAAAAAATATTTATACTGTCTTTTATGTCAGGCTGAGGCCTGGTGTATCTGTGGTGGAAAGATCTACCTATCTGTACCTGATATCACCTCCTTACTGACCCAAATCACACGTTTTCCCGCTATTTCATCCTTCTTTTCTGATTGTTTTCAAAAGAGGACATGGACAAAACGGAATACATCATCTTTCAACCATCTCATGCTGAGTAGACATGAAAGCTCTGTATGCATCATTCGGTACCACTTTAATAAGACGGAAAGTTTGCTCAAGAGAAGATTACATTCCAGACATTCACAGCCTTTTATGGCACATTGTTTGCAGCTGTGATCTTCATCTTCTTGGTGGGGATGTGGTAAAGTTCAAAATCGTCATCAATACCATCATCATCCATATCTTGTAAAGAGGAAATCTGGTGTTTCCAAGGGTCCTGGTTACCTACGTTTATTGGCAATCCTTTAACAGTGTTCGTTACACTACAACAATGATTTTCCACTGTGACATTTGGATATTATTGGTAATATATATGGGTGAAGATGAAGAAGCTTGGGCACGGTTGGGTTTATAGTTACGTACAGGTACTCCTCTTTAAACTTAGTCTTTCACAAGCATCCATCAGTTTGTTTGGTTTTTCTCCAACACTGATCTGCTTTTTTAATTTAGCATCTCAGAAACTTGTTGCACTTTGCCCTTTAGACAGTCTTTGGCACCATATTTTGGACGGGAATTTTTTAGGCCGAGTCTCACATGCTCATCTGTTACACCAATCTTCTGACGGGCATGAAAATAAAAATACTCGGGTTTCTCATAGACTTACATTGGGCTCTTTGCTTGGGTCGATTACCCAAGTATTCCAATTTGCTTGACCCGAGCAACGAGCACCCGAGCATGTTAGTCCTCGCCTATCACTAGTTATGATTTAATTAAGAATAGCAGTATTATGAACCGCAGATACATTCCACGAACAAGAACTCCCACCGGTCACATGGTATGCTGTGGTGATTATGCAGGAAAAGCATCTTTAGTGATAATTGACACAAGCAACCAGCGGTTGTGATAACCACAATGTCAAGATCATACTACATACAGTTGTGCTAGAAAGTTTACATACCCCGACAGAATTTTTGTTCTCTTGACCCTTTTTTCAGAGAATATGAATGATAACACCAAAAATTTTTCTCCACTCATGGTTAGTGGTTGGGTGAAGCCATTTATTGTCAAACTACTGTGTTTTCTCTTTCTAAATCATAATGACAACCCAAAACATCCAAATGACACTGATCAAAAGTTTACATACCCTGGTGATTTTGGCATGATAACATGCACAGCAGTTGACACAAATGGGTTTGAATGGCTACTAAAAGTAACATCCACACCTTTGACCTGTTTGCTTATAATCAGTGTGTATGTATAAAGGCTGAGTCAGTTTCTGGGATCCAGACAGACTCTTGCTTCTTTCATCCAGCCACTGACATTTCTGGATTGTGAGTCATGTGGAAAGCCAAAGAATTGTCAATGGATCTATTGGGAAAGGTAGTTGAACTGTGTAAAATAGGAAAGGGATTCAAAAAGAAATCCAAGGAATTAATAATGCCAGTCAGCAGCGTTCAAACTGTGATTAACAAATAGAAAATCAGGGGCTCTGTGAAAACAAAACCACGGTCAGGTAGACCAACAAAAATGTCATCCACAATTGCCAGGAAATTTGTTCGCGATGCAAAGAAAAACCCACAAATAACATCAGCTGAAATACAGGACTTTCTGAAAACTAGCGGTGTGGCTGTTTCAAGATGTACAATAAGGAAGCACTTGAAAAAAAATGGGCTGCATGGTCGAGTCGCCAGAAAAAAGACATTACTACGCAAATGCCACAAAATATCTTGCCTACAATACACAAAACAGCACAGAGACAAGCCTCAAAACTTCTGGAACAATTTAATTTGGAATGATGAGACCAAAATTAAACTTTTTTGCCACAACCATAAACTTTACATTTGGAGAGAGGTCAACACGACCTAAGATGAAAGGAACACCAATCCTACTGTAAAGCACGGAGGTAAATCTTTGATATTTTAGGGATGTGTGAGCTACAAAGGCACAGGAAACTTGGTCAAAGTTGAAGGAAAAATGAATGCAGCACGTAATCAACAATTACTGGAGGCAAATTTCCATTTTAGAAGTTGCAATACATGGTATTAATAAATGGGGTATGTGAACTTTTGATCATGGTCATTTGGATGTTTTGGGTTATCATTAAGCATCCACATGTTTGGCATTTCTGTAGTGATGAAAGTCCACCTAATTTAAGGGTGCATGTCTCCAGAAGCACAAACTGGGCACAACGTACTGGTCACTACAACGTACTAGTCACTACATCATACTGGTCACTACAACGTACTGGTCACTACAACATTCTGGTCACTACAACAACGTACTGGTCACTGCAATTGCAGTTTGCAATTGTCAGTCAGCAACATCCACTGCTGCTCATTTCTGGAAAACACCCATGGAGTAAAAATCATCACTCGACATGTATATAAATTCCCAAAGGGGTATAATTTCCAAAAAGAGGTCACTTGAGGGTGGATTCTGCTCTTTTAGCACTTAGGGGCTTTGTATATGGAGTTTGCAAACTATTGTTGGAAAATCTGCACACCAGGAGACAAATAGCGCTACATCCCTCCTGAGTCTTGCCATGTGGCTAAGCAGTACTGTACAGCCATATATAGGGTATTTCTACATTCAGCAGAAATTGTTGGACAAAATGGCACCATTTTTACCCATTTCCCTGTGTAAAAATCTAAAATCTGGGGCTAAAGCTACGTTTGGTGGTCAAAATGTAATTATTTTTTTTCTTCAGTGCCCAATGCTATAAAATTTTGTGACCCACCTATGGTGTCAATGTGATCACTGCACCTCTAGATCAATTCATTGAAAGGTGTATCTTGTATATTGGGGTCTCTTATGCGGAGTTCTGCTGTTCTGACAACTCAGGGGCTCTTCCAGTATGACATGGCACTCTCAAACCAGCCCAGCAAAATCTGAACTCCAATATGGCGCTCCTTCCATTCTGAGCCTCAAAAGTAGTTTTCAACCACATATGGGGTATCGGTAGACTCAGAAAAAATTGTAAAGCAAACTTGGCTTTCCATTTTTCTCCTGTTACCATTGTGAAAATAAAAAGATTGGGGCTAAAATAGCATTTTTGTTGCAAAAATGTATTTTTTTTTTATTTTCCCAGATCTATGTTATAAACTTACCTGAAGCATCTGAGGGTTCAAGGTGCTCACCACACATCTAGATACATTCCTTGAGGGGTCTAGTTTCAAAAATGGTGTCATTTGTGGGGTTGTTTCTACTGTTTAGGCACATCAGGGCCTCTCTAAACACGACATGACACCGTGATACTAATTGAGCTACTTGGCTCAATGCCACAGGGTTTTTTAGATGTGGAGCCAATCGTTGTAAAACATGTAACTATGTCTATAATCCAAATAAATTCTCATCTTTCCACAATCATAAGCAATTTGACATACATGATTACATTAATTGCAACACTGAAAATGTGGTGTGTCTAATAGAATGTATCACATGCAAAGTTCAGCATATAGGCTGTACTACATGTCCGCTAAAAGTGCGAGTCAGAAGGCATCTATCAGATGCTGTAAATTCTAAAGCCCTCTCTGCTTCAGCTGTGTCTAGACATTTTTACAATGTGCACAAAGGTAATTTAACTAATCTTAGATTCTGTGGAATAGAAAAGGTCTATAAAGCTCCGAGAGGAGGTAAGGCTACGTTCACATTCACATCACAACGCAAATAAAAATGCACCAAAACGCATGCAAAAACGCTGCGTTTTGCGACGCATGCGTCCTTTTTTGCCGAAATTTGGACGCAAGAAAAATGCAACTTGTTGCGTTTTCTGCGCCCGACGCTTGCGGCAAAAAAACCGAATGCGTCGCACAACGCAGCACAACGCATGTCCATGCGTCCCCCATGTTAAATATAGGGGAGCATGACGCATGCGTCGCCGCTGCGTCGCCCGACGCAAACACGCAAAACGCTAATGTGAACGTAGCCTAACTTACAGCAGAAACTTTTCAGTCAGGAAACATATTGGATGTTTATGCTTAACTTGCGTACTCCTCATGGTCTCAATGCTAGATAACACTTAATAAAACAATGTTAATGTTTAAATAATACTTCTTAAGGGAAAATATCATGCTAATTTAATTTAATTAATATCCATGATGGTTTTGAACTGGTAATCACTTCTTTCTACATTTATATATGCTTTTTTGCATTTTAATTGTCTGTCCAATCAATGTCACGTGTATACTATATATATGTTCTCAATGCACTACGAGATAGATCATGAGTAAGACTTTTTAGTGAAACGCGTTGATCGGCCTCACTGGTGTGCCAGGTGTTTGCTATGCAGATTTTTTGAAGAACCAGCTCTACCCTCGCCTACTGTATTTTCACCCATCCCTTGTAGATTGTGAGCCCTCGCGGGCAGGGTCCTTTCTCCTCCTGTACCAGTTGTGACTTGTATTGTTTAACCCCTTCAAGACACAGCCCTTTTTCGTTTTTGCAGTTTTGCTTTTTGCTCCCCTCCTTCCTAGAGCCATAACTTTTGTATTTTTCCGTCAATATGGCCATGTGAGGGCTTATTTTTTGCAGGCCGAGTTGTACTTTTGAACGACACCATTGGTTTTACCATGTCTTGTACTCAAAAACGGGAAAAAAATTCCAAGGGTGGTAAAATTTCAAAAAAAGTGCAATCCCACACTTATTTTTTGTTTGGCTTTTTTGCTAGGTTCACTAAATGCTAAAACTGACCTGCCATTATGATTCTACAGGTCATTTCGAGTTCATAGACACCAAAAATGTCTAGGTTATATTTTATCTAAGTGGTGAAAAAAAATTCAAAACTTTGGTAAAAAAAAAAAATAGCGCCATTTTCAGATACCTATAGCGTCTCCATTTTTCTTCATCTCGGGTCAAGTGAGAGCTTATTTTTTGCATGCCGTGCTGACATTTATAATGATACCACGTTTGTGCAGATTTGTTCTTTTGATCGCTCGTTATTGCATTTGGTTGCGGTGACCAAAAAAACTTAATTCTGACAATTCAAATTTTTTTCTCGCTACGTTGTTTAGCGATCAGGTTAATTAATTTTTTTATTGATAAATCAGACGATTCTGAACGCGACAATACCAAATATGTGTATGTTTGATTTTTTTTATTGTTTTATTTTGAATGGGGCGAAAGGAGGGTGATTTAAGCTTTTATATATTTTTTTTTTTTTCATATTTTTTAAAACTTTTTTTAACTTTTGCCATGCTTCAATAGCCTCCATGGGAGGCTAGAAGCTGGCACAGCCTGATCACTCTGCTACATAGCAGTGATCATCAGATCGCTCCTATGTAGCTAAATTGCAGGCTTGCTATGAGCGTCGACCACAGGGTGGCGCTCAAAGCAAGTCGGCATCAGTAACCATAGAGCTCTCAAGGAGACCTCTGGTTACTATGCTGATGCATGTGCGCATTTATGGCCGCACGGCCGTAGTTAAATGCCGCGGTCAACGCTTGACAGTGGCATTTAACTGGTTAATAGTGGCAGGTGGATCGCGATTCCACCTGCTGCTATTGCCAGCACATGTCAGCTGTATAAAACAGCTGACATGTCGCAACTTTTATGTGGGCTCAGCGCCGGAGCCCACAT
This sequence comes from Ranitomeya imitator, assembly GCF_032444005.1. Classification (NCBI taxonomy): domain Eukaryota; kingdom Metazoa; phylum Chordata; class Amphibia; order Anura; family Dendrobatidae; genus Ranitomeya; species Ranitomeya imitator. The sequence continues at coordinate 718,538,327 of NC_091283.1, read as the reverse complement.
CAAAGGGGGAGACACGACATGCGCCGTACAAGTACGGGGCATGTCGTGAAGGGGTTAAGATCATTGTACTTGTTTTTATTATGTATACCCCTCCTCACATGTAAAGCGCCATGAAATAAATGGCGCTATAATAATAAATAATGATAATAATATTTTTTAAGTTGTCCAATAAAGCTTTACAAAGTTTGAGCCGCCTCCGCCTCAAGCTGGATCATTTCTCCTCTGTTCTCATTTTACGTGTGTAAGTGTCCTGGTACGTGTGAAAACTGTTACCACATGTAACGGACATACTGATGTCTGAAAGAGCCTTATTAATGTGAAATAAAATCTCTTTATTTATCTAGAAGGCACATGATATTTCCACAAATAAAACAAGTTGCAGAATGAGAAACTCAAACAATCATGTAAATATAACATGAAAGGCTGTCCTTGATTCATCACGTTATATCAATATTGACCTGTGTGGGACTTAGTTGGGCAGAGTACATTATCAGGTGGCCCAGCCTAGTGCTCTGGGGATGGGACCCCACATGGGATTGTAGGGAACCATAAAATGGCTTGCAGTTTGGTAGACATTTTTTATTCTGTTTCGGGTCCACTGATTCCATAGATCACCCATATTTTTTTTACTAAACTAAACATAACTTTGCACCAGGAAGGTTGTTAGAATGCATAATGAAATCTATTATCAGCTTGTCATTTTGAATGTAAAATGAAACACTTGTTTCGACCTCCCCCTATTGGCCTGGATCAATACTTTTTGTGATACCTAAACTTAAATTTTCTTGCTATCTCTTGGGACATATTATGTGCTGAAAGAAAAGCAAGATTTAATCATGATTGCATTGTGCATATTATATAATTTATGCTCAGCCCTTGAATTCTTGCAGAGCAAAGTGAATCTATGATAGTACCAACCATATGATAGTTAAAGGATGCTTTATATATATTTTAGTACTTCTTTTTAGTATTGTAGATTTGGCATCCTCTGTCCACATTGAAAAAATAATGGAAGCAATGGAGAATATCCTCATAAAGTATATAGATGAAGCTGTGACTCAAGGAGAAGCCATTATTATGGGGGACTACAACTACCCTGAAATAGATTGGGGAACAGAAACCGGCAGTTCCAGCAAAGGTAATCGGTTTTTGACAACTATGAGTGACATTTACCTTTCAGAATTGGTTCAGGACCCAACAAGAAGGGGGGCACTGCTAGACCTATTATTAACCAACAGGCCAGACCGCATAGCAAATATAAGGGTTGGGGGTCACTTGGGAAATAGTGATCACAAAATAATAAGTTTTCATGTATCCTTCAATAAGAAGTGTAGTAGAGGGGTTACACGGACACTAAACTTCAGGAGGGCAAATTTCCAACGGATGAGAGATGATCTTGGTGTAATTAACTGGGATGATATCCTGAGGTATAAATAGAAAACAGCAAAAGATTGAAACCAACCACAATTTTTATAAAAGCCAAGGGTACCCAAAAATATGAATGAAAATAGCACAATAAAGGGACCTAAAACATAACATTTAATATACTAGTTAAAAATGGCATAACCCAATACACACAAACATGTATAATACCAACAGTTGGTCAAACAGTTATCCAAGGAAATCACAGAGAAACGGTACTTAAAGCAGAAAAATACTCAAATTTACAACTGCTTCTCCTGCTAGCATGTCCTTACCCAAAGCTCCAAAAAAAGGCTGAAGGAGGGTATATACTAATGCTGCTATTTGTACCTGTGTGCTTTTGCTCAGAAATGTGACATGTGAAATGTGAAAATGGAAGAAGGCATCCTGGATAGGACCTGTGCACAGTAAATACCGTATGGGAATAAACATACTAGAAATAGAAGGAAACCAATATGGCTAAATAGAGCTGTAAGGGGCGCAATAAGGGACAAAAAGAAAGCAATTAGAGAATTAAAGGAAGTAGGTAGTGATGAGGCATTACCGTATATACTCGAGTATAAGCCGAGATTTTCAGCCCAAATTTTTGGGCTGAAAGTGCCCCCCTCGGCTTATACTCGAGTCACGGTAGCGGTGGGGTCGGCGGGTGAGGGGGTGAGGGCGCTGAGGCATACTTACCTAGTCCCAGCGATCCTCGCGCTGTCCCTGCCGTCCCACGGGCTTCGGCGCTGCAGCTTCTTCCTCTCTTCAGCGGTCACGTGGGACCGCTCATTACAGAAATGAATAAGCGGCTCCACCTCCCATAGGGGCGGAGCCGCTTATTCATTTCTCTAATCAGCGGTGCCGGTGACCGCTGATAGAGAAAGAAGCTGCGGCACCGAAGACCAGGCAGAGGGACAGCGCGAGGATCGCCAGGACTAGGTGAGTATGTTATATTCACCTGTCCACGTTCCAGCCGCCGGGCGTCGCTCCATCTTCCCGGCGTCTCCATCTTCCCGGCGTCTGCACTCTGACTGTTCAGGTCAAAGGGCGCGATGACGCAAACAGTGTGCGCGGCGCCCTCTGCCTGATCAGTCAGAGCAGAGACGCCGGGAAGATGGAGGCGCCGGAACGAGACGCCGGGAGCTGCAATCAAGGGAGGTGAGTATGTGTTTTTTTTTTTTTATTGCAGCAGTAGCAGCGGCAGAACAGATTAATGTGGAGCATCTATGGGGCACAATGAACGGTGCAGAGCACTGTATATGGGGCACAGCTATGGGGCACAATGAACGGTGCAGAGCACCGTATATGGAGCACATCTATGGGGCACAGTGAACGGTGCAGAGCACCGTATATGGAGCACATCTATGGGGCACAGTGAACGGTGCAGAGCACCGTATATGGAGCACATCTATGGGGCACAGTGAACGGTGCAGAGCACCGTATATGGAGCACATCTATGGGGCACAGTGAACGGTGCAGAGCACCGTATATGGAGTACATCTATGGGGCACAGTGAACGGTTTTTTTTAGGCCGAACGAATTTTTTAGGCCGAGTCTCACATGCTCATCTGTTACACCAATCTTCTGACGGGCATGAAAATAAAAATACTCGGGTTTCTCATAGACTTACATTGGGCTCTTTGCTTGGGTCGATTACCCAAGTATTCCAATTTGCTTGACCCGAGCAACGAGCACCCGAGCATGTTAGTCCTCGCCTATCACTAGTTATGATTTAATTAAGAATAGCAGTATTATGAACCGCAGATACATTCCACGAACAAGAACTCCCACCGGTCACATGGTATGCTGTGGTGATTATGCAGGAAAAGCATCTTTAGTGATAATTGACACAAGCAACCAGCGGTTGTGATAACCACAATGTCAAGATCATACTACATACAGTTGTGCTAGAAAGTTTACATACCCCGACAGAATTTTTGTTCTCTTGACCCTTTTTTCAGAGAATATGAATGATAACACCAAAAATTTTTCTCCACTCATGGTTAGTGGTTGGGTGAAGCCATTTATTGTCAAACTACTGTGTTTTCTCTTTCTAAATCATAATGACAACCCAAAACATCCAAATGACACTGATCAAAAGTTTACATACCCTGGTGATTTTGGCATGATAACATGCACAGCAGTTGACACAAATGGGTTTGAATGGCTACTAAAAGTAACATCCACACCTTTGACCTGTTTGCTTATAATCAGTGTGTATGTATAAAGGCTGAGTCAGTTTCTGGGATCCAGACAGACTCTTGCTTCTTTCATCCAGCCACTGACATTTCTGGATTGTGAGTCATGTGGAAAGCCAAAGAATTGTCAATGGATCTATTGGGAAAGGTAGTTGAACTGTGTAAAATAGGAAAGGGATTCAAAAAGAAATCCAAGGAATTAATAATGCCAGTCAGCAGCGTTCAAACTGTGATTAACAAATAGAAAATCAGGGGCTCTGTGAAAACAAAACCACGGTCAGGTAGACCAACAAAAATGTCATCCACAATTGCCAGGAAATTTGTTCGCGATGCAAAGAAAAACCCACAAATAACATCAGCTGAAATACAGGACTTTCTGAAAACTAGCGGTGTGGCTGTTTCAAGATGTACAATAAGGAAGCACTTGAAAAAAAATGGGCTGCATGGTCGAGTCGCCAGAAAAAAGACATTACTACGCAAATGCCACAAAATATCTTGCCTACAATACACAAAACAGCACAGAGACAAGCCTCAAAACTTCTGGAACAATTTAATTTGGAATGATGAGACCAAAATTAAACTTTTTTGCCACAACCATAAACTTTACATTTGGAGAGAGGTCAACACGACCTAAGATGAAAGGAACACCAATCCTACTGTAAAGCACGGAGGTAAATCTTTGATATTTTAGGGATGTGTGAGCTACAAAGGCACAGGAAACTTGGTCAAAGTTGAAGGAAAAATGAATGCAGCACGTAATCAACAATTACTGGAGGCAAATTTCCATTTTAGAAGTTGCAATACATGGTATTAATAAATGGGGTATGTGAACTTTTGATCATGGTCATTTGGATGTTTTGGGTTATCATTAAGCATCCACATGTTTGGCATTTCTGTAGTGATGAAAGTCCACCTAATTTAAGGGTGCATGTCTCCAGAAGCACAAACTGGGCACAACGTACTGGTCACTACAACGTACTAGTCACTACATCATACTGGTCACTACAACGTACTGGTCACTACAACATTCTGGTCACTACAACAACGTACTGGTCACTGCAATTGCAGTTTGCAATTGTCAGTCAGCAACATCCACTGCTGCTCATTTCTGGAAAACACCCATGGAGTAAAAATCATCACTCGACATGTATATAAATTCCCAAAGGGGTATAATTTCCAAAAAGAGGTCACTTGAGGGTGGATTCTGCTCTTTTAGCACTTAGGGGCTTTGTATATGGAGTTTGCAAACTATTGTTGGAAAATCTGCACACCAGGAGACAAATAGCGCTACATCCCTCCTGAGTCTTGCCATGTGGCTAAGCAGTACTGTACAGCCATATATAGGGTATTTCTACATTCAGCAGAAATTGTTGGACAAAATGGCACCATTTTTACCCATTTCCCTGTGTAAAAATCTAAAATCTGGGGCTAAAGCTACGTTTGGTGGTCAAAATGTAATTATTTTTTTTCTTCAGTGCCCAATGCTATAAAATTTTGTGACCCACCTATGGTGTCAATGTGATCACTGCACCTCTAGATCAATTCATTGAAAGGTGTATCTTGTATATTGGGGTCTCTTATGCGGAGTTCTGCTGTTCTGACAACTCAGGGGCTCTTCCAGTATGACATGGCACTCTCAAACCAGCCCAGCAAAATCTGAACTCCAATATGGCGCTCCTTCCATTCTGAGCCTCAAAAGTAGTTTTCAACCACATATGGGGTATCGGTAGACTCAGAAAAAATTGTAAAGCAAACTTGGCTTTCCATTTTTCTCCTGTTACCATTGTGAAAATAAAAAGATTGGGGCTAAAATAGCATTTTTGTTGCAAAAATGTATTTTTTTTTTATTTTCCCAGATCTATGTTATAAACTTACCTGAAGCATCTGAGGGTTCAAGGTGCTCACCACACATCTAGATACATTCCTTGAGGGGTCTAGTTTCAAAAATGGTGTCATTTGTGGGGTTGTTTCTACTGTTTAGGCACATCAGGGCCTCTCTAAACACGACATGACACCGTGATACTAATTGAGCTACTTGGCTCAATGCCACAGGGTTTTTTAGATGTGGAGCCAATCGTTGTAAAACATGTAACTATGTCTATAATCCAAATAAATTCTCATCTTTCCACAATCATAAGCAATTTGACATACATGATTACATTAATTGCAACACTGAAAATGTGGTGTGTCTAATAGAATGTATCACATGCAAAGTTCAGCATATAGGCTGTACTACATGTCCGCTAAAAGTGCGAGTCAGAAGGCATCTATCAGATGCTGTAAATTCTAAAGCCCTCTCTGCTTCAGCTGTGTCTAGACATTTTTACAATGTGCACAAAGGTAATTTAACTAATCTTAGATTCTGTGGAATAGAAAAGGTCTATAAAGCTCCGAGAGGAGGTAAGGCTACGTTCACATTCACATCACAACGCAAATAAAAATGCACCAAAACGCATGCAAAAACGCTGCGTTTTGCGACGCATGCGTCCTTTTTTGCCGAAATTTGGACGCAAGAAAAATGCAACTTGTTGCGTTTTCTGCGCCCGACGCTTGCGGCAAAAAAACCGAATGCGTCGCACAACGCAGCACAACGCATGTCCATGCGTCCCCCATGTTAAATATAGGGGAGCATGACGCATGCGTCGCCGCTGCGTCGCCCGACGCAAACACGCAAAACGCTAATGTGAACGTAGCCTAACTTACAGCAGAAACTTTTCAGTCAGGAAACATATTGGATGTTTATGCTTAACTTGCGTACTCCTCATGGTCTCAATGCTAGATAACACTTAATAAAACAATGTTAATGTTTAAATAATACTTCTTAAGGGAAAATATCATGCTAATTTAATTTAATTAATATCCATGATGGTTTTGAACTGGTAATCACTTCTTTCTACATTTATATATGCTTTTTTGCATTTTAATTGTCTGTCCAATCAATGTCACGTGTATACTATATATATGTTCTCAATGCACTACGAGATAGATCATGAGTAAGACTTTTTAGTGAAACGCGTTGATCGGCCTCACTGGTGTGCCAGGTGTTTGCTATGCAGATTTTTTGAAGAACCAGCTCTACCCTCGCCTACTGTATTTTCACCCATCCCTTGTAGATTGTGAGCCCTCGCGGGCAGGGTCCTTTCTCCTCCTGTACCAGTTGTGACTTGTATTGTTTAACCCCTTCAAGACACAGCCCTTTTTCGTTTTTGCAGTTTTGCTTTTTGCTCCCCTCCTTCCTAGAGCCATAACTTTTGTATTTTTCCGTCAATATGGCCATGTGAGGGCTTATTTTTTGCAGGCCGAGTTGTACTTTTGAACGACACCATTGGTTTTACCATGTCTTGTACTCAAAAACGGGAAAAAAATTCCAAGGGTGGTAAAATTTCAAAAAAAGTGCAATCCCACACTTATTTTTTGTTTGGCTTTTTTGCTAGGTTCACTAAATGCTAAAACTGACCTGCCATTATGATTCTACAGGTCATTTCGAGTTCATAGACACCAAAAATGTCTAGGTTATATTTTATCTAAGTGGTGAAAAAAAATTCAAAACTTTGGTAAAAAAAAAAAATAGCGCCATTTTCAGATACCTATAGCGTCTCCATTTTTCTTCATCTCGGGTCAAGTGAGAGCTTATTTTTTGCATGCCGTGCTGACATTTATAATGATACCACGTTTGTGCAGATTTGTTCTTTTGATCGCTCGTTATTGCATTTGGTTGCGGTGACCAAAAAAACTTAATTCTGACAATTCAAATTTTTTTCTCGCTACGTTGTTTAGCGATCAGGTTAATTAATTTTTTTATTGATAAATCAGACGATTCTGAACGCGACAATACCAAATATGTGTATGTTTGATTTTTTTTATTGTTTTATTTTGAATGGGGCGAAAGGAGGGTGATTTAAGCTTTTATATATTTTTTTTTTTTTCATATTTTTTAAAACTTTTTTTAACTTTTGCCATGCTTCAATAGCCTCCATGGGAGGCTAGAAGCTGGCACAGCCTGATCACTCTGCTACATAGCAGTGATCATCAGATCGCTCCTATGTAGCTAAATTGCAGGCTTGCTATGAGCGTCGACCACAGGGTGGCGCTCAAAGCAAGTCGGCATCAGTAACCATAGAGCTCTCAAGGAGACCTCTGGTTACTATGCTGATGCATGTGCGCATTTATGGCCGCACGGCCGTAGTTAAATGCCGCGGTCAACGCTTGACAGTGGCATTTAACTGGTTAATAGTGGCAGGTGGATCGCGATTCCACCTGCTGCTATTGCCAGCACATGTCAGCTGTATAAAACAGCTGACATGTCGCAACTTTTATGTGGGCTCAGCGCCGGAGCCCACATCAAAGGGGGAGACACGACATGCGCCGTACAAGTACGGGGCATGTCGTGAAGGGGTTAAGATCATTGTACTTGTTTTTATTATGTATACCCCTCCTCACATGTAAAGCGCCATGAAATAAATGGCGCTATAATAATAAATAATGATAATAATATTTTTTAAGTTGTCCAATAAAGCTTTACAAAGTTTGAGCCGCCTCCGCCTCAAGCTGGATCATTTCTCCTCTGTTCTCATTTTACGTGTGTAAGTGTCCTGGTACGTGTGAAAACTGTTACCACATGTAACGGACATACTGATGTCTGAAAGAGCCTTATTAATGTGAAATAAAATCTCTTTATTTATCTAGAAGGCACATGATATTTCCACAAATAAAACAAGTTGCAGAATGAGAAACTCAAACAATCATGTAAATATAACATGAAAGGCTGTCCTTGATTCATCACGTTATATCAATATTGACCTGTGTGGGACTTAGTTGGGCAGAGTACATTATCAGGTGGCCCAGCCTAGTGCTCTGGGGATGGGACCCCACATGGGATTGTAGGGAACCATAAAATGGCTTGCAGTTTGGTAGACATTTTTTATTCTGTTTCGGGTCCACTGATTCCATAGATCACCCATATTTTTTTTACTAAACTAAACATAACTTTGCACCAGGAAGGTTGTTAGAATGCATAATGAAATCTATTATCAGCTTGTCATTTTGAATGTAAAATGAAACACTTGTTTCGACCTCCCCCTATTGGCCTGGATCAATACTTTTTGTGATACCTAAACTTAAATTTTCTTGCTATCTCTTGGGACATATTATGTGCTGAAAGAAAAGCAAGATTTAATCATGATTGCATTGTGCATATTATATAATTTATGCTCAGCCCTTGAATTCTTGCAGAGCAAAGTGAATCTATGATAGTACCAACCATATGATAGTTAAAGGATGCTTTATATATATTTTAGTACTTCTTTTTAGTATTGTAGATTTGGCATCCTCTGTCCACATTGAAAAAATAATGGAAGCAATGGAGAATATCCTCATAAAGTATATAGATGAAGCTGTGACTCAAGGAGAAGCCATTATTATGGGGGACTACAACTACCCTGAAATAGATTGGGGAACAGAAACCGGCAGTTCCAGCAAAGGTAATCGGTTTTTGACAACTATGAGTGACATTTACCTTTCAGAATTGGTTCAGGACCCAACAAGAAGGGGGGCACTGCTAGACCTATTATTAACCAACAGGCCAGACCGCATAGCAAATATAAGGGTTGGGGGTCACTTGGGAAATAGTGATCACAAAATAATAAGTTTTCATGTATCCTTCAATAAGAAGTGTAGTAGAGGGGTTACACGGACACTAAACTTCAGGAGGGCAAATTTCCAACGGATGAGAGATGATCTTGGTGTAATTAACTGGGATGATATCCTGAGGTATAAATAGAAAACAGCAAAAGATTGAAACCAACCACAATTTTTATAAAAGCCAAGGGTACCCAAAAATATGAATGAAAATAGCACAATAAAGGGACCTAAAACATAACATTTAATATACTAGTTAAAAATGGCATAACCCAATACACACAAACATGTATAATACCAACAGTTGGTCAAACAGTTATCCAAGGAAATCACAGAGAAACGGTACTTAAAGCAGAAAAATACTCAAATTTACAACTGCTTCTCCTGCTAGCATGTCCTTACCCAAAGCTCCAAAAAAAGGCTGAAGGAGGGTATATACTAATGCTGCTATTTGTACCTGTGTGCTTTTGCTCAGAAATGTGACATGTGAAATGTGAAAATGGAAGAAGGCATCCTGGATAGGACCTGTGCACAGTAAATACCGTATGGGAATAAACATACTAGAAATAGAAGGAAACCAATATGGCTAAATAGAGCTGTAAGGGGCGCAATAAGGGACAAAAAGAAAGCAATTAGAGAATTAAAGGAAGTAGGTAGTGATGAGGCATTACCGTATATACTCGAGTATAAGCCGAGATTTTCAGCCCAAATTTTTGGGCTGAAAGTGCCCCCCTCGGCTTATACTCGAGTCACGGTAGCGGTGGGGTCGGCGGGTGAGGGGGTGAGGGCGCTGAGGCATACTTACCTAGTCCCAGCGATCCTCGCGCTGTCCCTGCCGTCCCACGGGCTTCGGCGCTGCAGCTTCTTCCTCTCTTCAGCGGTCACGTGGGACCGCTCATTACAGAAATGAATAAGCGGCTCCACCTCCCATAGGGGCGGAGCCGCTTATTCATTTCTCTAATCAGCGGTGCCGGTGACCGCTGATAGAGAAAGAAGCTGCGGCACCGAAGACCAGGCAGAGGGACAGCGCGAGGATCGCCAGGACTAGGTGAGTATGTTATATTCACCTGTCCACGTTCCAGCCGCCGGGCGTCGCTCCATCTTCCCGGCGTCTCCATCTTCCCGGCGTCTGCACTCTGACTGTTCAGGTCAAAGGGCGCGATGACGCAAACAGTGTGCGCGGCGCCCTCTGCCTGATCAGTCAGAGCAGAGACGCCGGGAAGATGGAGGCGCCGGAACGAGACGCCGGGAGCTGCAATCAAGGGAGGTGAGTATGTGTTTTTTTTTTTTTATTGCAGCAGTAGCAGCGGCAGAACAGATTAATGTGGAGCATCTATGGGGCACAATGAACGGTGCAGAGCACTGTATATGGGGCACAGCTATGGGGCACAATGAACGGTGCAGAGCACCGTATATGGAGCACATCTATGGGGCACAGTGAACGGTGCAGAGCACCGTATATGGAGCACATCTATGGGGCACAGTGAACGGTGCAGAGCACCGTATATGGAGCACATCTATGGGGCACAGTGAACGGTGCAGAGCACCGTATATGGAGCACATCTATGGGGCACAGTGAACGGTGCAGAGCACCGTATATGGAGTACATCTATGGGGCACAGTGAACGGTGCAGAGCACCGTATATGGAGCACATCTATGGGGCACAGTGAACGGTGCAGAGCACCGTATATGGAGTACATCTATGGGGCACAGTGAACGGTGCAGAGCACCGTATATGGAGCACATCTATGGGGCACAGTGAACGGTGCAGAGCACCGTATATGGAGCACATCTATGGGGCACAGTGAACGGTGCAGAGCACCGTATATGGCACAGCTATGGGGCACAGTGAACGGTGCAGAGCACCGTATATGGCACATCTATGGGGCACAATGAACGGTGCAGAGCACCGTATATGGCACACCTATGGGGCACAGTGAACGGTGCAGAGCACCGTATATGGCACACCTATGGGGCACAGTGAACGGTGCAGAGCATCGTATATGGCACACCTATGGGGCACAGTGAACGGTGCAGAGCATCGTATATGGCACACCTATGGGGCACAGTGAACGGTGCAGAGCACCGTATATGGCACAGCTAGGGGGCACAGTGAACGGTGCAGAGCACTGTATATGGCACAGCTATGGGGCACAGTGAACGGTGCAGAGCACTATATGGGGCACAGCTATGGGGAAATATGAACGGTGTAGAGCACTATATGGCACAGCTATGGGGAAATAATTATCTATTTTTATTTTTGAAATTCACCGGTAAATGCTGCATTTCCACCCTAGGCTTATACTCGAGTCAATAAGTTTTCCCAGTTTTTTGTGGCAAAATTAGGGGGGTCGGCTTATAGTCGGGGTCGGCTTATACTCGAGTATATACGGTAACTAAATACAGAAAATTAAATGAATTCTGTAAAAAGCAAATCAAGGCAGCAAAAAATATTCTTTAACATACGTAAATAGTAAGAAACTAAAAAATGATAGCGTTGACCCTCTTAAAAATAGTCTGGGTGAAATGGTGGATAAGGATGAGGAAAAAGCCAATATGCTAAATGACTTTTTTCATCAGTATTTACACAAGAAAATTCCATGGCAATCAATATGATCAGTGATAACAAAAATTCCCCATTAAATGTCACCTGCTTAACCAAGCAGGAAGTACGGCGGCGTCTAAAAATCACTAACATTGATAAATCTCCAGGCCCGGATGGGATACACCCCCGAGTACTGCAGGAAGTAAGTACAGTCATTGATAGACCATTATTTTTAACTAGATGGTGGCCCGATTCTAACGTATCGGGTATTCTAGAATATGTAGGTAGTATATAGCACAGGCTACGTACTATATTGCACAGTGACGTAGTATATAACACAACCGACGTAGTATATAACTTAGCTACTAAACAAGAAAAGGAAAACCACTATAATGTATGCACACCACCAAAAGTTATAATAAGTCAAACAAGCTTTATTGGTAACATATAAAAACAATTAAAACCATACATACAAAACTCCCTCCATATACGTGTGCCCAACACTGCCCAATACACAATACTTCCATATAGTAGTGGAAGTATCAGCAAAAGATATATCTGTCGATAGAAAAACCCTGTCAGGCTGCAGCTTACCCACAGCAAATATAGTCCTCCTGGTATATAATGAGTAGGGCACAAGCAAATACGTTCAAATAATTACCCCAAATAGGAAGAAGGAGCACGGCTGTCACCTGTCCTCAGCATAAGAGGGGAACATGCTGCGGCAGCTAGAAGGTGATCCAGACAGAAGGCTCACAAAATATAGAGAAAATATAGCAAGAACTGGGCAGCCAGCAAGTGAGGGGCAACGGAGGGAGAGCTATGTAAACTAGAAGCTTGGGCTGACAAATGGCAAATGAGCTTTAATGGGGATAAATGTAAGGTCATGCACTTGGGTAGAAGTAATAAGATGTATAACTATGCGCTTAATTCTAAAACTCTGGGCAAAACCATCAATGAAAAAAACCTGGGTGTATAGGTGGATGACAAACTCATATTCAGTGGCCAGTGTCAGGCAGCTGCTACAAAGGCAAATAAAATAATGGGATGCATTAAAAGAGGCAAAGATGCTCATGAGGAGAACATAATTTTACCTCTATACAAGTCACTAGTTCGACCACACTTAGAATACTGTGCACAGTTCTGGTCTCCGGTGTATAAGAAAGACATAGCTGAACTAGTGCGGGTGCAGAGAAGAGCGACCAAGGTTATTAGAGGACTGGGGGGTCTGCAATACCAAGATAGGTTATTACACTTGGGGCTATTTAGTTTGGAAAAACAAAGACTAAGGGGTGATCTTATTTTCATGTATAAATATATGAGGGGACAGTACAAAGACCTTTCTGATGATCTTTTTAATCATAGACCTGAGACGGGGACAAGGGGGCATCCTCTACGTCTGGAGGAAAGAAGGTTTAAGCATAATAACAGACGTGGATTCTTTACTGCAAGAGCAGTGAGACTATGGAACTTTCTGCCATATGATGTTGTAATGAGTGATTCATTACTTAAATTTAAGAGGGGACTGGATACTTTTCTTGAAAAGTATAATGTTACAGGGTATATACACTAGATTCCTTGATAGGGCGTTGATCCAGGGAACTAGTCTGAGTGCCATATGTGGAGTCAGGAAGGAATTTTTTCCCCAATGTGGAGCTTACTCTTTGCCACATGGGTTTTTTTTGCCTTCCTCTGGATCAACATGTTAGGGCAAGTTAGGTTAGGCTATGGGTTGAACTAGATGGACTTGAAGTCTTCCTTCAACCTTAATAACTATGAATATATTATTATGGCACTGTGTACTTTGCTTAATTTTATTTATTTGTCTGTCGACGATACTCTAGTTTTCTAATATGGCTATGTGTCCATTGCTTAATGCCTGATTTCCTTATTTATGGAGGCAGTTACCGTTGTTATGGTTCAGTATATCAGTGGTGAATGATATTATGTGATTCTCTCTCTAGACGTGCTGCGCGCATGGCTGCACATGTGCTGTGTTTTCACCAGTAGGGAGATGCTCTACCATGCATTGTGTTGCCTGGGTTACATTTCTGGCCACATGACCAGATCATGTGATCGCATGATGTGTGTGCTGAGCAGGCCCAACCCACACATGCCCAGCGGATTACCTAATTTACACACCGCTATTTAATACTGTGCACACTAGTCTATTCTACCTCCTGACGAAACTGCAAGCGGCGGTGAAACACGCATCGAGGTGCGTCTCAGCAGTTGACTTATTGTGACGGGCATTTTGATTTTTTTGGACAGCATTATTTATTTGACATTTATATATATACAGGGTGGAGCGCGGTAATTTGCTTTTTTGCACTGCATGCTGTGGCGGCACTGTCGGTCGAAGAGAGGGGAGAGTGGGTGTGGCTTACAGTGGCTGATGGGAGATTTGTATTCCTCTGCCTTTCAGTTGCCATCATGCAGTGGACACGTGAGGAGAGGTCATTTTGTGTTGAAGCGTATTTTTCAAATGCCCACTCGATCATTGCAGTGCAGCGTGCTTTTCGTTTACAATTCGCTGTTCCTCCACGCGGACGTGTTCCTGGACGGCAATCAATTGTAAATTGGGTGAATGCATTCAGAACAGCAGGGAATGTGTCATGTGTACGAAGGGGACCTGAGAGAAGGATTACAACACCACAAAACATCGAGAGAGTTAGAGCAGCAGTACTGCAATCTCCGAAACGCTCTTGGCATTTCAAGACGTTCTCTCCACCGGATTCTTCATGATGAACTGAATTTTCACCCGTATAAAATGTGCGTGGTCCAACATTTGTCAGCATGGGACTATTTGACACGGCGGACCTCTTGTGAAGACATGTTAGCAACGATACCCCGTGACGCAATTGTGTTTTTTTCTGATGAGGCACATTTTCACCTCAGTGGGTGTGTAAACAAACAAAATATGCGTTACTGGAGTGAAACAAACCCCAGAGAAGTTCACGAGAGACCTCTGCATTCGGACCGCGTCACTGTGTGGTGCGCCATATCACGAGTAGGCATCATTGGTCCTTACTTTTTTCAGGATAATGGTCGTGCCATAACTGTGAACTCCGAACGGTACTTGTCTATGATACAGGATTATTTTCAGCCGGCTCTTGAGGCAATGGAACTAGAGGATACATGGTTCCAACAGGATGGTGCCACTGCACACACAGCGAGGGTTACCATGAATTGTTTGAGGCAAATGTTTCCTGGACGGCTTATCTCTTTGAGGGGAGATGTGAACTGGCCAGCACGCTCACCAGATTTAGCCCCATGCGATTTTTTCCTTTGGGGTTACCTGAAGTCTAAGGTGTATATCAACCGTCCCAACACCTTGGAAGACCTAAGGAACAATATTGAAGCTGAAATTGGCAGAATACCAGTGGACATGCTTGTTAGAGTTCATGAAAACTTCAGAAAACGTATGCAGCAGTGTGTGGATAGCGAAGGTCGACATTTGCCAGATACACTATTTAAAACCATGTAATTTAAAAATTCCATTACTGTTCAGTATAATTAAAATATAAAATAAATTTTTCTAATGATCATAATTTTTTTTATTTCATTCCCAAATCAGCAAATTACCGCGCTCCACCCTGTATATATATATATATATATATATATATATATATATATATATATATATATATATATATATATTGTAGCGATTTCACTCACTCAGCTGCGACGGCTGACACTCAGGAGACGTGTTCCTTTAAAGTTCACTGGGTTTATTGCTTCATAAACCATGTGGCAAAACAACAGAAAGCAAAATAGCCTTTGGTTCAGGCAAAGGAAAACAAGTGTCCAGTTCATCCGGCTCAGTCCTGAAGCCGTAACACACTCAGGAGGGTTTCACCTCCACACATATCTGCTGTGTAAAGGATTAGCCAGTCTTATATAGGACTAACCACACCCAGTAATCTATCACATGATTAGCCATGTGGTCTGACATCACCACAGGTCCTGAAACACAAACATATGGTTATATAAAACAACGCAATATTCCGGGCTACATTACAGCAACAAGGCACTTATGTGGCACATACCTCCCATCGACTACACACCCTTTAGCCATGCTACAATATATATACATTTGCATGATCTTATTGCATGCTAGTGGTCCTTAATGCTCTATAGCCACTTTACATATTATTATAGCCAAGTCCATATAATTTATCATATCTTAATACTGGGTTTTTTCCATAGGCATATCCAGTGACACCTCATATGTGTAATACTGACTTTATATGTGGAGTTTTTTGCTGCTGTTTAGCCTTATGTTGGTTGTCCCTAGCAACCTTTTGTCCTATTTTTTGTTTTTTGTTGATATTTTTTGATATATTTGTTTAATAAAAATTGGTTATTCTTTTACGCTATTTCTATTGACTGTTCCTTCAATTGTCCTATTTTGGTGCTAGTCTATTGTTGTATGAAGGGTTCAATATTTACTCCATGGTGAGTATGTTTTTCAGTTTTAGCATGGAGAAGATACCAGCATGCCTCCCTGACTCACAAATGGTATCTGGGAATAATGTTGTCAGACTATTGCGCTGGTTTTACAGATTTTTAAAAAGACCTACCAAACCAAACCAAAAGTTTTTTTAAAGGGAAAAATGCTAAGAAACATTATCTACTGTATAATTGTCTAAGGGTCACTTGGTCTCGCCAGCTGCCTGTCATGGCTGCCGCGACCAATCAGCGACGGGCACAGTCCAGAAGAAAATGGCCACTCCTTACTCCCCGCAGTCAGTGTCCCCGGCGCTCCGGCCCATACTCCCCGCAGTGTCCCTGGTGCTCCGCTCCATGCTTTCCGCAGTCACTGTCCCCGGCGCCCACTCCATACTCCCCTCCGGTCACCGCTAACACAGGGTTAATGCCGGTTGTTCTGCCCATTCTAGCGAAGGTCAGGGCTTCGTATCTAGCTTTAAAAAGGTTTAATACCATAGTTTGGTTTTGCTGTGTAATAGCACCACCCAGTGGTGGTTAAATTTATTACCTGTGTTTTTCAGTAATTATTAGAGTGTTGCATTCTGGGATTCACCAATGTATCATGGGAAGGGGAAACTCCATTTTCTCTCTGTGTATTTCCCTGGACACACGTGTTAATCTGCTGTGTTGAACTACCTCACTTACTTCCCATTCCGGTTAAGTTTATCCGGTAAGACCATTATCCCTGTTCTTGCTATGTAATGTTGTACAGAGTGTGATTAACTGTATAGCAGCCAGTACACAGGAAATGTGATTTCAGTTACCTGCTGTATGTAGTTATTATAGAAGTTGCATCATCCTGTATGCTTTCCCTGTTAGTTGCAGTCATGTTATTATTTGCCCAATACTTACTCAAATCATTTGTATTCTTATAGTTTTCAGAAACGCAGTAGCCCGCACCACCTCCTAATGACACAGCTGAGTTCTCACGCCTGTGAACAGAGATGTAGCCGCCGGACCTCGGGTGCTTCTGCCGACAACACATGCCAATAAATCCAATCGAGATAAAGAAAGGCAGCACTCACCGATCCATCCGAGACAGGTATCTTTATTGTTACAGATTAAAAGTCTTCACGGCCGGGGGTACAGATTCCAAAGAGTGCGGCAAGCCTGACGACGGCCGTTTCGCACCCTCCTGGTGCTTCTACGGGTCAGTGAATGAGCGCTCGTCATGCCAGGTGAAAAAGGCGATCAGAGGCAAAAAAGTTGAATGGGAAAAGATAATGCTCAAGTGTTCACAAGATTTGTTGCAGCTAGTATTAAAATCCAATATACAGAGTTACGAACAAGTGAATATGGAGATGCGGAAAACGCAAGATGAGTTAAAAAGCAGGCTGACAGACAATCAGTGGACACAGCTGAATAAAAAATTGGATACTAGAATGATTCCTATACAGGCAGAAATAAAACAACGGAAGCGGGATAAATTTATCCCTGACAAGACTGATTTCGATACAGGTCGAATATTTACATGGAATAAGCCACAGAGAGGTGAAAATCGAGGGGCTGATAGAACATCACGGCCAAATAATAAAAAATATAAGAAACGAAAACAGTACCGCAGAAATGATTACCTGACGACAGAGTCGGACTCGAGCTTAAGTGAAGGGGCGACTGCCTCAGTGGGCTCTCTGGAAGGTACACCCCAGACAGACAATACAGCACCGGGGGGTTCCCTTTAGGAGGAGGACGCGACGAGGAGGAAGACGTAAGGGGTTACGGCCTACGTCGCAAGCGAAAGAACGTATCTTGGCGACAGAGACAGTAGACATCGAAGTGGACCAGAATGTACTAAATCTGACCGATCATCAGTTGGGTCCAGGACATTTTTCTTTGTTAAATAAAGGACTTTCTTATTGCATTCCAGATGAGTTCAACCTGACAGATTTTAAAATTGACCTCTTCCAAGCAGTTAGAAAAATACATTTGCACAAAGTTTTTTCATCTAATCAAAATGCACTTGAAAAAAAGGAGGGGGAAGTACCGGTAACTATAGGCCCATTGGGGTTCTTGGCGGGAGCGGGGTTGCAAGCATTGGCTGATTATAGGGATGATGCTAAATCATTATTGAGTATAACGGACGAGAGTCCAAGTTCTAGTGATGATTCCTTAGAACCAATAAGACCCTTCACGGGAGGAATACCTTCTAGATATATGCCCCCTGTGTCACCCGGCAACGTGATAGACCTTTTTGAGTTACAGGTAATTAAAGAGGTAGAGGCATTGATTTACTGTAAGGCCCCATCAAATTTGTCAGAACTAGAAAAAAAGGCACTTAAAGAAATCTCTCATTGGTCAGACACAGTAGTGAGACAGGCGGACAAAGGAGGCAAGATTGTGTTAATTCCTAGAACGATGTATGTCACAGAAGCTATAAGGCAATTGTTGGATGCAGATACTTACGGAAGATTACCGACAGATCCTACGCATAAATTTAAGGGTGAATTGCGGTCCTTTCTAAACAAAGCAGTAGAAGACCAGATTATCACCCAGAATAAGGCCATCAAATTGCTGCCGGAGTTCCCCATAAGGCCTCACTGGTATCATGTCCCAAAGATCCAGAAATCAATAACCGATCCACCCGGACGGCCCATTGTGTCGGGGCTTGGATCGGTAACGGAACCACTGTCGCGTTATATCGATTGGTTGCTACGTCCGATGCTAACAAGCATCCCGTCATATACCAAGGACACGGATGCATTTTTAAAGAATATCAGACAGTTTCAGTGGCAACCAGGGTTTGTACTAGCATCAGTCGACGTAGTTAGTTTGTACACGCGCATACCACAAGAGAGTGGCGTAGAGGTAATCAGATATATACTAAATACCACGAAACGAAGTAAGAAATTTATCAATTTCATATGCGAAGGATTATAATTTATTTTAACGCACAATGCGTTCACGTTTTTGGATCAGTGGTATATTCAAGTAACTGGGACCGCTATGGGGACTCCGGCAGCTTGTACTTTTGCTAACTTATTTCTAGGCCTATTTGAAGAACAATATGTATATGCTACCAACAATGCGTTTTTGAAACACATAAAGTTTTACTGTCGTTATGTGGACGACATGTTTTTTGTGTGGGACGGGTCGCAGGATAGCTTCATTGAATTCGTTACGTATCTTAATGACAATACGTTCAACATGGCATTCACGTCAGAGTTTGGGGGTTCACGCCTCAATTTCCTAGATGTAACTGTAGAAGTGAAGGAGGGATCATTATGTACGACCTTATATCGAAAGCCGATAGCATCCAATACCATGCTACATTACAACAGCTACCATCCACCCCTCACAAAACAATCATTGCCGTTTAGCCAACTCCTTAGAGTACATAGGGTCAACAATACCAAGGAGGGGGTAGAATCTCAGTCATTGGAATTGAACCAGAGATTAAAAAGAAGAGGCTACCCACAAAGAGTCTTACAGGAAGCCAATAAAAGAGTTTGCACGGACAACATGGAACGAAAAGCTGGTAATTCCACAGGCAAAAGATTTACGTTTTGCTTTAAATATAGTCCCATGGACCATCACATAAGAGCAGCCATACAAAAAAACTGGCATTTTTTAGAGAAGGATAGAGATCTAGCAGAGATAGTACAAAGAGGTCCATTAATATCTAACAGACGATGCACTAGATTGAGGGACATATTGGTTCGAAATCGGGTGTCCACGGAAAAAAGTAATTGGTTGGAACAAAGTGCCCCGAAGGGTAATCATAGGTGCGGACATTGCGCTTATTGCAAATATCACAATACAGGTCAGGTTCTCACTTTAGGTCCCATTAAACACAAAGTTAGCGAATTTATATCTTGTAAGACCAAGCACGTAGTTTATGTGGTTTACTGCCCTTGTGGGCGATTCTATATAGGCAAAACCATACGGTGCCTTTACATGCGATTCCGAGAACATTTTAAATCTATTACTTCAGGCAAAGGGGTACCCAGACTGATTACCCATATTCAGGATACTCATGGAGGAGACCCTAATGTAATGAGTTTCGCAGGGATAGAAAAAGTCAGTTTGCCACCCAGGGGAGGTGACCTACATAATCTATTGTTAAGAAGAGAAGCTAGATGGATAATGGAGACGAGAGCTATGGGCCCCTTGGGTCTGAATGACCGAGTAGACATGTCCATCTTTCTTTAAAAGATGTAGAAGAGGTTAATGAAGATAATTATGTGGGTTCATGATTTATATCGTCGGTTTTGGTAACATTACTAGAAAAAAGTAAAAAAAAAAAAAAAAAAAAAAATTTTATTGGAACAAATTGTATACATTAAAAAGAGGTGAGAGCGACAGAGGTCGTGTATCGACAGTTTATATCGTTAATATTGATAGTAGAGTTAAAAAGGAGGGGATATGGTCATCGGTCAAGAAGGAGTTAAGTCTGGTGTGAAAATACGAACCATTGTAAGGTTATTGTAACATTAATCTCAATTACCCCCTATGAGGACTGTTACATTAAGTTTTTTACTGCTGTTTGTAGTAACGTTTGGTGCACAAAGCTGTTTTTAATTTAACTTTGTTTTTAAGTGTCTTGCACGTGAAGGGGGCGTGTCGGCATGGTGGGAGGAAGTGGTGAGAGGAGGGGTTTTTGCCTCTGATCGCCTTTTTCACCTGGCATGACGAGCGCTCATTCACTGACCCGTAGAAGCACCAGGAGGGTGCGAAACGGCCGTCGTCAGGCTTGCCGCACTCTTTGGAATCTGTACCCCCGGCCGTGAAGACTTTTAATCTGTAACAATAAAGATACCTGTCTCGGATGGATCGGTGAGTGCTGCCTTTCTTTATCTCGATTGGATTTATTCTTATAGTTTTACCGTGCTCATGTTTACCAATAAACAAGTTAGACTACAGAGAACAGAGTCTGCTTATTTGGGAGACAGAAGTGGTTTATGCCGTATGTCGGATCACACACCGTATCAACGTGTATGAAGACAGAACAGTAAAACGGATTCTAGATACCAGCGGAGGCCAGTAAAACGCAGGCTAGATACCAGCAAGCAGTAAAACAGAAGCTAAATACCAGCGGAGGCTAGCAAAACCAGGCTAGACCCCAGCAATAACAAGACCACTTACACAGCCGCTTGTACCACACCGCACAGCCTGCAGATACCGCAGCGGCCGCCATATTGCCCGCCAAGCGCTACACGTCTCAGTCTATGCTGAAGTCATTCCTACCCGCTCTGAGACATCCTACAGCCTGCAAACAGACACACAATGTCTGCAAGTCGAGCATCCTCACTCAGGACGAGGTCCCATACAAGCCGCTCTAGCAAGTCTTCCTCGAAAAGGTCTGTCACCCTCGCCCGAGCAGAAGCTGAGGCGGCGAAGGTAAGATCCTCCTTCGCTGCACAAGAGATGCAGTTAAAGTTAAGACAAGCAGAGCAAGAAGCAGAAAGAGCCCGCCTGCAAGCAGATAGAGAAGCAGAAAGAGCCTGCCAAGAAGCAGAAAGAGAAGCAGAAAAAGCCCGCCTGCAAGCCGAGCAAGAAGCAGAAAGAGCCCGCCTGCAAGCCGATAGAGACGCAGATACAGCACGCCTGCGAGCGACCTTAGAAAGGCTTTCCACTGAAAAAGAAGCAGGAGCCGCAATAGCCAAAGCTGAGTTCTTAGAAGCCGTGGAGTTTCCCGAATCTGAACGTGACAGCGACGTACGTGGACCAGACCTTGATCGTCAGGACCCAGCTGTACGCATCTCAGAATATGTCCACCAACATCCCGGAATAGAAGTCAACTCTGATCCGTTACACCAACCAGCCTATACAGATTACCAGAGATCCTTCCTCCAAACACCGTACTGGAAGCAGGAAGGTATACTGCGAAACTACGTCGACCACCACTACCGTCTTACAGAACAGAAGGTACGGCCTCCTCTCAGACTGACAGGGACACCCTTCGCTTCAGAACGGTTTTATACAGACTTTCCTAAGCCAGAAGCTCCTACCAGGTATGAGGATGCACCACACACACTGAATGACAACAGCACACCAGCTCATGTTGACACTGACTCAGCCACTATGAACTTTGCAAGGTTCTTTACCCGCCGGGAGCTGGTGACCAAGGGACTTGTAAAGTTCACCGATCGAGCTGAAAGCTACAGAGCTTGGCGAGCCTCCTTCCAGAACGCCATCAGAGACTTGCATCTTTCCAGTGGTGAAGAGTTAGATCTACTGGTTAAGTGGCTTGGGAGTGAGTCAGCTGAACATGCCAAAAGAATCAGGAACATTAACATAAAGTACCCACACACAGGACTTCGCATGGTGTGGGAGAGACTTGAAGAATGTTATGGGTCAATAGAAGCTATAGAAAACGCTTTGTATAAAAGAATTGATGATTTTCCCAAGATAGCAAATAAGGGTTATCACAAGCTCAGAGAACTGAGCGACTTGTTAATGGAGGTGCATGCTGCTCAGGCAGAAGGTAACCTACCAGGGTTGGCATTCCTGGACACTGCCAGAGGTGTCAACCCAATCGTCCAAAAGCTCCCTTACAACTTACAAGAAAAGTGGGTCAGTCACGGGTCCCGTTACAAACAGGCTCATAAGGTGCCATTTCCTCCTTTCAGGGTGTTTGTAGACTTTGTTGCTCAGCAGGCTAAAGTTAGAAATGACCCCAGTTTCAATTTCACTATGTCATGTACCACTGCCTCCGGTGTAAAACCCAGTAAAACACCAGTGGCAGTACACAAAACTAATGTTACCTCCACAGGTTTTCCTTACAGGGCAAGTAAGTCCTCTCCAGAGGAGGACAAACCTCAGGATCTCAGCAAACACTGCCCCCTACACAAGAAACCTCATCCTCTACTAAAATGTAGAGCCTTCAGGGAGAAGCCTCTAGAACAGAGGTCCCCAACTCCAGTCCTCAAGGCCCACCAACATGTCATGTTTTCGGGATTTCCTTAGTCTTGCCCAGGAAATAATTGCATCACCTGTGCAATGCAAAGGAAATCCTGAAAACATGACCTGTTGGTGGGCCTTGAGGACTGGAGTTGGGGACCTCTGCTCTAGAAGACCGTAAGAGCTTCCTAAAGGAAAACAAGATATGCTTCAGATGCTGCGCGACCACCTCACACTTCGCCAAGAACTGTGAAACCAGTGTGAAATGTGCAGAATGCAGTAGTGTGGAGCACAACACGGCATTACACCCTGGACCACCCTCAGGGGTATCGTCACGAGTAGAAGAGTCTGCCGAAAAACAGACGGACACTGACATTGACACCCCAGTGGTCACTTCTCAGTGTACAGAGATCTGCAAGGAATTTGTAGCAGGGAGATCCTGCTCGAAGATCTGTCTTGTCAGAGTATTCCCAGCGAGCCAACGGGATAAGGCAATCAAGGTATATGCAATATTAGACGATCAGAGCAACAGGTCTCTAGCTAAGCCCTTTCTCTTCGACACCTTCAACATTGCTGGTCCCGGCTCTCCGTACTCCTTGAAGACATGTGCAGGTACTGTCGAGACGGCGGGGAGAAAAGCGACCGGATTCAAAGTAGAGTATATGGACGGTCAAACCTGCTTATCCTTACCATCAATACTAGAGTGCAATCAAATTCCGGACAACAGGTCTGAGATACCTACACCGGAGGTAGCAGCTCATCACACCCACTTGAGACGTATAGCTCACCTGATACCGGAGCTTGACCAAGGAGCCCCTATCGTCTTACTCCTCGGAAGAGACATTCTACGGGTCCACAAGGCTAGAGGACAGATCAACGGCCCACAAAATGCCCCATATGCTCAGAGACTTGACCTAGGATGGGTCATTGTGGGAGACGTCTGTTTGGGTGGAGCACACAGGCCGACATCAGTCGACAGCATGCTCACCAATACCCTCGAGAATGGACGCCCGTCTCTCTTCCAGCCATGCGAGAGCAGTTTCCTGATTAAAGAATTGCCACACAACACCCCTCCATCTTGTCCGTTAGCTGATCCTTCCTGTGAAGACCATGCATGCGACGGTGAGCAAGATCATATAGGGTGCACAGTTTTCCACAGGACAAGAGAAGACAACCAGGTAGCAACGTCCATAGAGGACAGACTGTTCTTGGACATCATGGAGCGAGAGATAGTAAGAGATGAATCAAAGAGTTGGGTCACACCTTTACCATTCAAACCACAGAGGCAACGCTTACCCAACAACGGAGAACTTGTGTACAGTCGATTTGTCTCCCTTACACGCAAACTGCAGAAGTCACCAGAGACAAAAGAACACTTCTTTACCTTCATGGAGAGAATATTCCAGAGTGGCCACGCGGAAATTGCACCTGTACTTCAAGATTCCGAGGAATGTTGGTACTTACCTATTTTCGGCGTGTATCATCCGAAGAAACCTGGTCAGATAAGAGTGGTATTTGACTCAAGTGCCAGATACGAAGGTGTTTCTTTAAACGACGTCTTTCTATCTTGTCCAGACCTCAATAACAGACTTCTGGGAGTACTCCTTCGTTTCCGCAAAGATGCAGTAGCATTTACGGCCGACATACAACAGATGTTTCATTGCTTCCTTGTTAAAGAAGAACACAGAAACTACTTGAGGTTTTTCTGGTACCGTGATAATGACCCCTACAAGGACATCGTGGAATATCGTATGAAGGTACACATCTTCGGGAACAGCCCTTCCCCTGCTGTCGCTATCTATGGGCTTAGACATTCAGCCAGAGAGGGTGAAGCAAAGTATAGATCGGATGTAAGATCTTTTGTGGAAAAGGATTTCTACGTAGATGACTGCCTGAAATCCACACCCACAGATGAGTCGGCAGTCAGTCTCCTGAAAAGGGCACAAGAAATGCTCGCTTCATCCAATTTGAGGTTGCACAAAATTGCTTCCAACAGCCAAAAACTAATGGCAGCCTTTCCCTCTCAAGATTACTCAACCGATTTAAAAGACTTGGATTTAAGCACGGACTCCCTTCCTATGCAGCGGAGCCTGGGTTTACTTTGGGATTTGAAAAAGGATGCATTCACCTTCCAGATCAGCGAAGAAGAGAAACCTTTCACGCGTAGAGGCGTCCTGTCTGTTGTGAACAGCTTGTACGATCCTCTGGGATTTGTAACTCCTGTAACTATCCAAGGTAAAATGATGTTGAGAGACTTCACCCAAGAGACGTCCGATTGGGATGATCCGCTTCCCAGTGAGAAAAGAGACTTGTGGGTAAGATGGAAGAACTCTTTAGAAGCCCTGTCAAGTCTCTACGTTGCACGACCATATGCTTCTGTGCCATCAACAGAAATCAAGATGCAAAGGCTTTGTATCTTCTGCGATGCCTCAACCAAAGCAATTGCAGCAGTGGCGTATTTGAAAACTACTGACATCAATGAACAATGCCACGTGAGGCTTGTTATGAGCCGGACAAAATTGGCCCCACTCCGTGAACACACAGTACCCAGACTGTAACTCTGTGCAGCTGTGTTAGCAGTAGAGTTAGCTGAGCTTATCTCGACAGAAATGGACCTGGAGGTCAAAGAAATCGAGTTCTACACCGACAGCAAGGTAGTGTTGGGGTACATTTGCAATGAAACTCGTCATTTCTATGTCTATGTCAGCAATCGGGTGCTAAGGATCAGGAGATCCACCGACCCTAAACAGTGGCATTATGTGTCCACAAACCACAATCCTGCGGACCACGCAACCAGATCCATTTAAGCAAGACTCACACATGAAAGTTTAACCACATTCCCGGCAGAAGTTTCGGCCATCATTAATACTAGACCATTGACTTCACTTTCTAGTGACTCTGAGGATCCGACCATTCTCACCCCTGCCATGTTACTTACTCAGAAAGCCTATGCGGCATCAATAGTAAAATAAATAATGTTAAAAATAGTAAAAAAACAAAAAACCTGTTATACTCACCCTTCGTTGTCCACTCGCGCCAGCCGCCATCTTCCTTTCCCAGCGATGCTTTGCGAAATTACCCAGAAGACCTAGCGGTCTTGCGAGACCGCTAAGTCCTTTATGTAAATTGGCAATGCATCCTGGGAACGGAAGATGGCGGCAGCCGCGCGCCCATCGACACAGCGCCGTTGGATCCCAGGAGGCGGAGAGATGGGACGCTGAGGAGCAGCGACAAGAATGGTGAGTATGTTAATCTACAATGGGGCCCTTGGATCGTTAGGTGAGTATGTTTATTTTTTATTTTTTAAACCTGTGACATACGTGGCCGGGCAATATACTACGTCACTGGGCAATATACTACGTGGCTCTGTGCAGTATACTATGTCACTGGGCAATATACTACGTGACTGGGCAATATACTACGTGGCTCTGTGCTGTATACTACGTGACTGGGCATTATACTACGTCACTGGGCAATATACTACATGACTGGGCAATAAACTACGTGGCTCTGTGCTGTATACTATGTCGCTGTGCAATATACTACGTGACTGGGCAATATACTACGTGGCTGGGCAATATACTACGTGGCTCTGTGCTGTATACTACGTAACTGGGCAATATATTACGTCACTGGGCAATATACTACGTGGCTCTGTGCTGTATACTACGTAACTGAGCAATATACTATGTGGCTAGGCAATATACTACGTGGCTGGGCAATATACTATGTGGCTCTGTGCTGTATACTACGTAACTAGGCAATATACGACATCACTGGGCAATACACTACGTGGCTGGGCAATATACTACGTGGCTCTGTGCTGTATATTGCATGACTAGGCAATATACTACGTAACTGGACAATATACTATGTGACTGGGCAATATACTACGCGGCTGGGCAATATACTACGTGGCTGGGCAATATACTACGTGGCTCTGTGCTGTATACTACGTGACTGGGCAATATACTACGTGGCTGGCCAATATACTACGTCACTGGGCAATATACTACGTCGCTGGGCAATATACTACGTGACTGGGCAATATACTACGTCACTGGGCAATATACTACGTGGCTCTTTGCTGTATACTACGTCGCTGTGCAATATACTACGTGGCTCTGTGCTGTATACTACGTCGCTGTGCAATATACTACGTGGCTCTGTACTGTATACTACGTGGGCTGTGCAATATTCTACATCACTGGGCAATATACTACGTGGCTGGACAATATACGTGGCTGGGCAATATACTACGTGGCTGGGCTATATACTACGTCACTGGGCAATATACTACATCGCTGGGCAATATACTACGTGGCTGGGCAATATATTACGTGGGCTGGGCAATATACTACGTCGCTGGCCAATATACTACGTGGCTGGGCAATATATTACGTGGGCTGGGCAATATACTACGTCTTTGGGCAATATAGTATGTCGCTGGGCAATATATTACGTGGACATGCATATTTTAGAATACCCGATGCGTTAGAATCGGGCCACCATCTAGTTTCCTTCATAATTACATATATCTAAAGCAAAAAAAATCAAAAAATTATACCTCCCCTTTAGCATATGTTTACTTGGAGCGTTTTGGCTTTATTTTTTACTTAAACATTTGTGAGGGCTCTGACTCCTACATTTGGGAGGACCCTCCCTCATGCGAAATAGTTAGCGAGATAGTGGAATACATATTCCCCATCCTTTTACAATGCCATTTCAAACATGCCAAATTAAATTTTGGTCTTTGCCCGCCACCACCACCATCTTCACCGCCATGTCGTTATGCGGCCCTCGCTGACAATTAGCAGAATGCCAGCAGGTGCAATGAAACCTGAGTTTGGTAAGGGCTCTCAGGTGGCCTTATATCATACATTTGGGAGAGCTCTCACTCCTACATTCAGGAGGTCCCTCCATCATGCCAAATAGCAAGCAGATAGTGGAATACATATTCCCCATTCCTTTACAATGCCATTTCAAACATGCCCATTTGAATTTTGGGCATTGCCCACAATCACCACCACTATGTCCACCGCCATTTCATTATGCGGCCCTCACTGACAATTAGCAGAATGCGAGCAGGTGCTGTGAAACCTGAGTTGGGTAAGGGGCCTTAGGTGGCCCTGTTTCATACCTTTGGGAAAATTCTCAGTCCTACATTTGGGAGGTCCTTCCCTTAAGACAAATAGTTAGCCAGATAGTGGAATGCATATTCTCCATCACTTTACAATGCCATTTCAAACATGCCCATTTGAATTTTTGGCATTGCCCGCCACCACCACCACCACCATGTCCACCGCCACGTCACATTATGCGGCCCTCGCTGACAATTTGAAGAGTGCCAGCAGGTGCCGTGAAACCTGAGTTTGGTAAGGGCCCTCAGGTGTTCCTGTATCATACATTTGGGAGAGCTCTCACTTCTGCATTCGGGAGGTCCCTTCCTAATGTCAAGTACTGAGCCAGATAGTGGAATACATATTCCCCATCCGTTTACAATGCCATTTTAAACATGCCCATTTGAATTTTTGGCTTTGCCTGCCACCACCACCATGTCCATTGCCATGTCATTATGCGGCCCTTACTTGCATTTTGAAAGCTTCACAGTTCATTTTTGCCAACGGATCCCAAAATAACAACTGTCATAGAGGATGAAGATGCTCTAAGATACAGGAGTTGGGGGAGCTAAATGATCAATGTCAGTAAATTGGATTCTACCAGACACCAAAAGCTTTAGAATTAAATTTGTAATACAGTGTATGCAAGCGAGGGCCTGTCTTGTGGTCAGTCTGTCAGGCCTGACACCCATGTCAGGAACATGTTCAAGCCTCATTTTACTTGCAAGCAGCCTCCTCAAGGGAAAGAGACAGGTATGCCATTGACCAATCTGCACAAGCCTACGCATTTTCTATTGGTTTAATAAATAGCGTATCTTTATCTACCAATTGTGCGACTGGCGCAAAGCCTGCTGAGATATGCAAACGTGACTATTTATCTCTAATTTCTGTGAGTCTGCTTGTTGCCGTGTGTAAGGTGATAGCTTAAAAAATTGCCACACATTGCTAGATATATTGAATTTGTATATAATACCTCTATGAAAGTATTTGTCAAAAATAGAGCCAGAAAAGTTTTTCTTCATAAGCATAAAGCATTCAATATGAGAAAGGGTAACATTAAGGGACGTGGATGTGGTGGTGCCCGCCAGGGCCGTGTTACACATTTGAAGGTGACTGGATCCTGTTCTAGCTTCCTGTCAAAATTTGGTCAACACAGTACACCACTGATGAATCCAAACAATTACCAGGATGTTGTCGGTTGAATGGCAGACAAAAGCTCCAGTGTGTTAACAAGCAGCACCACAAAGTCTTCCCACGGTCCAGTCTCAGTAGCCAAGAGGCTGAGCCTCTGAATCCTCAACCTGGTCCTCCTTCCTCCCACCATCAAGAGTTCCAGGAGACATATGACTCCAATGCTGGCCACTGTGAGGAACTGTTTACAGTCCCTTGTAATTTGTCAGGCCTCTCAATGTGCCATTAAAGAAGGTCATGAGGAGGTGGAGTGCATTGATTCCCAAACGTTTGAGCACCCACGGCCAGGAGAAAGCCACGTTGGGGAAGGTCAATTAATGTCTGAAGAGGTGGAGGGTAATCATGCCGCAGAGTTGCTATGAGGTCAGCATAAAATGGCAACTCAGAAGGATGATCAGATTGACAAATTGAAAGATGAAGTGGTCGATGATGAGGCAACTGATCCAACCTGGCACGGTGGTATGCCTAGCGAGCACAGCAGTGCAGACAGGGATTGATCCGTAGCACAAAAACAGGCAAGAAGAGGTAGTGGTATGACCAGAGGGAGAACTTGGTTAACTTTTCCACAGAGCCACCCACACTTAGCTAGATAACAGGCCAAGGGTGCGTTTTTCCCCTGTATGGCAGTTTTTTCAGAAATTCCATCAGACAAAAGAATTGTAATTTGCATCATCTGCCAAACCAAGCTAACAATAGGCAAGAATACAGCCAACCTGAGCAGCATCAGCATGCAAAAGCACATGGCAGCCAAGCACCCCAGTAGGTGGGCGGAAAGCCTGGCTACAAAATCTTTGTCTGATGGTGAAGTGACTGCCACTTCCCCTGTGTTACGGCCTTCCAGATTTGCTGTCCATGAAGCAGGCACTGATGCCTCCTGCCCACAACTGCAGTTGCACAGACACAACAGTCAGCAACTACATCCAGTTCCCAGCACAGGGTTCACTTGTCCCTGCCCCAGACATTTAACAGAAAGCAGAAATATCCACCCACCCACAGTCAAAAACTATAAACACCCACATTGGCAGATTAGTAGCCCTGGAAATGTTGCCGTTTCAACTGTGGGAACAGAGTCTTTCTGCGACCTCTTGGCGGTGGCAGCACCACAGTACTCGATTCCCATCTGACACAATTTTTCACGGTGTGCCGTCAACACATTACATAAGCAAGCACGTTTTACATAATATCAACTGTGCTATGGCCAATGCAGTTACAGGGAAGATCTACTTTACCACAGACACATGGCCAAGTTCTTGTGGACAGAGAAGCTACATCAAAGCCAGCTGACATGTCCTGGCTTTGATGCTGACATCAAAGCAGGGGATCTGACCTCCACAGTACGGCGGAGGCCTGGAAGGGGTTAATAAAAACAATAAATCATAATAATTTTATTTCTATAGACAACATTTTCCACAGCACTTTACATTTTAGAGGGAACTTGTACAGACAATAAAAGACATTACAGAATAACAATAATCACATAAACAACAGATACTAAGAGGAATGAGGGCCATTCTCGCAATCTTACAATCTATGAGGAAATAGGGGAGACAAGAAAGGTGGATGGTAACAATTGCTTTCATTTTTCTGACCAGCCATAATGTAATAAATCGGGTGTTAATGTAATGCTGCATGAACCGGTTACCAGCCAGTATGTGTAACAGTATAGACACAGAGTGCTATTAAATGCATAGAGCATGTGAGAACATTATACAAGGATCCTGGTTATGAAGAAGATTTTGAATACAGGGATAGTTAGATAAATGTGTTGAGGCGGTAGGTGGTTCATATGTTGGCAAGGCTTAGTGAGCAGGAGAGAGCAGTGTCTGAATTCCAGCTTCTCAATGCCCGTCAGAGTAACACTCAGCCCCTACACATAACAACTGCTGAGTGGGTGAGGATCGATGACATTTATGAGGTTCTTCCAAACTTTGAGCACCGCACCAAGATGGTGAGTGCTGATGACACCATTGTCAACATAACCATCCGCTGATCTGTATATTAAAACAATTGCTGCAGAATCTCAATGATGAAACTTTAAATGCCGAGCAGGTGGATATGGAACAAGATTTTACAGTGGCTGATACCACCACCAGCCTCACACAATATTCTCAGTCCACATTGGGTGATGATGAAGAACATAAGGAGGAGGAACAGGAGTTTTTGGTCTGCGCTACAGAGGGGACTCCCAATCCCAGCTTCATGCCTGTACAGCATGGATGGTATAGAAAATACTTCAGCACAGCCTAGAGGAGGAGGTGCATAATCATGGGTTCCCAAACCCCGGTATATATAGTGCAAGTGACTAGCACACTCCAAGATATCGTGATGCAAACGGGGGTTTATTTACATACAGTAATCAAACGTTTCGGTAAATATAGGACCTTCATCAGTGTACTATAAGGGAATATATACAAAAGAATAAACGTAAATATAAAAAAATTATAACAAAATATAATAGATAACAAAAAAGCAAAATACAAAAAAACAAAAGTATATACATCACGGAATTGGACAGTCATGTACAGTGGGGCAAAAAAGTATTTAGTCAGTCAGCAATAGTGCAAGTTCCACCACTTAAAAAGATGAGAGGCGTCTGTAATTTACATCATAGGTAGACCTCAACTATGGGAGACAAACTGAGAAAAAAAAATCCAGAAAATCACATTGTCTGTTTTTTTATCATTTTTTTTTGCATATTATGGTGGAAAATAAGTATTTGGTCAGAAACAAACAATCAAGATTTCTGGCTCTCACAGACCTGTAACTTCTTCTTTAAGAGTATCCTCTTTCCTCCACTCATTACCTGTAGTAATGGCACCTGTTTAAACTTGTTATCAGTATAAAAAGACACCTGTGCACACCCTCAAATAGTCTGACTCCAAACTCCACTATGGTGAAGACCAAAGAGCTGTCAAAGGACACCAGAAACAAAATTGTAGCCCTGCACCAGGCTGGGAAGACTGAATCTGCAATAGCCAACCAGCTTGGAGTGAAGAAATCAACAGTGGGAGCAATAATTAGAAAATGGAAGACATGCAAGACCACTGATAATCTCCCTCGATCTGGGGCTCCACGCAAAATCCCACCCCGTGGGGTCAGAATGATCACAAGAACGATGAGCAAAAATCCCAGAACCACGCGGGGGGACCTAGTGAATGAACTGCAGAGAGCTGGGACCAATGTAACAAGGCCTACCATAAGTAACACACTACGCCACCATGGACTCAGATCCTGCAGTGCCAGACGTGTCCCACTGCTTAAGCCAATACATGTCCGGGCCCATCTGAAGTTTGCTAGAGAGCATTTGGATGATCCAGAGGAGTTTTGGGAGAATGTCCTATGGTCTGATGAAACCAAACTGGAACTGTTTGGTAGAAACACAACTTGTCGTGTTTGGAGGAAAAAGAATACTGAGTTGCATCCATCAAACACCATACCTACTGTAAAGCATGGTGGTGGAAACATCATGCTTTGGGGCTGTTTCTCTGCAAAGGGGCCAGGACGACTGATCCGGGTACATGAAAGAATGAATGGGGCCATGTATCGTGAGATTTTGAGTGCAAACCTCCTTCCATCAGCAAGGGCATTGAAGATGAAACGTGGCTGGGTCTTTCAACATGACAATGATCCAAAGCACACCGCCAGGGCAACGAAGGAGTGGCTTCGTAAGAAGCATTTCAAGGTCCTGGAGTGGCCTAGCCAGTCTCCAGATCTCAACCCTATAGAAAACCTTTGGAGGGAATTGAAAGTCCGTGTTGCCAAGCGAAAAGCCAAAAACATCACTGCTCTAGAGGAGATCTGCATGGAGGAATGGGCCAACATACCAACAACAGTGTGTGGCAACCTTGTGAAGACTTACAGAAAACGTTTGACCTCTGTCATTGCCAACAAAGGATATATTACAAAGTATTGAGATGAAATTTTGTTTCTGACCAAATACTTATTTTCCACCATAATATGCAAATAAAATGTTAAAAAAACAGACAATGTGATTTTCTGGATTTTTTTTTCTCAGTTTGTCTCCCATAGTTGAGGTCTACCTATGATGTAAATTACAGACGCCTCTCATCTTTTTAAGTGGTGGAACTTGCACTATTGCTGACTGACTAAATACTTTTTTGCCCCACTGTATATGGATCATCATAGACAACTCCAATAAAAAACATACATAATATCATGCATCCCTGTTTATAGGGTGTATATAGAAATGAATAGACACGTATAAATGTGGTAGCTAGGGTATTTTGAAGGGAAAATCCGGAAAGGAAGGGTTTCCAAAGGAATGACATGGGTTAGGTAGATCAATCTGGAAAGCGCTTTTAAAGAAAAACCAAATAACTGGATGGACAACGTACCTAGAGATAGTTGTAAGTCATGATAGAGCCCCCAATTAAAGAGATAATTGCATCTATGAGAGAAGCAATGGGTACATGCTTAAATAGAGGAAAAGGCGGTATAACTATTAAAGACCCCAAAGAGGCTAGGTACATACCTAAGACAACAGGCCCTGGAAAAATTGTGGGCCACAAAGCACAGTGGAGTCTGCCTAAAGAAAAGGCATATGAGACAGTATAAGAATACTGGCACAGACAAGCGCTAAACAGAGAAAAGCCACGTGCTGTGATGGAAACGGAGGACTTACCCACTGGTATATGAAACTAGAATACACGCGGTGTCCACCGCAAGTGTGATAGGAAGGGACGTGCCCGGTGTGTCTATTTATAGGAAAAGCAGGCAGCGCTAATGTCCGCGCTGAAGAGCGGCTCGGAGTGACCGGAAGGGGCGGAGCGGTAGTGACGCGAGCGTCACATGACCGCAACAGGCAGAGAGAGGTGCGTTCCACTCATAGAAGCAGACCACACGGTGGACACCGCGTGTATTCTAGTTTCATATACCAGTGGGTAAGTCCTCCGTTTCCATCACAGCACGTGGCTTTACTCTGTTTAGCGCTTGTCTGTGCCAGTATTCTTATACTGTCTCATATGCCTTTTCTTTAGGCAGACTCCACTGTGCTTTGTGGCCCACAATTTTTCCAGGGCCTGTTGTCTTAGGTATGTACCTAGCCTCTTTGGGGTCTTTAATAGTTATACCGCCTTTTCCTCTATTTAAGCATGTACCCATTGCTTCTCTCATAGATGCAATTATCTCTTTAATTGGGGGCTCTATCATGACTTACAACTATCTCTAGGTACGTTGTCCATCCAGTTATTTGGTTTTTCTTTAAAAGCGCTTTCCAGATTGATCTACCTAACCCATGTCATTCCTTTGGAAACCCTTCCTTTCCGGATTTTCCCTTCAAAATACCCTAGCTACCACATTTATACGTGTCTATTCGTTTCTATATACACCCTATAAACAGGGATGCATGATATTATGTATGTTTTTTATTGGAGTTGTCTATGATGATCCATATACATGACTGTCCAATTCCGTGATGTATATACTTTTGTTTTTTTGTATTTTGCTTTTTTGTTATCTATTATATTTTGTTATAATTTTTTTATATTTACGTTTATTCTTTTGTATATATTCCCTTATAGTACACTGATGAAGGTCCTATATTGACCGAAACGTTTGATTACTGTATGTAAATAAACCCCCGTTTGCATCACGATATCTTGGAGTGTGCTAGTCACTTGCACTATATGTACAGCATGGATGGCCTGAAGTGGAGGAGGGGTAGGATGCTATTTATTGTGAGGAGGAGAGGATGGAAAGGGTTCTACTTGGTGAGGACATTGAATGTGTGACTCTTTGTAGTCTGCCACACATGGTAGAATTCATGTCCAGATGCCTTTCCCAAGACCCTTGCGTGAAAGACATTTTGTCCATCATGAATTACTTGCTGTGCACCTTTCTTGAGTCACTGTACAAGGAGAAATTTGCTTCTTTCAAGTCAGATGCAGACGGGACATTTTCAGTGCATACATGACAGAAGGACTTTGTGGTAAGACTCGCTAAAAAGATTACCCTCAGACAATGTTGCTGGCAAAAGTACTGGCTCTTTTTACCCACAAGGATTACAGGGGAGGGCCAAACACGCCAGGTGCAACTCAGAGGGGGGGGTGGGGAAAGTCCACCAACTGGGCCATTTTCATGAGACTGTCACATCAGCAAGGGCTATGTGTGGGTGTAACTATTATGAGGAGGGAGAAGTTGACCAAGATGGTGAAGGACTACTTAGGTTACCATACCAGCGTCCTTCCTTATTTTTCAGTGCCCTTTAACTATTGGTTGTCCAAGCTCCACATTTGGCCTGACCACTCCTTCTACACCTTGGAGGTGCTGCCATGCTCTGCTGCAAGTGTGTTGTCTGAGCAGATTTTTAGTTTGGCTGGTGCAATCATAACAGATAGGTGCACATTCCTGTGAACTGAAAATGCAGACAGGCTGACTCTTCTAAATTTGAACAAGGACTGGATTTCCAGTGATTTTGTAAGCCCTATGGATGACAGCAACGTAATGTAAAAGCAGTCCAAATGTTTTATTTAGGAAGTTGTCTTAACATCCATCCCTTACCATCCAAACTCATTTTGTTCATGAAATCACAGCCTCCTACTCCTCCTGCTTCTGCAACCAGTACTTAGTGGTCATGTATGTATACCCCCCATGGCTAATGTTTTGTACTTTGTGTTAGCTTGGCACATTGTGCAATAGTGAAACTGTGTACTTCCTATCAATTTCCTTGCTGACACACTCCAACGGCGGAGTAATGAAGATTATTGCCCTTACTAAATTGTCATGTAAGATTATTTCTACCCAGATTGCGCCAGTCGCACAACTGCTAGATAAAGAAATGCTATTTTTTAAAGTAATACAAATTATGAATTTTTGTTAAATTGCCTTGCTAACACACTCCAAATGCTGAGTAATGAAAATTATTGCCCCTGCTAAATTGTCACGTAAGATTATCTCTACCCAGATTGCGCCAGTCGCACAACTGTTAAATAAAGAAATGCCGTTTTTTTAAGGCATGAGAAAATTATTAATTTTTTTTTCAAGCCCCTTGACACACTTCAAATGCAGAGTAAAAAAGATCATTGCCCCTGCTAAACTGTCAAATAAGATTATCTCTATGCAGATTGCGCCAGTCGCACAACTGCTAGATGAGGAAATGCTATTTTTTAAACATTTTATTTTTTGTGGGGGATTTTTTTACATCGCCTATATGAGGCATGCCAACAGCAGTCTCAGCGAAATTAATGGGAAATAATGACATGTCCATAGCTCAATAGGTTTTGCACCATGCACAAGTAGCACAACTGCTTGACAAATATCAAGTATTTAAGCAACAGACGAGGAATAATATTTAGCAATTAGATTAAAGAATGGATGTTACTATATGCTGGCACTGCCGAGTATTATTTTGCGTTAAAAAAAGGCTGCTAGACAGAAAAATTATGTAGCTCCCAAAATATTTTTTTGTATATGCTGTTACTATCTAATATTTATTTCCCTCTACAAATAGCTAATTTGTATATTATGGTAGTGTATAAAACTCTCCCTATTTCACCCTAATCCCACAGTCTGTTCCTAATAATACCTACCATACAACACATTGGAAAATAGCAGAGATCTGCAGCATGTGCTTGCAATGATCAGAACACCCACCCAGAGGCCTGCCTTTCACCCTCCCTCCCTCCTATTACATCTCTCACTACTACTAAAATCCCCACCTAACAAACAACTAATATTAATCTCTTCACAATCGTCAGCTCTTAAAAGAGCTTTTTGGAATGAATAAACGCTCAATATAAATTCCTATCACTCTCCGTACACTACTTTCATTGTCCTTACGCTCAAACTATGCTCTCCCTAAGCTGGGCCATTTTCATGAGACTGTCACATCAGCAAGGGCTATGTGAAGGTGTAACTATTAGGCCGGCGTCACACACAGCGTAAAACAATACGGTCCGTATATTACGGCCGTAATACGCTGAAAAGTCCCGAAAAAAGTGGTCCGTAGCTCCTCCGTAGGCAGGGTGTGTCAGCGTTTTTTGCGCATGGCATCCTCCGTATGTAATCCGTATGGCATCCGTACTGCGTGGTTTTCTCGCAGGCTAGCAAAACCAACATACCGCTATAGAAGTGATCCATGTGTCCCAAAAAGAAAAGAAAATATATATATACTGTCTATATATATATATATATATATATATATATATATACAGTGGGGCAAAAAAGTATTTAGTCAGTCAGCAATAGTGCAAGTTCCACCACTTAAAAAGATGAGAGGCGTCTGTAATTTACATCATAGGTAGACCTCAACTATGGGAGACAAACTGAGAAAAAAAATCCAGAAAATCACATTGTCTGTTTTTTTATCATTTTTTTTTGCATATTATGGTGGAAAATAAGTATTTGGTCAGAAACAAACAATCAAGATTTCTGGCTCTCACAGACCTGTAACTTCTTCTTTAAGAGTATCCTCTTTCCTCCACTCATTACCTGTAGTAATGGCACCTGTTTAAACTTGTTATCAGTATAAAAAGACACCTGTGCACACCCTCAAATAGTCTGACTCCAAACTCCACTATGGTGAAGACCAAAGAGCTGTCAAAGGACACCAGAAACAAAATTGTAGCCCTGCACCAGGCTGGGAAGACTGAATCTGCAATAGCCAACCAGCTTGGAGTGAAGAAATCAACAGTGGGAGCAATAATTAGAAAATGGAAGACATGCAAGACCACTGATAATCTCCCTCGATCTGGGGCTCCACGCAAAATCCCACCCCGTGGGGTCAGAATGATCACAAGAACGATGAGCAAAAATCCCAGAACCATGCGGGGGGACCTAGTGAATGAACTGCAGAGAGCTGGGACCAATGTAACAAGGCCTACCATAAGTAACACACTACGCCACCATGGACTCAGATCCTGCAGTGCCAGACGTGTCCCACTGCTTAAGCCAATACATGTCCGGGCCCATCTGAAGTTTGCTAGAGAGCATTTGGATGATCCAGAGGAGTTTTGGGAGAATGTCCTATGGTCTGATGAAACCAAACTGGAACTGTTTGGTAGAAACACAACTTGTCGTGTTTGGAGGAAAAAGAATACTGAGTTGCATCCATCAAACACCATACCTACTGTAAAGCATGGTGGTGGAAACATCATGCTTTGGGGCTGTTTCTCTGCAAAGGGGCCAGGACGACTGATCCGGGTACATGAAAGAATGAATGGGGCCATGTATCGTGAGATTTTGAGTGCAAACCTCCTTCCATCAGCAAGGGCATTGAAGATGAAACGTGGCTGGGTCTTTCAACATGACAATGATCCAAAGCACACCGCCAGGGCAACGAAGGAGTGGCTTCGTAAGAAGCATTTCAAGGTCCTGGAGTGGCCTAGCCAGTCTCCAGATCTCAACCCTATAGAAAACCTTTGGAGGGAATTGAAAGTCCGTGTTGCCAAGCGAAAAGCCAAAAACATCACTGCTCTAGAGGAGATCTGCATGGAGGAATGGGCCAACATACCAACAACAGTGTGTGGCAACCTTGTGAAGACTTACAGAAAACGTTTGACCTCTGTCATTGCCAACAAAGGATATATTACAAAGTATTGAGATGAAATTTTGTTTCTGACCAAATACTTATTTTCCACCATAATATGCAAATAAAATGTTAAAAAAACAGACAATGTGATTTTCTGGATTTTTTTTTCTCAGTTTGTCTCCCATAGTTGAGGTCTACCTATGATGTAAATTACAGACGCCTCTCATCTTTTTAAGTGGTGGAACTTGCACTATTGCTGACTGACTAAATACTTTTTTGCCCCACTGTATATATATATATATATATGTCAGTAGACACATATATTAGAGAGAAAAGCCGGTAATTCAGTGCGGTGTACAGTAAAATCACACTGACAGCTTACAGTAGAATAGGTAGAATAAATGTGTACACGTAGAATAGGTATATATATATATATATATATATATATGTCAGTGAGACACATATATGTATATATATTAATATTTTTTCCAGCGCTATACAGCTTGAAAGCCGGTAATTCAATTACCGGCTTTTTCTTTCTCCTTCCTAAAACCCGACATGATTTGAGACATGGTTTACATACAGTAAACCATGTCTTCTCTCCATTTTTTTTGCAGATTCCACACTACTAATGTCAGTAGTGTGTATCTGCAAAATTTGGCCGTTCTAGCTCTTACAATAAAGGGTTAAATGGCGGAAAAAATTGGCGTGGGCTCCCGCGCAATTTTCTCCGCCAGAGTAGTAAAGCCAGTGACTGAGGGCAGATATTAATAGCCTGGAGAGGGTCCACGGTTATTGGCCCCCCCCTGGCTAAAAATATCTGCCCCCAGCCACCCCAGAACAGGCACATCTGGAAGATGCGCCTATTCTGGCACTTGGCCACTCTCTTCCCATTCCCGTGTAGCGGTGGGATATGGGGTAATGAAGGGTTAATGCCACCTTGCTATTGTAAGGTGACATTAAGCCAGATTAATAATGGAGAGGCGTCAATTATGACACCTATCCATTATTAATCCAATTGTAGTGAAGGGTTAAATAAAACACAAACACATTATTTAAAATTATTTTAATGAAATAAAAACAATGGTTGTTGCAGTATTTTATTCAACGCCCAATCCAGTCACTGAAGACCCTCGTTCTGTGAGTAAAAAAACATAATAAACCAACAATATACTTACCCTCCGCAGATCTGTAACGTCCAACGATGTAAATCCTTCTGAAGGGGTTAAAACATTTTGCAGCAAGGAGCTGTGCTAATGCAGGCTGCTCCTCGCTGCAAAACCCCAGGGAATGAGGCTAAAAATAGATCAATGATCTATATTTAGCTTTATTTGCGGTGAGGCGCCCTCTGCTGGCTTTTCATAGATCGTGGGAAATTACCTAGAAAGCCTGGGAGCTTTTTTTTTAAACATTTTATTTTTTTGTGGGGGATTTTTTTTACATCGCCTATCTGAGGCATGCCAATAGCAGTCTCAGGGAAATTAATGGGAAATAATGACGTTTCCATAGCTCAATAGGTTTTGCACCAGTAGCACAACTGCTTGACAAATATCAAGTATTTAAGCAACAGACGAGGAATAATATTTAGCAATTAGATTAAAGAATGGATATTACTATACGCTGGCGAGTATTATTTTGCGTAAAAAAATAGGCTACTAGACAGGAAAATTATGTAGCTCCCAAAATATTTTTTTTGTATATGCTGTTACTATCTAATATTTATTTCCCTCTACAAATAGCTAATTTGTATATTATGGTAGTGTATGAAACTCTCCCTATTTCACCCTAATCCCACAGTCTGTTCCTAATAATAACTACCATACAACACATTGGAAAATAGCCGAGATCTGCAGCATGTGCTTGCAATGATCAGAACACCCACCCAGAGGCCTGCCTTTCACCCACCCTCCCTCCTATTACATCTCTCACTACTACTAAAATCCCTACCTAACAAACAACTAATATTAATCTCTTCACAATCGTCAGCTCTTAAAAGAGCTTCTTGGAATGAATAAACGTTCAATATAAACTCCTATCACTCTCCCTACACTACTTTCATTGTCCTTACGCTCAAACTATGCTCTCCCTAAGCTGTTTCCAGCTAAAATGTTCGCAAGATGGCACCGTCAACCTTTAAATATTCCCTATGATGCCGGAGGCCAGCCAATCACAGTAATGCCACCCCAAAAATGGCGTTGGCATTGCTGTGATTGGCAAGCCAACCCAGCATGTTTATTGGCTGCAAATAAAGCGTCAAATATGCTGGGTGGGTCACTTGAATATATTGGGGTGAATACCTAATTACTCGCCGAGTAACAAATAGCCCGAATACTGTACTAGTTGTGCGAGTAATGAATAGTGCCGAATGTAATCGCTCATTACTAGTAATAGTCTGGGAGTTCACAAAAGAATTCATGCTAACCTATAAGCAACCAAAGTTGCCTCTCACATTAACTAATCACCAGGAGGAAATGGAATAACAATGGTGTGCATGGCAGGATTTCAAGGAGAAACAAAGGGAACATTGACATTCATCTGTAGTTTGCTAAAGATCACCTGGACATGCCAGAAGGCTATTGAACAATGCTTTTTTGGACAGATGATGAGACCATATAGATATTTTTGGTGAAGCGTTAAGCTTTGCGGAAGAAAAATACTGCATTACAGCAGTAAAACTTCACCCTTTCTGTGAAACTCGGTAGTGGTAGTATCATGATTTGGTCCAGTTTTGGTGGGGCAGCTTGTCATCATTGATGGAACAATGAATTCTAAATTTTATTAGCAAATTTTAAAAGAAAATGGCAGGAAATCTATCCATGAGCTGAGTCTCAAGTGAACAGAGGTCAGGCAGCAAGACAGTGACGCAAAGCACATAAGTCACTACAAAAGAATGGTTAAAGAAGAAATAAGGTTACATTTTGATATGAAGAAATGTTGTGGATGGACCTGAAGCAAGCAGTTCATGGGAGAAAACCAACCAATCTAATAAAGATGAAGTTGTTTTACATGGGCAAAAGTTCCTCCTAGTCAATGTGGAGGACTAATCAACAATTACAACACATAAGTGACTACAGACTTATAGCTTAAGACTGGACAACTCCTTTAAAGTGAACCTGACACCAGGTTTCGTCGATACGAGTTACGGCCTCCCCCTTTCAGGGCTTATATACAGCATTCTATAATTGCTCTGTTTGGTCCGGTGCCTCCCATCTTCTTACTATTGCCGTTCTCCTGGTTGCTTCGTGTGGATGACGCGTCCCTGCATCATCCACACAGGTTCCACGGAATTACACGACTTTTACAGATATACAAGAACAACTACCAAACCTAG
Source organism: Ranitomeya imitator (assembly GCF_032444005.1). NCBI lineage: Eukaryota > Metazoa > Chordata > Amphibia > Anura > Dendrobatidae > Ranitomeya > Ranitomeya imitator. Next base: position 718,496,082 of record NC_091283.1, on the reverse strand, counting down.
ATTTCTATTGAATATGTATCCCCTATCTCAGTCACAATGTGGGACAACCTGTCACAAGGGCCTCCAAAGACAAATATTAGTTTCGTAGAACCACTCTACATTCAAGATTTGTCCACTGTACAATGCGCACAGGGTTTGTAAAAATTAGCCCTATGGGCTGAGTCATGGTTGATGCAGGAAGCCACCATCCCAAGAGCCTGCAATCACAAATAGTAGTTAGGCTGGAGTAGGAATACTGTCCTGATTTGTCCACTACACAATGTGCATAGGATTTGTAAAAATTAGCTCTATGAGCTGAGTCATGGTTGACACAGGAAGCCACCATCCCAAGGGCCTCCAATCACAAATAGATGTTAGGCTGGAGTAAGAAAACTGTCCTAGTTTGTCCACTGCACAATGTGCATAGAGCTTGTAAAAATTAGCCCTGTGGGCCGAGTTATGGTTGACGAAGGAAGGAAACGGGTTTTTATGGGAAGGGGTTGACGTAAACATCAGTAGCATGAATCAGCATTTTTGGTGAATTTAGGTTGGCTTGCTGTCATCTGGAGTGATTGCAAACTATGGAGATATCCAGTCCTTGTTGAATTTAATCAGACTAAGTCTGTTTGAATTTTCTGTGGAGAGGTGTGTGTGCCTATCAGTGATAACTGACCTAGCGATGCTGAAAATACACTTTGACATCACACTAGCAGCTGGGTAGGCCAGCATCTCCAAGGAGTACAAGGAGAGGTCGGGCCAAATGTTCAGCTTGGACAACCAATAATAAAATGGAACTGAAGCTGCAGAAAGGATGCACATAATGTCACTTAAGTAAACCTTGACCATATTTTGCAACTTCTCCCTCCTTGGCATTGTTACAGGCACATATAGCCCTTCCTGTTGTGCTAGTTTAATGAAAATTGCACAACTTGTGCACATTTTCCCCCCACCTCTGTTCGACATGGTGTTCGTGTCTCTACCTATTATCCCTCGGTGTTAAATACAGACGCTACCTCTGCCACCAGCATTTTCTGAGGGTGATGTTTTCAGCAACTGATCTACAACAGCCCTCTTGAACGATTCCATTGTAAAACACTTTGGTGACTCCAAAAGGAGAGAAGTAAATTTCTCCTTGTACCATGGATCGAGAAAGGTGGCCAACCATTATTGGTTGTTGGATAAAATGTGTATCACGCGAGGGTCTTGCCGCAGACAGTTACACATGAACTGTGCCATGTGAGCTAAGCTGCAAAAAGGCAAATGTTCTGTGTCCCCAACAGTTGGAACAGTACCCATCCTCTCCTCATGCTGACTTGCCTCCTCCTCCTCCTCCACCTCATCCTCTCCAGCCCATCCAGGCTGCACAGACATGAAACTTGGGTTGGGTGTCCCCTTTGTTACATTATGAGTCCCCTCAGTAGGAACAGAAAAACAAGTCCTCTCCCTCCTCATCCTCCTCCTCATCACCCAATTTTGCCTCAGAATATTGGCTGGGCTGGGTAGTATCATCCATTGTAAAATATGGCTCCATACCAACATGCTGGGCACTCAAAGCTTCCTCTTTGAGATTATGCAGTGATTGTTTCAAGAGACACAGCAGCGGGATGGTTACGCTGATAATAGCCCGATCACTGCTCACGAGCTTGGTGCAGTACTCAAAGTTCTCAAGAACCTCACAAATGTGAGCGATCCACACCCACTCAACAGTTGTTATGTGTGGTGGCTGACTCTCAGGCTGATGGGCATGTTGAAGCTGGTGTTCAGCTACTGCCCTCTGCTGCTCACTAATCCTCGTCAACATATGAGCGGTTGTGTTGCACTGCATGGACATGTCGAAAATGAGTTGGTAACTTGGCAAATTCAAGTGCTTTTGCAGCGCTATAAGGCCCACAAAAGCGGGAATGGAATGGTGGAAATGGGCACTAATATGGTGCACCTTCTCAAGTAGGTATAGCAAGGCAGGGTAACTTTTCACAAATTTCTGAAAACTAGGTTCAGCATGTGAGCCATGCGTGGCACGTGTACCAGCTTGCTGACCTTTAACCCCTTCATGACCGTGGGATTTTTTGTTTTTCCGTGGTCGTTTTTCGCTCCCCTCACTCCCAGAGCCATAACTTTTTTATTTTTCCGTCAATTTGGCCATGTGAGGGCTTATTTTTTGCGGGACGAGTTGTACTTTTGAACGACATCATTGGTTTTACCATGTCTTGTACTAGAAAATGGGAAAAAAATTCCAAGTGCGGTGAAATTGCAAAAAAAGTGCAGTCCCACACTTATTTTTTGTTTGGCTTTTTTGCTAGGTTCACTAAATGCTTAAAATGACCTGCCATTATGATTCTCCAGGTCAGTACGAGTTCATAGACACCAAACATGACTAGGTTATTTTTTACCTAAGTGGTGAAAAAAAATTCCAAACTTTGCTAAAAAAAAAAAAAAAAAAAATTGCGCCATTTTCCGATACCCGTAGCGTCTCCATTTTTCATGATCTGGGGTCGGTTGAGGACTTATTTTTTGCGTGCCGAGATGACGTTTTTAATGATAGCATTTCGGTGCAGATACGTTCTTTTGATCGCCCGTTATTGCATTTAAATGCAATGTCGCGGCGACCAAAAAAAGTAATTCTGGCATTTCGAATTTTTTTCTCGCTACGTTATTAAGCGATCAGGTTAATGCTTTTTTTTATTGATAGATCGGGCGATTCTGAGCACGGCGATACCAAATATGCGTAGATTTTATATTTTTTTATTGATTTATTTTGATTGGGGCGAAAGGGGGGTGATTTAAACTTTATATATTTTTTATTTTTTTAACATTTTTTTCAACTTTTTTTTTTTACTTTTGCCATGCTTCAATAGCCTCCATGGGAGGCTAGAAGCAGGCACAACCCGATCGCCTCTGCTACATAGCAGCGATCTGCTGATCGCTGCTATGTAGCAGAAATGGAGGTGTGCTGTGAGCGCCGACCACAGGGTGGCGCTCACAGCCACCGGCGATCAGTAACCATAGAGGTCTCAAGGACCTCTATGGTTACAATGGAGACGCATCAACGACCCCCGATCATGTGACGGGGGTCGGCGATGACGTCATTTCCGGCCGCCCGGCCGGAAGTGGTAGTTATATGCCGCTGTCTGCGTTTGACAGCGGCATTTAACTAGTTAATAGGTGCGGGCAGATTGCGATTCTGCCCGCGCCTATTACAGGCACATGTCAGCTGTTCAAAACAGCTGACATGTCCCGGCTTTGATGCGGGCTCACCGCGGAGCCCTGCATCAAAGCAGGGGAGCCGACATCGGACGGTATAGTACGTCCGATGTCGGTAAGGGGTTAAAGCCGCCACCAGGTTACGCCCATTATCGCAGATGACCAGACTGGGTTGGAGGTGCAGCGGGGAGAGCCACTGATTGGTCTGTTGTTTTAAAGCTTGCCACAGCTCTGCTACAGTGTGTGGTTTATGACCTAAACAGATCAACTTCAGCAGAGCGTGTTGCCACTTTGCTTGGTAGCAGGCAGTAGGAAATGTTTGGATTACTTGTTTGAGTGCAGCACTAACAGCTATTTTAAGTCGACTAATGTGGACAGCAGAAAGCAGGCTATGACCTCAAGAACAGCAGGGAAATAGCCTGGTGTGTGCTTGGTAGCAGGCAGTAGGAAATGTTTGGATTACTGCATTGCGTAGGGCACTTAACAACTTTTCAAGTGAACTAATGTGGACAGCAGAAGCAAAGCTCTGACCCCCAAAACAGCGGGGAAAATTGCCTGGTGCATGTTTGGTAGCAGGCAGTAGGAATTGTTTGGACTACAGCTTTGCATAGGGCACTAACCGCCTTTTTAAGTGGACTAATGTGGACAGCAGAAGGCAGGCTCTGACCCCCAAAACAGCAGGGAAAATAGCCTGGTGCATGCTTGGTAGCAGGCAGTAGGAAATGTATGGATTACTGCTTTGTGTAGGGCACTTAAAACCTTTTAAAGGGGACTAATATGGACAGCAGAAGCCAGGCTCTGACCCCCAAAACAGCGGGGAAAATGGCCTGGTGCATGCTTGGTAGCAGGCAGTAGGAAATGTTTGGACTACAGATTTGCGTAGGGCACTAACCGGCTTTTTAAGTGGACTAATGTGGACAGCAGAAGGCAGGCTCTGACCCCCAAAACAGCAGGGAAAATGGCCTGATGTGTGCTTGGCAGCAGGCAGTAGGAAATGTTTAGATTACTGCTTTGCGTAGGGCATATACAGTAACACCTTTTCAAGAGGACAAATGTGGACAGCAGAAGCCAGGCTCTGACCCCAAAAACAGTTGGAAAAATTGTCTGGTGCATGCTGGCAGCAGGCAGTGGGAAATGTTTGGACTACTGCTTTGCGTAGGGCACTTAACAACTTTTCAAGTGGACTAATGTGGACAGCAGAAGCCAGGTTCTGACTCCCAAAACAGCGGGGAAAATTGCCTAGTGCATGCTTTGTAGCAGGCAGTAGGAAATTTTTGGACTACTGCTTTGCGTAGGGCACTAATCACCTTTTTAAGTGGACTAATATGGACAGCAGAAGGCAGGCTCTGACCTCAAAAACAGCAAGGAAAATAGCCTGGTGCATGCTTGGTAGCAAGCAGCAGGAAATGTATGGATTACTGCTTTGCGTAGGGCACTAACCGCCTTTTTAAGTGGACTAATGAGGACAGCAGAAGCCAGGGTCTGACCCCAAAAACTGCGGGGAAAATGGCCTAGTGTGTGCTTGGTAGCAGGCGGTAGGAATTGCTTGGATTACTGCTTTGCGTAGGGCACTTAAAACCTTTTAAAGGGGACTAATATGGACAGCAGAAGCCAGGCTCTGACCCCAAAAACAGCGGAGAAAATGGCCTGATGTGTGCTTGGCAGCAGGCAATAGGAAATGTTTGGATTACTGCTTTGCGTAGGGCAATTACAGTAACACCTTTTTAAGAGGACTAATGTGGACAGCAGAAGCCAGGCTCTGACCCCAAAAACAGTGGGGAAAATTGTCTGGTGCATGCTGGTAGCAGGCAGTGGGAAATGTTTGGATTACTGCTTTGCGTAGGGCACTTAACACTTTTTCAAGTGGAATAATGTGGACAGCAGAAGCCAGGCTCTGACCCCAAAAACAGTGGGGAAAATTGGCTGGTGCATGCTTGGTAGCAGGCAGTAGGAAATATTTGGACTACTGCTTTGCGTAGGGCACTAACCACCTTTTTAAGTGGACTAATGTGGACAGCAGAAGCCAGGCTCTGACCCCAAAAATAGCAAGGAAAATAGCCTGGTGCATGCTTGGTAGCAGGCAGTAGGAAATGTATGGATTACTGCTTTGCGTAGGGCACTAGCCGCCTTTTTAAGTGGACTAATGAGGACAGCAGAAGCCAGGGTCTGACCCCAAAAATAGCGGGGAAAATGGCCTAGTGTGTGATTGGTAGCAGGCAGTAGTAAATGTTTGTACTACTGCTATGCGAAGGGCAATTAATGCCTTTTTAAGTGGACTAATGTAGAAAGCAGAAGCTCGGTTCTGACCCCCAAAACATAGGGGAAAAATTGCCTGGTGTGTGCTTTGTAGCAGGCAGTAGGAATTGTTTGGAGTACTGCTTTGCTTACGGCACTTAAGCCTTTTCAAGTGGACTAATGTAGACTGCAGAAGCCAGGCTCTGACCCCCAAAACAGCGTGGAAAATGGCCTGGTACGTGCTTGGTAGCAGGCAGTAAGAAATGTTTGGATTACAGCATTGCGTAGGGCACCTAACACCTTTTTGAGTGGACTAATGAGGACAGCAGAAGCCAGGGTCTGACCCCAAAAACAGCGGGGAAAATGGCCTAGTGTGTGCTGGGTAGCAGGCAGTAGGAAATGTTTCGATTACTGCTTTGCGTAGGGCACTTAATACCTTTTAAAGGGGACTAATATGGACAGCAGAAGCCAGGCTCTGACCCCCAAAACAGCGGGGAATATGGCCTGATGTGTGCTTGGTAGCAGGCAGTAGGAAATGTTTGGATTACTGCTAGCAGGCAGTAGGAAATGTTTGGATTACTGCTTTGCATAGGGCAATTACAGTAACACCTTTTCAAGAGGACTAATGTGGACAGCAGAAGCCAGGCTCTGACCCCAAAAACAGTGGGGAAAATTGTCTGGTGCATGCTGGTAGCAGGCAGTGGGAAATGTTTGGATTACTGCTTTGCATAGGGCACTTAACACCTTTTCAAGTGGACTAATGTGGACAGCAGAAGCCATGTTCTGACTCCCAAAACAGCGGGAAAAATTGCCTGGTGCATGCATGGTAGCAGGCAGTAGGAAATGTTTGGACTATTGCTTTGCGTAGGGCACTAACCACCTTTTTAAGTGGACTAATGTGGACAGCAGAAGGCAGGCTCTGACCCAAAAACAGCAAGTAAAATAGCCTGGTGCATGCTTGGTAGCAGGCAGTAGGAAATGTATGGATTACTGCTTTGCGTAGGGCACTAACCGCCTTTTTAAGTGGACTAATGAGCACAGCAGAAGCCAGGGTCTGACCCCAAAAACAGCAGGGAAAATTTTCCTAGTGTGTGCTTGGTAGCAAGCAGTAGGAAATGTTTGTACTACTGCTATGCGTAGGGCAATTAATGCCTTTTTAAGTGGACTAATGTAGACAGCAGAAGCTCGGTTCTGACCCTCAAAACATAGGGAAAAATGGCCTGGTGTGTGCTTTGTAGCAGGCAGTAGGAGTTGTTTGGACTACTGCTTTGCTTAGGTCATTTAAGCCTTTTCAAACGGACTAATGTAGACTGCAGAAGCCAGGCTCTGACCCCCAAAACAGGGTGGAAAATAGCCTGATACGTGCTTGGTAGCAGGCAGTAGGAAATATTTGGATTACAGCATTGCGTAGAGAACTAAACGCCTTTTCAAGTGGACTAATTTGGACAGCAGAAGGCAGGCTCTGACCCGCAAAACAGTGGAGAAAAAGGCCTGGTGCATGCTGATAGCAGGCAGTGGAAAATGTTTGGATTACTGCTTTGTGTAGGGCACTTAACACCTTTTCAAGTTAACTAATGTGGACAGCAGAAGTCAGGCTCTGACTCCCAAAACAGCCGGGAAAATTGCCTGGTGCATGCTTGGTAGCAGGCAGTAGGAAATGTTTGGACAACTGCTTTGCGTAGTGCACTAACTGCCTTTTTAAGTGGACTAATGTGGACAGCAGAAGGCAGGCTCTGACCCCAAAAACAGTGGTGAAAACGGCCTGGTGCATGCTGGTAGCAGGCAGTAGGAAATGTTTGGACTATTGCTTTGCGTAGGGCACTAACCACCTTTTTAAGTGGACTAATGTGGACAGCAGAAGGCAGGCTCTCACCCCAAAAACAGCAATGAAAATATCCTGGTGCATGCTTGGTAGCAGGCAGTAGGAAATGTTTGGATTACTGCTTTGCGTAGGGCACCTAAAACCTTTTCAAGGGGACTAATGTGGACAGCAGAAGCCAGGCTCTGACTCCCAAAAACAGCGGGGAAAATGGCCTAGTGTGTGCTTGGTAGCAGGCAGTAGGAAATGTTTGGATTACTGCTATGCATAGGGCACTTAATGCTTTTTTAAGTGAACTAATGTGGACAGCAGAAGACCGGCTCCGACCCCCAAAACAGAGGGGAAAATGGCCTGGTGTGTGCTTTGCAGCAGGCAGTAGGAGTTGTTTGGATTACTGCTTTGCTTAGGACACTTAAGCCTTTTCAAGTGGACTAATGTAGACTACAGAAGCCAGGCTCTGACCCCCAAAACTGCGTGGAAAATGGCCTGGTATGTGCTTGGTAGCAGGCAGTAGGAAATATTTCGACTACTGCTTTGCGTAGGGCACTTAACGCCTTTTTGCGTGGACTAATGTGGACAACAGAAGCCAGGCTCTGACCTCAAAAACGATGGGGAAAATGGCCCGTTGTGTCTTTGGTAGCAGGCAATAGGAATTGTTTGGATTACTGCTTTGCAGGCTCCGGATGCAATGGGCGGAAAATATCGGCGGGTGGCATGGCTTCAATAGACCCTATGACGCTAAGCGGCCAGCCAATCACAGTAATGCCACAACCAAGATGTCTGCGGCATTACTGTGATTGCTTAAGAAGCCCAGCATGTTTAGTGGCAGCAAAGGAGGTGCCCAAACTGCAGGACGGGACATCCAAATATAGTGAGGAGAGTATACCAATACTCGCAATGTAACGAGTAACCCAAATATCGTTCTATTCATGCGAATAGTAATGAATACACTTGCTCATCACTAATAACAGCTAATCTTGGGAAAAGAATCTTTGGAAAACTTAGACAGTAAAACCAACTTCTTACAATAAGGCCGGAGTCACACTAGACCGTAATACGGATGAGTGCTATGCAATGAAAAATCGCATAGCACTCGGACTAATGTTAACCTATTGGGCAGCTCTCATAATCCGTTGTTTTCTCGGCCATATTCTATGTTCAAGAGAAATCACAGTATGCTGCGATTTCCACCGTATCTTGGCCGAGAAACGCCAATGAAAGTCTATGGGTGTGAGAAAATCTTGCACACCACACGGATCATCCGTGTGACTTGTGAGAAATATGCATCAGTGTCCTTTTGAAATGCCGGCTATTAAGTGTGGTGTACAGTAAAGTCACACTGACAGGTTACAATAGAATAGATAAAATAAATGTCTACACATAGTATAGGTGTATATATATATACACGTGTGTATATATATATATACAGTATATATATTGTAGCATGGCTAAAGGGTTTGTAGTCGATGGGAGGTATGTGCCACATAAGTGCCTGGTTGCTGTAATGTAGCCCGGAGTATTCCTTTCTTGCACATAATCTTGTATATGTGTTTCAGGACCTGTGGTAATGTCAGACCACATGGCTAATCATGTGATGGGTTACTGGGTGGGGTTAGCTCTTTATAAGACTGGCTAATCCTTTACACAGCAGATATGTGTGGAGGTGAAACCCTCCTGAGTGTGTTACAGCTTCAGGACTGAGCCGGATGAACTGGACACTTGCTTTTCTTTGCCTGAACCAAAGGCCCATTTTGCTTTCTGTTATTTGCCACATGGTTTATGAAGCAATAAACCCAGTGAACTTTAAAGGAACACGTCTCCTGAGTGTCAGCCGTCGCAGCTGAGTGAGTGAAATCCTTACAATTGGTGGAGACGTGCGAGCAGCGTTCCCAGCGGAGACGTGAGTTTATTTTTGAATGTCCTGGGTCAAGGCTGTTGCAAGCCAGCAAGCATTGCCGGAGAAAATGGAGGACCTGCTGAAACACTTGGTCCAGATGCAGTCACAGCAGGAGAAAAGGCAGCAAGAGACCAACAGGCTGTTGATGCAGCAGATACAACAGAGCCAGCAGGAGCAACGGCAGAGTCAGCAGGAGCAACGGCAGCAGATGCAGCAGAGCCAGCAGGAGCATCAGCAGCAGATGCAGCTTCTGGCAACCGCCATCCAGGGCAAGGCGAGCGCCCCAACCCCAGGTTTGGCTGATGACACCCACGTCCGGAAGACGGTAAGACGCGCATTGCAGAAAATGACTCCCGGGGATGATGTTGAGGCCTTCCTGACGGTGTTTGAGAGGGTCGCTGAGAGGGAAAAACTTCCGCCAGAGCAGTGGGCAGAGGTACTTGCGCCATACCTGACGGGAGAACCCCAGAAGGCGTACTATGATTTGACCTTGCAGGATGCCAAAGAGTATCACAAATTGAAAGCCGAGATTCTCGCACGTTTGGGGGTGACACTGACTGTCAGGGCACAGCGAGTTCACTCCTGGGGCTATCACCGGGACAAACCACCTCATTCCCAAATGTTTGATCTGTTGCACCTGGTCCAGAAATGGCTGCAGCCAGAATCCTCTGCGCCTGCACAGATGGTAGAACGGGTGATGATGGATCGGTTTGTCCATTCCCTCCCGAGGCCTATACAGTCTTGGGTTGCCCAGGGTGATCCCCAGAATGCCGACGAGCTGATCGGACTGGTTGAGAGATACCAAGGGTTGGAAGGCTCCTTCGGGAGGCAGCCCATGCCGTACTGGGGGTCCCAGAAGGCAGCTGAGTCCCAAAAAGGGGTGGTGCATCCAAGGTCACAAAGGGCGGGGGAGGTGGTGCCCAAGGTCCCCACGGGTGATATTATTTGTTGGAGGTGCCACAAGCCAGGACATATAGCTGCCCGTTGTTCCCAAACCACTGAGCAGATGGACTGCAGCATGGGACGCCGTTGTTCATACTATGCGTATCCAGCCTGTAGTGTGAACTCTCCATCCAACGAGGGACCTCAAGCGTGTCCCGTAAAGGTGAACGGTCGAGCAGTAATGGCACTGTTAGACTCGGGGAGCCTAGTGACCCTGGTGAGGGCCACTTTTCCTCTCCACCTGCTCCCAGGAAAGAAGGTCGGAGTGCGGTGCATACATGGTGATGCAAAGGGCTACCCTATGGCCAGGGTGAACATTGAAACGGCATGTGGCACTGAGTCCCACATAGTCGGCGTGGTTCAGGACTTGTTGCACCCTATAATTATTGGCCGGGATTTCTGTTTGTTTTGGGATTTGTGGGGAAATGGTTCTGAGCTCCCTGGCAGGGAACCAGTGAACCCTGGAAGGGTATCGCCACACCCAGAGGCAGACAGTTTTCCTTTTTGTGTTCTGGTTGGGGATGAGGAGGAAGTATCCCCTACATCTGACATTCTGGAGTTAGAAGTTACCGGTGAAAATTTTGGGACTGCCCAACATAGGGACCCCACTCTGAGGGAAGCCTTTAATAATGTCACAGTTATTGACGGGGTGGTACAGGAGCCGGGGGCAGACACAAGATTTCCCCATTTTCTGTTGAGGGGGGAGTTGTTGTACCGTGTCACGAAAATACGGGAGGAGTTGGTAGAGCAGTTGATAGTGCCGGGTCCGTATAGACGGAAAGTGTTGGACATGGCCCATTCACACATCTTGGGTGGACACCTGGGGGTGGAAAAAAACGCAGGAACGGGTTGTGCAGAGGTTCTATTGGCCTGGGTGTCACCGGGAAATAGTGAACTATTGCAGGTCCTGCCCTACATGTCAGCTAACTGCTCCTACTCCTCATTTCCGGAACCCCCTTGTGCCACTGCCCATTATTGAGGTACCGTTCGAGAGAATTGTCATGGACTTGGTCGGTCCCTTAGTTAAATCAGCTCGGGGCCATCAGTATATATTAGTCATCCTGGACTATGCCACACGCTATCCTGAGGCAATTCCCTTGAGAAATTCTTCCTCAAAAAGCATAGCCCGCGAGTTGGTCCATGTCTTTTCCCGGACAGGTCTGCCAAAGGAGATCCTGACTGACCAGGGTACACCTTTCATGAGCAAGGTGATGAGGGAGTTATGCAAAGCCCTGAAGATCTCCCAGTTGAGGACCTCGGTGTACCATCCCCAGTCAGATGGCCTTGTTGAGAGGTTTAACAAGACACTAAAGAGCATGCTGAGAAAAGCTATAGAGAAAGACGGTAGAGACTGGGATTGTCTCTTACCCTATCTGATGTTTTCCATTCGTGAAGTTCCACAGGCCTCCACAGGGTTCTCACCGTTTGAGCTTCTATATGGCCGACATCCACGAGGACTCCTGGATATAGCCAAGGAAACCTGGGAGGCCGAAGTCACACCCCACAGAAGCGTCATTGAGCATGTGGCCCTGATGCAGCAGAGGATTGCAAAGGTGATGCCTATCGTGAAAGAACACCTTCTCCAAGCACAAGAAGCTCAAGCCAGGGTCTACAACCGGTCTGCAAGAGTGAGGCAGTTCAATCCGGGAGACCAAGTTCTTGTGTTAGTTCCAACGGTGGAAAGCAAGTTCTTGGCCAAATGGCAAGGGCCATATGAGGTTGTCGAGAAACTTGGTGAGGTAAATTATAAAATTCACCAACCAGGAAGACGGAAACCATTCCAAGTTTACCATGTCAACCTCATCAAGCCATGGCAAGATAGAGAGCCGACAGCAACTCCATCATTGTTAAGCAACCCAGAAGGTGAGGTTGGAGCGGTTACTATAGCAGAGACGCTATCAAAGACCCAGAAACAGCAGTGCCGGGAGTTACTCCAGAAAAACAGGGACCTGTTTTCAGAATTGCCAGGATACACGAAGGTCATAGAGCACGAGGTCCTAACAGAGCCACATGTGCGGGTGAATGTGAAACCTTATCGTATTCCTGAGGCTCGTCGAGAAGTTATCTCCAAGGAAGTGGAGCGTATGTTGAGGCTTGGGGTCATTGAGGAATCCAAGAGCGGTTGGTCGAGCCCAATTGTCCTGGTCCCAAAACCTGATGGAGAGTGGAGGTTTTGCAACGACTATCGGAAGTTGAATGAAGTCTCCAAGTTCGACGCTTATCCCATGCCCCGTATTGATGAGCTCATCGAAAGGCTTGGGCACGCCAGATATATATCCACCTTGGATTTGACAAAGGGGTATTGGCAGATCCCCATGGCACAGGAAGCCAAGGAGAAGACGGCCTTTTCGACACCTGATGGATGCTTCCAATATGCCCGGATGCCGTTTGGCCTACAGGGAGCTCCGGCGACCTTCCAGAGGGCTATGGATAGAGTCCTTGCACCCCATAAGGCCTACGCTGCTGCGTACCTAGATGATATCGTCATCTTTAGCCCGGACTGGGAGAGTCATCTGGAGAAAGTCCAAGCGGTGTTGGATGCTATAAGAGAGGCCGGATTTACTATAAACCCGAAGAAGTGCGCCTTGGGTAAAGAAGAAGCTAAGTACCTTGGATACATAGTGGGTCATGGAGAAATAAAACCCCAAATCAATAAAGTGGAGGCAATCCAAACATGGCCAAAACCAGTTTCCAAGAAACAAGTTAAAGCCTTCCTGGGAATCGTGGGATATTACAGGAGGTTCATCCCAAACTTCGCCACGATGGCTGCGCCTCTGACTGACCTGCTAAAAGGGACAAAATCAGTAATGGTTAAGTGGTCCGAAGAAACAGAGTCAGCCTTCCAAGAAATGAAAAACGCTTTGTGTAAGCAACCCGTTCTGATGGCCCCAAACTTCAAGAAAGAGTTTATTCTTCAGACAGATGCCTCAGATGTTGGGGTGGGAGCAGTCCTTTCCCAAGAACTACATGGGGAGGAGCATCCTGTTCTCTATCTGAGTAGGAAGCTGTCCTCATCTGAAAAGAACTACTCAGTCGTTGAGAAGGAGTGCTTGGCCATAAAATGGGCAGTGGACACATTGCGGTACTATCTGCTGGGACGTAAATTTAGACTGGTATCTGACCATGCCCCGCTTAGGTGGATGAGAGAAACGAAAGGAAGAAATGCTAGAGTCACCCGTTGGTTCTTAGCCCTGCAGGACTTCAGTTTCCATGTGGAACATAGGGCCGGAAAGCTGCACGGTAATGCGGATGCCCTATCGAGAATCCCTTGTTTAGTGGGGGAAAGTGCCAAGCCCCACGGCTTTAGGCAGAGGGGGGAGGTATGTAGCATGGCTAAAGGGTTTGTAGTCGATGGGAGGTATGTGCCACATAAGTGCCTGGTTGCTGTAATGTAGCCCGGAGTATTCCTTTCTTGCACATAATCTTGTATATGTGTTTCAGGACCTGTGGTAATGTCAGACCACATGGCTAATCATGTGATGGGTTACTGGGTGGGGTTAGCTCTTTATAAGACTGGCTAATCCTTTACACAGCAGATATGTGTGGAGGTGAAACCCTCCTGAGTGTGTTACGGCTTCAGGACTGAGCCGGATGAACTGGACACTTGCTTTTCTTTGCCTGAACCAAAGGCCCATTTTGCTTTCTGTTATTTGCCACATGGTTTATGAAGCAATAAACCCAGTGAACTTTAAAGGAACACGTCTCCTGAGTGTCAGCCGTCGCAGCTGAGTGAGTGAAATCCTTACAATATATATAATTGACACTTATATATATATATATATATATATATCTTTATACAGTATTTCATAGAGAGATAGAAGAATAGCCGATAATTCAATTGTCGGGTTCTGTAAAATCATTGCAGAACAAGACAGGATATGAGACATGGTTTACATACAGTAAACCATTGCAGAACAGTTAGATTTTTATATAAAACTCAATGATAATGTTAGTAGTGTGTGTGTAAAATTTGGGAGCTGTAGGTGTTAACCCCTTCGCGACATGCGCCGTACTAGTACTGCGCTGCAGGCACTGCATTAGTGCCAGCAGCAGTACTAGTACGGCGCACCGATCACCGCGGTCTCGCGCTGAGCGCCGCGGTGATCGGGTGCGGGTGTCAGCTGTATACGACAGCTGACACCCCGCAGCAATGCCCACGATCGGCGCTATCGCCGATCGCGGGCATTTAACCCCTCTGATGCCGCTGTCATTAGTGACAGCGGCATTAAGGGGGATCGCGCAGGGACGGGGGCTCCCTGCGCTCTCCCACCGGAGCAACGCAATGAGATCGCGTTGCTCCGGTGACCCGGAAGGAGTCCCCGGATCCAAGATGGCCGCCGGACTCCTTCCGGGTCATGAAGTGACCTGGCTAGCCGGCGCCTGCTGAGAGCAGGCGCTGGAGAGCCAGCTAAGCTGCCTGTCAGATCGTTGATCTGACACTGTGCTATGCACAGTGTCAGATCAACGATCTGATCTAATACAGAGATGTCCCACCCTGGGACAATGTTAGAAAGTAAAAAAAAAAAAAATAGAATGTGTAAAAAAAAAATAAAAAAAAATCCCCAAATTAAAAAAAAAAAACATTTCCCAATAAATCCATTTATTTATGTAAAAAAAGAAAAAAACAATAAATGTACACATATTTGGTATCGCCGCGTCTGTAACGACTCGCTCTATAAAACTATCCCACTAGTTAACCCCTTCAGTGAACACCGCAAAAAAAAAAAAAAAAAAAACAAGGCAAAAAACAACGCTTTATCATACAGGCGAACAAAAAGTGGAATAACACGCGATCAAAACGACGGATATAAATAACCATGGTACCGCTGAAAACGTCATCTTGTCCCGCAAAAAAAAAGCCACCACACAGCATCATCAGCAGAAAAATAAAAAAGTTATAGCTCTCAGAATAATGCGATGCAAAAACAATTATTTTTTTATATAAAAGTTTTTATTGTGTAAAAGCGCCAAAACATAAAAAAAATTACATAAATGAGGTATCGCTGTAATCGTACTGACCCGAAGAATAAAACTGCTTTATCCATTTTACCACACGTGGAACGGTATAAACGCCCCCCCTAAAAGAAATTCAGGAATTGCTGGTTTTTGTTCATTCTGCCTCCCAAAAATCGGAATAAAAAGCGATCAAAAAATGTCATCTGCCCGAAAATGTTACCAATAAAAACGTCAACTCGTCCCGCAAAAAACAAGACCTCATATGACTCTGTGGGCCAAAATATGGATAAATTATAGCTCTCAAAATGTGGTGATGCAAAAACTATTTTTTGCAATAAAAAGCGTCTTTTAGTGTGTGACAGCTGCCAATCATAAAAATCCGCCAAAAAAACGCTATAAAAGTAAATCAAACCCCCCTTCATCACCCCCTTAGTTAGGGAAAAATAATAAAATGTAAAAAAATGTATTTATTTCCATTTTCCCATTAGTGCTAGGGTTAGGGCTAGGGTTAGGGCTAGGGCTAGGGCTAGGGCTAGGGTTAGGGTTAGGGCTAGGGTTAGGGTTGGGGTTAGGGTTTCAGTTATAATTGGGGGTTTCCACTGTTTAGGCACATCAGGGGGCGTCCGATCTCAATTCCAGCCAATTCTGCTTTGAAAAAGTAAAACAGTGCTCCTTCCCTTCCGAGTTCTCCTGTGTGCCCAAACAGTGGTTCCCCCCAACATATGGGGTATCAGCGTTCTCAGGACAAGTTGGACAACAACTTTTGTGGTCCAATTTGTCCTGTTACCCTTGGGAAAATAAAAACATAGGGGATAAAATATCATTTTCGTGGAAAAAAAAATATTTTTTATTTTCACGGCTCTGCGTTATAAACTGTAGTGAAACACTTGTTGGTTCAAAGCTCTCACAACACATCTAGATAAGTTCCTTTGGGGGTCTAGTTTCCAATATGGGGTCACTTGTGGGGGGTTTCTACTGTTTAGGTACATCAGGGGCTCTGCAAATGCAACATGACACATGCAGACCAATCCATCTAAGTCTGCATTTCAAATGGCGCTCCTTCCCTTCCGAGCTCTGCCGTGCACCCAAACAGTGGTTCCCCCCAACATATGGGGTATCAGCGTTCTCAGGACAAGTAGGACAACAACTTTTGGGGTCCAATTTGTCCTGTTACCCTTGGGAAAATAAAAACATAGGGGATAAAATATCATTTTCGTGGAAAAAAAAATATTTTTTATTTTCACGGCTCTGCGTTATAAACTGTAGTGAAACACTTGTTGGTTCAAAGCTCTCACAACACATCTAGATAAGTTCCTTGGGGGTCTAGTTTCCAATATGGGGTCACTTGTGGTGGGTTTCTACTGTTTAGGTACATCAGGGGCTCTGCAAATGCAACATGACACCTGCAGTCCATTCCATCTAAGTCTGCATTTCAAACGGTGCTCCTTCCCTTCCGAGCTCTGCCATGCACTCAAACGGTGGTTCCCCCCCACATGTGGGGTATCAGCGTACTCAGGACAAATTGGACAATAACATTTGTGGTCCAATTTCTCCTGTTACCCTTGGGAAAAAAAATTGCGGGCTAAAACATCATTTTGTGGAAAGAAAAAATGATTTTTTAATTTTCACAATGCTACATTCTAAACTTTAGTGAAACAATTGGGGGTTAAAAGTGCTCACCACACATCTAGATAAGTTCCTTAGGGGGTCTTCTTTCCAAAATGGGGTCACTTGTGGGGGGGTTTCCACTGTTAAGGCACGTCAGGGGCTCTCCAAATGCGACATGGCGTCCGATCTCAATTCCAGCCAATTTTGCATTGAAAAGTCAAATGGCACTCCTTCCCTTCCGAGCTCTGCCATGCGCTCAAACAGTGGTTTATCCCCATATATGAAGTATCGACGTACTCAGGACAAATTGCACAACAACTTTTGGGGTCCAATTTATCCTTTTACCCTTGGGAAAATAAAAAATTTGGGGCAAAAAGATCATTTTTTGTGAAAATTAATTAAAAATTTTTTTTTACGGCTCTACATTATAAACTTCTGTGAAGCACTTGGAGGTTCAAAGTGCTCACCACACATCTAGATTAGTTCCTTAGGGGGGTCTACTTTCCAAAATGGTGTCACTTGTGGGGGTTTCCACTGTTTAGGCACATCAGGGGCTCTCCAATCGTGACATGGGCTCCGATCTCAATTCCAGCAAATCTTGCATTGAAAAGTCAAATGGCGCTCCTTCCCTTCCGAGCTCTGCCATGTGCCCAAACAGTGGTTTACCCCCACATATGGGGTATCGGCGTACTCAGGACAAATTGTACAACCACTTTTGTGGTCCAATTACTCCTGTTACCCTTGGTAAAATGAAACAAATTGGACCTGAAGTAAAAATTTTGTGAAAAAAAAGTTAAGTGTTCAATTTTTTTAAACATTCAAAAAATTCCTGTGAAGCACCTGAAGGGTTAATAAACTTTTTGAATGTGGTTTTGAGTACCTTGAGGGGTGCAGTTTTTAGAATGGTGTCACTTTTGGGCATTTTCTGTCATATAGACCCCTCAAAGTCACTTCAAGTGTGAGGTGGTCCGTAAAAAAATGGTTTTGCAAATTTTGTTGCAAAAATGAGAAATCGCTGGTCAACTTTAACCCCTTAATGACCGCCAATACGCCTTTTAACTGACCTGAGATATAAGAGAATAGCCTCCCCATACAGGTGACAATCCAGCATCTGTCAGTTGTACACTATAGCTGACAACTTGCTGTACCAGCCACGATCAGTATTTGCACCATCTAAATCTGTTTAACCCCTTAGATGCTGCTGTCAGTAGTGACTACATCATTATAAATGGTTAACAGAGCGTGGGGGCTTCTTTTTTGTCCCAATTGGTACCCTCATATCATGATTTTGTTGTCCTGATGTTTGCCATGGCAATTCATTGCCAAATAGCGGCCTTAGAGTCTGACGGCTGTAGTAATCTGTTTAGAAGTTAGAGACATTTAGGTGGTAAAAATACACATTTTCATTTCTGTCATACCACTTTGCATTAATTCCTGTACAGCACCTGAAGGGTTAATAAACTACCTGACTGCAGTTTTTGATATGTCAGGGGGTGCTGTTTTTAAAATGGTATCACGTTTGTGGGTTTCCCAATATGTGGGACCCCTAAAGTCACTTCAAACATGGATAAGTCCCTAAAAAAATAAATTTTGTAAATTTCTTTGAAAAAATGAAAAATTGCTGCTACATTTTTAAACCTCCTAAACTGCTAACAAAATAAAATAATATTTTACAAATGGTCCTGATGTAAAGCAGACATGTGGGAAATGTTATTTATTAATAGTTTGCTGTGGTATGACCATCTGGATTAAAGGAATAATCATTCAAATTTAGAAAATTGCTAATTTTTTAACATTTTTCTCAAATTTTTGATATTTTTTATAAATAAACACAAAAAATGTTGAACAAAATTTACCATTATCATAAAGTATAATGTGTCACGAAAAAACAATCTCAAAATCACTGGGATTTGTTGAAGCGTTGCAAAGTTATTACCACATAAAGTGACACTGGTCAGATTTCAAAAATTTGGCTCGGTCACTAAGGGGTTAAACCCTTATAACGTCCTAACAAAAAAAAGTTATGTTTCCAAAATTGTGCTGATGTAAAGCAGACATGTGGGAAATGTTGTTTATTAACTATATTATGTGATATAACTCTCTAATTTAAGGGCATAAAAACTAAGAGTTTGAAAATTGCTAAATTTTCATAATTTCCGACAAATTTTTGTTTTTTTCACAAATAAATGCAAGTCATATCGAAGAAGTTTTACCACTATCATGAAGTACAATATGTCACGAGAAAACAGAATCACCAGGATCCGTTGAAGCGTTTCAGAGTTATGACCTCATAAAGTGACAGTGGTCAGAATTGTAAAAATTGGCCCTGTCACTTAGGTGAAAACAGGCTTTGGGGTGAAGGGGTTAAATTAAAGGATTAATTCACTTAAAAAACTGACTTGGGCTCCCACGCAATTTTCTATGCTAGAGAGGGAAAGCCAGTGAGTGAGGGCAGATATTAATAGCCTAGAGAGGGACCATGGCTATTGGCCCACCTGGCTAAAAAAAAACCTGCCCTCAGCCACCCCAGGAAAGGCGCATCTGTAAGATACGCCTATTCCGGCACTTAGCCTCTCTCTTCCCACTGCCCTGTAGCATTGGCATATGGGGTAATAAGGGGTTAATGTCACCTTGCTATAGTAAGGTGATATTAAGCCTGGTTAATAATGGAGAGGTGTCTGTAAGACACCTATATATTATTAATCCAATAGTATGAAAGGGTTGAAAATACACACACACATTAAGAATAAAATATTTTAATGAAATAATGAAACACACAAGTTTTTAATATCTTTATTGCATATTCAATCCAAATGAAGCCCTCGTTCTCCTGTAAAAAAATTCCAAAATAAAAAGGCAACAATATCCCATACCTGTCAGCCGTACAGTCAAGTCCCATGCTGTAAATCCATGTCAAGGGGTTAAATAGTTTACAACCGGGAGCGCTGCTAATGCGGCCGCTCTCGGCTGTAAATGACTGGGGAACGAATGAAATGCAGGGGGCAGAGCTTCGGTGACTAGCGGTGTCGTCATCGAAGCTGCTCCCCCTGGCGGCATGAACTCACATGAACTCTGTAGCGTGGGAAATATTCTGAATATTTTCCCACCCTACAGAGTTGGGTAATAATTTAACAAAATCCGACAATTGAATTACCTGCTATTCGGCTATCTAGCTCTATATGAAATACAAATATATATATATATATATATATATATATATATATATACGTATGTGTCACTGACATATATATATGTATATATATATATATATATATATATAGTACAGACCAAAAGTTTGGACACACCTTCTCATTTAAAGATTTTTCTGTATTTTCATGACTATGAAAGTTGCAAATTCACAATGAAGGCATCAAAACTATGAATTAACACATGTGGAATTATATACTTAAAAAAAAGTGTGAAACAACTGAAAATATGTCTTATATTCTAGGTTCTTCAAAGTAGCCACCTTTTGCTTTGATGACTGCTTTGCACTCTTGGCATTCTCTTGATGAGCTTCAAGAGGTAGTCACCGGAAATGGTTTTCACTTCACTGGTGTGCCCTGTCAGGTTTAATAAGTGGGATTTCTTGCCTTATAAATGGGGTTGGGACGATCAGTTGTGTTGAGCAGAAGTCAGGTGGATACACATCTGATAGTCCTACTGAATAGACTGTTAAAATTTGTATTATGGCAAGAAGAAAGCAGCTAAGTAAAGAAAAATGAGTTGTCATCATTACTTTAAGAAATGAAGGTCAGTCAGTCCGAAAAATTGGGAAAACTTTGAAAGTGTCCCTAAGTGCAGTTGCAAAAACCATCAAGCGCTACAAAGAAACTGGCTCACATGAGGATCGCCCCAGGAAGGGAGACCAAGAGTCACCTCTGCTTCTGAGGATAAGTTTATCCGAGTCACCAGCCTCAGAAATCGCAGGTTAACAGCAGCTCAGATTAGAGACCAGGTCAATGCCACACAGAGTTCTAGCAGCAGACACATCTCTACAACAACTGTTAGGAGGAGACTTTGTGCAGCAGGCCTTCATGGTAAAATAGCTGCTAGGAAACCACTGCTAAGGACAGGCAACAAGCAGTAGAGACTTGTTTGGGCTAAAGAATTCAAGGAATGGACATTAGACCAGTGGAAATCTGTGCTTTGGTCTGATGAGTCCAAATTTGAGATCTTTGGTTCCAACCACTGTGTCTTTGTGCGACGCAGAAAAGGTGAACGGATGGACTCTACAAGCCTTGTTCCCACCATGAAGCATGGAGGAGGAGGTGTGATGGTGTGGGGGTGCTTTGCTGGTGACACTGTTGGGGATTTATTCAAAATTGAAGGCATACTGAACCAGCATGGCTACTACAGCATCTTGCAGCGGCATGCTATTCCATTCGGTTTGCGTTTAGTTGGACCATCATTTATTTTTCAACAGGACAAGGACCCCAAACACACCTCCAGGCTGTGTAAGGGCTATTTGACCAAGAAGGAGAGTGATGGGGTGCTACGCCAGATGGTCCATGGTTTGAGATGGTTTGAGGTGAGCTGGAACGCAGAGTGAAGGCAAAAGGGCCAACAAGTGCTAAGCATCTCTGGGAACTCCTTCAAGATTGTTGGAAGACCATTTCCGGTGACTACCTCTTGAAGCTCATCAAGAGAATGCCAAGAGTGTGCAAAGCAGTCATCAAAGCAAAAGGTGGCTACTTTGAAGAACCTAGAATATAAGACTTATTTTCAGTTGTTTCACACTTTTTTTAAGTATATAATTCCACATGTGTTAATTCATAGTTTTGATGCCTTCAGTGTGAATTTACAATTTTCATAGTCATGAAAATACAGAAAAATCTTTAACTGAGAAGGTGTGTCCAAACTTTTGGTCTGTACTATATATATATATATATATATATATATATATATATATATATACTGTATATATGCTTTCACAAATATTTCAGCTCATGAATCCATTATATGTCAATTTTGCAAGCTGGCGAGAAAATCTTGCCATACGGATGCCATACGGATGTCACACGGATACTTTTTTGAGAACAAATCGCATCCTCGCATTGCATATGGATGACAAATGGATCACTGCTCATGAACATCTCTGCGTATCTCAGCCGTAAAAAATGGACCGATTTTTTTTATACGTTGTGTGTGACGCCAGCCTAATTCGAATAATAGAAAACGATTTTAACATTTTAAGCTTCTGTCACTGGTTTAAATAAGTCTTTTATCAACAAGTAAACTAATGAAAAAAAATCTAGGAACAGTTATGACGTGATGTGGACGTATGCATTCACTGGAGCATGAGAACCTCTCCTAGTTCTATTTACTTAAATGTCTGTAATTCTTGAGCAACTGGTTCCCATATCATAAACATGTGCAGACAAGAAGGAAAATATTTGTAGTAAAGAGGACTGTGGACATATGGAAACATGTTATCCACATTTGGTCAAAATAAAAAATAATGTTCACTTTACCAACAAAAAAGGCAAACCCCAGTTTATCAGTAAGCTAAAACACTTCAATAGACAAATCGAAACTTTTCAACAAACTTAATATCAATGACATACAGCTTATTTGCAGTGGAATCATTAGTTGAAGTGCAGTAATTACAAGAGTATAAACCAAATTGTACATACATATCTATTATTACAAATTGTAAATTTATTTTGTTTTAATATTTCTAGCGCTGCAGTATACTGCATATTTCATTTTAAATTAAGGCATAATTTGAAGAAACCAAGCCCCAGTGCAAAGTCAATGAGGCCCATTTATAACAATTGTGTCTTACTAAGTGATAGAAAAGCCTTGGTGTCAAATAAATCTAAAGCTGCATGTTTTCCTAAATTATTAGACTTAGTTCATAAAGTCCATAGAATACTTTTTGTTTTCCACCTCTCCAATCTTAACCATTTGAATATTTGCAAATGTGTACATAGGGACACATTAACTGACCTAGAGATAGATGTCACATGTGGAGAAGTCACAAGTTTTGTAGGTCACTGCACCAAACAGTTCCAAGTTTGCTATATACACATGCCCCTTTACTGCAGCATTTACATTGGATGACCCGAACAGATTTCACAATTTATACTAGTAATTGAATAAACAAAGGTATTGCATTGTTGTGGTTGCTAAATTGGGTTCAGCAGACGTGCAAAAAAAGACTGGACTGGAAAACATATCCATTAATGCGAGAAAGAATTGACTATCAAGGCAGAAACTCCAAGCCCAGGGATTTATAAGTGTAGATTTTTCTCAGCCTAAAATAGAAATTTAGGATATTAGTAAAATAACACAGTAACATGATCAATGATATCAGGGGATTGTGGGGTTACAGCTATTAATCCACTATCACACATTTAAAAATTCTGCTTGTAGCAATAATTTGCACACAGTTATGGTGCCTGGAGGGTGGAAAGCTTTCTGCAGCCGCACCATCAGGGGCCAGGGCCATTCCATTTTTCTGATAAGAAAATGAAAATGAAGAATATGTAGCAGGCAATTTTCAGATACTTTCCACTGAGGATTCCATGCCTACTGATATGCAGATTGACCACCCACCCAAATACGCCAACTCCCTATTCCCCCCCTTTCTGATAATTTCCCTTTTAACTTTAATAAATAACCTGGCCAGACAACCCAAGATATCTTTTGCTGGATGAAGGTCGGTCACACCGTTTATTTAAAACCAATATAGCTGTATTAAGTCGTATCAACCGGTGAGCAGGGAAGAGATATGCAGACTGCCCGACTCCAGACAGGCATGTCCACCTTCGCAGCTTGATCACCACAGATCAGATTTGTCAAACACCGCCAGTCGTGACTTAGCAGTTTCTGAAAGAAAAAAAATAGACAGTTAGAATTTTTTTATATACAGTGAGGAAAATAAGTATTTGATACATTGCCGATTTTGCAAGGTTTCTCTACAAAGAATGGATGGGTCTGTAACTTTTATCACAGGTAAACTTCAACAGTGAGAGACAGAATCTAAAAAAATCCTGAAAATTGCATTGTATGATTTTTACATAATTAATTTGCATTATATTTCATGAAATAAGTATTTGAAACCATAGAAAAGCGGATCTTAATATTTGGTTCTCAAACCTTTGTTTGCAATTACAGAGGTCAGACTTTCCCTGTAGTTCTTGACCAAGTTTGCACGCACTGAAGCAGGAATTTTGGATCACTCTTCCATACGGATCTTATCCAGATCTTTCAGATTTTGGGGCTGTCACTGGGCAACATTGAGTTTCAGCTCCTTCCAAAGATTTTCTGTTGGGTTCAGATGTGGAGTCTGGCTAGACCACTCCAGGACTTTGAAATGCTTCTTACGGGGCAACTCTTTAGGTGCCCTGTGTGTTTCAGCTCATTGTCATGCTGGAAGACCCAGACATGACCTATCTTCAATGCTCTTAAGGCCCCTTCACATTAAGCGACGCTGCAGCGATACCGACAACGATCCGGATCGCTGCAGCGTCGCTGTTTGGTCGCTGGAGAGCTGTCACACAGACCGCTCTCCAGCGACCAACGATGCCGGTAACCAGGGTAAACATCGGGTAACTAAGCGCAGGGCCGCGCTTAGTAACCCCATGTTTACCCTGGATACCATGCTAAAAGCTAAAAAAAACAAACACTAGATACTTACCTACCGCTGTCTGTCCTCCAGCGCTGCGCTCTGCTTCTCTGCTCTCCTCCTGTACTGTCTGTGAGCCGGAAAGCAGAGCGGTGACGTCACCGCTCTGCTTTCCGGCTCACAGACAGTACAGGAGGAGAGCAGAGCACAGCGCTGGAGGACAGACGGCTGTATGTAAGTATCTAGTGTTTGTTTTTTTTTACTTTTAGCATGGTATCCAGGGTAAACATGGGGTTACTAAGCGTGGCCCTGCGCTTAGTTACCCGATGTTTACCCTGGTTACCAGTGAAGACATCGCTGGATCGGTGTCACACACGCCGATCCAGCGATGTCAGCAGGAGTCCAGCGACCAAATAAAGTTCTGGACTTTATTCAGCGACCAACGATCTCCCAGCAGGGGTCTGATCGTTGGTCGCTGTCATACATAACGATTTCATTAACGATATCGTTGCTACGTCACAAATAGCAATGATATCGTTAACAATATCGTTATGTGTGAAGGTACCCTTACTGAGGGAATGAGGCTATTCACCAAACTCTTGCGATACATGACCCCATCAATCCTACCTTCACTACGATGCAGTCGTCCTGTATAGTGTTGAGCATTCCGATACCGCAAGTATCGGGTATCGGCCGATACTTGCGGTATCGGAATTCCGATACCGAGATCCGATACTTTTGTGGTATCGGGTATCGGTATCGGATACATAGAGATGTGTAAAATAAAGAATTAAAATAAAAAATATTGATATATTTACCTCTCCGGCGGCCCCTGGACTCAGCGCGGGTAACCGGCAGGCTTCGTTGTTCAAAATCAGCGCTTTTAGGACCTGAGAATCACGTCCCGGCTTCTGATTGGTCGCGGGCCGCGCATGTGACCGCCACGCGACCAATCACAAGCCGCGACGTCACCGCAAGCTATTAGCGCGCTCATTTTTTAAAAATGAGCGCGTTAATGACTTTCAAAGACGTAGCGGCTTGTGATTGGTCGCGGCCACGCGACCACAAGCCGCGACGTCACCGCAAGCTACTAACGCGCTCATTTTTAAAAATGAGCGCGTTAATGGCTTTCAAAGACGTAGCGGCTTGTGATTGGTCGCGGCCACGCGACCAATCACAAGCCGCTACGTCTTTGAAAGTCATTAACGCGCTCATTTTTCAAAAATGAGCGCGCTAATAGCTTGCGGTGACGTCGCGGCTTGTGATTGGTCGCGTGGCGGTCACATGGGCGGCCCGCGACCAATCAGAAGCCGGGACGTGATTCTCAGGTCCTAAAAGCGCTGATTTTGAACAAAGAAGCCTGCCGGTTACCCGCGCTGAGTTCAGGGGCCGCCGGAGAGGTAAATATATCAATATTTTTTATTTTAATTCTTTATTTTACACATCCCTATGGATCCCAGGGCCTGAAGGAGAGTTTCCTCTCCTTCAGACCCTGGGAACCATGAGAATACCTTCCGATACTTGATGTCCCATTGACTTGTATTGGTATCGGATATCGGTATCGGCGATATCCGATATTTTTCGGGTATCGGCCGATACTATCCGATACCGATACTTTCAAGTATCGGACGGTATCGCTCAACACTAGTCCTGTACCTTTTCAGAAAAGCTATCTATAATCAGATTGTAGGAGCAAAATGGTTTTCTAAAGTGGTCTCAGGGGGACTTATAATCTTATTCATATTAAAGAAGTGGATGAGTGGAAAACAGCTTTAAATACGTCTGAGGGACAGTATGAGAACTTTGTGATGCTGTTTGGGTTGACTAATGTTCCCACCGACCTTCAGCACTTTGTAAATGGCATTTTTAGTCACCTAGTGGATAGATTTGTTATAATCTATCTTGATGGCATATTAATTTATTCACCTGACCTTGAGTCACATCACGTACATGTCAGGCAGGTCTTTCAGATACTCAGAGACAATAAATTATTGGTCAAACCAGATGTATGTTCTCGGTTGAGGAGCTCCCTTTTCTAGGATATGTTTTATCATCCTCCGGTTTTTGCATAAATTTGTCAAAAGTCCAGGCAGTACTGGATTGGGATCAGCCTGAGGATGTGAAGGGGTATCAAAAGTTTTTGGGTTTAGCCAACTACTACCAGAAGTTCATCTAAAACTTTTCGATAGTGGTCAAACTTCTGATGGATATGATCAGTAAAGGGACAGACTTTTCCAAATGGTCCAATCCAGCCAGGGAGCCATTCAATATCTTGAAGGAGTGTTTTTCATCTGTGCTAATTCTTATACGGCCTGATGTCACTTAGCCATTTGTTGTAAAACTTGATGAGTTTGAAGAGGGTGGTGATGGCTGTATTGTCGCAGGGTGAGTCTCCTGGTAAATTGTGTCCATGTGCCTACTTTTCTAAAAAAACTGTCATCTGCTGAGAGAAATAATGAAATTGGTAGTAGTGAACCTCTTGGCAATCAGGCAGGTTTTTGAAGAGTGGCATCATTTTCTGGAGGCGGCAGTTCATTCGATTATGGTAATCATGGATCATAAGAATCTCACATATCTAGAGTCTGCGAAATGTCTAACACATTGTTCTTCATCAGGTTTAACCTTTTTGTTTCACATAGGCCGGGGAACAAGAAAATGAAGGAGAATTCCTTATAATTGTGAACTGGTTCCTATACTACAAAAAGGGGTGGTTATTGCATCTATATGCTCCGATCTTGAGAAAGAGCTTGTTGATGCACCTGCTGCCTGTCTGTTATGTAAACTGCTTGTACCTGTGAATCTCCATCTGAGAGTTCTTACTGAACATCATGATTCGGTCTTGGACAGACATCTGGGTAATAAAGCCACCACAGATCTTCTTACTCAGCGTTTTTGGTGCTGAAGGGTACACAATGATGTCTAGGAGTATGCAGCCGCCTGCAGTGTCTGTGTACGTTCTAAAACCTGTCATACACATCCATCTGTGTCTCTCTAACCATTGGCGATTCACAGTAGACCTGTATCGCTGATCTACCCATGTCAGCAGGTAATACTGTAATTTTGGTGGTGCGTCCTCTGTACCATCACCACTGCCGCCATCTTCGGTCATTGTGGAGCAAAATTTGAAATAGCTAAGATCGTTGATTCTCGCTTAGTTCGTCGGTTGCTTCAGAATCTGTTACACTGGAAGGGATATGGTCCTGAATAGAGGACATGGGTACATCCATCTGACGTCCATGTGGTCAGGTT
This sequence comes from Ranitomeya imitator, assembly GCF_032444005.1. NCBI lineage: Eukaryota > Metazoa > Chordata > Amphibia > Anura > Dendrobatidae > Ranitomeya > Ranitomeya imitator. Next base: position 718,468,623 of record NC_091283.1, on the reverse strand, counting down.
GATCTGATCTTTTCAAGTGGCACACCCTGATAAACCCGTTTCTGAGGTTATGGACATCCCTCATAGAAGTGTTTACTTCTGCGGGTTTACCGCAACAGAGAGAAGCCAGAATACCACGGTGTCTGATTTCTCCTACTCCTGCACTGACTAGGAGCACTTAACCTTCATATTAAATGGTGCAGGTTTCTTTTAGCAGTGCAGGGGTTAATCTGCTCAGTTGAGAGCTCCTGAAAGCATTCCTGTGTTAAGGCTCAGCTATTCACTGTTAGCCACTCCCAGCTAATATATAATCTGGGCCCTGTCAAGCACTCAGTGTCAGAGTAGCTTTGGCTGCATGACTTGAGGTTTTTGGCAGGTGGATGTTATTTGAGAAGGCCTTTGGTGGATTTATCTGTGACCCTTGCTAGGTTTTGGGTGTGTGCTAATTCCCTTTCTTCTCCATCTTTGGTTTTTCCCCATCCTCCACTCACTTGTGTATACCTCTGTTGTTTGTGTGAGTATATTTGTTTGATTGGTATTTTCCTTTATCCCTGTTCATATTACCTTGTTAGTCTGGTTGATGTTCTATGGTACACTACTACTCCCCTCTTCCCTGGGTGGGGAAGGGTACAGACTGAGGGCAAATTCAGGAGCTAAGGCAAGGTACATGGCCCCAGCATCTTCACCATAGGAAGTAATCTGGAGAACATGGCAAGCTAGGGCACCCGTAGTGTTAAAGACAGGGAAGTGTTTCTAATCACTGCAGGAGTAGCAGAAATCAGACGCTGGGTCTTCTGACTCCTCTCTGTCATGGTAAACATGGTAGCTCCGGTAGTGCCCAAACGTTATATCTAGTGCAAGCATTCAGCAATTGATTAACTGAGTTAACTGAGTTATTTCTATTGTGGGCCCATTGGCCCTGCTCAGAACCCATCCAGTAAAATAGATTTTGAAGTTAGCCTTGCTATTTTGCTCATTGCCTATGAATAGTGCAAATTTTATTGATCTCAAATAACAGCAAATAATTGTTAAAAATAAATCCAGTATCGGCATCTGCATTGGCATCAGTATATTGCCTCCACCTGCATTTTACAGAATTATAACAGAGCCTGAGTTTTTGAGCATGTGTTAATTGCTGGTGCATACAGTATCTGATATTGTTCTGAATCTGATTAATTCAGAAGCGTGTTTCCCGGTGGGACTATATTAGCCTGATAATCACTGCTGGTCCTGTGAGTTTGCCTTAGAACGTTACACTTTAATATGTCAGATTAGTAGTGTTGAGCGATACCTTCCGATATCGGAAAGTATCGGTATCGGTTTGGATCGGCCGATATTCAAAAAATATCGGATATCGCCGATACCGATACCCGATCCCAATGCAAGTCAATGGGACCAAAATATCGGAATTAAAATAAACCCTTTCTTTCCTTGTAGGTTCATTCTACATGAAGGAAAACAACTAAGAATAATGTAGGATGTATGGGGGAGGTGGCGGAGACATTAAAGGCAATGAGGATTAGTCCAATCAAATAGAATAGCATGATTTTTTTTTTTTTTAAAGACGTTCGGATTGAAAAAGATATTGACTATGTAAATTTTTTTTATTTTGTCAGATATTGATGTTTCACTATTCCACGACCTTCCCCTTCTTTTTTTTCCTTTTCCCACACTTTCATCTTCATCATCATCAGCATCTTTGACATCAACTTCTTCACCTTATTCATCTTCTTCTTCATCTTCTACCTATATTTTTTTTTTATTACATTCTTCATATTCATTTTCTTCAACTATTATTATTCTTCCTATTCTACATATTCTTTTTATTCCACTGTTATTATTCTTCCTATTCTACTTCTTCATCATATTCTCATTTGTGACAGGCATTCCCATAGTTGTTATCTATAAAAGTTGGAAGATTACACCTTCCGTTCTGCCAGTCACAAAAGTTACATTTGTCCGCGTTCAGTTTGGCCTGCAGCATCAGGCTTTATCCAGGGGCACCACGAGGAGGAACGGACTCACCCCCATACACTGCTTAGTCTTCTTCTGCATATAATTGAGATAATATCTTTTGCTCTGATATTAAGTCTTATGCTTAATGTTCTTCAGCTCTTTGTTCTGCAGCCTCTTGTTCTTCTGCTTCTCGGTCTTCCATGTTGTCGTCTCCAGGGTCGTCGTCTCCAGTGTCGTCATCTCCGCCGTCGTCGTCTCAGCCGTCGTCGTCTCCGCCGTCGTCGTCTCCGCCGTCGTCGTCATCGGGGTGGTCTTCCGGGTCGTCGTCATCGGGGTGGTCTTCCGGGTCGTCGACGTTAGGGTCTTCAACTTGGAAATGTAGCAGAAGGTACAAGAAGGCTGAGAAAATGCCAAGAACCAGCTGATGGAACTGGAACTCGGATGGCTACCCGAAGGTTCAAGAGCCTATGGAACTACCGAGGACCAGCTGACGTTACTGGAACCCGGTTACTAAGCAGGAGGTACCCGTGCTAAAAAGCACTACCAAGGACCGCCTGACGTTGGCGGAACTCGGATACCCAGAAGGAGGCACCTAAGCCAAAGGCTCTGCCCGGAACCAGCTGACGTTACTGGAACCAGGATGGGGAGCAGAAGGTACAAGAGCAAAAGACACTGCCGAGAACCAGCTGACGGTACTGGAACCCGGATGGGTAGCCGAAGGTCCAAGAGCCAATGGAACTACCGAGGACCAGCTGACGTTACTGGAACCCGGTTACTAAGCAGGAGGTACCCGTGCCTGAAAGCACTACCAAGGACCACCTGACGTTGGTGGAACTTGGATACCCAGAAGGAGGCACCTAAGCCAAAGGCTCTGCCCGGAACCAGCTGACGGTACTGGAACCAGGATGGGGAGCAGAAGGTACAAGAGCAAAAGACACTGCCGAGAACCAGCTGACGGTGCTGGAACCAGGTGGTGGACCCGAAGGCCCACAGGAGAGGAGAGAACAGCTAGGCCGCGAGGCAGCCGCAGTTACCGAACCCCAACAGTCCTACAGGGGGAGCTGGGCCTACTGGCACTACAGAACCAGCCTTGACTACCAGTTCACGCAGCCCACATAGGAAGCTCCTAAACTGGAGGCACCCTGGAGTTGGCTAACTCGACCGCACCACGACGGGGCAAGCATAGGTGTCTCAGTGAGCTTGACACAACCCGGAAACAGCTGACGGTGCTGAAACCAGGTTTGGCACGAGGGAGTACCTGTGACAAAAACACTGCCGAGAACCAGCTGGCGGTGCTGGAACCCGGATGCGTTGCCCCAGTGTGCAAGAGCCAATGGCACGACCGAGGACTAGCTGACGGTGCTGGAACCCGGTTACTAAGCTGTAGGTGCCCGCGCTTAAAAGCACTACCAAGGACCGCCTGGCGTTGGCGGAACTCGGATACCCAGGAGGAGGCACCTAAGCCAAAGGCTCGGCCCAGAACCAGCTGACGGTGCTGGAACCAGGTGGTGGACCCCAAGGCCCACAGGAGAGGAGAGAACAGCTAGGCCGCGAGGCAGCCGCAGTTACCGAACCCCAACAGTCCTACAGGGGGAGCTGGGCCTACTGGCACTACAGAACCAGCCTTGACTACCAGTTCACGCAGCCCACATAGGAAGCTCCTAAACTGGAGGCACCCTGGAGTTGGCTAACCCGACCGCACCACGACGAGGCAAGCATAGGTGTCTCAGTGAGCTTGACACAACCCGGAAACAGCTGACGGTGCTGAAACCAGGTTTGGCACGAGGGAGTACCTGTGACAAAAACACTGCCGAGAACCAGCTGGCGGTGCTGGAACCCGGATGCGTTGCCCCAGTGTGCAAGAGCCAATGGCACGACCGAGGACTAGCTGACGGTGCTGGAACCCGGTTACTAAGCTGTAGGTGCCCGCGCTTAAAAGCACTACCAAGGACCGCCTGGCGTTGGCGGAACTCGGATACCCAGGAGGAGGCACCTAAGCCAAAGGCTCGGCCCAGAACCAGCTGACGGTGCTGGAACCAGGTGGTGGACCCCAAGGCCCACAGGAGAGGAGAGAACAGCTAGGCCGCGAGGCAGCCGCAGTTACCGAACCCCAACAGTCCTACAGGGGGAGCTGGGCCTACTGGCACTACAGAACCAGCCTTGACTACCAGTTCACGCAGCCCACATAGGAAGCTCCTAAACTGGAGGCACCCTGGAGTTGGCTAACTCGACCGCAACACGACGGGGCAAGCATAGGCGTCTCAGTGAAGTTGACACAACCCGGAAACAGCTGACGGTGCTGAAACCAGGCTTGGCACGAGGGAGTACCTGTGACAAGAACACTGCCGAGAACCAGCTGGCGGTGCTGGAACCCGGATGCGTTGCCCCAGTGTGCAAGAGCCAATGGCACGACCGAGGACTAGCTGACGGTGCTGGAACCCGGTTACTAAGCTGTAGGTGCCCGCGCTTAAAAGCACTACCAAGGACCGCCTGGCGTTGGCGGAACTCGGATACCCAGGAGGAGGCACCTAAGCCAAAGGCTCGGCCCGGAACCAGCTGACGGTGCTGGAACCAGGTGGTGGACCCCAAGGCCCACAGGAGAGGAGAGAACAGCTAGGCCGCGAGGCAGCCGCAGTTACCGAACCCCAACAGTCCTACAGGGGGAGCTGGGCCTACTGGCACTACAGAACCAGCCTTGACTACCAGTTCACGCAGCCCACATAGGAAGCTCCTAAACTGGAGGCACCCTGGAGTTGGCTAACTCGACCGCACCACGACGGGGCAAGCATAGGCGTCTCAGTGAAGTTGACACAACCCGGAAACAGCTGACGGTGCTGAAACCAGGCTTGGCACGAGGGAGTACCTGTGACAAGAACACTGCCGAGAACCAGCTGGCGGTGCTGGAACCCAGATGCGTTGCCTTGCCTATTAAAGATTGTCTTCCTAGAGCCCCAACTAGCGGTGTTGGAGCAAAGGGTAAGCAGGGGGAGATGAGTGTAGGCCGAAGCCTGCACTGGAGGCAGCTTTGTGTCTGCGTTGCGTTTGCAGGACACTTTGCCGGCTACACACTGGGGGAACAGCTGGCGTTGCTGAACCCCACTAACACAATGGCGTGTGTTTTTCTCTGTGCAGCTAGCACTTGCGGGCAAAAACTAGCGATGTTAGAGCCCGTGTTGAAGCAGGAGGAGGAGGAGAGGAGCAGAGTGTAGGCCGAAGCCTAGTTGAACCAATTTCAAAGGAAACCTTTATCCCCCCCCTCAGGTGTTACAAAGTACAAGAGACACACCTTGTGCAGTATTAATGCTGCACAAGTGAAAGGTTGCTCTATTAATTTGTCTACTTGCACACGCTGAATGAAAGACATACACAATTTACCCCATTCTACAGTCAAACTGTAGTGGATGCGTGACTTGGTTTTTTGATGAGACGCAGCACAGGTGTCCAAAATAACGCCTTGGTGCTTGGCGCAGCTTCCTGAGCGTTGTTATTTGCTGTACAGGAGTCTGCGCTCTTGTGTTATCCCTTGGCAATGCCCTGTTAGCGCTGCCCATCTTATGACATCATTTCATGTTGGCCCGTGCGGTTAACGATGGCCATAAATCCCAGACCCCCAGTGTCTTTTCATAAAGCCACACTGCGGTGCTGGGATTCGTGGCCTTGAGCAGTAAATATTTTGGCCGCTCACACACGTCCTTACACCTGCTTCAGACTGGGCGGCCTCTGCTGATCCCTTCTCGCATGCCGCGGCCATGAGGCTGCACAGTCTGAAGAAGGCGGAAGGAGATGAGTTAAGACAGGCGAAGATATGCACTGCTCGTGCCCATCAATCACACCCTCGCAGTCAAAATAATTAAGACAACGAGGAGCATTTTATTCAGGCAGGGCGGACGAACAGGCGCAAGTAGCCAACCAATGATGTCAGAAGACGGGAAGCGCTACCAAGGGGGGTGCTGCGTATCATTAGAAAGGAAAGTCACACCTCAGGGACAGTGGAATGGTCTCAAAGAGACACATTTTGTACGTGTTGAGTTCCACGTGGGCAAGGAGAAAACATCAGCCACCTTGTACAAATGCAGCAGTACTGCTGTACAAGGTGGCTGTTATACATAGAAACACCTGGGGGTGGGGGCCAGGCTCCCTTCAATTTCAGTTCATGTGCCTGCGTGGCGTTTGCAGGTCACGTTGCAAGCTGCACAGCAGGGGAACAGCTGGCGGTGCTGAACCCCACTAACACATTGGCTGGTGTTTTTCTCTGTGCAGCTAGCATTTCCGGGCAAAAACTAGCGGTGTTTGAGCCCAAGGTCAGCAGGAGGAGGAGGAGAGGAGCAAAGTGTAGGCCGAAGCCTGCACTGGTGGCAGCTTTTGGTCGGTTGTGCCAGCGTGGCTTGTGCTGGACACGATGCCGGCTACACAGCGGGGGAACAGCTGGCGGTGCTGAACCCCACTAACACATTGGCTGGTGTTTTTCTCTGTGCAGCTAGCATTTCCGGGCAAAAACTAGCGGTGTTTGAGCCCAAGGTCAGCAGGAGGAGGAGGAGAGGAGCAAAGTGTAGGCCGAAGCCTGCACTGGTGGCAGCTTTTGGTCGGTTGTGCCAGCGTGGCTTGTGCTGGACACGATGCCGGCTACACAGCGGGGGAACAGCTGGCGGTGCTGAACCCCACTAACACATTGGCTGGTGTTTTTCTCTGTGCAGCTAGCATTTCCGGGCAAAAACTAGCGTTGTTAGAGCCCAGGGTCAGCAGGAGGAGGAGAGGAGCAGAGTGTAGGCCGAAGCCTAGTTGAACCAATTTCAAAGGTTACCTTTAACCCCCCCTCAGGTGTTACAAAGTACAAGAGCCACTCCTTCTGCAGCATTAATGCTGCACAAGTAAAAGGTTGCTCTATTAATTTTTCTACTTGCACAAGCTGAATGCAACACGTAGACTATTTAGCCCATTATACTGTTAAACAGTAGTGGAGGCGTGACTTGTCTTTTTAAAGAAAAGCAGCACAGGTGTCGAAAACAACACCTTTTTGCATGGGCGCAGCTTCCTGAGCGTTGTTAGTTGCTGTACAGGAGTCTGCGCTCTTGTGATCCTTTGGCCATGCGCTGTGAGCGCTTCCTGTCTTATGACCTCATTTCATGTTGGCCGTTGCGGTTAGCGATGGACATGAATCCCAGACCCACAGTGTGTTTTTAAAAAATCACACTGCGGTGCTGGGATTCGTGCCCTGGTGCACTAAATATGTTTGCCGCTCACACATGTCCTTACACCTGCTTCAGACTGGGCGGCCTCATCTGATCCCTTATCGCCTGCCGCGGCCATGAGGACACCCAGTCTGAAGAAGGCGGAAGGAGATGAGTGAACACAGGCAAACATATGCACTGCACATGCCCATCAATCACACCCTCGCTGTCCAAAAAAATAAGACACCGAGGGGCGTTGTTTCGAGCAGGGGAGATGCACAGGCGCAGCCAGCTAACCAATGATGTCAAAAGACGGGCAGCGCTAACAAGGGTGGTGCTGCGTGTCATTACAAAGGAAAGTCACACCTCAGGGACATTGTAATGGTCTCTAATGAGACACATTTTGTACGTGTTGAGTTCCACGTGGGCAAGGAGAAAGTCAGCCACCTTGTACAAATGCAGCAGTACTGCTGTACAAGGTGGCTGTTATACATAGAAACACCTGTGGGTGGGGGGCAGGCTCCCTTCAATTTCAGTTCATGTGCCTGCGTGGCGTTTTCAGGTCACGTTGCAAGCTACACAGCAGGGGAACAGCTGGCGTTGCTGAACCCCACTGACACATTGACTGGTGTTTTTCTCTGTGCAGATTGCATGTCCGGGCAAAAACTAGCGGTGTTAGAGCCCAGGGTCAGCAGGAGGAGGAGGAGAGGAGCAAAGTGTAGGCCGAAGCCTGCACTGGTGGCAGCTTTTGGTCGGTTGTGCCAGCGTGGCTTGTGCTGGACACGATGCCGGCTACACAGCGGGGGAACAGCTGGCGGTGCTGAACCCCACTAACACATTGGCTGGTGTTTTTCTCTGTGCAGCTAGCATTTCCGGGCAAAAACTAGCGGTGTTTGAGCCCAGGGTCAGCAGGAGGAGCAGAGTGTAGGCCGAAGCCTAGTTGAACCAATTTCAAAGGTTACCTTTAACCCCCCCCTCAGGTGTTGCAAGGTACAAGAGCCACACCTTGAACAGCATTAATGATGCACAAGTCAAAGGTTGCTCTATTTAATTTTGCTCCTTGCACACGCTGAATTAAACACGTACACTATTTAGCCCATTATACTGTCAAACAGTAGTGGAGGCGTGACTACTAGTCTTTTTAAGGTGACGCAGCACAGGTGTACAAATTTACACCTAGGTGCTGTGCGCAGATTCCTTACCGTTGTTATTTGCAGTACAGGAAACTGCGCTCTTGTGTTATCCCTTGGCAATACCCTGTTAGTGCAGGCCGTCTCATGACCTAATTTCATGTTGGCCGGTGCGGTTAACGATGGCCATAAATCCCAGACCCACAGTGGCTTTTCCTAAAGTCACACTGCGGTGCTGGGATTCGTGGCCTTGTGCAGTAAATATGTTCGCCGCTCACACATGTCCTTACACCTGCTTCAGACTGGGCGGCCTCAGCTGATCCCTTATCGCATGCCGCGGCCATGAGGCCGCACAGTCAGAAGAAGGCGGAAGGAGGGGAGTGAAAACAGGGGAACATATGCACTGCTCGTGCCCATCAATCACACCCTCGCAGTCAAAATATATGAGACAACGGGGGGCGTTGTGTCGGGCAGGGGGGACGCACAGGCACAGCCAGCCAACCAATGATGTTAGGAGACGGGCAGCGCTAACAATGGGGGTGCTGCGTGTCATTAAAAAGGAAAGTCACACCTCAGGGACATTGTAATGGTCTGTAATGAGACACATTTTGTACTTGTTGAGTTCCACGTGTGCAAGGAGAAAAAATCAGCCACCTTGTACAAATGCAGCAGTACTGCTGTACAAGGTGGCTGTTATACATAGAAACACCTGGGGGGGTGGGGGGCAGGCTCCCTTCAATTTCAGTTCATGTGCCTACGTGGCGTTTGCAGGACACGTTGCCAGCTACACAGCAGGGGAACAGCTGGCGGTGCTGAACCCCACTAACACATTGGCTGCTTTTTTTATCTCTGTGCAGCTAGCATGTCCGGGCAGAAACTGGCGTTGTTTGAGCCCAGGGTCAGCAGGAGGAGGAGAGGAGCAGAGTGTAGGCCGAAGCCTGCACTGGTGGCAGCTTTTGTTCTGTTGTGCCAGCGTGGCTTGTGCTGGACACGTTGCCGACTACACAGCAGGGGAACAGCTGGCGGTGCTGAACCCCACTGACACATCACCTAGTGTTTTTTCTGTGTAGACAACACTTCCAGGTGGCAACTGACAGTGTTGAAACCCAGGGAATCAAAGAGGAGCAGAGTGTAGGCCGAAGCCTGCAGTGGAGCAAGTTGAAAGGGAACCTTTAACCCCCCCCCCCCCAGGCATTTGTTGCTGAAAGAGCCATCTTGTACAGCAGTAATACTGCACATGGAAAATGGTTGTTCCGAAAATTATGCTCCTTGCAAACGCTGAAGTACACACTCATATAATGTGTCCCCTCACACCGTCAAACCATCCCGGAAGTGGGACTTTCCTTTGTAATGTGACACAGCACAGCCGTCATTCCAACCCCCTTGGTGCCGGGCGCCACCTCCTCAACGTTGTTTGGTTCTGTCACGGAGCCCGCGCTGTAATGTTATCCCTTGGCCATGCACAGTTAGCGGTGCCCGTCTTCTGACATCATGTAGGTGTCAGGCTGGCAGTGCCTGTGCGTCCAAGCTGCCCGAGATCCAACCTTGCAGTGTCATCTAATGTAGTCCCACTGCGGGCCAGGGATCCATGGGCATGCGCAGTGCATATCATCGCCTCTCACTCACCTCCTTCCTGCTTCTTCAGACTGTGCGGCGTCACGGCCGTGGCATGCTATTAGGGATCAGCTGACGCCGCCTAGTCTGAAGAAGCGTGAAGAAGGGGAGTGAGAGGCTAGTATATGCACTGCGCATGGCCATGGATACCAGGCCCACTGTGGGATCACATTAGACGACACTGCGAGGTGTGATTTCGGGCAGCGTGGACGCACAGGCGCAGCCAGGACGACAACAAATGATGTCAGAGGACGGGCAGCGCAAACTGTGCATGGCCAAGGGATAACATAACAGCGCAGGGTCCATGACGGAATCAAACAACGCTAAGGAGGCAGCGCACGGTGCCAAGGGGGTAGCAATGACGGCTGTGCTGCGTCACATTACAAAGGAAAGTCCCACCTCCGGGACGGTTGGACGGTGTGAGGGGACACATTACATGAGTGTGTAGTTCAGCGTTTGCAAGGAGCATAATTTCAAGAGCGACCTTTCCCTTGTGCAGTATTAGTGCTGCACATGGTGGCTCTTTCAGTAACAAACGCCTAGGGGGGGGGACAGGTCCCCTTACATTTTAGTTGTGCCAGCGTGGCGGTCGCATGACACATTGCCGGATACACAGCTGGGGATCAGCTGACGTTACTGAACCCCAATAACAGAGGAGCGACTGTTGACTGTGCACACAGCACTTCCAGGCACCAACTGGCGGTGTTAGAGCCCAGGGACAGCAGGAGGAGCAGATTGGAGGTATTGCCGCACACACAGCTGGGGATCAGCTGACGTTACTGAACCCCAATAACAGAGGAGCGACTGTTGACTGTGCACACAGCACTTCCAGGCACCAACTGGCGGTGTTAGAGCCCAGGGACAGCAGGAGGAGCAGATTGGAGGTATTGCCGCACACACAGCTGGGGATCAGCTGACGTTACTGAACCCCAATAACAGAGGAGCGACTGTTGACTGTGCACACAGCACTTCCAGGCACCAATTGGCGGTGTTAGAGCCCAGGGACAGCAGGAGGAGCAGATTGGAGGTATTGCCGCACACACAGCTGGGGATCAGCTGACGTTACTGAACCCCAATAACAGAGGAGCGACTGTTGACTGTGCACACAGCACTTCCAGGCACCAACTGGCGGTGTTAGAGCCCAGGGACAGCAGGAGGAGCAGAGGAACAGAGTGTAGGCCGAAGCCTGATTGGAGCAAGTTGAAAGGAAACCTTTAACCCCCCCCCCCCCCAAGACGTTTGTAGCTGAAAGAGCCATGTTGTGCAGCACTAAGGATGCAAAAGGAAAAGGTTGCTCTTTTAATTATGCTCCTTGCAAACACCGAAGTAAACACTAAAAATGTGTCCCTTTATACCGTTAAACCGTTCCGGAGGTGCGAATTTCCTTCGTAATGGGACACAGCACAGCTGTCATTCCTATCCCCTTGATGCCGTTCGCTGCCTCCTCAGCGTTGTTTTAAGCTGTCACGGAGCCTGCGCTGTTCTGTTAGCCCTTGGCCATGCCCAATTAGCGCTGCCTGTCTTCTGACATAATTTGGTGTCAGGCTGTCAGTGCCTGTGCGTCCACGCTGCTCCAGATCCCACCTCGCAGTCTCATCTAACGTAATCCCACTGCGGGCCTTGGAACCATGGGCATGCACAGTGCATAACCTCGACTCTCACTCCCCTCCTTCCCTCTTCTTCAGACTGTGCGGTGTCACGGCCGTGGCATGCTAGGGATCAGCTGACGGCGCACAGTCTATAGAAGGCGGAGAGAAATGAGCGAGAGCCCGAGGGGAAGATATGCACTGCGCATGCCCATGGATCCCAGGCCCGCAGTGTGACTCAATCAGAAGACACTGCGAGGCGGGATCTCGGGCACCGCGGCCGCACAGGCGCAGCCAGCCTGACACCAAATTATGTCAGAAGACAGGCAGCGCAAATAGGGCATGCCCAAGGGATAACAGAACAGCGCAGGCTCCGTGACAGCTTAAAACAACGCTGAGGAGGCAGCGCATGGCACCAAGGGGGTAGGAATGACGGCTGTGCTGCGTCACATTACGAAGGAAAGTCCCAGCTCCGGGACGGTATAACGGTATCAGTGAACACATTTTATAAGTGTTAAGTTCTGCGTGTGCAAAGAGCTAAAAAAAAAAAGCTACCTTTTCCTTGTGCAGCATTACTGCTGCACAAGATGGCTCTTTCAGTAACAAACGACGGGGGGGGGGGGGGACAGGTTCCCTTACATTTAGGTTGTTGTGCCAGCGTGGCGGTCGCAGGACACATTGCCGGCTACACAGCTGGGGATCAGCTGACGTTACTGAAACCCAATAACACTGGGTCGTATGTTTTTACTGTGCAGCCTGCACTTCTGAGCCGCAACTGGCGGTGTTGGAGCCCAGGAATAGCAGTTCAGGTGGTAGAAAGATGAACACAGCAGGAGACCTGGATGACACCCAATTACTTAATCAGGCAGAGGAGTGGCAAATTCCTGCGAGATCCAGGCCTGGTTCATTTTCAGGAAAGTAAGCCGGTCAACGTTATCGGAGGATAGTCGCATGCGACGGTCTGTTAGTACACCACCTGCGGCACTAAAGACACGTTCCGATAAGACACTAGCCGCAGGGCAAGCCAGCACCTCCAATGCATACTGGCTTAGCTCTGGCCATGTATCCAGCTTAGAGACCCAAAACTTGAACGGGGAAGAGCCGTCTGGGAGTACAGTAAGAGGGCAAGCCATGTAGTCTGTCACCATCTGACGGAACCGTTGCCTCCTGCTGACTGGAGCCGCCGGTGATGGTGTAGACATTTGGGGCGGGCACACAAAAGTGTGCCAGAGTTGTGCCATACTGGGCTTGCCTTGGGCAGAGGCATTGCTTCTGCTCCCTCTTTGGGCAGAGCCTCCCCCACTGCCTCGACGCACTGAGCTGCTTTGTAAAGCACTAGCAGCACTCCTCTCAGTTGGACAGGAGAAGATGATGGAATTCACCAGTGTGTCGTGGTACTCCCGCAATTGACGCTCCCGGGTCAACGCAGGGATGAGGTTTTGGACGTTGTCCCGGTAGCGAGGATCGAGGAGGGTGAACACCCAATAATCAGGCATGTTGAGAATGTGGTCGATGCGGCGGTCGTTTCTCAGGCACTGCAGCATGAAATCCACCATGTGCTGCAGAGTGCCAACTGGCCCAGAAACGCTGTCCCCTGCTTGAGACATGATCTCTGCCCGCTCGTCATCACCCCACCCTCGCTGTACACACTGACCACTGGACAATTGTGTCGCTCCCTCCTCTGGACGGAGCTCTTCCTCCTCCATTGACTCCTCCTCATCCTCCTCACAAATTGGCCCCTGCGTACCCCTTTGTGAGGAACCACGTGGCGCTGACTCTCCAGAAGCTGATGGAAAAGGTGACTCCTCATCCTCCACCTCTTCCACCACATCATCCCTTAACCCTTGCAAAGTTTGCTGAAGCAGGCAGATAAGGGGGACAGTCATGCTGACTAGTGCATCATCTGCACTTGCCATCCGCGTGGAATAATCAAAAGGACGCAAAACCTGGCAGACGTCCTTCATAGTGGCCCACTCTGTGGTTGTGAAGTCTGATCGGCGCTGACTGCGACTTCTTTGCGCCTGATGCAGCTGGTACTCCATAACTGCTTGCTGCTGCTCACACAACCGCTCCAACATATGTAACGTGGAATTCCACCGGCTAGGTAGGTCACATATGATGCGGTGTTCCGGAAGGCGGAATCGGCGCTGCAGAGCAGCAATGCGGGATCTGGCCAAGCTGGAACGCCGCAAGTGAGCACACTCTAGGCGAACCTTGTGCAGCAGGGCATCAAGATCCGGATAGTCCCTCAGAAAACTCTGCACAACCAAATTGAGCACATGTGCCAGACATGGGATGTGAGTGAGGTTGCCAAGGGCCAAAGCTGCCACCAGATTTTGGCCATTGTCACACACTACCATGCCTGGCTGGAGATTCGCTGGCAGTAACCACACATCGCTCTCCTGCTTTATGGCATTCCAGAGCTCCTGCGCTGTGTGGCTTCGATGCCCCAATGAAACTAGTTTCAAGACGGCCTGCTGACGTTTGGCCACGGCTGTGCTCATGTCGGTCATAGGTAAACGTTCACGGGTCCATGTGGGGGTGGACTGTGACGGATCCTGCAGAGAGGAATCAGAGGAACTGGTGTAAGAGGAGGAGTCGATGCGTACAGACTGGATTCCTGCAATCCTTGGAGTGGGCAGGACACGTCCTGCGCCACTCGCACGATCTGTACCTGGCTCAACAACATTAACCCAATGGGCAGTGAGGGAAACATATCGCCCCTGTCCATGCTGACTGGTCCACGCATCGGTGGTGAGGTGGACCTTGCTACTGACGGCGTTCAGTAGCGCATGTTTTATGTTTGCCTCAACATGCCTGTTCAGGGCAGGGACAGCCTGCCTGCTGAAGTAAAAGCGGCTGGGCACCTTGTACTGTGGGACTGCCAATGCCATCAAGTCACGGAAGCTGTCAGTCTCCACCAGCCTGAACGAGAGCATTTCCAGGGACAACAGTTTGGCAATGCCTGCATTCAGAGCCTGTGCTCGGGGGTGGTTGGCCGAGAATGCCCGCCTTTTCTCCCATGCCTGTACTACCGATGGCTGTAGAGTAGACTGGGAGTGTGAGGATGACTGGGAAGGTGGTGCTGTGGGTGGAATTACACAAGGTCTCTGGGAGGAAGCCAAACCAGCTGTGCGTGAGCTGGAGGAAGAGGCAACACGAGCTGAAGAGGTGGTAGCTGCCGCTGTTGGTTGGCCTACATCTTCAGTGTGTTTCTGTAACTCCACCGCGTGCCTGGTCCGCACATGTTTCCACATATTTGTGGTATTGAGGTTGCTGACATTTTTCCCTCTTTTTACTTTCTGATGACACAGCTTGCATTTGACAAAACAAATGTCATCTGCAACTGTGTCAAAAAAGGACCAGGCACTGCAAGTCTTGGGAGCGCCCTTTTTGGCTTTGGAAAGAGACAGGCTCCTAACGGGTGCCAAAGTGGAGGCTACAGGCTCCGCAGTCTTCCCCCTCCCTCTCCCTCTTTGGCCCGTAAGAGGAAGCTCTTCCTCTGAGCTGCTCCCACCACCTTCCTGTTCCTCACGCCACGATGGGTCAAGGACCTCATCATCTCCACTACCCTCTGCCACCAACTGCTCCTCCTGGGTAGTCTCAGCAGCACAGTACGCACGAGAAAGCGGCACCTGAGTTTCATCATCAGATGCGTACTGCGCTGTGGTCACCGGAGGCACTGGCCCACCTGCCTCTTCAGAGTCAGAGAGAAAAAGCTGTTGGGCATCACTGCACACTGCCTCTTCCTCCATTTCTCCAATGCTGCTTGGCTGGCCCCCTGTTTCCAAGCCAAGAGATTCAGAGAACAGAAGTAGAGACGGCTCCTGTCCTGGGCTCTCTGACTGCCTGGCCAATTTGGCAGGTGGTGAAGAGACAGATGGCTGCTCTCCAGTGCTCTGTGCCTGAGAGGATGTGGCACTAACTGAAGTCGATGCCGAGGCGTTAGCTGCCATCCACCCGACAACGGCTTCAATTTGGTCTTCACGCAGCAGCGGTGCACGGCGCTCTCCGACAAAGCTGCGCATGAAGGACTGTTCCCTGCTGAAACTGAGTGACGACGAGTCACCGGCGCCCGCAGCAGGCACAGAATCACCACGTCCTCTCCCTGCTCCTCTCCCTGCTCCGCGCCCACGCCCACGTGCCTTACTCCCTGCCCTCTTCATCTTGGTTGACAGATAAAGATAAGCAGAAAAGTACTAAGGCCTTAGTGTGCTTATTCCTGTAATGCTCCTCCTAACAGGTGTAAGAAACACTAATGTTGTAAATTGTGGACTAAACTTTATTATTTTTCAAATGTGGCCTACACAAGTGTTAAGTTGTGTTTGGTGAACTTAACCTTTTTTTTGGTGCAGATCGGGCTACAGAGCTAGTTTAAATCACACGGAGACCGTGCAGACAGCCGTAAACGGCGCTGCAAGGCCAAAAAACCCTCCTCTAGGTTATCCTATATAGTGTTTTTCCACTATTTAGCTGGATACAAGTGGAAAGACACTAATAGGAATTTTTTTTTTCAAATTTTAAACTGGCTGCACTATTTGAAAAAAAGGAAATTGTTTTTCAAGGTATGAGGCAGTAACGCACCCTGAGCTGAATCCAACCGGCTATGGCTGCACACAGACTACAGGGCGAGCTGCGCTCACACAGAGACCGTGCAGACAGCCGTAAACGGCGCTGCAAGGCCCCAAAAAAACCCTCTAGGTTATCCTATGTAGTGTTTTTCCACAATTGAGCTGGAGACTGGTGGAAAGACACTAATAGGAATTTTTTTTTTTCAAATTTTAAACAGGCTGCACTATTTCAAAAAAAGGAACATTTTTCTCAAGGTATGAGCCAGTAACGAACCCTGAGCTGAATCCAACCGGCTATGGCTGCACACAGACTACAGGGCGAGCTGGGCTCACACGGAGACCGTGCAGACAGCCGTAAACGGCGCTGCAAGGCCAAAAAACCCTCCTCTAGGTTATCCTATATAGTGTTTTTCCACTATTTAGCTGGATACGAGTGGAAAGACACTAAAAGGAATTTTTTTTTTCAAATTTTAAACAGGCTGCACTATTTGAAAAAAAGGAAAATTTTTCTCAAGGTATGAGCCAGTAACGAACCCTGAGCTGAATCCAACCGGCTATGGCTGCACACAGACTACAGGGCGAGCTGGGCTCACACGGAGACCGTGCAGACAGCCGTAAACGGCGCTGCAAGGCCCAAAAACCCCCCTCTAGGTTATCCTATGTAGTGTTTTTCCACAATAGAGCTGGAGACTGGTGGAAAAACACTAATAGGAAATTTGAGAAAAAATGTGCAGCAGGCTGCACTAAGAGCAAAAAAGAACAACTGTGTGAGGCAGTGTGAACCCCCCCTGAGCTGAATACAACCGGGTATATGGCTGCACACAGACTACAGAGTGAGCTGCACACACACACACACAGAGAGACCTTGCAGAACGCTGTTAAAACAGCGCTGCAAGGCAAGAGCAAGGTGAACAGTGAAGAACACACAGCGTTTTGCTAAATTAGCCTTTGGAAAGGAAAATAAAGCAATTAGCAAGCTCAACTGGCCCTCAGTTAGAACACAGCGTCCTGTCCCTAACTGAAATCACAGCAGAGTGAGCGCAAAATGGCGGCAGCGCTTTTTTATAGTGCAGAGTGACATCATTTCAGCAGCCAATCCCAGCCTTGCCAGTACTTACATGCCCACCATGCTAAACAGGATGTGCCCACACTTTCATTCATTCCTCATTGGCTGCTGTGTTCAATTTGAATTCTGGGAACTTCCGATTCCGGTATCCGATACGCGGGAAGTATCGGAATTCAGTATCGGAATTCCGATACCGCAAGTATCGGCCGATACCCGATACTTGCGGTATCGGAATGCTCAACACTACAGATTAGGGTTGAGCGAAACGGATCGGACAAATTCAAAAATCGCCGACTTTCGGCAAAGTTGGGTTTCATGATACCCGACCCGATCCTAGTGTGGGATCGGCCATGAGGTTGGCGATCTTCGCACCAAAGTCGCGTTTCGTATGATGCTTTCAGCGCCATTTTTCAGCCAATAAAGGAGGACAAAGAGTGTGGGCAGCGTGATGACATAGGTCTTGGTCCCCACCATCTTAGAGAAGGGCATGACAGTGATTGGCTTGCTTTCTGCGGCGTCACAGGGGGTATAAAGGGGCGTGCACGCCGACCGCCATCTTACTTCTGCCGATCGTAGCATAGGTAGAGGTTGCTGCAGCTTCATCAGAAGAAGGGATATAGTTAGGGAGGGAAGATTAACCCCCAAACGGCTTGTGCTGTAGCGATTTCCACTGTCCAACTCCACCTTTTCTTTGCAGGGACAGAGGAGGCTATATTTTTGTGCATCAGCTCTGTAGCTTATTAGGCTGCCTTATAAGGCTCCCTGATAGCTGCATTGCTGTTTGTACATTGCTGTGCAAACCAACTGCTTTTTTAAAAGCAAAAATCCTGTTGCTCCTTTCTGCACAGTTATCTTGTTTATTTGTCCACACTTTTGTGTGCAGCAGTCCTTTTTATTGCTGCCATACCTGTCCTGAGATCATTGTATGGAGATTGAAATTGTACTACAGTCCTTGTATTTTTTCATATATCTTCCAGCCACGTTCTACCACTTACATTGTGTAGTGTTATACACTGGGCCTGAGTTTTGGTGCAGTCTCCCCCCCAAAAAAAAGGGAGATTTAAATTGTCACAAAGTGGATCTACGTCAGTTCTGTAAGGCTACGTTCACATTTGCGTTGTGCGCCGCTGCGTCGGCGTCGCAACGCACAACGCAAATAAAAACGCACCAAAATGCACGCAAAAACGTTTTGCGACGCATGCGTCGTTTTTTGCTGAAATTTGGACGCAAGAAAAATGCAACTTGTTGCGTTTTCTTGGTCCGACGCTTGCGGCAAAAAAGACGCATGCGTCGCACAACGCAACAAACAAAAACGCATGCATCCCCCATGTTAAATATAGGGGCGCATGATGCATGCGTCGCCGCTGCGTCGCCCGACGCAAACCCGACGCAAACTAGCCTAAAGCTAGTGTGAACGTAGCCTTAGTTTGTCGTATATCAGCCAGCCACGTTCGGCCACTTTCATTGTGTAGTGTTATACACTGGGCCTGAGTTTTGGTGGAGTCTCCTCCCCAAAAAAGGGAGATTTAAATTGTCACAAAGTGGATCTACGTCAGTTCTGTTTTTTTGTCGTATATCAGCCAGCCACATTCTGCCACTTACATTGTGTAGTGTTGCAGCGCCCCCAAGTGCCGTGGGGTACTCGGAACCAGACCCTTCTTCTGTACTCAGTGGAGATGTCACGGTGGCTAACCCGGTCCGTGGCCCTAGGGGAACGTCCGTTGTAAATTGTGGGTGAAAGGTCTTTAAAGGGATAACGTTCGTGACGCCACCTGTGGTATTCGGTCAGGGTGACCGACGCTGCTTAGGGGTCCGCTGGGGTGATGTCACGGCAGCTACATGGTATACCTTCCCACAGATGAAGTATGTCCCCAGGGCTTCCCAGAGTGTAGATGGTGGATGATGTAAGGCGCAGTGAATAACGAGGACACAAGTTTGCAGTCTCTTTACCTTTACTGAAAGCTTCAGCATCCACAGTCCCGGGTAGGGACCACAGGGTAGGCAGAGTCCGGCCTGTCTGAAGGCAAATCCAGCGTCCCCTTATCCAGGTGG
Organism: Ranitomeya imitator; assembly: GCF_032444005.1. Lineage (NCBI taxonomy): Eukaryota > Metazoa > Chordata > Amphibia > Anura > Dendrobatidae > Ranitomeya > Ranitomeya imitator. The sequence goes on along the minus strand of NC_091283.1, from coordinate 718,449,501 downwards.
AATTCAATAGCCTTCCTCTAGCACCTGGGCGTTGTAGTACCTCCCTGCTGAGCAACTCGGTAAGGTAAACTATTGTAGATGTTAAGTCTCTTCCTCTCTGTCCCCCTGACGGATAGGAAAAACCTGTATGACTGGTGGCCTGAGGCTTTTTATAGGGACCCTAGAGATGCCCTGGCCCCCACAAGTTGCCACCCTGCCTCCTGGGTATATGGTCGGGCAGCCAACGTGGAATCAACTGTCCTGCCAGTCTCTGAAGTAACGGCATAGAGATCTTTACTCCCTCGGTGTTCTGGCTACCGGTACTGCGCTTCAGAAGGAGGCAGACTGCTTCTAGCTGGTCCCCCGCTGATATTCCTCTCCTGTTGCTATGACTTCGTTTCTCACTCAATGCAACACAATTCCTTTCAATGTCTCTTTCGTGGGATGCTGCCGCATGGGATGCAGGCGCAGCTCCATGTACCCTCGCCTTCCGCAGGCTGCAGTCTGGAGCTGGCTGGAACCCACTCCAACCAGCCTCTGCCAAACTCGGTCGGGACTCACTGACTATCTCCTACTCCCTCCAGTCAGCTTCTGCCTAACTTCCTAACCAACCCACCAGTTTTACCTAAATGTGAGGAGTGCCCTAATAGATAGAAGCATGGCTTCCCCTGGCGGACTGGAGTGTGAAGTGTGTTTTGTGGTTGTGATACCTGGACAGAAGATCTCCTTCACTGCCCTCACACGTAACATCACTCCCCCTGGTGGAAGAATAACATTACTGCAATGACCAGGACTCTGAGGCGCTGCAGTGTTATACACTGGGCCTGAGTTTTGGTGCATTCTCCCCCCCCAAAAAAGGGAGATTCAAATTGTCACAAAGTCGATCTATGTCAGTTCTGTTAGTTTGTCGTATATCTTCCAGCCACGTTCTGCCACTTACATTGTGTAGTGTTATACACTGGGCCTGAGTTTTGGTGCAGTCTCCCCCCAAAAAAGGGAGATTTAAATTGTCACAAAGTGGATCTACGTCAGTTCTGTTAGTTTGTCGTATATCAGCCAGCCACGTTCTGCCACTTACATTGTATAGTGTTATACACTGGGCCTGAGTTTTGGTGCAGTCTCCCCCCCCAAAAAAGGAGATTTAAATTGTCACAAAGTGGATCTACGTCAGTTCTGTTAGTTTGTCGTATATCAGCCAGCCACGTTCTGCCACTTATATTCTGTAGTGTTATACACTGGGCCTTAGTTTTGCGGCAGTCTCCCCCCCCCAAAAAGGGAGATTTAAATTCTCAACAAGTTTATATACACATTCTACCTTGTTTTACAGTACCATATATAACGGTTGTTATTTTGGTTAGATTTTCCCAAAAATGAGGAAGTCTGGTGAAAGAGGACGTGGGCGGTCGATTCCAGCTGGTACTGATGGTGGTGGTGGGAAAAGCAAAATAGCACCCAAGGCTCAAGGTGTTGAGCCAGCATTATCGTCTGGCTACACAAGGCCTCGAAGGCTCCCTTATTTGGGAGTAGGAAAACCGTTTTTAAAGCCGGAGCAGCAGGACAAATTTGGGCTTTCCTTGCTGACTCAGCCTCTAGCTCTTTCGCCACCTCTTCAGAAAGTTCCAAATATAAAAGCAGCGAGTCGTCAGTGGAGGCTCCCAGTCAGGAACAAGTCGCTTCCTTGTATCCTTCACCCAAACCAAAAGTGAAGAATGCGGCAGGCGACACTACAGTTTACTCCATGGAGCTCTTTATACATACCGTGCCAGGGTTAGAAAGGGAAATTGTTAACAGCCCATTACAAGATGAATCGGACATGGAGTGCACTGATGCACAGCCACAACTAGATTATTATGCTGTTCCATTGACTCAGATCACTACATTGCCCTCGCAGTGTACTGATCCAGAATCTGACCCTGATGAGACTATGGTGCCCCATCCCGAACGCTATAGCACCTTACACGGTGACACAGAGGAAGGTGCACATGACATTGAAAAGGAGGTGATAGATGACCCAGTTGTTGACCCAGATTGGCAGCCATTGGGGGAAGAGGGTGCCGCTACCAGTAGCTCAGAAGTGGAGGAGGATGATCCGCAGCAGCCATCTACATCGCAACAGCTTTCATCTGGCAGGCCTGTATCTGGCCAAAAACTTTTGTCAAAAACAAAAACAGTTTTAGGACAGCATGGCCATCCGGTGAAAGTGGCACAGCGTGCAATGCCTGAAAAGGTGTTCCATAGTAGGAAGAGTGTGGTGTGGCAATTTTTGAACCAAGATCCGAATGATCAGTGCAAAGTTATCTGTAAGAAATGCTCCAAGACCTTTAGCAGAGGGAAGAATCTCCAAAAGTTAAATACAACGTGCATGCTTAGACATTTAACCAGCATGCACTTGCAAGCTTGGACTAACTACCAAACGTCCCGTACTGTTGGTGCACATGCTCAGAATGAATGTAGTCAGCAACGCTACACTGCTTCCCTCACTGTAAGCCCCCCCGGTTAGGACACCACCAGCAGCAAATGTGGAGGTATCGTCGCAAGGCCAAAGCTGTCAGGGAATCACAAGGTTCTTGGTAGGAAACACTGTATGTAGGCCAACATCAAGAATACCATCACCAACCCTCTCTCAATCTGCCATGTCCACCACCAACCCCGCTAGTTCCACCATATGCAGCTCTCCAGTCCAGCTCACCCTACAAGAGACTCTCATTAGGAAAAGAAAGTACTCATCCTCTCATCCGCGTACACAGAGTTTGAACGCCCACATTGCTAGACTAATCTCGTTAGAGATGATGCCCTACTGTTTGGTTGAAAGCAAAGCTTTCAAAGACCTGATGGTCTACGCAGTACCATGCTATGACCTACCCAGTCGGCACTTCTTTGCGAGAAAAGCCATCCCAGGCCTCCACCAGCATGTCAAAGACTGCATTGTCCATGCACTGAGGCAATCAGTCAGTGGAAAGGTGCACCTCACAACAGATGCATGGACCAGTAGGCATGGCCAGGGACGTTATGTGTCCATCACAGCGCACTTGGTTAATGTGGTGGATGCAGGGTCCACAGGGGACAGCCATAGTGGGACAGTTCTGCCTAGCCCACGGTCTAGGAAACAGTTGGCTATAGGCGTTCCCCACCCCTCCTCCTCCTACAGAAGCGAAAGCTCATCCACAGAGTGCAGTCGCACGACCACTCCATCCACAGCTACCAGTGTTGCACACGAGGTGTCCCATTATGGAACAGCTAGAGGTAAGCGTCAGCAGGCTGTGTTAGAAATGAAGTGTTTGGGTGAAAACAGACACACTGCGGAAGTACTGGCCGAATACTTGCAGCAAGAAACTCAGTCCTGGCTGGGCAGTGTACATCTTGAGGCAGGCAAGGTAGTCAGTGATAACGGAAGGAAATTTATGGCTGCCATAGCCCTTTCAGAACTGAAACACATTCCTTGCTTGGCTCACACCTTGAACCTGGTGGTGCAGTGCTTCCTGAAAAATTACCCGGGGTTACCAGCCCTGCTCCTGAAGGTGCGAAGACTTTGCTCGCACATCTGCCGGTTGCCCGTACACTCCAGACGTGTGCTGAATCATCAGCGATCGCTGAATCTTCCCCAGCAACACCTAATAATTGACGTTGAAACAATGTGGAACTCCACACTGCACATGCTTCAGAGGCTGTGCGAACAGAGGCGTGCTGTAATTTATTTATGGGAGGATACACATACATGGGCAGGCAGTTGGATGGCAGACATGGAGTTGTCTGGTGTGCAGTGGTCGAAGCTACAAGACCTCTGTCAAGTCCTTCAGTGGGACAGTTCCCACTGTGCTGTAATTTATTTATGGGAGGATACACATACATGGGCAGGCAGTTGGATGGCAGACATGGAGTTGTCTGGTGTGCAGTGGTCGAAGCTACAAGACCTCTGTCAAGTCCTTCAGTGTTTTGAGGAATGCACACGGCTGGTAAGTGCAGACAACGCCATCATAAGCATGAGCATCCCACTAATGCATCTGCTGATGCAAAGTTTGATGCACATTAAGGAGCAGGCGTCTGCAGCTGAGGAGGAGGGAAGCCTTGATGTCAGTCAGCCATTGTCTGATCAGGGAACTCTCCTGGACGAGGTGGCGGACGAAGAGGAGGAGGATGATGGGGATTAATATTTATGGGAGGAAGAAGCTTCTCAGGGGGCAATAGAAACTGGTGGCATTGCAAGGTCAGGTACCTTGAGCAAATAATGGCTACCAAACAAGCAACTCTTGTAGATCGTTTGGTTCAGGCATTCCCAGCACACAGCGGTGGTGATGGTTTTCACACGAGCCGTAGGGGCAACATGGCAAAGGTGTTAGAGGTGCACAAATCCGAAGTGGCGTTGGACAGAGGGGTTTTATGACCAGGTTGTGGAGTTATTTTGCAATGACCCCAGACACGACAGGTACGGCTGCATCGATTCAAAGTGACAGGAGACAGCATTTGTCCAGTATGGTTGCAAACTATTTTTCCTCCCTTATCGATGTTCTCCCTCACAGGTCATTCGCCTTTGATTACTGGGCATTTAAAATAGACACCTGGCCTGAATTGGCAGAATATGCATTACAGGAGCTCACTTGCCCTGCTGCTAGTGTGCTATCAGAAAGAGTCTTCAGTGCTGCTGGTTCAATACTGACCAAAAAAAAGGACACGTCTGGCTACCCAGAATGTTGATGATCTAACTTTCATTAAAATGAACCAATCATGGATTTCAAATTATTTTGCCCCACCTTCCTTTGCTGACATGTAGCTTGCCTGAAAAATGTCTTGCTTTTGGCCTCCTCTTACTGACTGCTCCCATTCCTCCATTTGCAGCTGCTGAATGTCCACCATAGGCCATTTTTATACCTCCCTAAATGGGCTGACTCCCACCAGAGGGCCGTGGTCACCACTTGGCGCAAGCACCCGTGCGAGTGCCGTTTGCCTGGACAGGTGGGTGTGCTCACTCTTGGGCGACGGCACTGGCACAGGGTCCCTCATAGTACAATGAAGTGTCTCTGACGGTAGTGGTGCACAACCAACGTCAGACACACCATCGTAATATGAGGGGCCCTGTGCCAGTACGGCCGCCCACGAGAGTGTGTTCCCCCAGCTCGAACAGTGCTCTAACACTTGCAATACTTACCTCTTCCTGCTCCACCACTGTGTAGTCTGTGCTGTTAAATCCTTCAATGGCACTGCCAATACAAATTTGTTGAAATGATAGATTATAGTTAAAATATACAGGGACCCTGGCCTCCATTTAGACCAGTTAATACTTTGCGCCTACTACCACTGTCTGCTACTCAGCAGAGGAGCCCACCCCAGTACCTAGCTATGCCACCTGTTTATTTATGAACAATTTTTTGGCAGACATTTAGCCCACTTTATTATTTGGGCCTTCTAACTGTGTCAGCCACTCATTACAGTTGTCCTCCACTGAATAAAGCAATGCCGCCTGTTTAGTCCTGTTACCAATATTGAACTGCATTTAGCCTACTTACTTATTTGGGCCTGGTAACTGTGTCAGCCACTCCTTACAGTTGTCCTCCGCTGAACAAAGCAATGCCGCCAGTTTAGTCCTGTTGCCAATTTTGAACTTCATTTAGCCTACTTACTTTTTTGGGCCTACTAACTGTGTCAGCCTCTCATTACAGTTGTCCTCCGCTGAACAAAGCAATGCCGGCTTTTTAGTCCTGTTACCAATTTTGAACTGCATTTATCCTACTTACTTATTTGGGCCTAGTAACTGTGTCAACCACTCCTTACAGTTGTCCTCCGCTGAACAAAGCAATGCCGGAAGTTTAATCTTGATAGTAATTTTGAACTGCATTTAGCCTACTTACTTTTTGGGCCTGCTAACTGTGTCAGCCTCTCATTACAGTTGTCCTCCGCTGAACAAAGCAATGCTGCCTTTTTAGTCCTCTTACCAATTTTGAACTGCATTTAGCCTACTTACTTTTTTGGGCCTACTAACTGTGTCCGCCTCTCATTACAGTTGTCCTCCACTGAACAAAGCAATGCCGCCTTTTTATTCCTGTTACCAATTTTGAACTGCATTTAGCCTACTTACTTATTTGGGCCTGGTAACTGTGTCAGCCACTCCTTACAGTTGTCCTCCGCTGAACAAAGCAATGCCGCCAGTTTAGTCCTCTTACCAATTTTGAACTGCATTTAGTCTACTTTCTTATTTGGGCCTAGTAAGTGTGTCTACCCCTCATTACAGTTGTCCTCCACTGAACAAAGCTATGGCGCTTGTTTAGTCCTGTTAGCAATTTTGAACTGCATTTAGCCTACTTACTTATTTGGGCCTACGCACTGTGTCAGCCACTCGTTACAGTTGTCCTCCACTGAACAAAGCAATGCTACATGTTTAGTCCTGTTACTAATTTTGAACTGGATTTAGCCTACTTTCTTATTTGGGCCTATATCTGTGTTTCCTCCTCTTCCTGCCCGTTGGCCAGCCACTGCTAGATGAGTCTGCTGGTACATTGACCCAGACCACTACATTCCCCTTGCACTCTACACAGCCAGAATCTGACCCTGCTGAAAGTCAGGTTCCCCTTCCCGCATACTATACCACCTTACACGGGGACAAAGAGGAAGGTGCAGATAAAAGTGCTGGTTCCTTCATCAGGTGGGGAGGCATACTCGTTGGCAACGTCACTGGCACAGGGCCCCTCACAGTACGCAAAAGTGTCTCTGCCGGTGGGAGGCATCACCCGCCATCAAACACACCGCCTTACTATGAGGGGCTCTGTGCTAGTGCCAATGCCAACGAGTGGGCCCCCACTGCTTGCTCAGGATCACAGCACTTGCAAAGTTTAAATACTTACCTCTCCCTGCTCCACCGCCGTGACGTATTGCGCATTTCCTGGGCCCATGAAAATCTTGAGCCAGCCCTACCCCCCATAACTTTAGCCAAATGACCCCCAGTTTTCAATGCCTAACTATTATTATAAAGTAAATTAAGATTGACAAGCTTTAGTAATACGAATTAATGTTTTTGGCATTAAAATGGGCACTGTAGGTGTTTTCCTGTCCCCAACTCACTGCCGACATTAATTCCCCATTGACTTGCATTGGGTTTCGTGTTTCGGTCGACCCCCGACTTTTCGCAATAATCGGCCGATTTCACCCGACCCGACTTTTGACAAAGTCAGGTTTCGCGAGCCCCGACTCGATCCTAAAAAAGTAAAAGTCGCTCAACTCTATGTCAGATTACATTGTACCTAGATTAAGTGAGTACCACCTATCTATTAACCAGGCAGGGGGAAGCCTAGCTGGAGGAAAAAGTGCTCATTGTCATTTTTTCACAGAAGTTCAACTATATACATTAGTTTTGGGCTCAGCTGTGTTAAGTTGTATATGAATGAGTCAGGTCCAAGCTATGAGCTTTGTGACCCTTATTACAATGTCACTGGTCAACTGTATACAAGAAAATTAATACATTGTTTAAGACAAACTAGTTAAGTCTCCACTCAGCTGTCTATGAAGGTAATGTCAGCCATGCCAAGGACAAAAATGAATTATGTTCTGTGTATAATTTGTAACCATCTGATGGTATCTTTCTCGTGTTCAGCACAATGTCTTGGGGCATACTGGCAATAAACACAAGTTAAAAAAAATCATGCAGTGTATTATGCAAACATAGCAATTAGGCAAGAAGCAGCAAAAGTAATAATTAGCTCAGAAATAAGTGTCACTGAGTTTCTTTGAGAAGAGTTAGCTCCTTTGGAAACATTGAGTTCTTTATGTTATGTAAGAAATGATTCATTTGTTTTCAAAATTCATAGATTTATAGAGTGCAACTCATCATAAAAAACTTTTTTATTGATGAGATTTGGATAAAAAGTTGTGTAATTTCAACAACATTTCCAGTCACATGATATCATCAATATCAGATGGTTGGGGTCCGACACCCGAAACCTTTGATGACTACCGATTTTTTTAGTATCTGCTGTATATAAACCTTTAAAACAGGTGAACACCACAACTCCATTCAAAGTGTAGTGACATATTGCTGAAGATCAGCTTCTATTTAAGAGAATAATTACTGATCTACAATGCTTGGCATCAGCCACCACATTTCGAATGGAGCACATCAATGTGTTCATCAGGCCGTAGCTATTAACATCTGATCGTGGGGGTACCGTGAGTCACATTACCATTGATTTTATATTAATGCTTTATCATTTCCCAGGTACAGATAATCAATATTATGGGACCAGAGAACCAAATCAACTAAGAGGAAAAATCCTTCATTACACTATTTTCTTCTAATTTCTTTTAAACATTTACCTCTGTTCTTGCTTAGAAGTAAAACATAAACAAAATTTGACCAAGATAAAAAATGGGATAAAATAATAAAAGACCAAGTGCTCTCCTGGGAAATTCTCCCAGTGCCGATTCCAGAGCTACTGCTCTAATCTTTCCTAATTATCACTGCTTACTTAGCTGTAGCAATAATGAGCTGTCTACACACGGTTCAACGTCAATCAATCTCTCGTCTCATTGGTCTAGATATGAGATTGAACCAGTGATGGCCTTGCATGATCGTTTTTGGTTTGTATAAAGTAGGATGAGGTTGAAAATATTGTGCATATTACAAGCAGATATACTTATTGGAAAATGAGTAAATGGAATATGTCAGTAGGATCACCCCTCAAAAAGTGTCTATATGGACATGTAAAAATCGTAAGAAGTACCAGCACAGAAGAAAATCTAAAATTGAAAAAAAAATTACCTTATGTAATCATATAAAATGACACTCATGAGACACAAGATCGACAAGAAAAAAAGGGAGAAGAGGAACATTACATGTTTCTGACAATCATGTCCTTAAGCATAGGTATAGCATGTAATACAAAACACAGGTATATATACACAGATGATAGCTGAAATGTTCAGTCATGGGGTAAACATGTGGCAGGTCCTGATCAATGTAGGCAGGACTATTAAGAAACAGAAAAACAAACAAACATTAATAGACAGAACACATCTCTGTGATGGAAGAGCATTATTTCATCAAACTCATAAACGACAAATGAGGAAAGCACAAGATCAGTAGAAAAGCACGAGGTCAGAGCGATAATTCTAGTCTATCGGTGTGCGTGCATGTAGTGAGAGTATCCAATAGGCTTCTCTTTGAAGCACAGCTTTATGCCTGTGTCTGCCTGTCCTACGTTGTTTAACCTGTTCTTTACCCAATATTTTCAAGGAGGGCATATTACCTTGATGAATATCTAAAAATGTCTTGATAAACCAGAAGAAGACAGTTGTGTAGTAGCAGGTGAGGATGTGGTAATATGCTCCGATATTCTTTTTTTCAACACGCGTGATTTACAACCAATATAATATTTGTTGCAACTAGTGCATATAGCCATGTAGACAATGTGTGCTGTACAACAGTTAATAAAGGATATGATACCATATGTAATATTTGTATTACTCACAAAAGAGATTGTTCTTAACATATATTTACATAAATTGCACTTGTTACTGCAGCATCTATAAAAACCTTTTAAAACAAGCCAAGCTTATTTAGGAGACATGTTACTAGAGAAAAAGCTAGGAGAACCAATATTGGAAGCTTATTTAGCCACACATTTGACAACTCAGGACAAAATGTCTTTCAATTTTTCATCCAGGTAAAGAATGGGCATGAATTTTAACATGAGTCTGGTACTATCAAAATAATCACCACTGTATAGAGTTAAAAAGTGATGCATGATTTGTAACCAGATGCATGACTATTGGTCGCATGAGAATCATGTAACAGGGAATCTCGAGTCTGAGCCGATGTTATAGATTTGGCTCTATTCAGGGTTGCATGTTAATAACCCCTGTTTTTTCATATTTATATATTTTTTTGGTGCCAGAGCTTCTTACGATTTTTGTGGTTCCACATCCGGGTTGTTGGCCTAACTTTTTACGTGCATTGATGTTTATGTTTCATATTCCGACACCTGAAATGGTGAGCTTATAACATTGTCTGTCTTTATATGGACATGCAGGTCATGTGAAGCTGAATAAAATGATACCTTGAAATCTGCGATCCAATGTTTTACTCCAGAGAAATCAACATTTCTTTTAATATGTAAATCATCTGTTAAGCTCTATTGGCCGGGAAAAGATCTCCAGAGAAGAAGGCGTTATCAGACTGAGATATTTAGATCAGGAGAGCAGAATGTCAGTCATTACATGCCTCATACTACTAATAACTCCAATTTTCACGTATCTATGCCCATCCCAGGGATCTTAATAAGTCATTTACATATTAAGAAAAACTTGGATTTCTCTGGTATAAGACATTGGATCGCAGATAGCAAGGTATCATTTTATTCAGCTTCTTATAACCTACCTGCCCATATACAGCTCTGGCAAAATTTAAGAGACCACCACATCAAAACCCTGTCATGGGCAGCCCAATCTCCAGACCTGAACCCCATTGAAAACCTCTGGAATGTAATCAAGAGGATGATGGATAGTCACCAGCCATCAAGACGCATGAAAGCTGTGATTAAAAATCATGGTTATTCCACAAAATATTGATTTCTGAACTCTTCCTGAGTTTAAACATTAGTATTGTTGTTTCTAAATGATTATGAACTTTTTTCTTTGCATTATTTGAGGTCTGAAAGCATTTGTTTTAAAAAAAATTTGACCATTTCTCCTTTTCAGAAAAAAAAGAAAATATATTTATTGCTTGGAAATTTGGAGACATGTTGTCAGAAGTTTATAGACTAAAAGAACAATTTACATTTTATTCAAAAATATATCTATAAAGAGAAAAATCAGACAAACTGAACATTTTGCAGTGGTCTCTAAATTTTTGCCAGAGCTGTAGATGGCTAAGGAGGATTTATCTTATTGACAGATTCCATTTAAGATAAATTATGGATTACAGTACTCCCAGAATTTGTTAATCTAATTCTGCATAATTGTCCTCACAGCGATATGCAGTTTTGTCAAGGAGACAGTAAATGCACAGCCTGACACACCGGATACGCAACCCGATGGACCCCGCTATAAATCAATGGGATGTTAGGTGTCCATCGAGTGTCAGGTAATTAAGTAAATAATTTTGGATTACAGGAGCAGTCATGTGGATGACACATAATGTGAAAGGTTTGCACACTGCCATTGACCTGAGGTACAAGATATCCCAACTGTATATGAAGGGTGCATGTTGACTGATAGGTGCAATCTAGTCATATCTGGCTACATTAGCTTGGCGACCTCACATTCACCCTGAGTTTTCAATACACTTAGCACCCCCCTTTCTTCTTTTTTGTTCAGGTTATTTAGTTCAGCTTGGCAATATACAGAGCCATGTCAGCCCCTCTTCTCCCTCTTTGTACCAGAGTGTCACTCACTGTGATGGTAGCCTCGGGCCATCCCACATAGAGTCCATGGCTAAAGCTGAGGAGCCTATTAACGCTCTCAAGAAGAAGAGTCAAACACAAGGCGAAAGTTGGTTGATGCAAAATTAAGAGAACACCAGCTCCAAGAACTGTGTATATTTTATTCATAAAAATGCTGACACCTGAAACGCATTGATGATTGCTTTTTAAGCTGTACTGCTGACCTTGAAACATTTTTGTGAATAAAATATACACTATTCGTGGACCTGAATTTCTCTTCATTTTGCATTTTCCTTGCCTTGATGCAGCGTTTCTGAGATCCAAACACCTCCAGCATGCAAATCATGGTGAGCTGGTCTATATTTCTCTTATGAGAGTTGGTTAAGCAAGATTTTGCTTTATGTGTGCTCTACTTCAACTATTAGTTTTCCCCCTGTTCCTTCTGTAATGGTTCCTTATAAGTGATGAGTAGTGTTGAGCGATACCTTCCGATATCGGAAAGTATTGGTATCGGATTGGATCGGCCGATATTCAAAAAATATCGGATATCGTCGATACCGATACCCTATCCCAATGCAAGTCAATGGGACCAAAATATCGAAATTAAAATAAACCCTTTATTTCCTTGTAGATTCATTCTACATGAAGGAAAACAACTAAGAATAATGCAGGATGTATTTGTGGAGGTGGCGGAGACATTAACCCCTATCTGACCTCGGACGGGATAGTACGTCCGAGGTCAGATCCCCTGCTTTGATGCAGGGCTCCGCGGTGAGCCCGCACCAAAGCCGGGACATGTCAGCTGTTTTGAACAGCTGACATGTGCCCGTAATAGGCGCGGGCAGAATCGCGATCTGCCCGCACCTATTAACTAGTTAAATGCCACTGTCAAAAGCAGACAGCGGCATTTAACTACCGCATCCGGCCGGGCGGCCGGAAATGACGTCGTCGCCGACCCCCGTCACATGATTGGGGGTCGGCGATGCGTCTCCATTGTAACCATAGAGGTCCTTGAGACCTCTATGGTTACTGATGACCGGTGGCTGTGAGCGCCACCCTGTGGTCAGCGCTCACAGCACACCTCCATTTCTGCTACATAGCAGTGATCAGCAGATCGCTGCTATGTACCAGAGCCGATCGCGTTGTGCCTGCTTCTAGCCTCCCATGGAGGCTATTGAAGCATGGCAAAAGTTAAAAAAAAAGTTGAAAAAAATGTTAAAAAAATAAAAAAAATATAAAAGTTTAAATCACCCCCCTTTCGCCCCAATCAAAATAAATCAATAAAAAAAATATAAAATCTACGCATATTTGGTATCGCCGCGCTCAGAATCGCCCGATCTATCAAAGAAAAGCATTAACCTGATCGCTAAACAGCGTAGCGGGAAAAAAATTCAAAATGCCAGAATTACGTTTTTTTGGTCGCCGCGACATTGCATTAAAATGCAATAACGGGCGATCAAAAGAACGTATCTGCACCGAAATGCTATCAGTAAAAACGTCATCTCGGCACGCAAAAAATAAGCCCTGAACTGACCCCAGATCACGAAAAATGGAGACGCTACGGGTATCGGAAAATGGCGCAATTTTTTTTTTTTTTTTTTTTTTAGCAAAGTTTGGAATTTTTTTTCACCACTTAGATAAAAAATAACCTAGTCATGTTATGTGTCTACGAACTCGTACTGACCTGGAGAATCATAAAGTCAAGTCAGTTTTAGCATTTAGTGAACCTAGCAAAAAAGCCAAACAAAAAACAAGTGTGGGATTGCACTTTTTTTGCAATTTCACCGCACTTGGAATTTTTTTCCCGTTTTCTAGTACAAGACATGCTAAAACCAATGATGCCGTTCAAAAGTACAACTTGTCCCGCAAAAAATAAGCCCTCACATGGCCAATTTGACGGAAAAATAAAAAAGTTATGGCTCTGGGAAAGAGGGGAGTGAAAAACGAACACGGAAAAACGAAAAATCCCAAGGTCATGAAGGGGCTAAAGGCATAGAGGTTTAGCCCAATCAAATAGAATAGCAGGAATTTTAATTTTTTTTAAAGACGTTCGGAGTTACAAAGATATTGACTATGTTAAGATTTTTTTTTATTTTGTCAGATATTGATGTTTCACTATTCCACGCCCTTCCCCTTTATTTTTTTTTACTTTTCCCACACTTTCATCTTCATCATCATCAGCATCTTTGACATCAACTTCTTCTTCACCTTATTCATCTTCTTCTTCATCTTCTACATATTTTTTTTTATGACATTCTTCATATTCATTTTCTTCAACTATTATTATTCTTGCTATTCTACTTCTTCATCATATTCTCATTTGTGACAGGCATTCCCGTAGTTGTTATCTATAAAAGTTTGAAGATTACACCTTCCGTTCTGCCTGTCACAAAAGTTACATTTGTCCGCGTTCAGTTTGGCCTGCAGCATCAGGCTTTATCCAGGGGCACCACGAGGAGGAACGGACTCACCCCCATACACTGCTTAGTCTTCTTCTGCATATAATTTAGATAATATCTTTTGCTCTGATATTAAGAGTTATGCTTAATGTTCTTCTGCTCTTTGTTCTGCAGCCTCTTGTTCTTCTGCTTCTCGGTCTTCCATGTCGTCGTCTCCAGGGTCGTCGTCTCCAGGGTCGTCGTCTCCGCCGTCGTCATCTCTGCCGTCGTCGTCATCGGGGTGGTCTTCAGGGTCGTCATCTCCAGGGTCGTCGTCATCTCTGTGGTAGTCGTCTCTGGTGTCGTCGTCATCTTAGGGGTGGTCTTCCGGGTCGTCGTCTTTAGGGTCTTCAACTTGGAAATGTAGCAGAAGGTGCAAGAAGGCTGAGAAAATGCCGAGAACCAGCTGGAACTCGGATGGCTACCCGAAGGTCCAAGAGCCAATGGAACTACCGAGGACCAGCTGACATTACTGGAACCCGGTTACTAAGCAGGGGGTACCCATGCAGAACCAGCCTTGACTGCCAATTCACGCAGCCCACATAGGAAGCTCCTAAACTGGAGGCACCATGGAGTTGGCTAACCCGACCGCAACACGACGGGACAACATATAGGTGTGTAAGTGACCTTGACACTACCCGGAACCAGCTGACGGTGCTGGAACCAGGCTGGGCACGAGGGAGTACCCATGACAAAGACACTGCCGAGAACCAGCTGACGGTGCTGGAACCCGGATGCGTTGCCCCAGTGTGCAAGAGCCAATGGCACCGAGGACCAGCTGACGGTGCTGGAACCCGGTTACTAAGCTGTAGGTACCCGCGCTTAAAAGCACTACCAAGGACCGCCTGGCGTTGGCGGAACTCGGATACCCAGGAAGAGGCACCTAAGCCAAAGGCTCTGCCCGGAACCAGCTGACGGTGCTGGAACCAGGATGTGGACCAGAAGGCCCACAGGAGAGGAGAGAACAGCTAGGCCACGAGGCAGCCGCAGTTACCGAACCCCAACAGTCCTACAGGGGGAGCTTGGCCTACTGGCACTACAGAACCAGCCTTGACTGCCAATTCACGCAGCCCACATAGGAAGCTCCTAAACTGGAGGCACCATGGAGTTGGCTAACCCGACCGCAACACGACGGGACAACGTATAGGCGTGTAAGTGACCTTGACACTACCCGGAACCAGCTGACGGTGCTGGAACCAGGCTGGGCACGAGGGAGTACCCGTGACAAGGACACTGCCGAGAACCAGCTGACGGTGCTGGAACCCGGATTTGGACCTATTCAAGATTGTCTTCCTAGAGCCCCAACTAGCGGTGTTGGAGCAAAGGGTAAGCAGGGGGAGCAGAGTGTAGGCCGAAGCCTGCACTGGAGGCAGCTTTGTGTCTGCGTTGCGTTTGCAGGACACGTTGCCGGCTACACAGCGGGGGAACAGCTGGCGTTGCTGAACCCCACTGACACAATGGCGGGTGTTTTTCTCTGTGCAGCCTGCACTTCCAGGCACCAGCTGGCGGTGTTAGAGCCCAGGGTCTCCAGGAGGAGCAGAGTGTAGGCCGAAGCCTAATTGAACCAATTTCAAAGGTAACCTTTAACCCACCCTCAGGTGTTACAATGTAGAAGAGCCACACCTTGTGCAGCAGTAATGCTCCATAAGTGAAAGGTTGCTCTTTAAATTTTGCTCATTGCACACGCTGAATGAAAGACGTACACAATTTTGCCCATTATACAGTCACATTGGAGGCGTGACTTGTCTATTTAAGGAGACGCAGCACAGGTGTCCAAAAATAACGCGTTGGTACTGGGCGCAGCCTCCTGAGCGTTGTTATTTGCTGTCATGGAGTCTGCGCTCTTGTTATCTCTTGGCCATGCCCTGTTAGCGCTGCCCGTCTTATGACCTCATTTCATGTTGGCCGGTGCGGTTAGCGATGGCCATGAATCCCAGACCAACAGTGTCTTTTCATAAAGTCACACTGCAGGGCTGGGATTCATGGCCTTGCGCAGTAAATATGTTTGCCGCTCACTCATGTCCTTACACCTGCTTCAGACTGGGCGGCCTCCGCTGATCCCTTATCGCATGCCACGGCCATGAGGCCGCACAGTCTGAAGAAGGCGGAAGGAGGGGAGTGAAGATAGGCGAAGATATGCACTGCTAGGGCCCATCAATCACACCCTCGCAGTCAAAATAAGTAAGACAACAAGGAGCGTTGTGTCGGGCAGGGCGGACGCACTGGCACAGGCAGCCAAACAACGATGTCAGAAGACGGCCAGCGTTACCAATGGGGGTGCTGCGTGTCATTTGAAAAGGAAAGTCACACCTCAGGGACAGTGTAATGGTCTCTAAAGAGACACATTTTGTATGTGTTGAGTTCGACGTGTGCATGGAGACAAAGTCAGCCACCTTGTACAAATGCAGCATTACTGCTGTACAAGGTGGCTGTTATACATAGAAGCACCTGGGATGGGGGGCAGGGTCCCTTTAATTTCAGTTCAGGTGCCTGCGTGGCGTTTGCAGGACACGTTGCCGGCTACACAGCAGGGGAACAGCTGGCGTTGCTGAACCCCACTGTCACATTGGCGGGTGTTTTTCTCTGTGCAGCTAGCACTTCCGGGCAAAAACTGGCGGTGTTAGAGCCCAGGGGCAGCAGGAGGAGGAGAGGAGCAGAGTGTAGGCCAAAGACTAGTAGAACCAATTTCAAAGGTAACCTTTAACCCCCCCCTTAGGTGTTACAAAGTACAAGAACCACACCTTGTGCAGCATTAATGCTGCACAAGTCAAAGGTTGCTCTATGAATTTTTCTACTTGCACACGCTGAATGAAACACGTACACAATTTAGCCCAGTATACAGTCAAACTGTAGTGGAGGCGTGACTTGTCTTTTTAAGGAGACGCAGCACAGGTGTCAAAATTTACACCTAGGTGCTGGGCGCATCCTCCTGAGCGTTGTTATTTGCTGTACAGGAGTCTGCGCTCTTGTGTTATCCCTTGGCAATGCCCTGTGAGCGCTGCCCGTCTTCTGACCTCATTTCATTGCCGCTCACTCATGTCCTTACACCTGCTTCAGACTGGGCGGCCTCTGCTGATCCCTTATCGCATGCTGCGGCCATGAGGCCACACAGTCTGAAGAAGGCGGAAGGAGATGAGTGAAGACAGGCGAACATATGCACTGCACATGCCCATCAATCACACCCTCTCAATCAAAATATATTAGACAACGAGGGGCGTTGTGTTGGGCAGGGCGGACGCACAGGCACAGCCAGCCAACCAATGATGTCAGAAGATGGGCAGCGCTACCAAGGGGGGTGCTGCGTATCATTAGAAAGGAAAGTCACACCTCAGGGACAGTGTAATGGTCTCTAATGAGACACATTTTGTACGTGTTGAGTTCCACGTGGGCAAGGAGAAAAAGTCAGCCACCTTGTACAAATGCAGCATTACTGCTGTATAAGGTGGCTGTTATACATAGAAACACCTGGGGGGGGCAGGTTCCCTTTAATTTCAGTTCAGGTGCCTGCGTGGCATTTGCAGGTCACATTGCAGGCTACATAGCAGGGGAACAGCTGGCGATGCTGAACCCCACTAACACATTGGCTGGTGTTTTTCTCTGTGCAGCTAGCACGTCCGGGCAAAAACTGGTGGTGTTAGAGCCCAGGGTCAGCAGGAGGAGGAGAGGAGCAGAATGTAGGCCGAAGCCTGCACTGGTGGCAGCTTTTGTTCTGTTGTGCCAGCGTGGCTTGTGCTGGACACGTTGCCGACTACACAGCAGGGGAACAGCTGGCGGTGCTGAACCCCACTAACACATTGGCGGGTGTTTTTCTCTATGCAGCTAGCACTTCCGGGCTAAAATTGGCGGTGTTAGAGCCCAGGGGCAGCAGGAGGAGGAGAGGAGCAGAGTGTAGGCCGAAGCCTGCACGGGTGGCAGCTTTAAGTCTTTTATGCTAGCGTGGCTTGTGCTGGACACGTTGCCGGCTACACAGCAGGGGAACAGCTGGCGTTGCTGAACCCCACTGACACATTGGTGGGTGTTTTTCTCTGTGCAGCTAGCACTTCCGGGCAAAAACTGGCGGTGTTGGAGCCCAGGGTCAGCAGGAGGAGGAGAGGAGCAGAGTGTAGGCCGAAGCCTGCACTGGTGGCAGCTTTAGGTCTGTTGTGCCAGCGTGGCTTGTGCTGGACACGTTGCCGGCTACACAGCAGGGGAACAGCTGGCGGTGCTGAACCCCACTGACACATTGGCTGGTGTTTTTCTCTGTGCAGCTAGCAGTTCCGGGCTAAAACTGGCGGTGTTAGAGCCCAGGGTCTGCAGTAGGAGCAGAGTGTAGGCCGAAGCCTGCACTGGAGCAAGTTGAAAGGGAACCTTTAACCCCCCCTCCAGGCATTTGTTGCTGAAAGAGCCATCTTGTACAGCAGTAATACTGCAAAAGGAAAAAGGTGGCTCTTTTAATTATGCTCCTTGCAAACGCTGAACTAGACACTTATGAAATGTGTCCCCTCACACCGTTAAACCGTCCCGGAGGTGGGACTTTCCTTTGTAATGTGACACAGCACAGCTGTCATTCCAACCCCCTTGGTGCCGTGCGCCGCCTCCTCAGCGTTGTTTGATTCTTTCACGGAGCCTGCTCTGTAATGTTATCCCTTGGCCATGCACACTTAGCGGTGCCCGTCTTCTGACATCATTTAGGTGTCAGCCTGGCAGTGCCTTTGCGTCCAAGCTGCCCGAGATCCCACCTCGCAGTGTCATCTAATGTAATCCCACTGCGGGCCTGGGATCCATGGGCATGCGCAGTGCATATCATCGCCTCTCACTCCCCTCCTTCCTGCTTCTTCAGACTGTGCGGCGTCACAGCCGTGGCATGCTATTAGGGATCAGCTGACGCCGCCTAGTCTGAAGAAGCGGGAAGAAGGCGAGTGAGAGGCGAGTATATGCACTGCGCATGGCCATGGATCCCAAGCCCACTGTGGGATCACATTAGACGACACTGCGAGGTGGGATTTCGGGCAGCGTGGACGCACAGGCGCAGCCAGGCCGACAACAAATGATGTCAGAGGACGGGCAGCGCAAACTGTGCATGGCCAAGGGAGAACATAACAGCGCAGGGTCCGTGACAGAATCAAACAACGCTAAGGAGGCGGCACACGGAGCCAAGAGGGTAGGAATGACGGCTGTGCTGTGTCACATTACAAAGGAAAGTCCCACCTCCGGGACGGTTTGACGGTGTGAGGGGACACATTACATGAGTGTGTACTTCAGTGTTTCCAAGGAGCATAATTTAAAGAGCCACCTTTTCCTTGTGCAGTATTAGTGCTGCACAAGGTGGCTCTTTCAGTAACAAACGCCTAGGGGGGGGACAGGTTCCCTTACATTTAAATTGTGCCAGCGTGGCGGTCGCATGACGCGTTGCCGGATACACAGCTGGGGATCAGCTGACGCTACTGAACCCCAATCACAGAGGAGCGACTGTTGACTGTGCAGACAGCACTTCCAGGCACCAACTGGCGGTGTTAGAGCCCATGGACAGCAGGAGGAGCAGATTGGAGGTATTGCCGCACACACAGCTGGGGATCAGCTGACGTTACTCAACCCCAAAAACAGAGGAGCGACTGTTGACTGTGCGGACAGCACTTCCAGGCACCAACTGGCGGTGTTAGAGCCCAGGGACAGCACAAGTAGCAGAGGAACAGAGTGTAGGCCGAAGCCTGATTGTAGCAAGTTGAAAGGGAACCTTTAACCCCCCCCCCAAGGCGTTTGTAGCTGAAAGAGCCATCTTGTGCAGCACTAAGGATGCAAAAGGAAAAGGTGGCTCTTTTAATTATGCTCCTTGCAAACACAGAAGTAAACACTTATAAAATGTGTCCCCTGATACCGTAAAACCGTCCCGGAGGTGGGAATTTCCTTCGTAATGGGACGCAGCACAGCTGTCATTCATATCCTCTTGGTGCCATGCGCCGCCTCATCAGCGTTGTTTTAAACTGTCGCGGAGCCTGCGCTGTTCTGTTATCCCTTGGCCATGCACACTTAGCAGTGCCCGTCTCCTGACATCATTTAGGTGTCAGACTGGCAGTGCCTGTGCGTCCACGCTGCCCAAGATCCCACCTCGCAGTGTCGTCTAATGTAATCCCACTGCGGGCCTGGGATCCATGGGCATGCGCAGTGCATATCCTCGCCTCTCACTCCCCTCCTTCCCTCTTCTTCAGACTGTGTGGCGTCACGGCCGTGGCATGCTATTAGGGATCAGCTGACGGCGCACAGTCTGAAGAAGGCGGAGGGAGATGAGCGAGAGCCTGAGGGGAAGATATGCACTGCGCATGCCCATGGATCCCAGGCCCGCAGTGTGATTAAATCAGAAGACACTGCGAGGCGGGATCTCGGGCAGCGCGGCCACACAGGCGCAGGCAGCGTGACACCAAATTATGTCAGAAGACAGGCAGCGCAAATTGGGCATGGCCAAGACATAACAGAACAGCGCAGACTGTTGTGAATTCTGTTGTCGGGCTCCCACCTGTGGTCATGAATGGTACTTCGGCTGGTTCTGTCCATGGACTCCCTCTGGTGGGTGTTTCTGAGTTTCCTTCCACAGGTGACGAGGTTAATTCGTTAGCTGCTGCTCTATTTAACTCCACTTAGATCTTTGCTCCATGCCACCTGTCAATGTTCCAGTATTGGTCTAGTTCACTCCTGGATCGTTCTTGTGACCTGTCTTCCCAGCAGAAGCTAAGTTCCAGCTTGTATTTCTTTGGTTTGCTATTTTTCTGTCCAGCTTGCTATTTTTATTGTTGTCTTGCTTGCTGGAAGCTCTGGGACGCAGAGGGAGCGCCTCTGCACCGTGAGTCGGTGCGGAGGGTCTTTTTTGCGCCCTCTGCGTGGTCTTTTTGTAGGTTTTTGTGCTGACCGCAAAGTAACCTTTTCTATCCTCGGTCTGTTCAGTAAGTCGGGCCTCACTTTGCTAAATCTATTTCATCTCTGTGTTTGTATTTTCATCTTTACTCACAGTCATTATATGTGGGGGGCTGCCTTTTCCTTTGGGGAATTTCTCTGAGGCAAGGTAGGCTTTATTTTTCTATCTTCAGGGCTAGCTAGTTCCTTAGGCTGTGCCGAGTTGCATAGGGAGCGTTAGGCGCAATCTACGGCTATTTCTAGTGTGTTTGATAGGATTAGGGATTGCGGTCAGCAGAGTTCCCACGTCCCAGAGCTCGTCCTTTATTATCAGTAACTATCAGGTCATTCCGTGTGCTCTTAACCACCAGGTCCATTATTGTCCTGACCACCAGGTCATAACAGTACAGGTAGCCCAAAGTACTAATGCATCTCAATAGAGGGATAAGAGAAGTTCTGAGACCATTTTTTTTTCTTTGCAGTGTGTTTTGTCTCTCTTTTCCCCTTTACCTCTGGGTGGTTCAGGACACTGGTGTAAACATGGACATTCAAGGTCTGTCCTCTTGGATGGATAATCTCACTACAAGGGTACAAAACATTCAAGATTTTGTGGTTCAGAATCCGATGTCAGAGCCTAGGATTCCAATTCCTGATTTGTTTTTTGGTGATAGATCTAAGTTCTTGAATTTTTAAAAATAATTGTAAATTGTTTCTTGCCTTGAAACCTCGCTCCTCAGGTGACCCTGTTCAACAAGTAAAGATCATTATTTCTTTGTTACGTGGTGACCCTCAAGACTGGGCATTTTCCCTTGCGCCAGGAGATCCGGCATTGCGTGATGTTGATGCATTTTTCCTGGCGCTTGGATTGCTTTATGACGAATCTAATTCAGTGGATCAGGCAGAGAAAATCTTGCTGGCTCTGTGTCAGAGTCAGGATGAAGCGGAGATATATTGTCAGAAGTTTAGAAAGTGGTCTGTGCTCACTCAGTGGAATGAATGTGCCCTGGCAGCAATCTTCAGAAAGGGTCTCTCTGAAGCCCTTAAGGATGTCATGGTGGGGTTTCCCATGCCTGCTGGTCTGAATGAGTCTATGTCCTTGGCCATTCAGATCGATCGACGCTTGCGTGAGCGTAAAGCTGTGCACCATTTGGCGGTACTATCTGAGCATGGGCCTGAGCCTATGCAATGTGATAGGACTTTGACCAGAGCTGAACGGCAAGAACACAGACGTCGGAATGGGCTATGTTTTTACTGTGGTGATTCCACTCATGCTATCTCCGATTGTCCTAAGCGCACTAAGCGGTTCGCTAGGTCTGCCACCATTGGTACGGTACAGTCTAAATTTCTATTGTCTGTTACTCTGATTTGCTCTTTGTCATCCTATTCTGTTATGGCATTTGTGGATTCAGGCGCTGCCCTGAATTTGATGGACTTGGAGTATGCTAGGCGCTGTGGTTTTTTCTTGGAGCCCTTGCAGTATCCTATTCCATTGAGAGGAATTGATGCTACGCCTTTGGCCAAGAATAAGCCTCAGTACTGGACCCAATTGACCATGTGCATGGCTCCTGCACATCAGGAGGATATCCGCTTTCTGGTGTTGCATAATCTGCATGATGTGGTCGTTTTGGGGTTGCCATGGCTACAGGTTCATAATCCAGTATTGGACTGGAAATCTATGTCTGTGTACAGCTGGGGTTGCCAGGGGGTACATGGTGATGTTCCATTTTTGTCTATTTCGTCTTCCACTCCTTCTGAAGTTCCAGAGTTTTTGTCGGATTATCGGGATGTATTTGATGAGCCCAAAGCCAGTGCCCTACCTCCTCATAGGGATTGCGATTGTGCAATTAATTTGATTCCTGGTAGTAAGTTTCCTAAGGGCTGATTGTTCAATTTATCTGTGCCAGAGCACGCCGCTATGCGGAGTTATAGAAAGGAGTCCTTGGAGAAAGGCCATATTCGGCCGTCGTCATCACCGTTAGGAGCAGGGTTCTTTTTTGTGGCCAAGAAGGATGGTTCTTTGAGACCTTGTATTGATTACCGCCTTCTTAATAAAATTACAGTCAAATTTCAGTATCCTTTGCCGTTGCTGTCTGATTTGTTTGCTCGTATTAAAGGGGCTAGTTGGTTCACCAAGATAGATCTTCAAGGGGCGTATAATCTTGTGCGTATTAAACAAGGTGATGAATGGAAAACAGCATTTAATACGCCCGAGGGCCATTTTGAGTACCTGGTTAAGCCATTCGGGCTTTCCAATGCTCCATCAGTATTTCAGTCCTTTATGCATGACATCTTCCGAGAGTACCTGGATAAATTCCTGATTGTGTATTTGGATGATATTTTGGTCTTTTCGGATGATTGGGAGTCTCATGTGAAGCAGGTCAGAATGGTGTTCCAGGTCCTTCGTGCGAATTCCTTGTTTGTGAAGGGGTCAAAGTGTCTCTTTGGAGTTCAGAAGGTTTCATTTTTGGGGTTCATTTTTTCCCCTTCTACTATCGAGATGGACCCTGTTAAAGTCCAGGCCATTTACGATTGGACTCAGCCGACATCTGTGAAGAGCCTGCAAAAGTTCCTGGGCTTTGCTAATTTCTATCGGCGCTTCATCGCTAATTTTTCTAATGTTGCTAAACCGTTGACTGATTTGACCAAGAAGGGTGCTGATGTGGTCAATTGGTCTTCTGCAGCTGTAGAGGCTTTTCAGGAGTTGAAGCGTCGTTTTTCTTCTGCCCCTGTGTTGTGCCAGCCAGATGTTTCACTCCCGTTTCAGGTTGAGGTTGATGCTTCTGAGATTGGAGCAGGGCTGTTTTGTCGCAAAGAAGTTCTGATGGCTCGGTGATGAAGCCATGTGCTTTCTTTTCTAGAAAGTTTTCGCCTGCTGAGCGTAACTATGATGTTGGTAATCGTGAGTTGTTGGCCATGAAGTGGGCATTTGAGGAGTGGCGTCATTGGCTGGAAGGAGCCAAGCATCGCGTGGTGGTCTTGACAGATCACAAGAATTTGACTTATCTTGAGTCTGCCAAATGGTTGAATCCGAGACAGGCTCGATGGTCGTTATTTTTCTCCCGTTTTGATTATGTGGTTTTGTACCTTCCGGGCTCTAAGAATGTGAAGGCTGATGCCCTGTCAAGGAGTTTTGTGCCTGACTCTCCGGGTGTTCCTGAGCCGGCGGGTATTCTCAAAGAGGCGGTAATTTTGTCTGCCATCTCCCCTGATTTGCGGCGGGTGCTGCAAAAATTTCAGGCTGATAGACCTGACCATTGCCCAGCGGAGAAACTGTTTGTCCCTGATAGATGGACTAGTAGAGTTATCTCTGAGATTCATTGTTCAGTGTTGGCTGGGCATCCTGGAATCTTTGGTACCAGAGATTTGGTGGCTAGATCCTTCTGGTGGCCGTCTTTGTCACGGGATGTGCGTTCTTTTGTGCAGTCCTGTGGGACTTGTGCTCGGGCTAAGCCCTGCTGTTCTCGTGCCAGTGGGTTGCTTTTGTCCTTGCCGGTCCCGAAGAGGCCCTGGACGCATATTTCTATGGATTTTATTTTGGATCTCCCCGTCTCTCAAAAGATGTCGGTCATTTGGGTGGTTTGTGATCGCTTTTCTAAGATGGTCCATTTGGTACCTTTGTCTAAATTGCCTTCCTCCTCTGATTTGGTGCCATTATTTTTCCAGCATGTGGTTAGTTTACATGGTATCCCGGAGAACATCGTTTCTGACAGAGGTTCCCAGTTTGTATCGAGGTTTTGGCGATCCTTTTGTGCTAGGATGGGCATTGATTTGTCTTTTTCCTCGGCTTTCCATCCTCAGACAAATGGCCAAACCGAACGAACTAATCAAACTTTGGAAACATATCTGAGATGCTTTGTTTCTGCTGATCAAGATGATTGGGTGTCCTTTTTGCCGTTGGCTGAGTTCGCCCTTAATAATCGGGCCAGCTCAGCTACTTTGGTTTCACCGTTTTTCTGCAATTCTGTTTTCCATCCTCGTTTCTCTTCAGGGCAGGTTGAGTCTTCGGACTGTCCTGGTGTAGATACTGTGGTGGATAGGTTGCAGCAGATTTGGACTCATGTGGTGGACAATTTGACATTGTCCCAGGAGATGGCTCAACGTTTCGCTAACTGCCGGCGCTGTGTGGGTCCCCGACTTCGTGTTGGGGATTTGGTTTGGTTGTCGTCTCGTTATGTTCCTATGAAGGTTTCCTCTCCTAAGTTTAAGCCTCGTTTCATTGGTCCGTATAAGATTTCTGAGGTTATCAATCCTGTGTCATTTCGTTTGGCCCTTCCTGCTTCTTTTGCCATCCATAATGTGTTCCATAGGTCGTTATTGCGGAGATACGTGGCGCCTGTGGTTCCATCCGTTGATCCTCCTGCCCCGGTGTTGGTTGAGGGGGAGTTGGAGTATGTGGTGGAGAAGATTTTGGATTCTCGTGTTTCGTGACGGAAACTCCAGTACCTGGTCAAGTGGAAGGGTTATGGTCAGGAAGATAATTCCTGGGTTTTTGCCTCTGATGTTCATGCTGCCGATCTGGTTCGTGCCTTTCATTTGGCTCATCCTGGTCGGCCTGGGGGCTCTGGTGAGGGTTCGGTGACCCCTCCTCAAGGGGGGGTACTGTTGTGAATTCTGTTGTCGGGCTCCCTCCTGTGGTCATGAATGGTACTTCGGCTGGTTCTGTCCATGGACTCCCTCTGGTAGGTGTTTCTGAGTTTCCTTCCATAGGTGACGAGGTTAATTCGTTAGCTGCTGCTCTATTTAACTCCACTTAGATCTTTGCTCCATGCCACCTGTCAATGTTCCAGTATTGGTCTAGTTCACTCCTGGATCGTTCTTGTGACCTGTCTTCCCAGCAGAAGCTAAGTTCCAGCTTGTATTTCTTTGGTTTGCTATTTTTCTGTCCAGCTTGCTATTTTTATTGTTGTCTTGCTTGCTGGAAGCTCATATCTTTGTGTGGAAACTTCCTGAAGAAGAAGCCTTTGAGCTTCGAAACGCGTTGAATAAACCACCCGAACACCCTAACAGTATATCTGGATCTATTATTTGTCGCAGCAGCGCAGATGTAATCCACATTTCATTTATTATAACGGTTGCTGGAAGCTCTGGGATGCAGAGGGAGCGCCTCCGCACCGTGAGTCGGTGCGGAGGGTCTTTTTTGCGCCCTCTGTGTAGTCTTTTTGTAGGTTTTTGTGCTGACCACAAAGTAACCTTTCCTATCCTCGGTCTTTTCAGTAAGTCGGGCCTCACTTTGCTAAATCTATTTCATCTCTGTGTTTGTATTTTCATCTTTACTCACAGTCATTATATGTGGGGGGCTGCCTTTTCCTTTGGGGAATTTCTCTGGGGCAAGGTAGGCTTTATTTTTCTATCTTCAGGGCTAGCTAGTTCCTTAGGCTGTGCCGAGTTGCATAGGGAGCGTTATGCGCAATCCACGGCTATTTCTAGTGTGTTTGACAGGATTAGGGATTGCGGTCAGCAGAGTTCCCAAGTCCCAGAGCTCGTCCTTTATTATCAGTAACTATCAGGTCATTCCGTGTGCTCTTAACCACCAGGTCTATTATTGTCCTGACCACCAGGTCATAACAGCAGACTCCGTGACAGCTTAAAACAACGCTGAGGAGGCAGCACATGGCACCAAGGGGGTAGGAATGACGGCTGTGCTGCGTCACATTACGAAGGAAAGTCCCACCTCCGGGACGGTATAACGGTATCAGTGAACACATTTTATAAGTGTTAAGTTCTGCGTGTGCAAGGAGCAAAACTAAAAGAGCTACCTTTTCCTTGCGCAGCATTACTGCTGCACAAGGTGGCTCTTTCAGTAACAAACGCCGGGGGGGGGGAGGGAGGACAGGTTCCTAACATTTAGTTTGTTGTGCCAGCGTGGCGGTCGCAGGACACATTGCCAGCTACACAGCTGGGGATCAGCTGACATTACTGAAACCCAATAACACTGGGTCGTATGTTTTGACTGTGCAGCCTGCACTTCTGAGCCGCAACTGGCAGGGTGAGGGCCCAGGAATTACAGTTCAGGTGGTAGAAAGATGAACACATCAGGAGACCTGGATGACACCCAATTACTTAATCAGGCAGAGGAGTGGCAAATTCCTGCGAGATCCAGGCCTGGTTCATTTTCAGAAAAGTAAGCCGGTCAACGTTATCGGAAGATAGTCGCATGCGACCGTCTGTTAGTACACCACCTGCGGCACTAAAGACACGTTCCGATAAGACACTAGCCGCAGGGCAAGCCAGCACCTCCAATGCATACTGGCTTAGCTCTGGCCAGGTATCCAGCTTAGAGACCCAAAACTTGAAAGCAGTTTCCATAGCGTTTACAGTAACATGTAAACCCTATGGAAACCGCAAACCGCTGTGCACATGCTGCGGGATAAACCGCGCGGGAACGCAGCGGTTTACAACCCGCAGCATGTCACTTCTTTGTGCAGAATCGCTGCGATTCTGCACCCATAGGAATACATTGAACCGCTTACTTCCCGCATGGGGCTGTGCCCACGTTGCAGGAAGTAAGCGGATAATGTGCGGGTGGTACCCGGGGTGGAGGAGAGGAGACTCTCCTCCAGGCCCTGGGAACCATATTTGGGGTTAAAAAATAAAAAATCTGGTTATACTCACCCTCTGATGTCCGGAGCTCCTGGGCGCTGCACGCGGCCGTCCGGTCAGAGTTGCTGTGCGACCAGGACCTGCGGTGACGTCGCGGTCACATGACCGTGACGTCACGAAGGGTCCTTCTCCCACAGCATCTTAGGAACCGGACCGCCGGGTGCAGCGCCCAGGAGATCCGGACATCAGAGGGTGAGTATAACCAATTTTTATTATTTTTAACATTACTATTGATGCTGCATATTGCTGCATATGCAGCATCAATAGTATAGGCGGAAACCCGCAGCGGAAAACGCGGAACAAGCCGCGATAAATCTGCAGGGAGAACCGCAGTTGTTTTGCCCTGCAGATTTATCAAATCCGCTGCGGGAGAACCCGCAGGGACCCGACGCAAGGTGTGAACATAGCCTAAGAGGGCAAGACATGTAGTCTGTCACCATCTGACGGAACCGTTGCCTCCTGCTGACTGGAGCCGCCGGTGATGGTGTAGACATTTAGGGCAGGCACACAAAAGTTTGCCACAGTTGTGCCATACTGGTCTTGCCTTGGGCAGAGGCACTGCTTCTGCTCCCTCTTTGTGCAGAGCCTCCTCCACTGCCTCGACGCACTGAGCTGCTTTGTAAAGCACTAGCAGCACTCCTCTCAGTTGGACTGGAGAAGATGATGGAATTCACCAGTGTGTCGTGGTACTCCCGCATTTTACGCTCCCAGGTCAACGCTGGGATGAGGTTTTGGACGTTGTCCCAGTAGCGAGGATCGAGAAGGGTGTACACCCAATAATCAGGCATGTTGAGAATGTGGTCGATGCGGCGGTCGTCTCTCAGGCACTGCAACATGAAATCAACCATGTGCTGCAGACTGCCAACTGGCCCAGAAACGCTGTCCCCTGCTTGAGACATGATCTCTGCCTGCTCTTCATCACTCCACCCTCGCTGTACACACTGACCACTGGACAATGGTGTAACTCCCTCCTCTGGACGGAGCTCTTCCTCCTCCATTGACTCCTCCTCATCCTCCTCACAAAGTGTCCCCTGCCGACCCCTTTGTGAGGAACCATGTGGCGCTGACTGTCCAGAAGCTGATGGAAAAGGTGACTCCTCATCCTCCACCTCTTCCGCAACATCATCCCTTATCCCTTGCAGGGTTTGTTGAAGCAGGCAGATAAGGGGGACAGTCATGCTGACTAGTGCATCATCTGCACTTGCCATCCGCGTGGAATAATCGAAAGGACGCAAAACCTGGCAGACGTCCTTCATAGTGGCCCACTCTGTGGTTGTGAAGTCTGATCGGCGCTGACTGCGACTTCTTTGCGCCTGATGCAGCTGGTACTCCATTACTGCTTGCTGCTGCTCACACAACCGCTCCAACATATGTAACGTGGAACTCCACCTGGTAGGTAGGTCACATATGATGCGATGTTCAGGAAGGCGAAATCGGCACTGCAGAGCAGCAATGCGGGATCTTGCCAGCTGGAACGCCGCAAGTGAGCACACTCTAGGCGGGCCTTGTGCAGAAGTGCATCAAGATCCGGATAGTTCCTCAGAAGACTCTGCACAACCAAATTGAGCACATGTGCCAGACATGGGATGTGAGTGAGGTTGTCAAGGGCCAAAGCTGCCACCAGATTTCGGCCATTGTCACACACTACCATGCCTGGCTGGAGATTCGCTAGCACAAACCACACATCGCTCTCCTGCTTGATGGCATTCCAGAGCTCCTGCGCTGTGTGGCTTCGATTCCCCAAAGAAACTAATTTCAAGACAGCCTGCTGACATTTGGCCACGGCTGTGCTCATGTCAGTCGTAACAGGTAAACATTCACGGGACCATGTGGAGGTGGACTGTGACGGCTCCTGCAGCGATGATTCTGAGGAACTTGTGTATGAGGAGGAGTCAATGCATACAGACTGGATTCCTGCAATCCTTGGAGTGGGCAGGACACGTCCTGCGCCACTCGCACGGTCTGTACCCGGCTCAACAACATTAACCCAATGGGCAGTGACGGAAAGGTATCGCCCCTGTCCATGTTGACTGGTCCACGCATCGGTGGTGAGGTGGACCTTGCTACTGACGGCGTTCAGTAGCGCGTGTTTTATGTGTCCCTCCACATGCTTGTGCAGGGCAGGGACGGCTTGCCTGCTGAAGTAAAAGCGGCTGGGCACCTTGTACTGTGGGACTGCCAATGCCATCAAGTCACGGAAGCTGTCAGTCTCCACCAGCCTGAATGAGAGCATTTCCAGGGTCAGAAGTTTGGCAATGCCTGCATTCAGAGCCTGTGCTAGGGGGTGGTTTGCCGAGAATGCCCGCCTTTTCTCCCATGCCTATACTACCGATGGCTGTAGACTAGGCTGGGAGTGTGAGGATGACTGGGAACGTGGTGCTGTGGGTGGAATTACACTAGATCTCTGGACAACAGTGCCAGAGGTTCTTCCATGGCGATCCTGGGAGGAAGCCGAACCAGCTGTGCGTGAGCTGGAGGAAGAGGCAACACGAGCTGAAGAGGTGGTAGCTGCCGCTGTTGGTTGGCCTAGGTCTTCAGTGTGTTTTTGTAACTCCACCGCGTGCCTGGTCCGCACATTTTTCCACATATTTGTGGTATTGAGGTTGCTGACACTTTTCCCTCTTTTGACTTTCTGATTACACAGCTTGCATTTGACAAAACAAATGTCATCTGCAACTGTGTCAAAAAAGGACCAGGCACTGCAAGTCTTGGGAGTGCCCTTTTTGGCTTTTTGAAGAGACAGGCTCCTAACGGCTGCCAAAGTGGAGGCTACAGGCTCCGCAGTCTTCCCCCTCCCTCTCTCTCTTTGGCCCGTTTGGGGAATCTCTTCCTTAGAGCTGCTCCCACCACCTTCCTGTTCCTCACGCCACAATGGGTCAAGGACCTCATCATCTCCACTACCCTCTGCCACCAACTGCTCCTCCTGGGTAGTCTCGGCAGCACAGTACGCACCAGAAAGCGGCACCTGAGTTTCATCATCAGATGCGTACTGTGCTGTGGTCACCGGAGGCACTGGCCCACCCGCCTCTTCAGAGTCAGAGAGACAAAGCTGTTGGGCATCACTGCACACTGCCTCTTCTTCCATTTCTCCAATGCTGCTTGGCTGGCCCCCTGTTTCCAAGCCAAGAGATTCAGAGAACAGAAGTAGAGACGGCTCCTGTCCTGGGCTCTCTTACTGCCTGGCCAATTTGGCAGGTGTTGAAGAGACAGATGGCTGCTCTCCAGTGGTCTGTGCCTGAGAGGATGTGGCACTAATTGAAGTCCATGCCGATGCGTTAGCTGCCATCCATCCGACAACGGCTTCAATTTGATCTTCACGCAGCAGCGGTGCATGGCGCTCTCCGACAAAGCTGCGCATGAAGGACTGTCCCCTGCTGAAACTGGTTGATGATGAGTCACCGGTGCCCGCAGCAGGCACAGAATCACCACGTTCTCTCCCTGCTCCTCTCCCTGCTCCGCGCCCACGCCCACGTGCCTTACTCCCTGCCCTCTTCATCTTGGTTGACAGATAAAGATAAGCAGAAAAGTACTAAGGCCTTAGTGTGCTTATTCCTGAAATGCTCCTCCTAACAGGTGTAAGAAACACTAATGTTGTAAAGTGTGGACTAGACTTTATTATTGATAAAATGTGGCCTACACAAGTGTTAAGTGGTGTTTGGTGAACTTTACTTTTTTTTTTGTGCAGATCGGGCTACAGAGCGAGTTTAACTCACACGGGGACCGTGCAGACAGCTGTAAACGGCGCTGCAAGGCCCAAAAACCCTCCTCTAGGTTATCCTATGTAGTGTTTTTCCACAATTTAGCTGGAGACGGGTGGAAAGACACTAATAGGAAATTTTTGAAAAAATGTGCAGCAGGCTGCACTATTTGAAAAAAAGGACAAGTTATTCAACGGTATGAGGCAGTGACGCACCCTGAGCTGAATACAACTGGCTGTGGCTGCACACAGACTACAGGGCGAGCTGCGCTCACACGGAGACCGTGCAGAGAGCCGTAAACGGCGCTGCAAGGCCCAAAAACACTCCTCTAGGTTATCCTATGTAGTGTTTTTCCACTATTTAGCTGGAGACGGGTGGAAAGACACTAATAGGAAATTTTTGAAAAAATTTTCAACAGGCTGCACTATTTGAAAAAAAGGACGTTATTTAACGGTATGAGGCAGTAACGCACCCTGAGCTGAATACAACCGGCTGTGGCTGCACACAGACTACAGGGCGAGCTGCGCTCACACGGAGACCATGCAGACAGCCATAAACGGCGCTGCAAGGCCCAAAAACCCTACTCTAGGTTATCCTATGTAGTGTTTTTCCACAATTTAGCTGGAGACGGGTGGAAAGACACTAATAGGAAATTTTTGGAAAAATTTTCAACAGGCTGCACTATTTGAAAAAAAGGACAAGTTATTTAACGGTATGAGGCAGTAACGCACCCTAAGCTGAATACAACCGGCTGTGGCTGCACACAGACTACAGGGCGAGCTGCGCTCACATGGAGACCGTGCAGACAGCCGTAAACGGCGCTGCAAGGCCCAAAAAAACCCCTCTAGGTTATCCTATGTAGTGTTTTTCCACTATTTAGCTGGAGATGGGTGAACAGACACTAATAGGAAATTTTAGAAAAAATGTGCAGCAGGCTGCACTATGAGCAAAAAAGGACAATGGATAGAACTGTATGAGGCAGTGTGAACCCCCACCTGAGCTGAATACAACCGGGTATATGGCTGCACACAGACTACAGAGTGAGCTGCACACACACACAGAGACCTTGCAGAACGCTGTTAAAATAGCGCTGCAAGGCAAGAGCAAGGTGAACACACAGCGTTTGCTAAATTAGCCTTGGAAAAGCAAAATAAAGCAATTAGCTATCTCAACTGGCCCTCAGTTAGAACACAGCGTCCTGTCCCTAACTGAAATCACAGCAGAGTGAGCGCAAAATGGCGGCAGCGTTTTTTATAGTGCATGGTGACATCATTTCAGCAGCCAATCACAGCCTTGCCAGTAGTTACATGCCCACCATGCTAAACAGGATGTGCCCACACTTCCATTCATTCCTCATTGGCTGCTGCGTGCAGTTTGAATTCTGGGAACTTCCGATTCCGGTATCCGATACGCAGTGAGTATCGGAAATCGGTATCAGAATTCCGATACCGCAAATATCGGCCGATACCCGATACTTGCGGTATCAGAATGCTCAACACTAGTGATGAGCGAATATACTCCTTACTCGAGATTTCTCGAGCATGCTCGGGGGTCCTCTGAGTATTTTTAGTGCTCGGAGAATTAGTTTTTCTTGCCGCAGCTGAATGATTTACATCTGTTAGCCAGCATAAGTATATGTGGGGATTCCCTACAACCAGGCAACTCCCACATGTACTTATGCTGGCTAACAGATGTAAATCATTCAGCTGCGGCAAGAAAAACTAAATCTCCGAGCACTACAAAATACTCTGAGGACCCCCAAGCATGCTTGAGAAATCTCGAGTAAGGAGTATATTCGCTCATCATTATTCCTTATGCTGGCAGCCAGCACTCAACTCGGAGTACATACCCCTATCTAGACTGAGTCCTGGCGTGCAGCTCCCCCCTGATTGAGTTATGTCATGATGCTGGGAGCCAGCGGTTATCATAGTGTTCCTGCCTCCCAGCTGAGCGTAGTGTGACTCCTGCTCCTTCACAGCGGGAGTCTTATGGTGAGCAAAGTTCTGCTCTGCTTCAGGAGTTAGCCCTGCCTCTTGCTCTTCCCGCTCTCATCCTCAGCAATGTCTCCGTGGCAACCATTGTGAGTGTTCAGACTAGCAATTCTTCTGCTTCTGAGCTTTCTTCAGCCCACTCCTGTCCTGCCCTACTGTCTTGTCCTATCTTGTCCTGCCACCTACTCTCCTGCTACCTCGGCACCTACAAAGACACATATCCCGGTGTGGTATCCCGCACCGGGGGAGAAGTGAAAGAAAAAAGAGAATATTTTTAAAAATTAAAAAGGTAAATTTTATTACATAATCAAATCATAATACAACAATAAAATACGTAAAGAGAACAATAGACAGGGGGGTGGTGAAAAACACCAGACTACTACGGGAAAAGGTAGCACCGAAAAATAATAGTTCCTGTAAACAGGGATATTGGAGCTATGTAGCTACATAGAGTCCACACAGCGCGATGAAACTTATATATAATGTGCCAATAGTGTTGTCATTAGATCATAATAGCTAAGGCCAAGTTATAGCAGGTACCGGAGTGTATAAAATATATAGATTGCGACCAAAATTCCCCAAAGGAATGTGCAGATTGTCCGAAATCAGACAACTACACATAGAGTATTGGAACTGACAGTGCAAGGCTTTGGTGCCAGAAAATGCAAAAATTGCTAATAGTGCATGTGCATAGCACTAATTCAAAGTCTATAAAGTAGTATACTCAATGTACAAACAGCCCAAGAGGGTAATGGTTACCTGTAGTGTCGCTGCTATATCATAAGGAGGCCGGCTGTGTGGTGTGCAGGATAGCTGGTGCTATGGTCCCGAGCCCGACGAGCGCCGTTTCGCACAAGCTTCTTCAACTGGGGCGTGTGAGGAATGGTTAGGCATATGGAGTTATATATCGCCGCTAGATGGATAACCCGGAAGCATACAGGAGGAGTTCAAAGGTGCGCGCACATGCAGGGCCGCCCCACCGTTGCCAAGGGAACCTCCCAGGGGCGCTCCGTGACACGCAGTGGAACGCACTGCGGTCACGTGAGGCGGCGCCGTCAGGAGGTCAGAGGCGGACGGACCCCGCGCACGCGCGCGAGAACTCCAAGAGATGCCGGCACTGAACGAGGAGGGAGGAGATGGGGAGGGTGAGATCACGGGGCTGGGTTTATTTTGATGCGTGTGTTGCGCAGGTACACTCCGGTACCTGCTATAACTTGGCCTTAGCTATTATGATCTAATGACAACACTATTGGCACATTATATATAAGTTTCATCGCGCTGTGTGGACTCTATGTAGCTACATAGCTCCAATATCCCTGTTTACAGGAACTATTATTTTTCGGTGCTACCTTTTCCCGTAGTAGTCTGGTGTTTTTCACCACCCCCCTGTCTATTGTTCTCTTTACGTATTTTATTGTTGTATTATGATTTGATTATGTAATAAAATTTACCTTTTTAATTTTTAAAAATATTCTCTTTTTTCTTTCACTTCTCCCCCGGTGCGGGATACCACACCGGGATATGTGTCTATGTATATCGAAGTGACCATAAGCAATATTGTGGACTATGGGTATATTGACTTTTTCTGTATTTTGTAGACAGAGTGTCCGCCTACTCCATAAAATGGATTTCAAGGCCAGAGAAAAAAACTGGCAAGCTAAAGCATCTGATGTATTTAGGCAGGGGGCCACCCAGATTACTGAGGATACAGTTACTATTAATAAAGATCTGATAAAACAGTATAGAAATGCACTGTATAAAAAGACACGTATATGGTGGAATAGATCTGCGTTAGAAAATTACATCGATAAACAAATCATCCCAAGAGGATTAAGGGTTCAGCTATATCCCTCTTTTGAACTTGAAGATGACGTATTAACCAAACGATGGATTTCAACAGCCACGACCTGCTCTCTGGAATTTCTTCAGATTATTATTGATAAAAATACAATGTCCCTTACATCACTGGACTCGGAAATTGAGGAATGTGAACAAAGATTGATGAAGGACATTCCGGTTGAGGGCTTTGACAAAATCATGACGGAGATTAATAAAGACGTGGATAAATGGGAAAACGAAGTATGTCTAAGCAAAACAAAAAAATTTCAAAGAGACTTAAACGACTACGACACTGACCGAATATATCGGTGGCAATTTAAGAAGACTAATGCAGCTCATAAAAGGAGATCCACTGACAAGAGGACACCTAGATTAAACCAACAGAGAAGTCCATCAGTCAGCTCTGTCGCATCCACTTCTGATATCAACACTTCAGCTAGTGATGCTGAAAATTCAACGGCGGATACATCAAGAAAATTGCCTGATATCTTTACAAGATCAAAGGCCCTTCGCACCCAGGGACAACAGCTTAAGGTAATTAATTTATCCCAATACCAACTGTCCACGACCGAGGTCAAACTCTTGGAGAAAGGGCTAACCTTCTCCCCCACAAATCGATTAGATACCTTTACGGCTGTAAAGGATCTACATCTTTTTTCTAGGAAATTGATCCTTAAAAAATTGCATTACAAAAATGATACCAATAACACCCTCTCCACAGTGGAAGAAAGGGAAGCATTGAGGAACTTGGAGGAACTTCTACAGGAAAATTTGTCTACTCAGGTAAGCAACTTCCCACATGAGCTATTTAACAAATCTAAAAAATTCCCCTCAATTAACACATGCCCGGCCATTGAAATCTTTACTAAGGTCCTCACGGATGAAATAGAGTCACTATCAAAAATACCATCTTGGGCCTCCAATATTACCAAAGAGGAAAAACTAGCCCTGGTTCACCTGCAGTCTCTAGAGGACGTTGTCTTTAAGCCAGCAGACAAGGGGGGCAATCTGGTAGTGTGGCCTGTAGATATGTATGAAAAGCAGGCTTACAAACTATTAAATGCCCCCCACTGCTATCAGAGGTTATCATTCAATCCTCTCTCAAGGTATCATACTGAATTAATCTCAATAGTCGAGCAGGCCTTTGAAAAAGGAATCATTACCCGTAAAATGTTGGACACTGTTCAAAATCTAAGTCCCAAATTACCTACTCTATACCTCATACCAAAATTGCACAAAAATCCTGAGGATCCTCCAGGAAGACCCATCATCTCGGGCAATGGAGGTCTTTGTGAGGTGATCTCTGACTTTATTGATTACTTTTTGAAACCGATAGTGTCCACGTTACCATCATATATTCAGGATACCACATCAGCCTTACAAAAGCTTAATAATCTATCCCTGGAAAAACATATGGTTATGGTCACGGCCGATGTGGAGGCCTTGTACACCTCCATTAAACATCAGGATGGCCTAAAGGCAGCAGAATGGTTTTTGAGAACTAGCAATCTGGATCAAGCTCTAATCCCCCTGATCATCTCCCTCTTGGAGTTTGTATTGACTCACAACATCTTTATTTTTAATAAATCTATTTATTTGCAGACACAAGGCACCACCATGGGTGCTTCCTGTGCCCCGTCGTATGCTAACTTGTTTTTAGGGGCATGGGAAAGGGAGATTTTTCAGGGGGATTTGTATCCAGAAGTACAGTCAGCACACGGATGGATGAGATATATCGATGACGTGTGGTTCGTCTGGGAAGGCACAATCAGTGAACTCCACAATTTTATGACTAAATTAAATGACAACAATTTAAATATATACTTGACCTATCAATTTGGTCGAGAACTGGAGTTCCTAGACATCAAAATTGATGTCCTTCATGATGGCATGATTCGTACTAATCTCCATAGAAAACCCACATCCACAAATTCCATATTACATGCAGCCTCCTCGCATCCACCAACTACAATCAAAGGAATACCAGTGGGCCAATTCTTACGAGCAAAACGTATCTGCTCAGAACAACAGGACTTTGAAAACCAGGCCATTGACCTTACCAATAGATTTCTCGACCGGGGTTACAGCAGACGGTATATAAGAAACGGATATAGGAGAGCAAAGACAATCACTAGAGATAAATTGCTCTTTTCCTCCAATAAAAACAAAAAATCTAAAACAAACAGTGACCAGGTCAGATACATTTCAACATATAACAACCGTTGGAATGACCTCAAAATCCTATTTAAGAAACATTGGAATATCCTGATGACGGATCCTGTCCTACAGAAAATTCTCCCAGATGGCCCCTTACTAATATCAAGAAGAAGTAAAAATTTACGTGACTTACTAGTCCACAGTCATTACGAGCCAGCATCTAAATTAACTCAAAAACCATCACAGCAGGGTTTTTTC
Source organism: Ranitomeya imitator (assembly GCF_032444005.1). Classification (NCBI taxonomy): domain Eukaryota; kingdom Metazoa; phylum Chordata; class Amphibia; order Anura; family Dendrobatidae; genus Ranitomeya; species Ranitomeya imitator. The sequence goes on along the minus strand of NC_091283.1, from coordinate 718,412,314 downwards.
CCTTGCGGCATGTGTAAGGCGTGCCTGAATACAAAAAGGGCCCATCTATTCACTAACTTTGATGGATCTAAAACCTTTGAAATTCGCAAACATCTCACATGCTCTTCCAAGGGAATTATTTATCATGCCACCTGTCCATGCGGGCTGATCTATATTGGCCTGACAACCCGTGAGGCAAAAATTCGTGTCCGAGAACATATCCTGGACATTGAAAAGGCCAAAACCATAGACGACTTATCTTTATTGAAATCCGTACCACGCCACTTCAAAACTCATCATAGCTGTAATTCCAGAGGCCTCTTATTTAAAGTTATTGATCAGATCAATTTGGGCCTACGTGGAGGTGATTTGGCTAAGTCTTTAGCACAACTAGAGAGTAAATGGATATATAGACTTGGCACAATCACACCACGTGGCCTAAATGAAAGCTTCGGCTTCAACTCATTTTTGTAAACTGTATCTCTTCAATTTTATTTTTAGGTTTTTAAGGCATTTTTTAGTGTAATATACTTAGTATGTATTTATATATTTATTAATTTTTGCAGGTAGTTAGCATCTCTTAGTATGTGGTTTTTAGGATTCTTGTTTTTAATTGTTGCAAACTTGTATTGTCTACTCCATATTCTTCCATACTAACTTCTGTTTTAATTTATAGGATTATGTATTTATGCTGCTTAACCCGTATAATACTCAGCATGAACATCTGAGAGGCTCGCAAGATCCAACGGAACTTAGCTACATTAAACCTCTTCTCCATCTTCATGGAACTTACCTGATGCATGAAAACTCCTCTTTGCCTCCATGCGACTGAGACCCGCCTGGATTGGGAGTGGACACTTCGGGATGGGGGATCTCTGTTGACCTTCCAGGGAGGGGTGGTATGGTGCCTTGGACGTAGTACTCTGGGACTGGACGGAGTCAAAAAAGATAGATTGAGTGTTTTTTCTTTACTATAGTATTTATCCTTCCCCCCCCCGTAGTCACATAGGCACTTTATGTATGTCTGGTTTGCACATAGTTAGGTGTGTCAACAATTGTTTACAAAATTTATTTACTACATAACTTGTATAAATATATACTTATATTAGCATGTCCCCCACTTTTGCCTGCTAAAATATTCTGGGGTCTTCCCCATTGTCACACAAGCACATGTACAAATATATGCTTGCAATTAGCATATAAATCCTTATAAATGATGCCATAATATTTTCCCCATTGTCCCACCAGCACTTTGTTTACGTATATATAAATATATGCTTGCAACAGTATTTCTTTCCGTACATACTGTCACTATTTTTGGTCCCTCCCCATTGTCACATTAGCACTTTATTTACGCCTACTCGGCACATATTTAGGTGTACCAATAACATCTTTTACAATATATATTCACTACCCAATATACATTAATAGACTTTTGTAATTAATATTTTCCCCCCCCCCACTATAGTCCTAAATATCATGCTTTCCCCTTTGCCACACAGGCACTTTACTTATGCTCAGCTTACACATGCCCAGGGGTTTCCACTAACATTTTTAATTATGCCCAATCCTTTCCCAACAGGTATTAACATACTGTGGTATCAGCACTTTTTTTCAGTATTTGTCCAAACATTCGGTTTTTATTCCCACTACGTATGTCCTTCATAATACCCCCTAATGTGGTATAGCCTTAGGCTTAGTTCTTTCAAGCACTTGGTTACTTTGCCCCCCCCCCCCCCCTTTCCTTTTAATAGCGGTCACTCCTTTCAACATCTTTTTCCTCACTCATCAACCTTCTTTGCGCAACACACGCATCAAAATAAACCCAGCCCCGTGATCTCACCCTCCCCATCTCCTCCCTCCTCGTTCAGTGCCGGCATCTCTTGGAGTTCTCGCGCGCGTGCGCGGGGTCCGTCCGCCTCTGACCTCCTGACGGCGCCGCCTCACGTGACCGCAGTGCGTTCCACTGCGTGTCACGGAGCGCCCCTGGGAGGTTCCCTTGGCAACGGTGGGGCGGCCCTGCATGCGCGCGCACCTTTGAACTCCTCCTGTATGCTTCCGGGTTATCCATCTAGCGGCGATATATAACTCCATATGCCTAACCATTCCTCACACGCCCCAGTTGAAGAAGCTTGTGCGAAACGGCGCTCGTCGGGCTCGGGACCATAGCACCAGCTATCCTGCACACCACACAGCCGGCCTCCTTATGATATAGCAGCGACACTACAGGTAACCATTACCCTCTTGGGCTGTTTGTACATTGAGTATACTACTTTATAGACTTTGAATTAGTGCTATGCACATGCACCAGATATATTAGCAATTTTTGCATTTTCTGGCACCAAAGCCTTGCACTGTCAGTTCCAATACTCTATGTGTAGTTGTCTGATTTCGGACAATCTGCACATTCCTTTGGAGAATTTTGGTCGCAATCTATATATTTTATACACTCCGGTACCTGCTATAACTTGGCCTTAGCTATTATGATCTAATGACAACACTATTGGCACATTATATATAAGTTTCATCGCGCTGTGTGGACTCTATGTAGCTACATAGCTCCAATATCCCTGTTTACAGGAACTATTATTTTTCGGTGCTACCTTTTCCCGTAGTAGTCTGGTGTTTTTCACCACCCCCCTGTCTATTGTTCTCTTTACGTATTTTATTGTTGTATTATGATTTGATTATGTAATAAAATTTACCTTTTTAATTTTTAAAAATATTCTCTTTTTTCTTTCACTTCTCCCCCGGTGCGGGATACCACACCGGGATATGTGTCTATGTATATCGAAGTGACCATAAGCAATATTGTGGACTATGGGTATATATCTCGGCACCTACAAGTAGTATTTACACCTGTGATAACAGACAGCAGACTGGACTGTCTGGGCACGATGAAGCCTTTCTCCTTGATGCCCATGAGTCTCCTGTGCAGGGGGCTTACAATAGCACCATAGGTAATATTCATCCTAATTTTCATAACTCTTAGCAGCCTCCAGCTGTCAGCTTTAGCTTAGCTGGTTATGAAGAATAGAGAGGACCCCACACCTTTTTTCTCTTTTATTTATTCAATAAATATATGTACAGTAAGCTACACATGCACTGCACTAATTTTCTAACTGACAGCTGTCACAAACTATTTCACCACTTGCCAGCACACCAGGCAAGGCACCAGAATTGGCACATTTAATAGATACGCCTTTTCTGCTGGGACTGTGGGCCGCTATTTTTAGGCTGGGGAGGGCGAATATCCATGGCCATTTTGCAGAATACCAGCCCCCAGCTGTCTGTTTTATATTGGCTGGTTATCAAAAATGGGAGGACTCCACATCTTTTTTTTATATTTATTTAAATCATGAAAAAATGCATGAAAACCCCTCTCTTTTTGATAACCAGCCAAGATAAAGCTGACAGCTGAGGGCTGCAGCCTGCAACTGTCAGTTTTATCTGTGCTGGCAATCAAGACTAGCAGAAACCCTTCATCTTTTGTTTTTTAATATTTTTTTTTACATACTGAGCCATAGCTTACTGTACATGTATTTTTTTAAATACATTAAAAAAATTAAAAAAATAATGTGGGGTCCCCCCTAATTTTCCTCACCAGCTGAGGGAAATTTGGGTTTTTTATGTTCTATGTTTTGGGCTTAATGTATGTTTATTCATTCATTATATTGTATTTTTTCACTTTATTAATGGTTTAGATAAGTTCACGTGGTGGGTTTCTCATCTTTATAATGACGCCTAGTGGGAGTTCCCTTTTGACGATGCCAGTTAAAGGGTGTTCTCCCACTTCCACTTGATATCAGGACCCATAGAAGCGCAGTTGCGCGAAACGGCCGTCGTCCTTCTGTTCCACGTTCTCCCTTCAGTTACCTGCACATGTTCTGATTAAAGGATTGTCAATTTTAGGACCGGTGAGTGCACTTCTATTTTTTCTTCGTTTGGATAATCATAGACTTTCTGATTGTGCACCCGAGTGTCCATTTTAGGCTTATATGGCATAGCAGCAATAATATATACGTGGTGGCATTGGGTAGAAATCAGTAGCAGTGCCATGTATCTTTTTCTACATTTATACACATCTATATCTTATCCTATAAACATACAAAGAATATTTTTACATGATACATCCACGTAATGGTATGAACTTATTAACAAAAAACATAAAACATAGACACCCCATATACCATACAGATGTCACACTTGATAGTATAAAATATAGTATGATAAGCCGAAGAATGTGTAATAATCGATATCCTGCATCCTTGAGTGTTACAGCCCCATAGTATGCGTAGATGGACTTAGACCTATATATATGATGACATTCATAAATTTCCATAGTATGTTAAGCAGTTCATCACAGGAAGGCAAAGATTGATGGGACTTAACAAATAAAAACAAATACGAATGAATATAAAAACATAACACATGTGCATGTAACAACCAATAGAAATTTATAAGAATGGTACAAAACTCATATTTTCATTAAAGGGCCACTGTCACCCCCTCCAGCCGTTATAAACTAAAAGAGCCACCTTGTGCAGCAGTAATGCTGCATTCTAACAAGGTGGCTCTTTTAGTTTTAGGTTCAAGTATATCCCAAATAAAGCGTTTTTATACTTAGCCACAATTCCTGTCTCTAGCCAGGGAGGCGGGTCCTCACTCCCCAGCTCTAACCGCTCTTCTGCCGTCACTCAACTTTTCCTGCGCTTTCAGCGCCGCCCCCTCAGCGCTGTGTACATTTCAAAATCGGTGCCTGCGCAGTGTACTGCTGTGCTGCGCAGACGCAGTAAGCTCTGGCCGTCTGACGTCCCAGCCAGGCTTGCAGACTGCGCCTGCGCGGGCATTGCGGCCAGCCACCTTTGGAATCCCCGCCCCGCACTGTGTTATGCATTATGTACAGTGCGGGGCGGGGATTCCAAAGGTGGCTAGCCGCAATGCCCGCGCAGGCGCAGTCTGCAAGCCTGGCTGGGACGTCAGACGACATTGGGGGTTGGTCAGTGGATGGCACAACACACACTCAACGGGATGGTAAAGGGGATAGGAAGACCCTAACAATAGGGAATGAGGAATTGGGCACCTCTTGAGCTCCAGCCTGAGGCTGACTCTGCACCCCCCTAATGCCCTAAGTGGGTCCTTCCCCCGCTGCTATTACAAACCTCGTCCCTCACTGTCACCTCACATTGCCCTAGCTAGTGCACTGGCCAGCAAGGGCACTAGCCTCATCACTGCAGATGGTACAAATACAGGGGCTTGTGACAAGCACTAGACAGACAAGGTATAAGCAAAAAACGTAGCTCTAGACACAGCTTCCAAGCTCCATACTGCAAAGGACATGGAAACATTACTCCGAACTCCAGAAGTAGCTGATGCAGTGATGACAACAGAGAGCTGCAACTGCAAGGCTGGTCTCCATAGAATAACTCTATTAAAAACAGTCAGCTGATGCATCAGGTGACTATTTAAAGGATGGTGGGAGTGGTCACCTCCCACATCAGCTAATCTAACAATTCAGCAGCTAAAGCAATCTGCCAGCAAGGAAAATTTACATTAACCCCTGCTGGCCTGAAAGGAAAAAAAGCTACATTTAAATTATACTGGAACCAGAGCTGTCAAATCCAAAAATGGATCGCGAGAGCTGGTGTCCACAGGTTGGGACCCAGTCCTTTTCTGACCTTATTCACACACTGAGGTCGACTCTTAATATTAGACAACGTAAGACCATCCCAATCAGGGTCATCTTGCTGATGGTGGGATGACTTTAATGCTATTTTTGATCAAAAACAGTGTTATTAAGGGTTTATGTTTATTTTGCTTCTTTTAGGTTTTGCATGCAATCTGAGGAAGGAAGATGCTGCGGAGGGAAACACGGCCTGGCTCATCAAAGACCTTGCAGAATGTTTCTAGGAAAGTTTGGAGGTTGCAGACTGGGGGATCTCTCTCTCTCAAAAGTGGTTGAACCACGAAAGAGCTTCACCACTAAGATGAGACAAAACAAATGCCGTGTTTGCCCGGTATGTTGAGAACTGATGTGCCAATGTCATGAGGGTGTCATGTCCCCCTGGGAGGTCTGGAGTTAGGAGGTCACGTCAGGTAATGAATCGCAGGTCCTCTTTAAAGAGAGTGTGATTCATGTCCTATTTTAAATGGATTTTCTTTCCTTCAATGCTGAAAGGGTTAAAGTGCCTTTCCATTCTAGCTGAGATCATGCAGCAAGGTTGTTCTCAGCTGCAACTGCTTATTATTTACTCCCCCTATATGTACTGGCTCTTGGCGTTTCTTTCTTGCAAGATTCTTCTTCCTGTGCTAAGTTAAAAGTGGAGTAGTTGGAGTGGGAGTTGCAGTTGTAGTGATTTGTAGTTTGTGATAGTACGTGAGTGTTTATCTTCTAGCCCCTATTCCCATTTAGTTTATTCCTCCCTGTCCCTATCTTCCTCCCTATTTTTGGTGAGTGTTTTTGTAAGATAGAGGTTTTCTGATATCCCTGTTCTGTTTTTGTTTTATTCCGTTTTGTTTTATTTACCCTATATTCCTGTCTTAAGCCTCATGGGGTGGAATGGGGACAGATTAGGGTTTAACAGAAGCATAGTAAGGTCGGAGACCCGGCCTCTCTACCTTCAAGAGTTCCCCCAGAAAAGGGATAGTTAGAGTCCCAGTTCCAGGAAAGGTTTGAGGTCCCTCTGCCTTACTTAAGACCATCACAGCATGACAGCCAGTAACTCAAAGTGCAGCGTGCACTGATTGAAAACGTGGCATTATGTACACTACCATTCAAAAGTTTAGGGTAACTTAGAAATTTCCTTATTTTTGAAAAAAAGCAGTTTTTTCCAATGAAGCTAACAATAAATGATTTAGAAATACACTCTATACATTGTTAATGTGGTAAATGACTATTCTAACTGCAAACGTCTGGTTTGTAATGCAATATCTCCATAGGTGTATAGAGGTCAATTTCCAACAACCATCACCCCAGTGTTCTTATGGTACTTTGCGTTTGCTAACTGTGTAAGAAGACTAATCGATGGTTAGAATACCCTTGAAAACCCTTGTGCAAGTATGTTAGCACAGATGAAAACAGTTTGGCTGATTAGAGAACCTATAAACCTGACCTTCCTTTGAGCTAGTTGAGAATCTGGAGCATTACATTTGTTGGTTTCATTAAATTCTCAAAAGGGCCAGAAAAAAAGAACTTTCATGTGAAACTCGACAGTCTATTCTTGTTCTTAGAAATGAAGGATATTCCATGCAAGAATTTGCCAAGAAACTGTAGATTTCCTACAACAGTGTGTACTACTCCCTTCAGAGGAGAGCACAAACAGGCTCTAACCAGAGCAGAAAGAGAAGTGGGTTGCCCCACTACACAACTGAGCAACAAGACATGTGCATTAGATTCTGTAGTTTGAGAAATCGACGTCTCACAGGTCTTCAACTGGCAGCTTCATTAAATAGAACACGCAAAATGTTGGTGTCAACGTCTACAGTGAAGAGGCGACTCCGGGATGCTGGCCTTCAGGGTAGAATGGCAAAGAAAAAGCTATATCTGAGACTGGCTAATAAAAGGAAAAGATTGGGCAAAAGAACACAGACATTGGACAGAGCAAGATTGGAAAAAAGTGGAAAAAAGTGTTATGGACAGGCGAATCAAAGTTTGAGGTGTTTGGATAACATAGAAGAACATTTGTGAGACGCAGAACAACTGAAAAAATGCTGGAAGAGTGTCTGATGCCATCTGTCAAGCACGGTGGAGGTAATGTGATGGTCTGGGGTTGCTTTGGTGCTGGTAAAGTAGGAGAATTGTACAAGGTAAAAGGGACATTGAATTAGGAAAGCTATCAATCCATTTTTCAATGCCATGCCATACCCTGTGGACAGCACTTGATTGGAGCCAATATCATCCTACAACAGGACAATGACCCAAAGTACTCCTCCAAATTATGCAAGAACTATTTAGGGAAGAAGCAGGCAGCTGGTATTCTATCTGTAATGAGTGGCCAGCGCAGTCACCAGATCTCAACCCCATTGAGCTGTTGTGGAAGCAACTTGACTGTATGGTACGCAAAAAGTAACCATCAAACCAAACTTGTGGGGGGGGGGGGGGGCTTCTGGAAGCATGGGGGGAAACTCATTTGATTGATAAAAGTATGGGTTTTCATGGAAAACACAAAATTGTCTGTGTGACCCTAAACTTTTGAAAGGTAGGGTAGGACCAATTGTGGTGGTGCAGACAGGTGGGGTCCGGAACCAGGAATATAAATAGTAGACTGGAGGGTCACAGCTGAGGTTGCCACAGCTTGAACAGGAGCGGATGCGTCCCCAGATATTACCGTGTCTAAGCGGGTGCTCACAATCCACTGATAGGACATGATTTTGTCTTGCTTGTCCTTCTGACAGGAGACTTCCTGGTACAGGTCAGAGATTGGAGAGGATGGAGAGACAGCAGGTACCATCACCTCAGCAATCTGTGACATATTATTATTTATTATTATAGCGCCATTTATTCCATGGCGCTTTACATGTGAATATGTGGTAGAGGAACCACTGTACCGTGGACTGAGTAGAGCTTGGAGGAGCGTGACAAGGTGAACACCTGACTCTTTGCTAGAGCCCCTGAAAATGTGTTTAAACTTGGCTCCAAATGGACACCAAGTGAGATTCCAGGAAAGACCTTGGACACATGGCAGCTGACCCCCAAAGGTGCAGGAGACTGGAATGGCCAGGAATGGGAATGCTTGGCTGGTACAGCCAAGTATGACAGGTATACAGGAATAGCAAGAGGTTGGCAGGCATAGCTGGTATACAGAAAGACATAGAATAGCAAAGAATAGCAAGTTTACCCATAATCCTTTGCAGTAGGTGGAGCTATGCAAATCATCTCTTTCCACCCCAGTCTAATCCACAGCGCTTGGAACCGCCAAGCATGCAATGCTGCGGATTAGTTTCTAAATTTACACAGCCAACCAATTCCTACCTGTGGACACGTGTTTCGGGCTTCAGGCCCTCATCAGCACACGGCTGGAATTGGTTGGCTGTATTCTTTGTATTATGCTGCTTGCAAGTACTTTCCGTTTCAGGAAAGCATCCACTATGTATTTCCTTTAAGTAGAGGGCTTTTCGGTCTCTTTCGTCCCGCTACATTTAGCCCAACTTGGGTCTCTCTCTAAGGTGGCTAGCATATATGTATCGCTTGCTCACCGAGCCCCACTCCATACAGCCAACCAATTCCAGCCCTGTGCTGATGAGGGTCTAAAGCCCGAAACACGTGTCCACAGGTAGGAATTGGTTGGCTGTGTAAATTTAGAAACTAATCCGCAGCATTGCACGATTGGCGGTTCCAAGCGCTGTGGATTAGACTGGGGTGGAAAGAGATGATTTGCATAGCTCCGCCTACTGCAAAGGATTCTGGGTAAACCTGCTATTCTTTGTATTATGCTGCTTGCAAGTACTTTCCGTTTCAGGAAAGCATCCACTATGTATTTCCTTTAAGTAGAGGGCTTTTCGGTCTCTTTCGTCCCGCTACATTTAGCCCAACTTGGGTCTCTCCCTAAGGTGGCTAGCATATATGTATCCACATAGAAGTAACATTTATAAAAACCAGGCAGTCTCCCTGAGGAAGGCAAAGCGAAATGTGTGTTGGGGCCCCGGTTTGAAGTACAGGCACTCCAGCACATATGTGTAAGAGGATTTTTAACTATTTAGTCAATTTGTCACCATTGCCTTGGCATGGTGTATATCTATATTCACACTTGTCTCTTCTGCCACTCATAATTATACCATCAATCAGTGGCATAAATTATCTGAGACATCAGGGATTACATGTGTATTCATTGCAGAGGGTTTATTACTCACCATTATAGGTATACTAGCTATTGAACCCGTTCTACGCCCGGGTGGCGAGCATTTATATTGGTATATGGTCTCCATCCTGGTATGTGCTGCTCCATCCTGCGTCCCCATCCTGTCATGCGCTGCTCTATCCTGCGTCCCCATCCTGTCATGCGCTGCTCCCATCCTGCGTCCCCATCCTGTCATGCGCTGCTCCATCCTGCGTCCCCATCCTGTCATGCGCTGCTCCCATCCTGTGTCCCCATCCTGTCATGCGCTGCTCCCATCCTGCGTCCCCATCCTGTGATGCGCAGCTCCCATCCTGTGATGCGCTGCTCCCATCCTGCGTCCCCATCCTGTCATGTGCTGCTCCATCCTGCGTCCCCATCCTGTCATGTGCTGCTCCATCCTGCGCCCCCATCCTGTCATGCGCTGCTCCATCCTGCGTCCCCATCCTGTCATGCGCTGCTCCCATCCTGCGTCCCCATCCTGTCATGTGCTGCTCCATCCTGCGCCTCCATTCTGTCATGTGCTGCTCCCATCCTGCGTCCCCATTCTGTCATGTGCTGCTCCATCCTGCGTCCCCATCCTGTCATGCGCTGCTCCATCCTGCGTCCCCATCCTGTGATGCGCTGCTCCCATCCTGCGTCCCCATCCTGTGATGCGCTGCTCCCATCCTGCGTCCCCATTCTGTCATGTGCTGCTCCATCCTGCGTCCCCATCCTGTCATGCGCTGCTCCATCCTGCGTCCCCATCCTGTCATGTGCTGCTCCCATCCTGTGATGCGCTGCTCCCATCCTGCATCCCCATCCTGTGATGCGCTGCTCCCATCCTGCGTCCCCATCCTGTTATGTGCTGCTCCATCCTGCGTCCCCATCCTTATGTGCTGCTGCATCCTGCGTCCCCATCCTTATGTGCTGCTGCATCCTGCGTCCCCATCCTTATGTGCTGCTGCATCCTGCGTCCCCATCCTTATGTGCTGCTCCGTCCTGCGTCCCCATCCTTTCATGTGCTGCTCCATCCTGCATCCCCATCCTGTTATGTGCTGCTCCCATCCTGCGTCCCCATCCTTATGTGCTGCTCCCATCCTGCGTCCCCATCCTTATGTGCTGCTCCATCCTTCATCCCCATCCTTATGTGCTGCTGCATCCTGCGTCCCCATCCTTATGTGCTGCTGCATCCTGCTTCCCCATCCTGTTATGTGCTGCTGCATCCTGCGTCCCCATCCTTATGTGCTGCTCCATCCTGCGTCCCCATCCTTATGTGCTCCTCCATCCTGCGTCCCCATCCTTATGTGCTGCTCCATCCTGCGTCCCCATCCTTATGTGCTGCTCCATCCTGCGTCCCCATCCTTATGTGCTGCTCCATCCTGCGTCCCCATCCTTATGTGCTGCTCTATCCTGCGTCCCCATCCTTATGTGCTGCTCCATCCTGCGTCCCCATCCTTATGTGCTGCTCCATCCTGAGTCCCCATCCTTATGTGCTGCTGCATCCTGCGTCCCCATCCTTATGTGCTGCTGCATCCTGCGTCCCCATCCTTATGTGCTGCTCCGTCCTGCGTCCCCATCCTTTCATGTGCTGCTCCATCCTGCATCCCCATCCTGTTATGTGCTGCTCCCATCCTGCGTCCCCATCCTTATGTGCTGCTCCCATCCTGCGTCCCCATCCTTATGTGCTGCTCCATCCTGCGTCCCCATCCTTATGTGCTGCTGCATCCTGCGTCCCCATCCTTATGTGCTGCTCCATCCTGCGTCCCCATCCTTATGTGCTGCTGCATCCTGCGTCCCCATCCTTATGTGCTGCTGCATCCTGCGTCCCCATCCTGTTATGTGCTGCTGCATCCTGCGTCCCCATCCTTATGTGCTGCTGCATCCTGCGTCCCCATCCTTATGTGCTGCTGCATCCTGCGTCCCCATCCTTATGTGCTGCTGCATCCTGCGTCCCCATCCTTATGTGCTGCTGCATCCTGCGTCCCCATCCTTATGTGCTGCTCCATCCTGCGTCCCCATCCTTATGTGCTCCTCCATCCTGCGTCCCCATCCTTATGTGCTCCTCCATCCTGCGTCCCCATCCTTATGTGCTGCTCCATCCTGCGTCCCCATCCTTATGTGCTGCTCCATCCTGCGTCCCCATCCTTATGTGCTGCTCCATCCTGCGTCCCCATCCTTATGTGCTGCTCCATCCTGCGTCCCCATCCTTATGTGCTCCTCCATCCTGCGTCCCCATCCTTATGTGCTGCTCCATCCTGCGTCCACATCCTTATGTGCTGCTCCATCCTGCGTCCCCATCCTTATGTGCTGCTCCATCCTGCGTCCCCATCCTTATGTGCTCCTCCATCCTGCGTCCCCATCCTTATGTGCTCCTCCATCCTGCGTCCCCATCCTTATGTGCTGCTCCATCCTGCGTCCCCATCCTTATGTGCTGCTCCATCCTGCGTCCCCATCCTTATGTGCTCTTCCATCCTGCGTCCCCATCCTTATGTGCTGCTCCATCCTGCGTCCCCATCCTTATGTGCTCCTCCATCCTGCGTCCCCATCCTTATGTGCTGCTCCATCCTGCGTCCCCATCCTTATGTGCTGCTCCATCCTGCGTCCCCATCCTTATGTGCTGCTGCATCCTGCGTCCCCATCCTTATGTGCTGCTCTATCCTGCGTCCCCATCCTTATGTGCTGCTCCATCCTGCGTCCCCATACTGCCTCTGACTCGCTCGGCGCCGAGTGCTGGGGGGCCTGAGCAGGCGGGGATACCGGCGCGCTGTGGGGGTCAGGTGCCGGTATCGCCGCCAGCTCAGACCCCCCAGCACTTCCTATACTCACCTGTCTGTCCCGTTCCATCGCTGAGCGCCGCCATCTTCCCGGTCACCTGGCTGTGACTCTTCAGTCAGAGGGCGGCGCCGGCGCGCATTAAGCGCGTCACCGCGCCCTCTGAACTGAAGGTTACAGGCCGAAGACCGGGAAGATGGCGGCGCTCAGCGATGGAACGGGGACAGGTGAATATAGCTCATACTCACCCTCCTGGCGGTCCCTGCTTCTTTGTTGGAGATCGCGGTGTGCGTTCAGTGTGAACGCACACCGCGATCTCCCGGGAGCGTCACTCTGTGAGGCCCAGACTGCGCCGGCGCTTGCGCCTGCGCAGTCTATAGAGGCTTCGGACAGAGTGACGCTCCCAGCGTTATATTATAGATATTGTTTTCACAAACTCCCTCCATATATTGTGGCCTTGTATGTACATATACTCCATATCCGTCAGTCGGTGAAATATTTACTCTCCACTCTACCTTTTCCGGTTCTCTATAGGGAGCCTACACTATTTGGACACAAAATTATATAGTGATACCCGTCTATTAGCTCCCCTCATCTTTGAATATTATATTTTTGCCTGTACGGTCGCCCCATGGTTGTTTACTTGCCCGCCTGTTTTTATAAATGCTTCTATGTGGATATATTTACACAATAGCTTATTTTTGTCTATGTGACTTTACTAAAAATTTGCATTTTATGATAAACAAGACTGGTGATATGTTTTAGTCTATATATATATATCCTATACTGGAGTGTTTAAGCTCCCCATGTTCTCTATTCATTACAGGCAGGACTACGCAGAAACAGGCAAGAACTGGGAAACGCGACCTGACAACTAGCAAGCAACAGATGGAGATGCATTAAATAATAAGCGTCTTCCAGCCATTGGCTGGGGTCCTTTAGGATGGTGCATGCTGTCTCTTCAAGAGAGGGGGAGTGGGCACACCCTAAGCGCCGTGCCTGGGAATCTGCCAGATGTGTGCAGACTCCGGGAGACCACATCAGCAAGAGGAAGCACAGGTCGAGGGCCAGGGTTGTGAGTGAGTTGGCATTCCTGCCAGGGAAGAGGAAGATGGGAATCGTGCAGGCACGCCAATGCTATATCAACTAAGTACCCTATGCTATTTACTTGTATTACTACTACTTATTTAATTCTGCATATAATCTATTCATTGTTTTTATTCTAGGTTTTGTATAATTTATGAAATGTAGCAGTCTTTATACAATGTACTGTAATAAAAGCTTACCCACCCATGAATTATGGTATATCCTTGCACAGTGAAATTAAAGTTGTGCTTCAAAAAATCAAGGCAATCATGAAATAGATCATACCCCATGAAATGAGAAATTATTCTCTGCATGTTTCTAAAAGTGAATTATAAGAATTGCCAGCAATATAGCATGAAACAAATGCCACGCAAATGCAAAGGGATTGGCTTATTATGAGGAAGGGACTTTTTAATAAGCAGTTTACAAAGAAGTTGAGGAATCCCAACAAGTAGAAAACATATTATCCTTGTAAAAAAAGCACTCTATTACAATTCCAAATGCATCACATGTAGGCATAAGACACCAAGATTTATCTGAGACATGGGATTTATAATACATAAAAATACTCAAACAATACAGATATCAATAAACCCCAACAAGCTGATTTGAGCAAAAAGCGGGGTCAAAGAGTATTTTGGACAAAATATATAAATTTTATTAACCCTCCGTCACATACAACTGATCTGACAGGCGCTTCTCTTTTACTTTCATTTCTCCTTCCTCACCAGATTGTGAGGAAACCCCCTCCCTCCAGGTAGTCTCCTGTCTCTTGAAGGTCTGTGAAACCTGATATCACAGTTGGATTTCAGAGCTTCAGGGGAGAGGATATAGCTGCACAGATCTCTCAGGCTCATTGTATGTGAATACGTCACATTCAGTAAGGTTGGTATTTTATGTTTTTATTTATGAATGTATAGCACAAAATGTGAGGATATTTCATAGAAATAAGGGAGATTTTATAAAAGAAAGTGTGCTGCTCAGGCATATACAGTAGTTCCCTAACATATTCCTTCTCTTGCTTCAGATTATCTGCTGAAATGGAGAGGAAAATGTACAATTTATCCAAACAACTTGATGTTGAGGAAGTAACAAACATGCTGTTAGATGATAGAGACCTCACACTGAATGAGGATTTAGGAGAGGAAAGTGAGATTGATTCTCATGATGAGGTGGAAGAATGTGTCCTGGATTCTGAAACAGAGCAAGATGGTGACAGTGGTGAGGATGAAGAAGTTGGATCATATTATATTGGAAAAGATAAAAATACTAAATGGAACAAGAAGCCATAGTTCAGCTCAAAAGGTTCCGCCCAGAAGATGATGGTGAAAAGTCACCATCTGCACCACCTCACAAAAGAAGGAGATGCACCACCTGCCAAACGGAAAGCGGAACCAGAAGGCTTTCAAATTATGAATGTCTCAAATGTCATAA
Source organism: Ranitomeya imitator (assembly GCF_032444005.1). Taxonomy (NCBI): domain Eukaryota; kingdom Metazoa; phylum Chordata; class Amphibia; order Anura; family Dendrobatidae; genus Ranitomeya; species Ranitomeya imitator. The sequence goes on along the minus strand of NC_091283.1, from coordinate 718,397,228 downwards.
AGCAATTTGCCTGACACATGCAAAAATGGTGTGTAATTCTTGCTATTTGCTCTGCAAGTGTGACTTTTCTGGGGAAACCTCAGCATCTACTTCTGATTGAATATGTTTTTAATAGTACTTAAGGTACCTTAAAATTAAGTTTGTGTTCAAAAATTTTCTTTGTACATTTTTTTGAGAGAGTCGAACTGGGGACTATTTGGCGGGAGTTTTGAAAAGTTTGTATTTCATAGTTATTAGTTTTATGTTAAGTAAATGGTTTTTTTTGCAACTGATTATGTGTAGTCTCTTTTATTACTTTCCTATGAAGGTCACTGATCACTTTTAGAGCACTGAAATTGCAAACATTAGATATTATAGGTATTTTTCCAGCAGGCGCCTGACAGGCACATTGTATGTGAACTCGTTAGTCCGAATATTGTATGTGACGGAGGGTTAATTAATAAATACATATCAAGGAATAAAATACAATCAGAGCACCAAAAACTAAGCAAGCGCAGGGGGTCCAAATAACAAAGTGGGCTACCAAAGCTCATTCACTGTGTTTTAGAATATAAAAGCAAAAAATAGCTGCACTGAAAACGTGAATAATAATGCCCCCTACAACATCAAGGCTGTTTGAATCTACCACTCCATTGTCCAAATTAAATGAAATTCACCTCATATGAGGAAGTGGAAATTGCAGTCCATGTGCAACTAGGGCTAAAATAGTGTCATACAGCATTAAAAGTGCATCATGTGCATTGATATTGCAATATCATATATATTGCAATAGCATAATGTGCATTTAGTGAGCTGGTACTTACAAATCAAAGTCACGACCAAATCCCCCGGCCTGACGCCCCTACGCACGTTTCCCCATAACTTTGTCAGAAGGTTTTTTGCTCAAATCTGCTTGTTGGGGTTTATTGACATATGTAGGCATAAGTGTAATATGTGTTTACCTGCTTTTAAGTGGAAAGTGATTATGTGGCGCCAGAGGGTCCTGGTCGTCACAGTAGTATTGCTTCCCTCAAGGGGGAGGTGATGTTACATTTGGAGGCAAGAAGGGATAAATGTAACCCAGTAAACACAAGCATGCAACACATTCACACTCCAGGCCACCAGGAGGAGCTTTTAATCCTATTTACTAGGTGACTCCCCATATATAAGGTAGTTTTGGAGGGAAAGCTCAGAACAGTTCATCCCAGGAAACAGACTGGATCAGTCTGAGGCAGAAGAGAGTTTATGGAGCTGTGTAGCCGCAGAGCAGCAGTTCCTGGAAAGAGATATACAGAAAGCTGAATTGATTGCATAGCGTGCAGGAGAGTGAAGCACAGGAGAGGATACCAGGGGGAGACCAGCCACGAGCAGGCTGCCTCCTTCTGAGGCGCAGATAACCAGTAGCTGGAATACCGAGGTTGTAAGGAATCTCTGCGACTTACATCAGAGACCGGCAGGACAGCTGAACTTCACATTACCTGTTCGCCTTAATACCCAGGAGACACGGTGACAACTTTAGAGCCTGGGGCATGCTAGAGTCCCTATAAACAGACTCAAGTCAACAGTCATATGGGTTATGTCCTATCCTATACGGGGGACAGAGAGAGAGAACATCTGTGATGACCTTATCTGAAACCATAGGCAGTAAGGGACAACAACACCATGGCGCTAGAGGAAGGCTTTGATTTCCACCTGGATAAGAGGACTCCTGACATGCTTCCAAACCAGCCGGATCCTGCCTGCCCTGTGATCTGGTGCCCTGGACTGTGGCTGCCTGAAGTCTTCAGTAAACAAGGTAAAGGGACTGCAAACCTGTGTCCTCGTTCTTTACTGCGCCATTCACCATATTCCATCTACACACTGGGAGCCCTGAGGATATACTTCACCTGTGGGAAGTTATACCATCTAGCTGCCATAACATCACCCCAGAGGACCCCTTAAAGCAGGGTCTGTCCCCACTGACCGAATACCATATGTGGCATCACGAACATAAACTTTATTCCCTTTAAAGACCTTTCCCTTTTACATGGGCGCCCAGGGCCACGGACCAGGTCGCCACCGTGACATCCCCCTGTGAACGCAGGACCCAGTATCGAGTACCCCACGGCCCTGGCGGGTGACTCATTCTTGGCGTCACAAACAGCATGGACTGACCCAGCAAATTGGGTTGTGTGTGCCTCAGAGACTGTGCCTAAACAGTGATTTATTAAGAGACTGTGTATTGTAAAATACCACCAAAATTGCTGCCAAAACCGCCATTACAGCGCCACGAGGAGCGCTGGAGAAGAAGGGCGTGCCATCGTGGGCGGGTCCAGCAGAGCGGCGCAAAGATCAATCCCACCTCCTTCCAGCACTGTGATGTGAGGAAGAAGGAAGAACCGGGAATCAATATAGCGGAGGGAGGTGAGCGGACCCCGGAGCATGGGATGGAGCAAGAGGACTTTCCCAGCTAGGACCTGCAAGAACTGCACCCGTCATCGAAGATGAGCCTGGACCTCCTTCAGAGAGAGATGGAGGAGCTGGCCTGATGACTCCTGCGGACCCAGATGACAGCGGTGACCGCATGGAAGGAGTCCCTGATCAAAATGATGACTACCGCACAGCGACAAAACTTACCACCAGTGCTCACAACCCAGACAGCCAGAAAGTAAGACTCCTCCAGAAAGCGAGATGCTGCAAACGGAAATTACAACGTCGCAGTACAAGGCCCTGCAGCCCGCAAACCAGGCACCGCAACAAGTGATCCTGACCCCAGCGAAGGAGCAGATCGGCACCTGAGGGACCTCAGCTGAAGCAGGTATGAGGAAAGACCCTGACCCAGTGACCAACCCCGTTCCAGCGACTGCTCCTGCCCCAGCTACTGACTCTGTTCCAGTAACTGACCTTGCCACCGCTACCGACGAGACATTGGTAGGCCCACTCCCATCACCATCAGCCCCCCGAACTGATTGGGGCCATCACAACGTTCCCTGGGACCAGGACTCTGGTATGGAGAAACAGCAATTCCTGGTCCAGAAAGCATAAGAGAAAGTAAATGAGAAAAGTGATATCACTGTAAATAGTTGGAAGTTAACCCATTATTGCTGAAAGTTTAAAAATGACTGCTACAATTTAAAAGTTTAATAAACCTGATCAGGTTTCCATTTAAAGGGGTCTCTCATTTTAAGGGATCCTCTGTTTACAGAGTTCGTTTGTTTAAAGGACATTTGGATCATGGACGGTGAATGATTCACAAACTGTCTTGTAAATAGTTTGCACCTTCTTAAAGGTGCTTCCTACTGGTTTTACAAAGAAGCTTTAAAAAGACTGCTTCTAACATTGCTGTGAAAGTTGCTTTGTTTTACAGGACCTGAAGAATAGCCCGTTTGGTGCGGCAGGATCCCAGGTCTGGATACATGCCTTGTTGCCTGCCCAATACCAACATTGGGGGTTAATGACGGGTCCCTCGCTTCGTTGCTGCTGTTCTAAAGTTAATGATTGACTTGAGTATTAAAATTGCACTAAATCAGTATTAAAATACTTGAATACACAGGAGAGGATACCAGGGGGAGACCAGCCACGAGCAGGCTGCCTCCTTCTGAGGCGCAGATATCCGGTACCCGGAATACCGAGGTAGTAAGGACTCTCTGCGACTTACATCAGAGACCGGCAGGACAGCTGAACTTCACGTTACCTGTCCGCCTTAATACCCAGGAGACACGGTGACAACTTTAGAGCCCGGGGTGTGCTAGAGTCCCTATAAACAGACTCAAGTCACCAGTCATACGGGTTATGTCCTATCCTATACGGGGACAGAGAGAGAGAACATCTGTAAGGACCTTATCTGAAGCCATAGGAAGTAAGGGAATACAACACCACGGCACTAGAGGAAGGCTTTGATTTCCACCTGGATAAGGGGACTCCTAACTTGCCTCCAAGCCGGCTGGACCCTGCCTGCCCTGTGATCTGGTGCCCTGGAATGTGGCTGCCTGAAGTCTTCAGTAAACAAGGTAAAGAGACTGCAAACCTGTGTCCTCGTTCTTTACTGCGCCATTCTAGACACACCGGAAAGCCCTGGGGATATACTTCACCTGTGGGAAGTTATACCATCTAGCTGTCATAACATCACTCCAGAGGACCTCTTAAAGCAGGGTCGGTCCCCACTGACCGAATACCACAGGTGGCGTCATGAACATAAACTTTATTCCCTTTAAAGACCTTTCCCTTTTACATGGGCGCCCAGGGCCACTGACCGCGTCACCACCGTGACATCCCCCCTTGAACGCAGGGCCCGGTACCGAGTACCCCACGGCCCTGGCGGGCGACTCAATTATGTGGTGTAAGGTTGAATTATCAAAATGCCGGTACCATACACATGCTTGACAAAGGGGATTACCTTGAATCGTGGTACCGAAAGTGGGAAGCCATTCCATTTATGGTGTCCATTCTATGTGGAACATTAACTTTTCTCTGCTGCTATGAGATCACACTTGGCAAATATAGTGACGGTCCAAAACTGGCTGTTTTGCAAATGGAAATGTGATGTGTATTGAGTCATTTTTTATAAATCATTGCAGACACTCTGAATGTTATACTTAGCATACTGCTGAAAGTTTGTATAAATTGATTTATGGCTCCACCTAGTGTCTTCTTTAAGATATGCAGCTTATGGATGCTGTGGTAGTCAGCTACAAGCGTCTATTGAATTCTAAATTTTATTACAGCAGATAATCCCTAAAAAAAGTCTCCACATTTGAGAAACCTCTAAACCACTGCTACCTCAAGAAATGTTGACACTGACAATTGAAATTCTTGCCTAATGTCATAATTTTATCGAAATATGCAAAATATCTTTTAGTAAGGTAAAATGGATTGCTTAGGCTAGGTTCACATTGCGCTAATGGGTTAACGCTAACGGACAGCGTTGCACAGCGAAAATGTCGCAATTAACGCCGTGCAACGGGTCCGTTAGCGCACCCATTGACAGCAATGTTATTTCTGCCTGTAGCGCATCGCTAGCGATGTGCCGTTCTTTTGTGACGGACCTCGGACGCTGCTTGCAGCATCCGAGGCGCGTCCGAGGTCCGGTCCTCACTAGCGCAGATCGGGGATCTGCGCTTGCGGGGGCGGCGAACGCGGACCAAAAAGAAACATTACGTTAAGCGCATAGCGCTTGCGGATTGCGCTAACGGATTGCCCTAACGCAATGTGAACCTAGCCTTATTGTAAAAGTGTCAGGTCTTGTTCATGATACACATTAGGGCTTGTGCACATGACAATAATAATCGGACGAATGCTATCCATCGTTTTGACGGTTAGTACACATCTTCATATTATTCAATGAGGCTGTGCACTAGTCCGTTTTTTTTTTCTCGGACCAACCCCAAAAAATGGCAGCATACGCAATTTGCCTCCTTTAATCAGGATGCACTTGACCATTCAAGTCTGTGTGTTCATGATAAAAACTAGACCGTATTCAACTGACATCCGAGTATGGTGCGATTTTCATGGACGGACTGAATGGAGAAGATAAAATCGTATTATTATTATTATTTATTTATATAGCACCATTAATTCCATGGTGCTGTACATGAGAAAGGTGTTACATACAGAGTTATAGATATCATTTACAGTAAACAAATTTATAGTGACAGACTGGTACAGAGGGGAGAGGACCCTGTCCTTGCGGACTTACATTCTATGGGATAGTGGGGAAGATGCAGAAGGTATGGGCAAGGCGGCGGCTCTGGCGATGGCGAGGCGGCAGAATGGTTATTGCTGGCTGTAGGCTTTCTTGAAGAGATGGGTTTTCAGGTTCCGTCTGAAGGAGCCGAGGGTGGTGGATAATCGGACGTGTTGAGGCATGGAATTCCAGAGGATGGGGGATATTCGGGAGAAATCTTGGAGGCGGTTGTGTGAGGAACGAATAAGTGTGGAGGAGAGTAGTAGGTCTTCAGAGATTACGCGAGGGAAGATATTGGGAGATTAGTTCAGAGATATAGGGAGGGGACAGGTTGTGGATGGCTTTGTATCACACTCTGATCACGCTCTGATCAAAGTTGTATGACCCTTGCCTTAGACTGCTGGCCGAATCCATTGGATGTCATCTGATCCCCCCATAACAAAGTGTATGGTGGGGGTGGGGGATGGTGCTTACATCTTAGCAGGGTCTCTATGCCAGTCTCAGTGCATCCCACACTCCTGTATTTATGCTTTGTTCCAATCAAGGTTGTAGAGGACACATGGGAGCAAACGTCACCGCCAAAATCAGCATAGAACTCATGGGACAGACAAAATCAGCACCATCAGAAAATATTATTATTATGGTTTTTTTTAATAACTTTACATTTTTCTTTGTCCATTGGCCTCAGATATTAAATCCAGAATACAACTGCATCAGAAATTGATATGTTGTGGAAATGCTCGCTGATGAAGTCCACAGTGAACTCTGCAGCAAAATTTGCATGATTTGGTGTGGCTATCTCCTGATTTGCCGTGGATAGTTTTTGCAACAAATATGCCATGTGTGCATATATCCACTAATTGTCACAATGATTCTTCAATTGGAGACCTATATTGATAAAACACTATCCATTTTTTATGGAATGGTCTTAAGCAATGCTACTATAAGAATGATACTATGCTTGTGGCCAAAACAAGATCTTTCCAAAGGTGACGGCAGAGTAGTATTAGATAAGTTGATTGAGATCCATGGTCATTTGGGCAGCAGGGTTTGTGGTTAGCACTGCAGCCTTGCAGCGCTGGGTCCCTTGTTCAAATCCCACTAAGGACAACATCTTTAAGTAGTTTGCATGTTTTCCCCATATTTGTGTGGGTTTCCTTTGGTTTCCTCCCACACTCTAAAGACATACTGATAGGGAACAGTGCTGATGAATTAAAGGAGCTATATTAGCATAATAATAAAGGTCTGCAAGTAGAGAGCATGTTACATCACATCACGTGGTCCATTACATTACAATCTAGATCAAATATGATGACTTGGCCAGAAGCTCACAATAGTCAATACTTACATAATACACTTTACAAGCTGGTGAATAGCTAAGACTCAACTGGTTGGGCATGTACTCCAAGTACCAGGAGAAAGTCAACAAGACATAACATAATTAAGATGATAGAAGTGATCAGCTATACACATTTTTGTCCTACTGATAGTTACCTATAATGTTAGGGAGCAGGTCTAATAATATGTTATGAGTAGTGTTGAGCGATACCGTCCGATACTTGAAAGTATCGGTATCAGATAGTGTCGGCCGATACCCGAAAAATATCGGATATCGCCGATACCGATATCCGATACCAATACAAGTCAATGGGACACCAAGTATCGGAAGGTATTCTCATGGTTCCCAGGGTCTGAAGGAGAGGAAACTCTCCTTCAGGCCCTGGGATCCATATTAATGTGTAAAATAAAGAATTAAAATAAAAAATATTGATATATTCACCTGTCCGGCGGCCCCTGGACATCACGCTGGTAACTGGCAGGCTTCTTTGTTTAAAATGCGCGCGTTTAGGACCTGCGAATGACGTCCCGGCTTCTGATTGGTCGCGTGCCGCCCATGTAACCGCCACGCGACCAATCAGAAGCCGTGACGTCATTCGCAGGGCCTCAATTCCTAGAATTAGGAGTTTAGTGAATGAGAATGACGTCGCGGCTTCTGATTGGTCGCGTGGCGGTCACATGGGCGGCACGCGACCAATCAGAAGCCGGGACGTCATTCGCAGGTCCTAAACGCGCGCATTTTAAACAAAGAAGCCTGCCGGTTACCAGCGTGATGTCCAGGGGCCGCCGGACAGGTGAATATATCAATATTTTTTATTTTAATTCTTTATTTTACACATCCCTATGGATCCGATACCGATACCCGATACCACAAAAGTATCGGATCTCGGTATCGGAATTCCGATACCGCAAGTATTGGCCGATACCCGATACTTGCGGTATCGGAATGCTCAACACTAGTTATGAGATTTAAGATTTATGAATGTGACTGATTACTATATTGTATAAAAACATGCATACATACCTTGCACTTTGTATATATGTTTAGACACGTTTTGGTCCTTACTCCTTGCTTGGCTTACTGGTACGGGATGCAAAACTGGGTTACATGCTGTCTAATTTTTAGCCAGTACTAACTTACACTAGATCAGTGGCTTAATACTCCAGAGTTATCACAGTAGTTTATGCTGTTGGATAAATTTGTCAAATCATATACAAAATTTTGGCCTAACCCCTTAAGGTATTTTCATTGTTGCGTTTCAGTTTGGTTCCCCTTCTTTCCTGAGCCATAACTTTGTACTTTTGCTATGCAGTACAGTATTTATTTAATCTTTTGACAACAGGTGGTAGTTGCTAACCAAATAAGGCAGCTAAAGCTTTAGCCACACTAAACGACTTACCAACGATCAGGACCAGCGATACGACCTGGCCGTGATCGTTGGTAAGTAGGGTTGAGCGACCTTGACTTTTTTAGAGTCGAGTCGAGTTTCGCAAAACCCGACTATCTCAAAAGTCGGGTCGAGTGAAATCGGCCGATTATGTCGTAAAGTCGGGATCGACCGAAACACGAAACCCAATGCAAGTCAATGGGGCAGCATAGTCGGCAGTGAGTGGGGGCCAGGAAAACACCTAGAGTGCCCATTTTAATGGCAAAAACATCCATTCTTCTTAATGAAGCTTGTCAATCTTAATTTCCCTCACAATAATAGTTAGGCATTGGAAATTGGGGGTCATTTGGCTAAAGTTGTTGGGGGTAGGGCTGATTTAAGTATTTTGTGGGCCCAGGAAATCTGGACCACGTCACGGCTGTGGAGCAGGGCGAGGTACTGTAAGTATTTCAACTTTGCAAGTGCTGTGATCCTGAGCAAGCAGGGGGGGCCCACTCGTTGGCATTGGCACTGGCACAGGGCCCCTCAAAGTACGGCGGTGTGTTTGCACGGCAGCGGTGCCTCCCACCGACAGCGACACTTTTGCATACTATGAGGGGCACTGTGCCAGTGACGTTGCCAACGAGTATGCCCCCCCACCTGATGATGGAACTTGCACTTTCATCTTCACCTTCCTCTTTGTCCCCTTGTAAGGTGGTATACTATGTGGGAAGGGGAACCTGAATTTCAGCAGGGTCAGATTCTAGCTGTGTAGCGTGCAAGGGGAATGTAGTGGTCTGGGGCAATGTACCAGCAGACTCATCTATCACTGGCTGGGCAATGGGCAGGATGAGGAGGAAACACAGATATAGGCCCAAAGAATAAAGTGGGCTAAATGCAGTTCAAAATTGGTATCAGGACTAACCAGGGGGCATTGCTTTGTTCAGCGGAGGACAACTGTAATGAGAGGCTGACACAGAGAGTAGGCCCAAATCAGTAAGTAGTCTAAATGCAGTTCAAAATTGGCAACAGTAGTAAACAGGCGGCACAGCTTTGTTCAGTGGAGGAGAACAGCAAGGAGCGGCAGACACCGATAGTAGGCCCCAACCCAACTAGTAGGCCAAATGCAGTGTAACATTAACAACAACTTAACGAGAGCCTGAAAATGGAAGTTCAGGACAGGAAACCAGGAGAACAGCAAGGAGCGGCAGACACTGTTAGTAGGCCCCAACCCAACTAGTAGGCCAAATGCAGTTGTTCCATTTAACAACTATTTAACAAGAGCCTGAAGATAGAAGCTCAGGAAAGGCAACCAGGAGAACACCTTGGAGCGGCAGACACTGTTAGTAGGCCCCAACCAAACTAGTAGGCCCACTGCAGTTTTAAAATTCCGATAGGCTGAAAACCAGATAATTGCAGGTAATTTTTTGTAAAGAGGACAGCTGTATTGAGTGGCGCAGCCAGACACTACAAGTAGGCCTTACACCACAAAGTTGGCTCGACGCAGGTTTAAAAAAGGTTACATGGGTACACGGTTTGCATTGGTGTACTCAGTGGAGGACAATTGGAAGGAGGGACCGCAGAAAGACTTAGTAGGCCTAAAATAACAAAATAGGCTCTATGCAGCTTTGATTATGTGGCAACCTGGAGAACACCTTTGACCAGCACACACCGTCTCTATGACCCAGACCCAACTTGTAGGCCTAATGCAGTGTTGTTTCAACAACTACTTAACGAGAGCATGAAGATTGAAGCTATGGAGAGGCAACCTGGAGAACACCTTGGAGCGGCAGACACCGTCTCTACGACCCAGACCCAACTTGTAGGCCTAATGCAGTGTTGTTTCAACAACTACTTAACGAGAGCATGAAGATTGAAGCTATGGACAGGCAACCTGGAGAACACCTTGGAGCGGCAGACACCGTTAGTAGGCCCTACCGAGGTAGTAGCCCCAATGCAGTTTTCAAATTCTTATAGGCTGAAAACCAGACATTTGACGCTCAGCTTTTTTCAGAGGAGGACAGCTGTATTGAGTGGCGCAGACAGACACAGGTAGTAGGCCTTTAACCAAAAATTTGGCTCAATGCAGTTTAAAAAAGGTTACAGGGTTACACAGGCAGCATTGGTGTGGTCAGCGGAGGACAATTTGAATTAGGGACTGCAGACAGACTTAGTAGGCTGTCCCCTGTGGACCATGCATCCACCACATTAACCCAGTGTGCCGTAATGGACACGTAACCTTCCGTGGATATGCCTACTGGTCCATGCGTCTGTTGTCAGGTGCACCTTTCTACTCTTAGATTGCCTGAGTGCATGGACAATGCGGACTTTTTCATGCTGGTGGAGGGCTGGGATGGCTTTTCTTGCAAAAGAAGTGTCGACTGGGTAGCTCGAACCGTGGTACAGCGTAGTTCATCTGGGCTTTATAAATATAAAATAAAGAAAAAAAGTAGGCTCTATGCACTTTCAGCTAGGTCCCAGGGGTACACGGCCAGCATTAGTCTGGTCAGTGGAGGACAATTTCAATTATGGACCGCAGACAGACTTAGTACGCCTACAATTAAAAAAAGGATGCTCTATGCAATTTAAAATAGGTTCCAGGGGTACACGGCCAGCATTGGTCTGGTCAGTGGAGGACTATTGGAAGGAGGGTCCGCAGACAGGCTTAGTAAGCCTAACATAAGAAAAGTAGGCTGTAGGCACTTTAAAATAGGTTCCAGGGGTACACGGCCAGCATTGGTCTGGTCAGTGGAGGACTATTGGAAGGAGGGACTGCAGACAAGCTTTGTAGGCCTAACATAAGAAAAGTAGGCTGTAGGCACTTTAAAATAGGTTCCAGGGGTACACGGCCAGCATTGGTCTGGTCAGTGGAGGACTATTGGAAGGAGGGACCGCAGACAGGCTTTGCAGGCCTAACATAAGAAAAGTAGGCTGTAGGCACTTTAAAATAGGTTCCAGGGGTACACGGGCAGCAGTGGTGTGGTCAGTGAAGGACAATTTCAATTATGGACCGCAGACAGACTTAGTACGCCTACAATTGAAAAAAGGATGCTCTATGCAATTTAAAATAGGTTCCAGGGGTACACGGCCAGCATTGGTCTGGTCAGTGGAGGACTATTGGAAGGAGGGACCGCAGACAGGCTTAGTAGGCCTAACATAAGAAAAGTAGGCTGTAGGCACTTTAAAATAGGTTCCAGGGGTACACGGCCAGCATTGGTCTGGTCAGTGGAGGACTATTGCAAGGAGGGACCGCAGACAGGCTTAGTAGGCCTAACATAAGAAAAGTAGGCTGTAGGCACTTTAAAATAGGTTCCAGGGGTACACGGCCAGCATTGGTCTGGTCAGTGGAGGACTATTGGAAGGAGGGACCACAGACAGGCTTAGTAGGCCTAACATAAGAAAAGTAGGCTGTAGGCACTTTAAAATAGGTTCCAGGGGTACACGGCCAGCATTGGTCTGGTCAGTGTAGGACTATTGGAAGGAGGGACCGCAGACAGGCTTAGTAGGCCTAACATAAGAAAAGTAGGCTGTAGGCACTTTAAAATAGGTTCCAGGGGTACACGGCCAGCATTGGTCTGGTCAGTGGAGGACTATTGTAAGGAGGGACCGCAGACAGGCTTAGTAGGCCAAACATAAGAAAAGTAGGCTGTAGGCACTTTAAAATAGGTTCCAGGGGTACAAGGGCCGCAGTGGTGTGGTCAGTGAAGGACAATTTCTATTATGGACCGCAGACAGACTTAGAAGGCCTAACATAACAAAAGTAGGCTCTATGCACTTGGAATTATCTTGCAGGGGTACACAGGCAGCATTGGTGTTGTCAGCGGAGGCCGATTAGAAGGAGTGTCTGACAGTTAGTACTCCCAAAAAATAAATAGATGTTAATGTCTCACAATACAACAAAACCAACAACAAAAGGATGGCATACTTAGGTACAGGGGTGGGCTCCTCTGCTGAGTTTCAGACCTAGTAATTTGGCGCTAAGTATGTACTGGTGTAAATATAGGACACTGCCCCTGACTATTTTAAGTAGCATCATACATGTCAACACATTGGTATTGTCAGTGCCAGGCATTGAAGGATGTCAGCGCATAGACTAAACATTGGTGGAGCTGTGAGAGTTAATTTTGCAAATCGTAGAGCACTGTTTGAGCTGGGGGAGGACTGTCTTGTGGCCGGCAGTACAGGCCCAGGGCCCCTCATGTTACAACGGTGTGTCTGACGTTGGTTGCGTGCCACCACCGCCAGAGACACTTTATTGTACTATGAGGGACCCAGTGGCAGTGCCGTCGGCCAAAAGCGGGCACACCCACCTCTTCAAACAAACGGCACTCTCACGGGTGCTTGCGCCCAGTGGCGAGACCACGGCCCCGTGGGGGGAGTTTGCCCATTTAGGGGGGTGTAAACATGTCGTATGCTGGACAAACAGGTGCTGCAAATTACGAGATTGGAAAACTCAGTCAGACCAGTCCACAAGCAAGACCTTTTCATAGGAAAGCTAGGTGTCAGCCGGGAAAGGTGGGGCAAAATAATTCGAAATCCAGGAGTGGTTCTTTTTAATGAAGGTTAGATCATCACCATTTTGGGTAGCCAGACAAGTCCTTTTTTCTGTTAATATTGAACCAGCAGCACTGAATACTCTTTCTGATAGCACACTAGCTGCTGGGCAAGCAAGCTCCTGCAATGCATATTCTGCCAATTCTGGCCAGGTGTCTAATTTGGATGCCCAGTAATCAAATGGTAATGACGGTTGAGGGAGAACATCGATAAGGGATGAAAAATAGTTAGTAGCCATACTGGACAAATGTTGTCTCCTGTCACTTTGAATTGATGCTGCAGTACCTGTCCTGTCTGCGGTCATAGCAAAATCACTCCACAACCTGGTCAGAAAACCCCTCTGTCCAACGCCACTTCTGATTTGTGCACCTCTAACACCTCTGGTCTGCTGCCCCCTGCAGCTCGTTTGAGAACCACCACCGGCGCTGTGTGCTGGGAATGCCTGAATCAAACAGTCAACAAGAGTTGATTGTTTGGTTACTAATATTTGTTCCAGGTTCTCATGTGGCATAATATTTTGCAATTTGCCTTTATAGCGAGGCTCAAGGAGGCAGGCCAACCAGTAATCGTCATCGGTCATCAGTTTAATAATGCGTGGGTCCCTTTTGAGGATACGTAAGGCATAATCCGCCATGTGGGGCAAAGTTCCAGTTGTCAAATCTGCGGTTGTGCTGGGTTGAGGGGCAGTTACAGGCAAATCTACGTCACTTGTGTCCCTCAAAAAACCTGAACCCGTCCTTGCCATACCACCAATTTCCATTGGCCCCCGGAGAAGCTTCCTCATTAAAAAAATACTCATCCCCATCATCCTTCTCTTCCTCCTCCTCCTGTTCGCCCACTACCTCGTCCTGTACACTGCCCTGACCAGACAATGGCTGACTGTCATCAAGGCTTTCCTCTTCCTCTGCTGCAGACGCCTGCTCCTTTATGTGCGTCAAACTTTGCATCAGCAGACACATTAGGGGGATGCTCATGCTTATTATGGCGTTGTCTGCACTAACCAGCCGTGTGCATTCCTCAAAACACTGAAGGACTTGACACATGTCTTGCACCTTCGACCACTGCACACCTGACAACTCCATGTCTGCCATCCAACTGCCTGCCCGTGTATGACCTTGTTGCAACATCAATGATTAGGCGATGCTGGGGAAGGTTCAAACACCGCTGATAGTTCTGCATACGGCTGGAGTGTACGGGCGAACGGCAGATATGCGAGCAAAGTCTGCGCACTTTGAGGAGCAGGTCGGATAACCCCGGATAACTTTTCAGGAAGCACTGCACCACCAGGTTTAAGGTGTGAGCCAGGCAAGGAATGTGTTTCAGTTGGGAAAGGGCGATGGCAGCCATGAAATTCCTTCCGTTATCACTCACTACCTTGCCTGCCCCAAGATCTACAGTGCCCAGCCATGATTGCGTTTCTTTCTGCAAGAACTCGGACAGAACTTCCGCGGTGTGTCGGTTGTCACCCAAACACTTCATTGCCAATACAGCCTGCTGATGCTTGCCAGTAGCTGCCCCATAATGGGACACCTGGAGTGCAACAGTGGCAGCTGCGGATGGAGTGGTAGTGCGACTGCGGTCTGTGGACGAGCTCTCGCTTCTGCAGGAGGACGAGGAGGAGGAGGAGGGGGTGCGAACGGCTACAGCCAACTGTTTCCTAGACCATGGGCTAGGCAGAACTGTCCCAATATTGCTGTCCCCTGTGGACCCTGCATCCACCACATTCACCCAGTGTGCCGTGATGGACACGTAACGTCCCTGGCCATGCCTACTGGTCCATGCATCTGTTGTCAGGTGCACCTTTGTACTCACAGATTGCCTGAGTGCATGGACGATGCGCTCTTTAACATGCTGGTGGAGGGCTGGGATGGCTTTTCTCGAAAAGAAGTGTTGACTGGGTAGCTCGTAGCGTGGTACAGCGTAGTCCATCAGGGCTTTGAAAGCTTCGCTTTCAACTAACCGGTAGGGCATCATCTCTAACGAGATTAGTCTAGCAATGTGGGCGTTCAAACCCTGTGTACGCAGATGCGAGGATGAGTACTTCCTTTTTCTAATGAGAGTCTCATGTAGGGTGAGCTGGACTGGAGAGCTGGAGATCGTGGAACTAGCGGGGGTTCCGGTGGACATGGCAGACTGAGAGACGTTTGGAGACTGTATTCTTGCCGGTGCCCTACATGCAGTGTTTCCTACTATGAAACTGGTGATTCCCTGACCCTGACTGCTTTGGCCTGGCAACTAAACCTGCACAGATACTGCAGGTGGTGCGAGAAATGGTGGCCTTATAGTGACGGAAGGGATGTAGCAATGCTGACTAGCTTCATTGACCGAGGGTGCTACAACCTTAAGGGACGTTTGGTAGTTAGTCCAGGCTTGCAAATGCATGGTGGTTAAATGTCTATGCATGCAACTAGTATTTAGACTTTTCAGATTCTGACCTCTGCTTAAGGTAGTTGAACATTTTTGACAGATGACTTTGCGCTGATCATTTGGATGTTGTCTAAAAAAATGCCAGACTGCACTCTTTCTACCATCGAATGCCTTTTCACGCATTGCAGACTGAGCTTCTTTAACCGGATGGCCACGCTGTCCTCCAACTGGTTTTGGCTTTGCCACGCGTTTTGGGCCAGATACGGGCCCAGCAGATGGAACCTGTTGCGATGTTGATGCCTGCTGCGGCCCCTCCTCCTCCGCTTCAGAACTACTGCCGCCTGCACCCTGTTCCCCTAATGGCTGCCAATCGGGGTCAACAACTGGGTCATCTATGACCTCCTCTTCTATCTCGTGTGCAACTTCGTCTGTGTCACCGTGTAAGCCGGTGGTATAGCGTTCGTGACGGGGCACCATAGTCTCATCAGGGTCTGATTCTGGATCAGTACACTGCGAGGGCAATGTTGTGGTCTGAGTCAAAGGAACAGCATAGTAATCTGGCTGTGGCTGTGCATCTGTGCACTCCATGTCCAATTCAACTTGTAATGGGCATGGCCTGTTAACTGTTTCACTTTCTAACCCAGGAACGGTATGTGTAAAGAGCTCCATGGAGTAACCCGTTGTGTCGCCTGACGCATCCTTCTCTGTTGTTGTTTTTGCTGAAGAGGACAAGGAAGCGACTTGTCCCTGACCGTGATCATCCACTAACGACGCGCTGCTTTTACATTTACCAGTTTCAGAAGAGGAGGCAAAAGAGCTAGAGGCTGAGTCCGGAAGGAAAGCCAAAACTTGCTCTTGCTGCTCCAGCTTTAAAAGGGGTTTTCCTACTCCAAGAAAAGGGAGCGTTCGAGGCCTTGTGTAGCCAGACGACGAACCTGGCTCCACAACTCGAGACTTAGTTGCTATATTGCTTTTCCCACGACCACCTGATGCTCCACCACCACTACCATCATTACCAGCTGGCAATGACCGCCCACGGCCACGACCTCTTCCACCAGACTTCCTCATTGTTTGCAAAACGTAACCAAAGTAACGGTATTTGTTACTGTAAAACAACATACAAGGTGAACTCAAACTTCTGTAGGATTTAGATATCCCTTTATAGGTGGGTGAGACTGCAAGGAAAATCAGGCACAATGTTACACACTAGGTTTTCTGTGGCACTAAATGAGAGAGATGCCACACACGCAGGACTGTCACTCAAGCACAAATGCCAATATTAATCTCCCACTAATTTTTTTTTCTTCAGGGAGAATTTAAAAACAAACAAAAAAATAAAAAAAACAGTATTATAGACACTAGGCTTTCTGTGCCCCACAATTTGAGAGAGATGGCACACACGACTGGCACTGAAGCACAAATGCCAATATTAATCTCCCACTATTTATTTTTTTTCAGGGAGAATTTAAAAACAAACAAAAAAAACAGTATTAGACACTAGGCTTTCTGTGCCCCACAATTTGAGAGAGATGGCACACACGACTGGCACTCAAGCACAAATGCCAATATTAATCTCCCACTATTTTTTTTCAGGGAGAATTTAAAAAAAACAGTATTAGACACTAGGCTTTCTGTGCCCCACAATTTGAGAGAGATGGCACACACGACTGGCACTCAAGCACAAATGCCAATATTAATCTCCCACTATTTATTTTTTTTTCAGGGAGAATTTAAAAACAAAAAAAAAAAAACAGTATTAGACACTAGGCTTTCTGTGCCCCACAATTTGAGAGAGATGGCACACACGACTGGCACTGAAGCACAAATGCCAATATTAATCTCCCACTATTTATTTTTTTTCAGGGAGAATTTAAAAACAAATAAAAAAAAACAGTATTAGACACTAGGCTTTCTGTGCCCCACAATTTGAGAGAGATGGCACACACGACTGGCACTCAAGCACAAATGCCAATATTAATCTCCCACTATTTTTTTTCAGGGAGAATTTAAAAAAAACAGTATTAGACACTAGGCTTTCTGTGCCCCACAATTTGAGAGAGATGGTACACACGACTGGCACTCAAGCACAAATGCCAATATTAATCTCCCACTATTTATTTTTTTTCAGGGAGAATTTAAAAACAAAAAAAAAACAGTATTAGACACTAGGCTTTCTGTGCCCCACAATTTGAGAGAGATGGCACACACGACTGGCACTGAAGCACAAATGCCAATATTAATCTCCCACTATTTTTTTTTTTCTGGGAGAATTGGCAAGAAATCAGGCCCACTGTTAGACTGTATGTTTTCTGTGCCAGAAAATGACACACAGATGCCACACACAGGACTGCCACTGATGCAGATTTGCCAATTTTAATCTGCGCCCTCTTTTTTTTAATTCAGGGAGACTAGTGAATAAATGTGGGCCACTCTATTAGAGTATATTTTCTGTGGCAGAAAGTGGCTTGAAGAGATGTAACGAGAAAAAAAAAGGGACTGTCCTACAATTACTATCTCCCTGCAGTAATCTCAGCAAGGTATGGCAGGCAGCAATAACAAGGAGTGGACTGCTGCACAAATTAAATCAAAAGTGTGGACAAACAAACAAGAAAGCTGTGCAGAAAGGAAGGAACAACAGGATTTGTGCTTTGAAAAAAGCAGTTGGTTTGCACAGCGGCGTACACACAGCAATGCAGCTATCAGGAAGCCTTCTAGGGCAGCCCAATGAGCTACAGCGCTGAGGAAAAAAAATGTAGCCTCCACTGTCCCTGCTAACAAAAGGTGGTCTTGGACAGTGGAAATCGCTATAGCACAAGCGGTTTGGAGGTTAATGGACCCTACCTAACGCTATCCCTGCATCTGACGAAGCAGCAGCAACCTCTCCCTATGCTCAGATCAGCAGCAGTAAGATGGCGGTCGGCGGGAACGCCCCTTTATAGCCCCTGTGACGCCGCAGACAGCAAGCCAATCACTGCAATGCCCTTCTCTAAGATGGTGGGGACTGAGACCTATGTCATCACGCTGCCCACACTCTGCGTCCACCTTCATTGGCTGAGAAATGGCGCTTTTCGCGTCATTGAAACGTGACTTTGGCGCGAAAGTCGCGTACCGCATGACCGAGCCCATACAGGGATCGGGTCGGGTTTCATGAAACCCGACTTTGCCAAAAGTCGGCGACTTATGAAAATGAACGATCCGTTTCGCTCAACCCTATTGGTAATAGGTTGTGTGGTCGCTGGGGAGCTGTCACACAGACAGCTCTCTCCAGCGACAAACGATCAGGGGAAAGACTTTGGCATTGTTGAAACTGTCTTCAACGATGCCGAAGTCCCCCTGCAGCACCCGGGTAAACATCGGGTTACTAAGTGCAGGGCCGCGCTTAGTAACCCGATATTTACCCTGGTTACCATTGTAAAAGTAAAAAAAAAAAACACTACATACTCACATTCTGATGTCTGTCACGTCCCCCGCCGGCGTCCACAGGGTTAAAACTGCTTTCGGCAAGAGCGCTGCTAATGCATGCGCTGCTGCCGAGAGCTACCTTGCACTGAATGTCAGCGCCGGCAGTAACAGCGGTGACGTCACCGCTGTGCTCTGCTTTACGGCCGGCGCTGACACATTAGCAGCGCTCCTGCCGAAAGCAGTTTTAACCCTGTGGATGCCGGGGGACGTGACAGACATCAGAATGTGAGTATGTACTGTTTTTTTTTTTTTTACTTTTACAATGGTAACCAGGGTAAATATCAGGTCACTAAGCGCGGCCCTGCACTTAGTAACCCGATATTTACCCTGGTTACAAGTGAACACATCGCTGGATCGGCGTCACACACGCCGATCCAGCGATGACAGCGGGTGATCAGCGACCAAAAAATGGTCCTGATCATTCCCCAACGACCAACGATCTCCCAGCAGGGGCCTGATCGTTGGTCGCTG
Organism: Ranitomeya imitator; assembly: GCF_032444005.1. NCBI lineage: Eukaryota > Metazoa > Chordata > Amphibia > Anura > Dendrobatidae > Ranitomeya > Ranitomeya imitator. The sequence continues at coordinate 718,378,028 of NC_091283.1, read as the reverse complement.
TCACATATAACGAGATCGTTAGAGGGATCGTTGCTACGTCACCAAAAGCGTGACGGTGCAACGATATCGTTAACGATATCGTTATGTGTGACTCCCCCTTAAAGGGACACTGTCACCTGAATTTGGAGGGAACAATCTTCAGCCATGGAGGCGGGGTTTTTGGGTGTTTGATACACCCTTTCCTTACCCGCTGGCTGCATGCTGGCTGCAATATTGGAATGAAGTTCATTCTCTGTCCTCCGTAGTACATGCCTGCACAAGGCAATCTTGCCTTGCCCAGGCGTGTACTATGGAGGACAGAGAATGAACCTCAATCCAATATTGCAGCCAGCATGCAGTCAGCGGGTAAGGAAAGGGTGAATCAAACACCCAAAAACCCCGCCTCCATGGCTGAAGATTGTTCCCTCCAAATTCAGGTGACAGTGTCCCTTTAAGATCCAATTGCAGTGTGGAGTGCTGATGGTCTTTTTTTTATTCAACTTTGTATTTTTTCATCAATATGGCCATGTGAGGGCTTGTTTTTTGCAAGACAAGTTTTACTTTTGAACAGCACCATTGCTTTACCATATCATGTACTGGAAAACAGAGAAAAAAATCTAAGTGTGGTGAAATTGCAAAAAACAAAAATTCAATTCCACAATTGTTTTTTACCATGTTCACTAAAATCTAAAACTGACCTGCTACTATGACTTCATAGGTGATTACTAGTGTTGAGCGATACCGTCCGATACTTGAAAGTATCGGTATCGGATAGTATCGGCCGATACCCGAAAAATATCGGATATCGCCGATACCGATATCCGATACCAATACAAGTCAATGGGACATCAAGTATTGGAAGGTATTCTCATGGTTCCCAGGGTCTGAAGGAGAGGAAACTCTCCTTCAGGCCCTGGGATCCATAGGGATGTGTAAAATAAAGAATTAAAATAAAAAATATTGATATGCTCACCTCTCCGGCGGCCCCTGGACATCACACTGGTAACCGGCCGGCTTCTTTGTTTAAAATGAGCACCTTCAGGACCTGCGAATGACGTCGCGGCTTCTGATTGGTCGCGTGCCGCCCATGTGACCGGCACGCGACCAATCAGAAGCCGCAACGTCATTCGCAGGTCCTTAATTCCTAGAATTAGGAGTTTTGTGAATGAGAATGACGTCGCGGCTTCTGATTGGTCGCGTGCCGGTCACATGGGCGGCACGCGACCAATCAGAAGCCGCGACGTCATTCGCAGGTCCTGAAGGCGCTCATTTTAAACAAAGAAGCCGGCCGGTTACCAGCGTGATGTCCAGGGGCCGCCGGAGAGGTGAGCATATCAATATTTTTTATTTTCATTCTTTATTTTACACATCCCTATTGATCCGATACCGATACCCGATACCACAAAAGTATCGGATCTCGGTATCGGAATTCCGATACCGCAAGTATCGGCCGATACCCGATACTTGCGGTATCGGAATGCTCAACACTACTGATTACGAGTTCGTAGATACCAAACAAGTATACAGTGGGGAAAAAAGTATTTAGACAGCCACTAATTGTGCAAGTTCTCCTACTTAAACAGATGAGACACCTATTGACGTCATAGGTAGACCACAACAATAAGAGTCAAAATTGAGAAAACAAATACCAAAAAATCTCCTGTCTGATTTGGCAAGATTTGTTTTGCAAATTATGGTGGAAAATAAGTATTTGGTCATTAACAAAAGTTCATCTGAATATTTTGTTATATATCTTTTGCTGGCATTGACAGAGGTGAAATGTTTTCTGTAAGTCTTCACAAGTTTGGCACACACTGTTGGTGGTATGTTGGTCCATTCCTCCATGCAGATCTCCTCTACGGCAGTGATGTTTTGGACCTGTCGCTGGGCAACATGGACTGTTGCCGTGCAGGAGATTCCTCCCGCACGGCAACAGTTAACAGCCGCCTGCCAATCACAGGCTGGTAGCTGACGTCAGCAGGCACATCGCCGACATATGACATCACTGTCATATGCCGAACAACACCGCGCGCCTCAGCTGAATTGTAGGGGAGGAAACCACTGGACATTGGCCAGGTAAGGAGAAACTTTTTTTGTGCATTATGTTATATATGCCAAGGGAGTGCATTGTATTATTTATGACAAGAGGGTGCATTTTACTAAGGGAGTGCATCATACTATATATGAAAAGGGGGTGCATTATACTATATATGACAAGGGGGTGCATTATACTATGGGGGTGCATTATACTCTATATGACAAGGGGTGCATTATACTATGGGGGTGCATTATACTACTATGGGGTGCATTATTCTACTATGGGGGTGCATTATACTACTATAGGGTGCATTATACCACTATGGGGCGGCATTATACCACTATGGGGCGGCATTATACTACTATGGGGTGCATTATACAACTATGAGGCTGCAACAAACAGGCTCTCCATGCATGTGTCTTGACTGTCACACATTCGTGACACATGCAGCTGTGGAGCAAAACAGCTGATCAGCCGCAGCGATCCAGGAAGCGGGGTTCCCTCTGCAGCTTATTTGCTATAGCCGAGATCATGTGGCATGGGCGCCGATGAGAGGAGCTATGATTAAAATCCGGTTTTCGCGGGTTAATTGTGAAATTGACAGTGGCATTTAACTAGTTAACAACCGTGAGTGGATCGTGATTCTACATGCGGCTTTTATGGGCATATGACAGCTGATCAGATCAGATGTCATGAGCCAGAAAAAGTGCGGGCTCATTGTCGGAGCCCGCACCCAAGAGAGGGATGCGACCAATGATGGAAATAGCACGTCATAAGTCATTAATGGGTTAAACTAGGTCAAATAACTAATAGTTTGTGTAAAGTTAGACAAAAATGTCTAAATATGTGCCAAATTTATTATTCAGCACAACACATTGTGAGAGTTTAAGTTGTCCAAATATCAGAGTAATACGGGTTTACCGCGACAAAAAGGAGCCAGAAGACCGCAGCGTCTGATTTCTCCTACTCCTGCACTGCTTAGAAGCACTTCACCTTCATATTAAACAGTGCATCGGGGCATATGGGTTTCATCCTCAGTTCAGTTCATTTAATATGAATATTTTCTGCAATAAGAAAAGTTTTCATCATCAATTATGTCTGTGTGACAAAGGGTTATTGATAATCAGAGATGATTAGAGACATTTGGTGGGTCCGGACCTGTGTGTTGGTGACTTGGTGTGGTTGTCCTCAAGGATCATTAAGCTGAAGGTTCCGTCTTGGAAACTGGGTCCCAGATTCATCAGTCCTTATAAAATTGTGGCCGTCATCAATCCCGTAGAATTCCACCTTGCTTTGCGTTAGGATTCATAATGTGTTTCATTGCTCTCCAAAAATTTTTTGCGTCCTCTGTACCATCACCGCTACCACCCTCTCCGGTTATTGTGTATAGAAATTTGGAATTTCAAATAGCTAAGATAGTTGCTTCTTGCTTAGTTAAACGGTCACATCAGTATCTGGTACACTGAAAGCGATACGGTCCTGAAGAGAGGATGCGGGTACCATCATCTGACATCCATTCGGCCAGGTTGATCAGGTCTTTTCACATGACACACCCTGATAAACCCGGTTCTGAGGTTCCGAAGGTTACTCCAACCTTCAACTCTGTACTGTCACTGGTTAACCGCGACACAAATGAGCCATCGTCTGATTTCTTCTACTCCTGCACTGTTTAGAAGCATTTCACCTTCATGTTTAGTGGTGTAAATTTATTTTCGCTGTGCAGGGGTTAAACTGCTCTGTTAAGAGCTTCTAGTAACTTTCTTGTTTAAGGCTCTCAGCTTTTCACTGCTAGTCACTCCTCTCTCCTATATAATCTGGGCCCTGGCAAGCACTCATTGTCAGAGTAGCTTTCTTGCTGCATGGTTGGAGATGGTGGTTGTTGGTTGTTGTTTGAGAAGGCATCTGGTGAATTTATCTGAAACTGTTGCTAAGTTTTGGGTGTATGCCAATTCCCTTCCTTCTCCTACTTTTGTTTTTCCCCACCCTATACTTCCCGGTGTTGTTTGTGTGAGTATATTTGAATGATTGGTATGTTCCTTTATCCTGTTAGTATTACCTTGTTAGTCTGGTATTACAGTACACTGCTGCTCTCCTCTCCCCTTGATGGGGGAAGGGTGTAGACGGAGGGTGGATTTAGGAGTTAAGGTAAGGTACGCAGCCCCGGTGTCTTCACCATCAGAAATATTCCGGGGAACAGGGTGAGCTAGGTGTCATGAATCAGAGGGGGGCTATTTTTATCATCCCCACCACTGACGCCAATATGTCATGAACCGGGGTTGTTACTCTCTTTTCTGCCTTTTTTCTCTGTTTATTTTTTGTGTTATTCCAGAACACAAATAGAAAAATATGTGCATATAAGAAAAAGCAATTTCAATAATTTTCTGGAACAACTTCAAGAGTGTCAAAACTTTAGACTATGACAGTATCTCACAACTTTACAGCTTTTTCAAAGTATTTTATCCCTATTGATGCCCCTTACACTTAGGGGGTTTCCCACACATTAAAATACCTCTTTTTATGTCCCACATAAAGTATGATGCCAACAAAAGTGCCTCCAAACACAATATGATACCCCCGAAATGAATTTCTACACGTGCCCTCCACATTCACAGTATGATTACGCCATTGTACTTTCCCTCCACAAAGTTTGATACCCACACAGTGAACAACACAGTATAATGCCCAACAGTGACCCCAACACAGTTTGATGGCACACACTGTCCCCAACACACAGTATGATGGCCCCAACGGTACTCCACAAACAGTAGGATGGCCCATACTCAGACCTACAACACAGTATGATGGCCTCCACAGCCATCCATATTATATGATGCCCATCACACAGCCCTCTATTCAGTTTGATGGCCCTTCATATATTATAATGGCCCTTCATACAGTATAATGGCTCCCACATCCCACCTCACAGTATGATGGACCCCATACAATCATCCACACTGTATAATGACTTGCACACAGTATAACAGCCCCTACATAGCTATCCAAAAAGTATAATGACCCCACATATAGCTCTCCAAACCGTATAATGGCTCCCTATATACCTATCCAAATAATATAATGGCCTCCACACAGCCCTCTAAACAACATAGGCATTCAAACAGTATAACTGCACCTACATAGCCCTACAAACATGATAATGGCTCCCCACATAGCCCTCCGAACAGAATAGTGACCCCAACAAAGCTCTCCAAATTGTTTAATGGCCCCATATAGTCCTCTAAACAGCATAATGGCCTTACATAGCCCTCAAATAATATAATAGCCCCCAGAATGTAATAATTGATTTAAATAAACATAAATTAGTCACCTCTCCCTGTTCCCCCACTGCATCAGTCTCTGCAGCACTTGGTCTGTAGGTCTGCACAGCTTTTGCGATACAGTGACATCATTATGAAACGTCATAGCCCAGAATGATGGCTCCCTGTTTCATTATTGCTTTCATCTGGGATACAGATGCAGTTGAAAGTATGAAGCTGGGCAGAGTTGTTTGGGAGTATATACTGATATACTGAATTTGGCACTGTTCCCCCGATTCACAGGCGTCATGAGGCTTTGTGGTCTGTCATTATCATTACTGACCCCAGGACATTGGAATAAAAGATTGGCAATGTCAAACAGCACCTAAAAGGGTTTAATTTTTATGTTTGCTGTAGGTCCTTCTTTCCTCCATGTATGGCTTTGGATGAAGAGAACCAAAAAGAAAATATATAATATCTAATATATAATTGCCTAGAATACTACTTCCTGCAATTTGTGCCAACTTCCGTGGCTTTGTCCGGAGCTAATGTCCGGAGCTAATGTCCGGAGCTAATGTCCGGAGCTAATGTCCGGAGATAAGTGACGTCAACAGTGTCCAGTGTCTGATTGGTTGCCGCCTGCTGCGAGCGACCAATCAGAAACGTGCCGTACTGTGACACACTCCGCCCGCCATTTTAGTGTGATTTTTGAATTTTTACCTCACAGCAAGTTTCTACTGCGTGGAGGCGGGCCCAGTGACGTTGCTCTTCAAGCTCCTGCCGAATTTCGTCAAAAAAATGATAATACCATTTACCAAAACTATATATATTTAGTTGTGAAGTGGTTCAGTGACATTTTCACACCAATTTTGAACTTTTGTTTGGTGTTTTCTCCATATACTGCCTATTATTTTTGTTCTTTCTTACTATTATTTATTAATTGTATTATTCTTACATTTGAATAAATAAAGTATATATGGATTCTAGACTCCCGATTCTTTAGAATCGGGCTGCCATCTAGTTTTTTATAAATACTTCTGAATATTTTATCGTACCTGTGACCCTGGTAGGTTAAAAATATCTTCAGGTACGGTTTAACAAGGCAAATCAAGATCTGGACACACATAAAAAATGTCTAATCTTCTTTAGCTTGTTAACAAGTGGTTCTTTCTCAACGTAGATAAGAAATTAATAACCGAGTTCTATAAACAAATGATTAACCTGAAATTCTGAGATAATTCCTCTAGTTGTTTTTTTACAGCATTGCTCATATTCAGTTCTCTACCACTGTCAAAGAGAAACCAACTAGAACTTTCTTTTCTGAGAATATTTAGGTTTGAGCTATGAGCACATAATGTATGCTGAAGTTTTCCAGGTAAAGCTGTTTCCGGAAAGACAGCTGCCCTTAGGCTATGTGCCCACGTTGCATTTTTTAAGCGTTTATGCCACATTTTTCCGCTACAGAAATGCTCACAAAACGCTTACAAAATGCAACCCATTATTTTTAATGGCATTCCGCAATTGTGCCCATGCTGAGGTTTTTTTTCCGCAGCGGAAACGCATCACGGAAAAAAAATGCATGGAAAAACGCAAGAAAAATGCGACAAATACACAATAGAAATGCAAAAAAGAGCATGGGCAGGCATGTACTATGGAGGACAGAGAATGAACTCCAATCCAATATTGCAGCCAGCATGCAGCCAGCAGGTAAGGAAAGGGTGAATCAAACACCAGAAAACCCCGCCCCTATGGCTGAAAATTGTTCCTTCCAAATTCAGGTGACAGAGTCCCATTAAAGGGAACTCCTAACAAAGGCTTCAGATACAGCCTCTGATATCAGTGTGAGTGTTTCCATTTTCAGGGAACATATCAAAGGTTTAGCCCCTTGACGACAGGAGGTATTTCCGTTTTTGCGTTTTCATCTTTTTTTTATTTTTCTGTCAAAATGGCCACGTGAAGGCTTGTTTTTTGCGGGACACATTTTACTTTTGAACAACACAATTGAATTTAACATGTCGTGTACTGGAAAACATGAAAAAAATTACAAGTGCGGTGAAATTGCAAAAAAAAGTGCAATTCCATAATTGTTTTTTGTTTGTTATTTACCATGTTCACTAAATTCTAAAACTGACCTGCCATTATGATTCTCCAGTTCATTACAAGTTCATAGAGACCAAATATGTCTAGGTTATTTTTTATTTAAGTGGTGTAAAAAAAATCCAAACTTTGATAAAAGAAAAGAATGGCGGCATTTTCCGAGACCTGTAGCGTCTCCATTTTTCGTGATCTTGGGCTGGATGAAGGCTTATTTTTGCTTGCCAAGATGAAGTTTTTATTGACACAATTTTGGTGTAGATGCAATGTTTTGATTGCCTAATATTGCATTTTATTGCAATTTTGCGGAGACCAAACTACGTAATTTTGACATTTTAAACATTTTTCTCATTACGCCATTTAGTGATCGGGTTATTTACTTTTTTATACTGATAGATCAGGCGATTCTGAATGCAGCTATACCAAATATGTGTATATTTTATTTATTTTATTGTTTAATTTTGAATGGGGGAAAAAGGGGTGTGATTTGAACTTTATATATTTTTATTGTTTTATTATTTTTAAAAACTTTTTAAAAACCTTTTTGGCCATGGGAAACTAGAGGCTGCAATACTCTGATCTCCTCTGCTATTCACAGGCGATGATCAGATTGCCTGTGCAGCAGAAATGTACACTTGCTATGAGCGCCGGCCAATGGGGAGGCACTCATAGCAATCTGGCAATGACAACCATAGAGGTGTGCTGGAGACCTTCAGTTGTCATGCCAACCCATCGGTGACCCGTGATGTTGTGACGGGGTCACCGATAGGCGGAATTTACAATGGGCTTCCGGTAAATGCGAGTTAAATGCTGCTGTCAGAGATTGACAGCTGCATTTAACTAGTTAACAGCCAAAAGTGGATCGCAATTCCACTCGCAGCTATAGAGGGCACATACCGCTGTACAGATCAGCTGTCATGTGCCCAGAAAGAAACAGAGAGTCCGACATCGGCGTATTATTACTCTCATTGTCAGAAAGGTGTTAAAAAGCTTGAAAAACACTGTTCTAAACCACTAAGCTAAGATCGGGCATATTGTGATGGAGCTGATGTGCACTTGTATCGTTTTTGATTATGGCAGAAGATAAGTTGTTATTCAATGTAATTCTCAGTGTTTAACTTGATGATTTGTTATGATCTGGTGGCCTAGGAGCAGCATGAGATGGACTCTGGAGATGGTGGTCCCTGTACTGAAACCCTGAACCTAGCAGCGCAACTAGATGTAGCCGTAGGGGGTACCTTACACTCCCTAGACCCCTCGGCACAGCCTAAGATCTAACTACCCCTAAAGACAGAAACAGGAAACCTATCTTGCCTCAGAGAAAATCCCCAAAGGATAGATAGCCCCCCACAAATATTGACTGTGAGAGGAGAGGGAAATAACATACGCAGATATGAAATCAGATTTTAGCATAGGAGGCCATACTAGCTAAAAAGAAAGAATAGAACAGAGTACTATGCGGTCAGTATAAAAACACTAGAAAATATCCACCGCAGAAAATACGGATCACCACATCTGACTAAAGACATGGGGGGTATATCTGCATCTCCAGAGAAATAGCTAGACTGCAAAAAATCCTTCACATACTAAGCTGGACAAGACAAAAACATGAAAATGCACAAAACCATAAGGTCCACAGCAGGTGGACAGCAAAAACAAAGCCAGAACTTATCTTTGTAGAAAAGCACAGCAAACTGGAGAGACCAGCAGGGAAGAGAATCCTTCAAGAACAATGAACAACTGGCACTGACTAAAGGATCCTGCAAAGCTATATACCCCAGTCAGTTTTGCAATTAGTAGATACACCTGTCCTCTCCTGCAGTCCAGGCACAACTGCATTACCCTCTGCAACCACCGGAGGGAGCCCAAAAGCTGAATTCACAACAGTACCCCCCCCTTGAGGAGGGGTCACCGAACCCTCACCAGAGCCCCCAGGCCGATCAGGATGAGCACGATGAAAGGCACAAACCAAATCAACGGCATGGACATCAGAGGCAGAAACCCAAGAATTATCCTCCTGGCCATAACCCTTCCACTTGACAAGGTATTGAAGCTTCCGCCTCGAAAAACGGGAATCCAAAATCTTCTCAACAACATATTCCAACTTCCCATCGACCAATACAGGGGCCGGAGGATCAACAGAGGGAACAACGGGCTCCACATATTTCCGCAACAAAGATCTATGGAAGACATTATGAATAGCAAAAGAGGCCGGAAGCGCCAGGCGAAAGGACACCGGATTAATAATCTCAGAAATCTTATAAGGACCAATAAATTGAGGCTTAAACTTAGGGGAAGAAACCTTCATAGACCTTCATAGGAACATGACGGGAAGATAACCAAACCAGATCACCAACCCGAAGCCGGGAACCAACACACCGACGACGGTTAGCAAAACGCTGAGCCTCCTCCTGAGACAGCACCAAATTGTCCACCACATAAGCCCAAATCTGCTGCAACCTGTCGACCACAGAATCCACACCAGGAAGGTCAGAAGGCTCAACCTACCCAGAAGAAAAACGAGGATGAAAACCAAAATTACAAAAAAAAGGCGAAACCAAAGTAGCCGAACTAGCCCGATTATTAAGGGCAACTCGGCCAATGGCAAAAAAGCCACCCAATCATCCTGATCAGCAGACACAAAGCATCTCAAATAGGTCTCCAAGGTCTGATTAGTTCGCTCAGCCTGGCCATTTGTCTGAGGATGAAATGCAGAGGAAAAAGACAAATCAATGCCCAGCTTGGCACAAAAGGCCCGCCAAAACCTAGAAACAAACTGGGAACCTCTGTCGGACACAATATTCTCCGGAATACCATGCAAACGTACCACATGCTGAAAAAACAACGGAACCAAATCAGAAGAAGAAGGCAATTTAGGCAAAGGCACCAAATGAACCATCTTAGAAAATCGGTCACAGGCAACCCAGATAACCGACATTTTTTGGGAAACAGGAAGATCGGAAATAAAATCCATAGAAATATGCGTCCAAGGTCTCTCAGGGACCGGCAATGGCAAAAGCAACCCACTAGCACGGGAACAGCAAGGCTTAGCCCGCGCAGAAATCCCACAGGACTGCACAAAAGAACGCACATCCCGTGACGAAGAAGGCCACCAAAAGGACCTACTAACCAAATCTCTGGTACCAAAAATCCCAAGATGGCCAGCCAACACAGAACAATGAACCTCAGAAATCCCTTTACTAGTCCATCTATCAGGAACAAACAGTTTCCCCACAGGACAGCGGTCAGGCTTATCAGCCTGAAATTCCTGAAGAACCCGTTGCAAATCAGGGGAGATGGCAGAAAGAATCACCCCTTCCTTCAAAATGCCGACCGGCTCAAAAACCCCAGGGGAATCAGGAAAAAACCTCCTAGAGAGGGCATCCGCCTTAACATTCTTAGTACCAGGAATGTACGAGACCACAAAATCAAAACGGGAGAAAAACAGGGACCATCGAGCCTGTCTAGGATTCAGCCGTTTGGCAGACTCGCAGTAAATCAGATTCTTATGATCGGTCAGGACCACAATACGGTGCTTGGCCCCCTCAAGCCAATGTCGCCACTCCTCAAATGCCCACTTCATAGCCAACAACTCCCGATTGCCGACATCATAATTGCGTTCTGCAGGCGAAAACTTCCGAGAAAAGAAGGCACACGGTTTCATCAAGGAACCATCAAAATTCCTCTGAGACAAAACGGCCCCTGCCCCAATCTCAGACGCGTCAACCTCAACCTGAAATGGAAGAGAAACATCTGGCTGACGCAACACAGGGGCAGAAGTAAATCGGCGTTTAAGCTCCTGAAAGGCAGAAACAGCCGCGGAGGACCAATTCGTCACATCAGCGCCTTTCTTGGTCAAATCGGTTAGAGGTTTAACCACACTGGAGAAGTTGGCAATGAAGCGACGATAAAAATTAGCAAAGCCCAAGAATTTCTGAAGGCTCTTCACAGATGTGGGCTGAATCCAATCATGAATGGCCTGAACCTTAACCGGATCCATTTCTATAGATGAGGGAGAAAATATGAAACCCAAAAAAGAAACCTTCTTCACTCCAAAGAGGCACTTTGACCCCTGCACAAATAAAGCATTATTAAGGAGGATCTGAAATACCATCCTGACCTGTTTCACATGAGACTCCCAATCATTGGAAAAAATCAAAATATCATCCAAATATACAACCATGAATTTATCAAGACAACTCCGAAAGATATCAAGCAGGAAGGATTGGAACACAGATGGGGCATTAGAGAGTCCGAATGGCATCACAAGGTATTCAAAATGGCCTTCTGGCGTATTAAATGCAGTTTTCCATTCGTCACCCTGCTTGATATGAATAAGATTATATGCCCCTCGAAGGTCAATCTTAGTAAAGCAGCTAGACCCCTTAATCCTAGCAAATAAATCAGTAAGCAAAGGCAAGGGGTATTGAAATTTAACCGTGATCTTATTCAAGAGGCGATAATCAATACAGGGTCTCAAGGAGCCATCCTTCTTGGCAACAAAAAAGAACCTCGCTCCCAACGGTGAAGAAGATGGCCGAATATGCCCTTTCTCCAAAGATTCCTTAATATAGCTCCGCATGGCGGTATGTTCAGGCACAGACAGGTTGAAAAGTCGGCCCTTAGGGAACTTGCAACCTGGAATCAAGTCAATAGCACAATCACAGTCCCTATGCGGTGGAAGGGAACTGGATTTGGGTTCATCGAATACATCCTGGAAGTCAGACAAAAACTCAGGAACTTCAGAAGAGGGGGAAGAGGAAATTGACATCAAAGGAACCTGACCATGAACCCCCTGACAACCCCAACTAGTCACAGACATGGATTTCCAATCTAACACCGGATTATGTAGCTGCAACCATGGAAAACCCAGCACAATATCATCATGCAAATTATGCAACACCAGAAAACGACAATCTTCCTGATGGGCTGGCGCCATGCGCATGGTCAGCTGTATCCAAAACTGAGGTTTATTTTTAGCCAACGGTGTAGCATCAATGCCCCTCAAAGGAATAGGGTTCTGCTAAGGCTGCAAGGGAAAACCACAACGTCTGGCAAATTCTAAGTCCAATAAGTTCAGAGCGGCACCTGAATCCACAAATGCCATGACAGAAAATGATGATAATGAGCAGATCAAGGTCACAGATAACAGAAATTTAGGTTGTATAGTACTGATGGCAACAAAACTAGCGATTCTCTTAGTACGCTTAGGGCAATCAGAAATAACATGAGCAGAATCGCCGCAGTAAAAACACAACCTATTCTGACGCCTGAATGTTTGACGTTCAGCTCTAGACAAAGTCCTATCACACTGCATAGGCTCAGGGCTCTGCTCAGAGGACAACGCCGCAGTGTGCACAACTCTGCGCTCGCGCAAGCGCCGATCAGTCTGAATGGCCAGAGACATAGAATCACTCAGACCAGCAGGCGTGGGGAACCCCACCATAACATCTTTAACGGATTCAGAAAGACCCTTTCTGAAAATTGCCGCCAAGGCATCCTCATTCCATTTAGTCAGTACAGACCATTTTCTAAATTTCTGGCAATACAATTCTGCCGCTTCTTGACCTTGACACATGGCTAACAAGATTTTCTCAGCCTGATCCACAGAATTAGGCTCATCATACAACAACCCCAATGCCTGAAAGAACGAATCAACATTAAGCAAAGCAGGATTGCCAGATTCCAGGGAAAATGCCCAATCCTGTGGGTCACCACGCAGCGGAGATATGATGATTTTAACCTGCTGAATAGGATCACCAGAAGACCGGGGTCTTAATGCAAAAAACAGTTTACAGTTATTTTTGAAACTCAAAAATTTGCATCTGTCACCAAAGAATAAATCAGGAGTGGGAATCTTAGGTTCTAAGGCAGGAGTCTGAACAATGAAATCTGAAATTCCCTGTACCCTAGCAGCTAGCTGATCCACCCAAAAAACTAACTCCTGAATATTCATGTTAATACTAGACTCCGTAGCCACCCAGAGGTAAAGAGGGAGGAAAATACCAAACAGGCTAAGGAAAAAAAATGGCTCAAAAGCATCCCTCCCTTCTTCTGAGATGCAATTAATTCATTGTTGGCCAGTTGTACTGTTATGATCTGGTGGCCTAGGAGCAGCATGAGACGGACTCTGGAGAAGGTGGTCCCTGTACTGACCGCAAACCCTGAACCTAGCAGCGCAACTAGAAGTAGCCGTGGGGGGTACCTAACACTCCCTAGACCCCTCGGCACAGCCTAAGATCTAACTACCCCTAAAGACAGAAACAGGAAACCTATCTTGCCTCAGAGAAAATCCCCAAAGGATAGATAGCCCCCCACAAATTTTGACTGTGAGAGGAGAGGGAAATAACATACGCAGATATGAAATCAGATTTTAGCATAGGAGGCCATACTAGCTAAAAAGAAAGAATAGAACAGAGTACTATGCGGTCAGTATAAAAACACTAGAAAATATCCACCGCAGAAAATACGGATCACCACATCTGACTAAATACATGGGGGGTATATCTGCATCTCCAGAGAAATAGCTAGGCTGCAAAAAATCCTTCACAGACTAAGCTGGACAAGACAAAAACATGAAAATGCACAAAACCATAAGGTCCACAGCAGGTGGACAGCAAAAACAAAACCAGGACTTATCTTTGTAGAAAAGCACAGCAAACTGGAGAGACCAGCAGGGAAGAGAATCCTTCAAGAACAATGAACAACTGGCACTGACTACAGGATCCTGCAAAGCTATATACCCCAGTCAGTTTTGCAATTAGTAGATACACCTGTCCTCTCCTGCAGTCCAGGCACAACTGCATTACCCTCTGCAACCACCGGAGGGAGCCCAAAAGCTGAATTCACAACAATGATTATGCCAAAGTCATTATTATGGGGGTGAGTGGTGGTGGCTAGGGTTGAGCAAAACGGATCGGTCAATTTCATAAGTCGCTGACTTTCGGCAAAGCCGGGTTTCATGAAACCCGACCCGATCCCAGTGTGCGATCTTCGCGCCAAAGTCGCATTTCATATGTCGCGTTCAGCGCCATTTCTCAGCCAATGAAGGTGGACGCAGAGTGTGGGCAGCGTGATGACATAGCTCTCAGTCCCCTCCATCTTAGAGAAGGGCATTACAGTGTTTGGCTTGCTTTCTGCGGCGTCACAGGGGCTATAAAGGGGCGTGCCATCTTACTTCTGCCGATCTGAGCATAGGGAGAGGTTGCTGTAGCTTCATCTGAAGCAGGGATATTGTTAGGAAGGGAATATTAACCCCGAAACCGCTTGTGCTGTAGCGATTTCCACTGTCAAACACCACCTTTTCCTTGCAGGGACAGTGGAGGCTAGATTTCTGGGCATCAGCTCTGTAGCTTATAAGGCTCCCTGATAGCTGCATTGCTGTTTACATGCCGCTGTGCAAACCAACTGCTTTTTTCAAAGCAAAAATCCTGTTGCTCCTTCTTTTCTGCACAGTTCTCTTGGTTCTTTGTCCACACTCTTGTGTGCAGCAGTCCTTTTTATTGCTGGCATACTTGTCCTTTGAACATTGTAGGGAGATTGAAATTATACTACAGCCCTTGTATTTTTTTATATACAGTGGGGCAAAAAAGTATTTAGTCAGTCAGCAATAGTGCAAGTTCCACCACTTAAAAAGATGAGAGGCATCTGTAATTTATATCACAGGTAGACCTCAACTATGGGAGACAAACTGAGAAAAAAAAATCCAGAAAATCACATTGTCTGTTTTTTTTATCATTTTTTTTGCATTTTATGGTGGAAAATAAGTATTTGGTCAGAAACAAACAATCAAGATTTCTGGCTCTCACAGACCTGTAACTTCTTCTTTAAGAGTCTCCTCTTTCCTCCACTCATTACCTGTAGTAATGGCACCTGTTTAAACTTGTTATCAGTATAAAAAGACACCTGTGCACACCCTCAAACAGTCTGACTCCAAACTCCACTATGGTGAAGACCAAAGAGCTGTCAAAGGACACCAGAAACAAAATTGTAGCCCTGCACCAGGCTGGGAAGACTGAATCTGCAATAGCCAACCAGCTTGGAGTGAAGAAATCAACAGTGGGAGCAATAATTAGAAAATGGAAGACATACAAGACCACTGATAATCTCCCTCGATCTGGGGCTCCACGCAAAATCCCACCCCGTGGGGTCAGAATTATCACAAGAACGGTGAGCAAAAATCCCAGAACCACGCGGGGGGACCTAGTGAATGAACTGCAGAGAGCTGGGACCAATGTAACAAGGCCTACCATAAGTAACACACTACGCCACCATGGACTCAGATCCTGCAGTGCCAGACGTGTCCCACTGCTTAAGCCAGTACATGTCCGGGCCCATCTGAAGTTTGCTAGAGAGCATTTGGATGATCCAGAGGAGTTTTGGGAGAATGTCCTATGGTCTGATGAAACCAAACTGGAACTGTTTGGTAGAAACACAACTTGTCGTGTTTGGAGGAAAAAGAATACTGAGTTGCATCCATCAAACACCATACCTACTGTAAAGCATGGTGGTGGAAACATCATCCTTTGGGGCTGTTTCACTGCAAAGGGGCCAGGACGACTGATCCGGGTACATGAAAGAATGAATGGGGCCATGTATCGTGAGATTTTGAGTGCAAACCTCCTTCCATCAGCAAGGGCATTGAAGATGAAACGTGGCTGGGTCATTCAACATGACAATGATCCAAAGCACACCGCCAGGGCAACAAAGGAGTGGCTTCGTAAGAAGCATTTCAAGGTCCTGGAGTGGCCTAGCCAGTCTCCAGATCTCAACCCTATAGAAAACCTTTGGAGGGAGTTGAAAGTCCGTGTTGCCAAGCGAAAAGCCAAAAACTTCACTGCTCTAGAGGAGATCTGCAGGGAGGAATGGGCCAACATACCAACAACAGTGTGTGGCAACCTTGTGAAGACTTACAGAAAACGTTTGACCTCTGTCATTGCCAACAAAGGATATATTACAAAGTATTGAGATGAAATTTTGTTTCTGACCAAATACTTATTTTCCACCATAATATGCAAATAAAATGTTAAAAAAACAGACAACGTGATTTTCTGGATTTTTTTTTTCTCAGTTTGTCTCCCATAGTTGAGGTCTACCTATGATGTAAATTACAGACGCCTCTCATCTTTTTAAGTGGTGTAACTTGCACTATTGCTGACTGACTAAATACTTTTTTGCCCCACTGTATCTGTCATCCACTTTCTGCAACTCAAACTGTAGTGTAATAGAGTGGGCCTGATTTTTTCCTGCTGTCTCCCACACATAAAAAAGGGAGATTTGTATTGCCACTGAGTGCAACTGCGTCAGTCCTGTTTGTGAATCAGAAGCCGCGACGTCATTCGCAGGTCCTTAATTCCTAGAATTAGGAGTTTTGTGAATGAGAATGACGTCGCGGCTTCTGATTGGTCGCGTGCCGGTCACATGGGCGGGTTGAGCATTCCGATACCGCAAGTATCGGGTATCGGCCGATACTTGCGGTATCGGAATTCCGATACCGAGATCCGATACTTTTGTGGTATCGGGTATCGGTATCGGATCAATAGGGATGTGTAAAATAAAGAATTAAAATAAAAAATATTGATATGCTCACCTCTCCGGCGGCCCCTGGACATCACGCTGGTAACCGGCCGGCTTCTTTGTTTAAAATGAGCGCCTTCAGGACCTGCGAATGACGTCGCGGCTTCTGATTGGTCGCGTGCCGCCCATGTGACCGGCACGCGACGAATCAGAAGCCGCGACGTCATTCGCAGGTCCTTAATTCCTAGAATTAGGAGTTTTGTGAATGAGAATGACGTCGCGGCTTCTGATTGGTCGCGTGCCGGTCACATGGGCGGCACGCGACCAATCAGAAGCCGCGACGTCATTCGCAGGTCCTGAAGGCGCTCATTTTAAACAAAGAAGCCGGCCGGTTACCAGCGTGATGTCCAGGGGCCGCCGGAGAGGTGAGCATATCAATATTTTTTATTTTAATTCTTTATTTTACACATCCCTATTGATCCGATACCGATACCCGATACCACAAAAGTATCGGATCTCGGTATCGGAATTCCGATACCGCAAGTATCGGCCGATACCCGATACTTGCGGTATCGGAATGCTCAACACTACTACTGAGTGCATCTGCATCAGTCCTGTTTGTGGCATCTGTCATCCACTTTCTGCCACTCAAACTGTAATGTAATACAGTGGGCCTGATTTTTTCCTGCTGTCTCCCACACACAAAAAAGGGAGATTTGTATTGCCACTGAGTGCATCTGCGTCAGTCCTCTTTGTGGCATCTGTCATCCACTTTCTGCCACTCAAACTGTAGTGTAATACAGTGGGCCTGATTTTTTCCTGCTGTCTCCCACACATAAAAAAGTGAGATTTGTATTGCCACTGAGTGCATCTGCGTCAGTCCTGTTTGTGGCATCTGTCATCCACTTTCTGCCACTCAAACTGTAATGTAATACAGTGGGCCTGATTTTTTTCCTGCTGTCTCCCACACATAAAAAAGTGAGATTTGTATTGCCACTGAGTGCATCTGCGTCAGTCCTGTTGTGGCATTTGTCATCCACTTTCTGCCACTCAAACTGTAGTGTAATACAGTGGGCCTGATTTTTTCCTGCGGTCTCCCACACATAAAAAAGGGAGATTTGTATTGCCACTGAGTGCATCTGCGTCAGTCCTGTTTGTGGCATCTGTCATCCAATTTCTGCCACTCAAACTGTAGTGTAATACAGTGGGCCTGATTTTTTCCTGCTGTCTCCCACACATAAAAAGGGAGATTTATATTGCCACTGAGTGCATCTGCGTCAGTCCTCTTTGTGGCATCTGTCATCCACTTTCTGCAACTCAAACTGTGTAGTGTAATATAGTGGGCCTGATTTTCCCAGAATTCTCACACACCTATAAAGGGAGATTTAAACGCACAACAAGTTTACGTACACCTTATATCTGGTTTTACAGTACCATATAACATTTGTTAGTTTGGTTACATTTTTCCAAGAAAGAGGGGGGGCTGTATGGGGCGCAGCTAAAAGGAGGCCCCCACATGACTGCGTTGCCATGGGGAGCAGTGCAGTAGGTTTTTAAAATAGGAGAAAGGGGGCCCGGGGATTGGTAGAGTAGGATTGGGGGTGTGGATTTATGCAAAAGGAAGGTGGGGGCTTGGGAAAGTGCGGGAAAAGGGGGATCAGTCACCTTAGATGGGCGAAGTGAGTGGACCTGCTGCCACAGCCACTTACCATGTCTACCGTGGACAGCCTGGTTGCTCAGCTTCGCCGGGAGGCTAGCTCCAGGAGGGCCGGATGGCTGGAGGAGCAGCTCACAGGGCTGCTCGGCGACAGTGGGAGCCAGGACAGCGGGAGCCAGGGCAGCAGAACCAGGCGGACGAGGCCGCCAGAGAGGCTGTCCCCCAACACTACACCGCGCGGCAGGCACAGGCCGCGGAGCCCCTCCCGGGACCCTGCGGGGGCTGGGGGACGCGGCGGATCCACCTTGCCCGCCCCCCCCCCCCTCCGGCAGGAATCCACCTGGCAGCCCTGCCGGCGCGAGGCGGCGCGGTGCTGGGCGAGCGGTGCAGACGCGGCAGGACGCCGGCGCTGCACAGGATGCCAGGGCCGCACTTCCGGTGCGGCCTAGCAGAGGGCGCGGCGGCGCCGCAGCACCAAGAACTGCAGCCTCTACCCGCCGGGGAGCATCTCCAGCGGTGGCGGCGACGGGGCGGGGAAGGAGCCCAGCGGCGGCAGCATCCACGAGGCAGGAGTCGGGGAGTATTGCGGCGGGTGCACCCGGATCCCATCCCCCCAGTGCACCTGGCTCTGCGACCGGACGGCAGAGCAGATTATCGTGCAGGACAGCGGCGGCATCAAGGCAGGGAGCAGGTCGTGGTCGCGCCGCAGGAGCGGCGTCCAGAGGAGACAGTCCAGCGTCAGGAAACAGAGGACTCACGGAGCCGGACAGATCCAGATCCAGCAGAAGGTCGAGGGACCGGTCGCCTTCGCCAGTCTCGATCCCCCCTGGTGACGTGGAGGACAGGGGCGCGGGCCTGGGGCAGATGAGCGGCAGCGACGATTCCGGGAACGAACATCGCGACGAAAGGGACCGGCAAGATTCAGGAAGCACGGCTGGTGGGGACACAGCACCTGCGCAGCCACGTGAGTATATGTCCAGTCTTTTTCCAGTGCAGGGTGTTTCGGGTGTAGTGGAGCGGGGTGGGGGCAGTAATGAGGTTCCGGGTGTTAGAGAGCTTTTAGCGGGTATGTCGCAGATTTTGCATAGATTGGATGGGGGCGGGGGTAATTCAGTTGCTAATAGTGTGGGATCGTCGCCTGCTGGGGCCTGGGTGTCGGTTGCTGGGGGTGTAGCAGGGGGTTCGAGCGAGATTGCGAGCTCGGGTAGTGGGCCGCCTGTTTCTGCAGCGGGGGTGTCGGTGTCGGTGCAAACGGAAACGGGCAAAGGTGATACCGTTAAGTTAGACGATAGGGCAAAAGGCGAGGTCTATGTGTGTTTTGAGGGTCCGCTGGGGGCCCATTTGAAGAAGGAGGTCAGGGAAAGGATTTGGAAAGATGAATACGTAGAGATTTTCTCTCTCCTTCCTTTAGAAAAATTTAATTTGGATAAAGGAAAGAAAGACGATAGCAAAAAGGAGGAGGAAGAAAAGAGGCGTTGGCACCTTATTCCTCAGACGTTCGTTAACTGGCAGCAGGCCTTTGCCATTCTAGCGAGTGTTATAGGGGAGAAATTCCCTGAGAATTGCTCAGGCCTGTTTTGTTATTTGGATGTTATTGGAGAAGCGCATCGTACCTATGGGGGCCAGGCTTGGCTGAGATACGATGAACAGTTCAGGCAGCGAAAAGCGGTGAGGCCAGAGATAAGGTGGGACCAAAAAGACATCGGATTGTGGTTGAAGGTGATGGCTCCGGTGCGATATGGGCAGTCCTTTCAGGGGGGAGGGGGGGTAGCAGTCTGCAGTCAGGACAAGGCGGAGGACACGGGTCTCATTGTGCAAAGGAAAAAACTGGGACATGCTGGCAGTTTAATGAGGGCCAGTGCAAGTATGGCACCACCTGTAAATTTAAACACGTGTGCTCCCACTGCAACGGGGCCTCTCACGGAGCCGCTAAGTGTTTCAAGAAATCACGGGGTAAGCCATCAGTGGGTGTCGGTCAAGGGGGTGACCGGTGAGGGTTCAGAAGATGGCCCCCTATCTAAGTAGATACCCGGATGTTAAAAAGGCGGAGTTTATTAGGGACGGTTTTCTTGAGGGGTTTAAGATCCCTCACCCAACGCACGTGGTTCCTTTTTCTACAAAATATTTGAGATCAGCTAGCTTGCATTCGGAGGTTGTTTCGGCTAAATTGGCAAAAGAGGTTGAACTGGGAAGAATGGCGGGGCCGTTCAGTTCGTTGCCCATGGCTGGCGTAATTGTTTCCCCGCTTGGGGTGGTGCCCAAGAAGGAGCCGAACAAGTTCCGGTTAATTCAGCATCTGTTGTATCCCAAAGGATCCTCAGTTAATGATGGGATTGCGGAGGAGTTGTGCTCCGTTGTTTACACATCGTTTGATGCGGCTGTTCGGTGGGTGCGAAAGTACGGGCCTGGGGCATTGTTGGCAAAAATGGACATCGAGTCGGCCTTTAGGCTCTTGCCGGTGCATCCGCAGAGCATTTATTTGTTAGGTTGTTGGTGGGAGGGTGGTTTTTACTTGGATAGGTGTTTGCCTATGGGATGTTCGATTTCTTGTGCATTGTTTGAGACTTTCAGTACCTTTTTGGAGTGGGTAGTGAGAGACGTATCGGCCGTTCCTTCTGTCATTCACTACTTGGATGACTTTCTGTTTGTTGGTCCACCGGATTCGGCAGTGTGTGGTCATCTACTTGGTACCATGGAATGGGTGGCCGGACAGTTTGGGGTTCCTTTGGCACAGGATAAAACGGAGGGCCCCTGCAAGGTCCTGAGTTTCTTAGGGATTCTCATTGATTCTGAAAAAATGGAGTGTAGGTTGCCGGATAATAAGTTGGTGTTGCTTAAGCAAGAGGTGAGTCGGATTGGAAAATTGCGGAAGACTTCTTTGAAGGAGTTGCAGTCGTTGCTGGGCCGCCTGAATTTTGCTTGTCGTATTATGCCAATGGGCAGGATATTTTGCCGCAGATTGTCCAGGGCGACGGCTGGAGTCCGGTCGGCTCATCATTTTATCCGTTT